>NC_140092.1:28994738-29594738 GCF_964237585.1 Gallinula chloropus
TAGAATTTTTGTTTGGACTTCATGTAAAAACAAAGAAAAAAGCCAAAACAACATCCAAAAAATCACTCTTAAAAAACCCTAAGCCATCTTGAAGGTAATTCCTTCGCCTGCTTCAAGACCTGGGTTTGCTCATGCGTTTTACCACCTTTCATGCGTGACACATGAGCAAATTTACCTCCCAGCATCTGCTTTCCTTATGCTTCATTCTAGTAATGATAAGTCAAATTGCTTATTTGTTGCTTCTACTTTTTGAAAAAGATTGGATCACAAAATTCCTTTTCTAAAATATTTTCTGAAGCTGCTGTGTTGGCTGATTCCAGTGTAAGGGTTTGTTGCAAGAATGGCTAAGTGATGCCCTTTCCCTGTTAGTTGGGGGAAGGTCAGACGAGCTGCTTATCTGACTTTGTCTGTGACAAACTCAGTAGGTTGTGCAAAGAGGGGTTCCACCCTGAAAAGACTCTGTGTGAGCTCTGACGGGTGAAGCACTTGAAATTTTACTCCTCTTTTACATCCAAATCAATCTTTTAGGTCACAGAATCACAGGGGTTGGAAGGGACCTCCAGAGATCGAGTCCAATCCCTCTCCCTAAGCAGGGTCCCTAGGACAGGTCGCATAGGGAGGCATTGAGACGGGGCTGGAATCTCTCCAGAGAAGGAGACTCCACACCCCCTGGGCAGCCTGTCCCAGGGCTCCCTCACCCTCACTGGGAAGAAGTTCTTCCCCAGATTGGGGTGGAACTTCTCCTGCTCCAACTTGATGCCATCGCCCCTTGTCCTGTCCCCACAGACACTGAGGAGAGGCTGCCCATGTCCCCCTGTGTCCCACCCTTCAGCTATTGATACCCATTGATCAGATCCCCTCTCAGGCTCTTTTCTCCAGGCTGAACAGCCCCAGCTCACTCAGCCTTTCCTCACAGGGGAGATGCTCCAGGCCCTTAACCGTCTTCGCAGCCTCCACTGGACTCTTTCCAGGAACTCTCTGGCTTTTTTGTACCAGGGAGCCCAGACCTGGACACAACACTCCAGGTCACTTCCAACCCTAAACATTCTATGATTCTAAACGTGGTGACTACCCCATGTCAGTTAGAAAATGTTGTATGTTAATTCATGATAATGGGATGTTGTTTCTGTATTTCTAAAGCACACTTCTTATTATCTCCAGGGTTTCAGTTGCTGTCTTGAGAGCTCAGCATCAGACTCTATTTGGATACCTTTATTCTCATAGTGCTGAACTTAGGACTGAGACCATGTGTGACCAGGAATTACTTCTCTGTCTGACACAAACCCACCACGTAGAAGCTGCTTGTATTTTCACCCCCTCTGCATCCTCCTTTGTACTGTGGTGTGGTATCAGTGCCTGCTTTGATGCCTGCCTGAGCAGAAAAGTCATTCCAGCTTCTTCCTCCTGATGGAAGGAAGGACATTTGAGGCATGTACTAACAGCCTGAAAATGCACACCTTGTCGTGCCTCATTGCTTGCTTGTGGCCACGTCTGCTTCCCACGTTTTTACTGTTGTATGGAAAGGAAATGTTAACTATTTGAAGAAGAAATATATTATGTAGGATTAGATAACATGAATAATGTGAAAGTCAGGGTTTAAAAAAAAACACCAACCTCAAACCTTTTAATAAAATGGAATGTCAAATATATGAGCCTGTCTTTCAAGAAATGATCAAAAAAAAAAAGTGAAAAGTTTCATATCCTTTTTAAAGTCAAATAATTATCCACCATCATATAACTTTTTGTTAGATGGACAGTACAAAGATGAAAGAAAATTTTATAGATAACATTACACTTCCCAGCCGACTGAAGCAGGTGTTAGAAATGCAGATTAAGTATACTGACTAAAGACTATATAAATTTGAAGTGAAAATGCCACTGGTCTACTCACAGTGCCCTGCACATGTGAAGTTTCAGAGAGTTAAATTATTCATTTTATTGTGTGAGAGAGTGCAGCAGTTAGGGAGATGGTTCTTTTGCATTTGTGATGTGTTGTAATGATATTTTCTTTCCTGCAGTCTTTTTACGGATACATGGAGCAGCAAACAGAATTTGCTTCACTGTGTAAGTTTTGCTGTGGAAAAAAGAGTACAAAACACAGCAAGATACACCCATAGTATAAGGGGGTTTTGTTGTAGTTAGGTGTTTTACAGGGACATGCAGCACAAACACCCAACTGTGGGTAACTACAAAGATGGAGGAGGCCAGATATTGGTACTGTTGCCATACAAATCCACAGACACCAGGAAATTTGTGGTTGATCCTTCAGCACACTCCTGCCCGAGTAGTTAAAGGTGTTCATTTACAGGTCATGCTTTCCTGGATTTCATAGCCTTTGTGTGGACATAACGCTTCATGCTATACAGGTGCCTTATTCATGTGGGTGGCGTGAAGCTTGTTAAGGCTTTGGTAGTAGGAGGGCATTGGGAGGAGTTGAGGGTGTTTTCTGCCAGCAACTCAGTAACCTGCTAATAAACTGTACTAGCCTGTGAATTTAATTTTGTCATGACTTAGCAGGTGCCTGGAGCTAGTAATCAATCTGTAGGAGGCCTAATTCTTGGATAAATTGGAATTGGAAGTGGATTGGGAGATGGAATCTCTTAAAGTGAGGAGCGAGCAGTTCTGAGGCCTCAGCTCAGCATGAGGGGCAGTCAATTTTCTTCACAGTCTGGGCTGTTGTGATCGGAGGGTGGTAGGAGCCTCTCAGTAGCCTAACATCTGGCTAGCAGGAGGAGGAGACAATAATGTGGGCATGGTGCTGTCCTCCTCCACCTAGAATGACTGCAAGGGAAGGACAGCTTTTGCAGGGTTTGTTCTTAGTAAGTAATTCCTGGGTCTGCTAGTTCTGGGATTATGTTGCGAAAGAATTGCTTTTAAAAAAAAAAAAAAGAGGAAGCAATATTGCTTTGCCCATCTGCTTACAGGGTGTGGTATTTGCTTTGGCACCAGTTCTGCTCTGACTGGAGGAGCTGGTCCATGGTCTGTAAATATCCGGTACGTGGTTGAGGAAGCTTGGCTGTAGTGTGTGGAACGGATCTTCAAGTGTCTGTCCAGTGACAGAGGTAGAGGGCATGCAGCTGGTAAATCAGTAACTTCAACTTTGAAAGGGCTGTGACTGGTTATAAGTGTTTTGCATGCATCTGCTTGATTTTTTTCAAGAACAGCAAATCCCAGCTGTTTCACTGGTTTCCATGTACTTCTACCCATAGGTACATTGACTTGGCTCTATTTCTCTCTCACTTCTGGCACTTAGAGACGTGGCTTTGTTTCTTCAGTGATGGTTGTAGCATCTTCCTCTGGGCTGCAGGATTGGGGTCTGTACAGTGAGTGCAAAATTGTACAGGAAGTTGTTTAAAGTCCTTTAGAAAGACCAACTGGTACATCCTTAACACAGATAGCACACTATAATGAAGAAGTTAGCAAAATAGCAATGTAAGTTTTACTCCAGCCTTAACCGATGTGTAGCATTTTCCTAAGGTTTTTCTGGTCATTGACTTGGAGAAACAGCAACTACCTGTCTGTCTTATTTTGTGGGTCAATTAAAGAATAGAGAGACTTCATTTTCTAGGCTGTCTAGTGTCACCAGCAAAGAACTGTTACATCAATTCATGGGTAAAATGTACCCGTTACTATTGCTTTCCTTATTTTTATTTTTAGGAGGTGGTTAAAAGACAAACTAAGAGCATCACTGTAACACAAACAGCTTGCAAAATGATAAAATTTAGATGAAGCCTACTATTTATACTGCCTTATTGCTTAGTTTAGCCACTCAATACAAGTATAAATATGGTTGGGGGGGATTTTGTGGGGGTTTTCTTGGTTGTTGGGTTTTTTTTTTGGCTTTTTGTGTGTGTTCCCTCCTAATTACAGCCTGGGCTTCCCAGCAAAGCTGACCGAGCTGCCTTTGGGTTATAGCCATTTTCACTTCTACTTCCAAGACACGATCAGTGTGTATTCCTAAAATTGTCATTACCATCTCAGTTCCCTTACACTGAAACACAGTTAGTGGGGGTCTGACCCTCCCCTCATTCATAAAGGTCTGTCAAGATGAGATGCATCACTCCAAAGACATTTGGAAAAGTGTATTATCAGAGTCCTGCTACATCAAGCTGTGGCATAATTATTGCACTGCAAATGCTTGCAAAGCATTGTGCTGGCTCCTGTTTTATTTTTCAATCTGGTTTCTTTTAACTCTTGGGATTAAAATTGTTATGCTAATTAAGACAACTGTATAGTCCAGTGCCAGCTGAAATTGTATTGAGGACATCTCGAGCTGGTGTTATAAAATAATATATGGGAGGAGGTATAATGCAGTTTATTTATTAAAAACTCTCTTCCAGATAATTACTGCCCTTTCTTTTAGGGGCAGAAAAAGCCATCACGGGTGGAAAAAAGCTACTGCAGTTTTACCAATCTGTTTGGTAAAGCTTTTTAGTGTGATGGAGATTAAGGCTTCTAGGTGTAGGCTTTGCTGCAGTGGTACTCTCTGCCTCTAGGCTGCCCAGATACATTTTTGGTGATACACTTGGTGCATGGATATCTGAAAGAGTAAGGAGGAGTTCCCTCCTCTTTGGAGAACTAGCAAGAGAGAGATCCAGCAGACGTGAGAGCCTGACGCGTCCAAGCGGATTGAACGGATGTTTGTGCCTGGGAAGAGTTTTGGGACAGGAGAGCAGGGGTTCTAAATTAAGGTGATATGTTTGGGAGAAGCATAAATGAGAGGGGGTTGGCATGTCTCTGGGGAGTGCTTGGATTGTGCTGGCTTTGGTGCAGCAGGAAAACAACGAGCTCTGGGTCAGGCTGGAACAGGGTTACCCCGAGGCAGCCCCTGCCCGGGACCTCCTGTTTCAGGGGCAGGGGGCACACACAACTGCCCCACACGTTCCACCTGTGTGGTTGCCACCCATCCTCTGCCTAGCTGTCTCTCTGAGTCTCGTAGCTGCTTCTTGTCATCAGAAACACAGTTGTTTTCATTTGAGAGTGTTTAAGCTGAGATGGGAACATAGCTCTTCGGGGTGTTAACATCAAGTAGAAGCTGCTACACTGATAAACTTTGGAATTAGATTTTCCAGGCTGATTCTGTTATAAATATCCCAATAGAAAAATAATTGGTTTATGACATTATATGATAAAGTTCTTTAACTGAACTCATAGGGAATTCGGTTTTCTTGGATAATCAGGCAGTAATCTTGTAAAGCCTGTGGATGCTATCCCCCAAGTTTTACAGGGAGTATCTTAAGTCAAGGTGAAATGCCTCAGCAACACCAAGATGCTAAGGCACGCCTTGTGCTGTTATGATTCTCTATCTAATCACCTGTAAATCCACTGACTGAAATATTAGTTCAGCAGAGATTTAGCAAAATCAAGAAATATTTTGATGTATTTTCTTGGGTTCATAAGTACTATGTTAGCCTCTTTACTACATTGCTACGTGAGCTTTGTACTGGAGCATTGGTCCAGGATTGTGGTTCACGCTGAGTTGTTCATCCCTGGCATCGTGATGGTGCAGCCTGGGTGTAGTAAAAGCATGCGAGTAGCAATGGTTTTGAAGTTGGGATTTTTTCCTTAAAATTATGTTCTAAGAATTTGGGCTTGGCAAGGAAAGAAAGGTTTTCCTCTCTAGTTGTGTTGAACTCTGTTTGAGCTTCCTTACGTTCCAGAAAAGAAGTGTAGAAAATCGTTAGGGTAAATTAGAACACTGGTACTTGTGTTATAGTGCAAATGTATCCATACCTGGTGTTACCTTCGCTTACCTATTCCACAGATGCCTGAGTTTAGTCTGAATTACACAAATACCACGAGCACCAGAAGGATGTGTTCTTTCTCTGCTTGCCATTGCCATGTGCAAAAGGCAGTTTTTGCACTGAGATGTAGTAGTTGTGCACAAAACTGATTGTTTTGCATATACAGCTGTTACACTTAAAAGTGTAAATATGTGAGTCTGCCTAGGCTGTAATTTCATACTGTATCTTGCAGTAGCATCTCATGTAGACAAAACTATCAGGAGCTGGATCGCCGGCTTCCCAGCCCATTTTATAATGTGTTGGACACCACTGTACACGTGTGAGTAATAGAGATGGGGAGAGGAGAAACCTTTTCAATATAATTCCTGTGATGGTGTCTTTTTAGAGCCTCTTTTTTTTTTTTATTTTTATTAGAAATACTCAGAGGTTTTGTTGTGTAAATTACAGAGGAAACATTGCTGAAGTCCTTAAGAAAGAACCATTCTTTTCCTCTGCATGGTGATAAATGTAGCAATTGTGTGTGTATACTAGAATAGATCATATTGAACATCCCCTGAGCTCCGTTTGCAGACAAGTCCTATCTCCACCATGACAAAATTCCCATAAGAGTTTAAATTATTAATGCCCTGGAATCTGCGGGGTTCAGCAGATATGTTCAACATTATTGATGGCAAACTTTATCCCTTTATTCCTAAGACACATAATAAAACAGGGAGTCCCTCAAATAACTGCATTTCATGTTTAGGCTAATTTCGTAGAGGCCAGTGGGCTTTGCCTTAATGTGTGTAAATACGATTTTTCTCTTTTACAGCAGGTTGTGGGGTAGATGGGAATGAGACTGATTTGGCACTAATTTATGAATCCTTCTAGCATTCTCTGTGTGCTGCACCCTGTGCGGGCAAGATGCTCTAATTACACTTACTCTATATAATGAGAGCTTTTAATGACAATTACTGATTGTCGTTACGGATGTTTAGGGACCTTTTTTTTTTCCCCTCTCTAGCTTAAGATGATGTATTGACTTCTACAAGAGAAGACTTTTATTTTCCCTTTATGTAATATCTCTCCTTCCCTCCCCCCTCCAGCCTTCACAATGATGGGCTGACTGGTGAAGCTGCTAAAGTGTAGCCACAGAGAATTATTGTTCAGTTAATTTAACTTCAGGAGATAAAATTTTTCACTGGTTTGTTTTTTTTTATTTCTGAATTCAAATCTGCACATTCACATGTCTCTCTTTTTTTCATGGCAATTTAGTATTTGGAGTGATGTTATCCAAGTTGCATTTGTTTTATATAACAAGATAAAACTCAACTGCATACTGAATATGTCACTGCCACGTTAAGCAAAAACATTTTAAAAAGCTTCATTTTTCTCTTAATGTACTGGTATAAATGACATTTTAATATGAAGCTGTCAATTTTAAATAAGAGTAGGTTTAATCTTTGTTCCATTTTCAATTAGATTAATTCTGGTGGCAAACAGTGAGTCCACTCTCAGTCCCAGAGTATGAACTTGTTTTACACAGGGCTTGCTCGCTTTCTTCAGTAAGGCTGTGAGTGTACTTCTCATTGACTGTTGTCTTTAAATATAAATACAGATTTGGGCAGCTTCCAGTTTAGTGGTCACTTGAGAAAGTGAGCTATCAATAATTGAAAGATCAGTTTAACACTTGGGAGGAAGAGACAGTTAAGTTGTTGGGTGTTGGTGTTTTTTTTTTTCCACTTCACTGTCATTTCTTGGGGGGGCTTAGGGGGTACCTCTCTTTGCTTTGATTCCTGCTGCTGGCAGTATTGAACAGAAAGTCCTAGGCTGCATCAAGAACAGCATGGACAGCAGGTCAAGGGAGGTCCAGTTAAGGCTTTAATTTTCTAATTACCCTGTATTAGCTACTATAAAGAAAATTAACTCTATCCCAGCCAAAAGCAGCTCAAGTCTTCAGCAACAATAGAGATATCCCTTGTTCTTCAGTCACTGCTTCCGGGAGCCTTGCAGCTGTGCCAAGCAGTTTTTCCTACTTTCTTGGCTCAGCTGGCATATTTTTTGTCATTGTTCAACTTCTGTTGGTTACAAAAGGACCAGTCCTTTCAAAATGGTGGTGTTTCCAAGAACAAGGCAATTCATTTGCAGTGTTCTCTTCCCAAGCCTTCCACTACTATGTAATTCAAAGTCCATGGCCACAATTAGTGGAAAATACGTTGTCATACCAGAGAGGAGTCCTTCTGCCCTGGTGTGTCCTGTTTGCTCTGTGGCCACACCATCCCCTCTGTGTCAGGCCTGGTTGTCTTGGCAGAAGACAGTGGTGTTCAGCATAACAGTGGTAGCACTGTGGACCATGAACTGAAGCTCTCTCCATGATCTTCCCTAATGCACAGGCAAAAAAGTGTATCACAAGGGCTGCAGAACCACTGGGAGAGTCATTGCGTGTGACAACATAATTTTTGGAAGAAAAGGTATTTTTGAAGCTCACACATCTGAATTCTTTATTTTTCCTTGATGCATTTCTTCTGAAGGAAGACTCAAAATGCTTCAGAAAGGGCAAAACTGGGTGTGAAAAGCATGCAGAGGGTTTACAGTGAGTGACCAGAGAGAAAAACTTCCAAGTGAGTCACAAGTGGAAATAGCAAACTTACCTGCTAGAAATGACATCTTTGATGTCTCATGTCTTCCCTGGGGAGCTGTCAAGCCTCTCACTGTAAGTAACTGTGGAGCGATTAAAAGTTGTGTGTGTCTCAAAGCTACAGCAGGAACGGGTTGGTGAGCAGGTCTGAGGTTATATATCCTTTGCTCAAGCTGGTCTCTGTAATTGCAGGCTGTTAGGTCAGAGACCCTTGGTTTTTACAGTACCTGCTGCAGTGAGATCCATCTGTGGGGTCCTGCAGGAGACTGGAGTGGTGCAAGTTGTATTTTGTACAGCCCTGAACAGGGATGAAATAGCAAGGAGAGGGGTATCTCTTGGGAGGCTGCCATGGAGTTTCTGTCGTGAGTCAAACCAGAGTCACTTTCCCATGGCTTTGGGATCGCTAGAAATGCATTGATTTGAACAGGTTGATTAGGTGAATGTGGAAAAAACCTTTGTGGGTTTCAGTGGTGACATCCCAGCTGTTCCCAGTCTCTTGCTGGTGGCTGGCAATGCTGAAGAGCACTGAACTTCTTGCTTTGCTTGCTCTGCTGCTTTGATAAAGCAAGCAATGTGCTTCAAATGCTGCTGTTGTGCAGGGTTCTACTGTGTGTTTCAAGTAAGGGATAACTTTTCCTAGATGTGTTTACTTGTTCATTCAACTTACCCTGATTTTGAGGGTTCATTTTTTTTTGAAGATAGAGGCAGGGTGCTCAGAATGCCAAATATTCCTCTCCAGGGAATGTCAGGTATTTTTTCAGCCTTTTTTTTATTTTTCTTCCCCTGCCAGCACTTTCAAAAGGAAAATGTGATCCAGCAAAATGGGATTTTTTGGAATTCTTTTAATGTGAGGTGCAATTTCTCACCGAGTTCTCTGGTGACAAAGCCAGTTTAAGAGGTGACAACTCTGCTTTCCGCTGCTCACATGCTGCAAGAAGATGTACCAACATGTTTTTTCAGCCCATGATTTAGACCAGTACAGTGACATGAGCTGAGTTGAAAACCAAACACCTGGTTTTATTTCCCCCGTTGGGATTATGCCTGTGATCCATTTTAGAACTGGTCTCATGTGTGCCTGAACAAGAAGAGAGGGCTAACTGTGGCCAAAGGAGAGAAGGCAAAGGAAAACAGTTTATTAGTCAGCTTTGCTAGAGGAGACTGAAGTGAAGCTGTGCCTTGTGTAAACTTAAAAGATTGATTTTCATCAGGGCAGAATTCTATAGTAAAGGCTGTTCTAGTGCCAAAGTACTCTTTAATTAACGTTTTGCTACAAACCAGAAGGCTTAGAAGGAGAAGTTGCTTTTTTTTGGTGGTGTGGGTGTTTTTTTGTGTTTCTTTTTTCCAGTGCGTTTTGAAGTTTATCTTGTCAAGTATTGGAGTACTCAAAGGTATAGCCAGGAAAAAACACACAGGCATGTTTCATGTCATTCTCCTATCTCTCTTCTTGACCTTATCTTGACCTTATCACACTCTAAAACTACCTGAAAGGAGGTTGTTGTGAAATGAATATTGGTCTCTTCTCCCAAGTAACAAGTGATAAGATGAGAAGAAATGGCCTCAAGTTGTGCCAGGGAAGGTTTAGATTGGATATTAAGAAAGCTTTTTTCACCAGGAAGGTTGTCAAGCACTGGAACAGGCTTCCCAGGTTAAGCTACCATCCTTGGAGGTATTTAAAGACATATAGACATGGAACATGGTTTAGTGGTCAACTTGACAGCATTGGGTTGTGTTCAATGATCTTAAAGGTCTTTTCCAACCTACGTGATTCTATGATATGTCATTCTGGTCTTGAGCTCTGAGTGTGGTTAGAGAAGTGGGAATGCTGTAAGCTCACACACTTGGTCTTATACAGTCTTTCCAGTAAGTTCTTCTCATGGCTGTACTGGATTCCCTCCCTTGGACCAGACAACAAATCATGTACACAACATTCTTTCTTGCCCTAACTAGGGTGAGTGTCTTTCCAGCTGGAGAAACATCACTGCTTTCACACCCCTTTCGTGTGAGTGGAACATCTGTGAATATATCACTCTTCAGATGTTAAAGTTAACAGTGGAGATACAAGATAGGATCAAGTGGGGATATAAGTGCTGCTATTAATATATTGCCAACAATATTGTTTTTTAATAGTTATTTAAGATATTCCAGTTGTGTTTTTGAGTATCTCTCAGGTTTCACACACTTTGCCGTTGAAGTTAAGACTTGGACTTGGTAATGCTTCTGAGGGGCATGAATAGTGCAGGAAAGGATCTAGAAAAGCCCTGCTAGAGTACTCAAATCAGGTGAAAGCTCAACTCTTCTAGCTTTTGCCATAGAAATCAGAGAAATGCCCTTTGTTGGTATTTCCTTTCCTTTCTCTGGGATTCTTTAATATATGTCTCATAAGCCAGGCTATAGACTTGTGGAGGAAGACACACTGTGATAAGTACATCCAGTTCGCTACACATTGGGTTGTGTAACTATTTAGCACTACTGTAAAACAAATAATGCAAATGCCTCTCTTCTAAGGCTGAGAGTCCCCAGTTAATTTGTAGGTAAGCACTTATATCTTCCTCTTTATGCTTTTGTTTCTCCCGTGTGTGTGTATGAAGGTTGCATACAGATGAAATAGGAGACTGATTAACTGCCAGCGTAGAAAAATCAGTGGAACCAGCTACTCTGGCTGTTTGACAACCATTTGCATACTAAACTGAAGAAAAAGGAGAGGTGCTTTTTAGGCTTTTTCCATCACAGCAGCCTAACGAATTGTCCATAGCTATGTAAGTTATTAAACATAATTTGTGCTTGAGTTGTGTTGTGGTTTTTTTTTTTTTTAAAGAGTTGATTGTATTCCCTTTTAAAGACAATTTGGTGGCGCTTTGGTACAAACAGAGGATTTATGTTTTCGCTGTACCGTTAAATAATTTGAGGTTGTGCTATTTCTTTTTAACCTACTTGAATAATACTCCTTTCTGGCATTTCATTACACAGATAATATTTGAGGTGAGAGAGAATGTTAAAATCGTGTAGAGGAGCGTTTAAAAAAGCCCATTTGTTTCTTTAATTAACATTTAGCTGCCTGTGTTCCAGCCATATGCAGCCGAGGCAACATTTAAGAAAATACTGTGTTCAAAGATGCCATTTCATAGAGGAAAGACAAAGAGAGTTTGCCAGGGCAAAGGGCAAGGTCATCAATTTGTATTCACCGAATGTGACATATATTGCATAAAGAGGATTTGATCAAACCTTTTTAATGTACTTTGTTCAAGAGGTTGAAAGGAATACCGCTGTAATTGTCTACACTGTATTGGCATAAGAAGGACAGATGGCTACTAGAGAACTCTTCACAGGTTTTCCCTTCAGATGATTGCAAGTAGATCTTAAGTGAAGTCCTGTTTTCAGATAGGAGTGCGTTGATGTCAGTAAGACAAATGCACATCCATCCATCTGCAGGATTTCCAGATGCATTAAAGCAGAACTAATTAATACTGTAATTCATGCACCGGCGCTTTTTGTTGTTTGGGTTTGTGTTTGGTGGTTTGGGGGTCTTTTTAACAAGTTATTGCTGTCTCTAATTTTGAGATTGAGCGTGTCCCCCACGTGGGGATAAACAAATAAAATACTCAGGCGGCTGTGTTGCATGTGTCTTGCTGACCATGGATGGTCAGATCGTTTCCATAAGGTAGTGCACTTTTTATTGTGTCTGATTCACAATGCCATCTGTGAAAATTATGGTGGCTTGTGGGTTTTGCCTCCTACGTACCCTGTAACTGGGTAGTCAACTTCCCAGGCAGATTCAGCAATGGAACAAGATTTTATGTTGATATTAATGAATTTTATTTTTCTAAGTTTTCCACCTTTATGTCAGTGAATGCATTTGCATTTGCTGTGCCTGTGCCCTGGTTATTTGAGATTCCATAGTGTTTCGCTGTGCCTGAAAACCTTTCCCCGTCGAACACCTTATTATTCCATTGGGTATCAGATTTTGTTCAACAATTTATTTTTATCTGTCCTCTTTGTCCAAAAGAATAAATATCATGTTGGAGGAAAATCCGATACATTTTGCTAGCAGATCTGTAATACTGAAGTGCATAATTTGGCAAGAGCTTGGGGCTATTCTCCTAGCTGTTGGACATTTTACATCCCTCAGCCACCAGCGGTACATCTTGATTCATTAGAAAGCAGTGAATGGGTAGGCTTTGTTTTCTCTGTAGCCTGGAAATGTTCACTCAGAAAGAGAGTGGGGTCCGTTACGGTGTCTTAGCTGTCTGTGTAAGAAGCTGATGCGCTGCACTGAGGCAGTGGTTCTGCAGAAAGCATCTAATTGCTAACAGAGATGACATATCTCAAATAATATTCAGACTGACCGAGCGGTCTTGGAGGTTGGAGCTGCAGGTGTGTTCATTGAGGCTTGTGCTGTGGAGGTATTTACTTCTAGCTTTGGTGCCCGAGTTTCTCAGAAGATAATTTCAGTGCCAAGGGAGGGTTTTTGCCATTTGGGCCTTTTTTGGCTATTTTTTTAACTCACTGTTCCTTTATAGCTCTCTGCAGATTATTAGGGAGCTTTCTGTTGGATCCATTATTCTTCAAAGACTTAATTAAATTGTGCAGTGTAATTAATCTCTCGTCTTAATTTCTAAAATTCTCCTAACGTGGAGGTAATAAAACAACAGGGTGGTTTGGTGGATACTCAGTTATATTATGAGTCTGGGTGGAAACAAAGAATATATTCATTTGATGAAAATAAGTTTTTATGGGGGTGTCTGAGACTGTGTTGCAGCAAATGTGAAATCTGCCATACGGGGACTGACCAAATATGTTTTTGCTATCCTGGGCCAGGAGCAGATGTTCAAGGATCACTATTCAGAGTTCAGGGAGTTCGAGTGGCACTTTCCCCTAAGGTTCTCACACTCTCCAGCTCTGTTTTCTGAGCTAGTTAACGTTCCTGTGCATGTAATAAATTCCAACAGGTTTATTTTCTGCAACCTTGTCCCATTTTCTCCTCAACCCTTGTACAGTCATAATAAAAGAGAAGTGATTTTAAGAAAATAAACATCTGGGAGGAGTGTTCTTCTATTTGGCTCAACCAGAAAGTTCTGCTGTTTCTCCATATGTTGACTGTGCTTCTACTTGAGCATTTTATTGGAATAGTAGGGCAGTGGTATCTCAGTGGCTTATGTGCCAAATGGAAAACAGAAAGGTCTGTCTTCAAAATAAAAGATGCTACCTGGAGGAGCAAGGCACAGCTTTAATACCTGATTTCAGAGGAGTATCAGTAAAACTTGTGTTCATGTGCTGCTTGGTTAGGACTGTTGTGCTCTGAGGAGCCCGTTTTCTCTGCAGCAGACTGGTCCGGAGTTTTGCTTTTGGGATGAGGAACTGGCTGGAACTGTTTGGACCTGTCCTTCCTCTGCTTTCATAGAATCATAGAATGGTCTGGGTTGGAAGGGACCCCAAGGATCATAGAGCTCCAACCCCCCTGCCACAGGCTCCCTTTGTTGGAGCTCCCTTTGTTGCTTTGAATCTGTCCCTTCCAACAATTTCAGCTGTGTATCCTCATTCTACGAGCAAAACTCCTGTGCAAAGCAGCACCTTTCAGCAGTCAAAAGCAGGTACTTTCAATTATACCTTCAAAAAGCCAAATCACAAGGTACCCATGTGCAATTACAGAAATGCCTGTGTGCACTGTTTGACCGGTTTGTCTCATAAGGTTAAAAATATTGGGGGGAGTGTGTGTTTCTTTTGGATTTTAATGTATCTGTTGATGGAAGATGGGGATAGAAATGTAACAAAGAATAGCTAAACAGGCTCTTTGAATCTCACTTCACAAAAAAACATCAAAGAAAAATGCACTGCCACCTGTTAACGTGGTATGAAAGGTTAGCAAGCGTTGTTCTCTGCTAAATTATTTTGGGCTTTTAAATCCAAGTTAACTAGTTCAGAGATGGTTTAATTTCCATATGTGGGTCCTCCTTTAATTGAATCGCTTCTGACATTCTCGCAGTTGTTGGGATGGGTGATGCCCTTTGGTTTTGGGGTTATTTAGTCTTTCTAGAGGTCAAGAAGCAAACTGAGATAATAGTGGATTTTTAAGGGTTTTTTCTTTTTAAATTGAGCTGCCACTGAAAAAATTAAATGAAACAGTGGGTCTGAAAAGGATCTGAAAGGATCTGTTGATCCTGTAGGTGTATGCTCACTATTTTGAGCGTGTGTGCGCTAACAGGACTCAAATAAGTACCTTGTGTGATCTGTAGAGGGGAAAAAGAGGATGATTTTATGAAATACCTCATGCCACCCTAAAGTTTCTTTAGTCTGCACAATATTCTGTGCAAATACAACAGTTTTTTATCAATATGTATCTCCCTTGTACCGTTGCAGTGTCAGTACAGCTGGAAAGTCTGATTGTAAGCAAACATACGGTGCAGTACTACCCTGAGGAAGGAAGCTTTTCCATGTGCTGGTTGTTGGCTGGCTCTGAGTACTTGTACATAACTCTGAGGTGTTTGCAGGTTAACTGGGCAGTATCAGGCTTGGGAAATATGGTCAAGCCCCATAGTACGCTATTAGTACAGTGCATTGATCCAGGAGTAGTAGGCAACTAGCATGGAATCATAGAATCATTAAGGTTGGAAAAGATCTCCAAGACCATCTAGTCTAACTGTCCCCCTACCACCCGTATTACTTACTAAACCATGTCCCTGAGTACCTCATCCAACCTTTCCTTGAACACCCCAAGGGATGGTGACTCTACCACCTCCCTGGGCAACCTGGTCCAATGCCCAACCACACTTTCTGAGGAGAAATTCCTCCTCATTTCTAATCTGAACCTCCCCTGGCACAATTTGCTGTCATTCCTTCCTGTCCTGTTGCTAGCTATCTGCAAGAAGATGCTCCCCACCACCTCCTTTCAGGTAGTTATAGAAAGCGGTAAGGTCTCCCCTGAGCCTCCTCTTCTCCAGGCTGTTTAGTCCCAGTTCCCTCAGCCACTCCTCATCAGACTCGTGTTCCA
Organism: Gallinula chloropus; assembly: GCF_964237585.1. NCBI lineage: Eukaryota > Metazoa > Chordata > Aves > Gruiformes > Rallidae > Gallinula > Gallinula chloropus. Next base: position 29,010,085 of record NC_140092.1, read on the forward strand.
GCCCCTTCCCCAGCTTCGTTGCCCTTCTCTGGACACACTCCAGGGCCTCGATGTCTTTCTTGCAAGAAAGCATGTGTGCAGTCAGGGTAAAAGCTGGGGTGAAGGGTGTCCAAGCATTGCAGTAGAGCTGTGGCTTCCACATTCAGCACAAAGGGAGTCCCATTCTCTGAAGACCTGTCAGGGCCAAAACTCAACTTTATGCTGACGAGTTTGGGGTCAGGAGTGAAGTCTGTGTGGGAAAGACTTGTGTTTCTTTCCCTTTTCATTCCTCTGAACAAGGCAAGGTTGATCATTTCCTATCTGTGCTTTCACCATCCATGCGAAATGGAGCGTGTTTGTGCTGTGATAAAGATAAGCTGCTTTCTCTCTCCCCTCCTGCACCTGAAGTCTAGATGGGTGAATCTCTAATGCAAACATGAGCTGCAGAACCTGAGGAGCAGCAGCTGCTCTGAAGCAGGATGTTGAGATAAGCTGGTCGACTAAATCAACTTGAACTTTATTCTGCAGCCACACTTGACAACACAGAAGAGAAAGCAAAGTTTTGGCTTCAAGCATATGACAAAAATGCAGCTTCTGCTTGGAAATTTAAATGACTTGATACAGGATAGGGTATGGAAAGGAAAACCCTTAATTTATGTTGTTATTATCCATGATAGAGTAAGAGGATAAAGAAAAGATTAAACACTGGTATTTATGCTGTCTGCAAAGCCTACCATTGTTTTCTCTCATGCTGGATAACTTTTAGGTAGCAGCAGAGGAAGCTGAATCCTGATGTGACCTTACGTGCCTCGCAGTTCAGCTCAGTGGTTTCCCTGTAGAAATATAAAGTGACACTGCCTTGCTTGAATTCTCTCCAGTCGATAGGAGTGTGGCACAACACAAATTATACGGCAGGGTAGTGTTAAAGAAAAGCTTACCTATTGATACAGATGAGTAGAGAAACAGCTTTTATCTAAGACTATTCAAAGTGTTCCTTAGGAATGAAATGGGACCCGATGGAATGGATGGTGTGTCTTGCTGCTGTTTTAGATGTAGACGTTGTTTTTAGCTGGTTTTGGCAGCGTAGGATTGCTCCGTATTAAAGTTTGTAGAGAAGATGGTACTGTACATCTGAAAGGTAGGTATGTAAAAATATATGTAAATATATTTCTGTAACTCTTAGAAGAAGCCCTCAGAGGTTAGGCGTTGTGTGACTGCAAGTCTACAGCAGGAAAACTGTTAATTTGCCTGACTAGAAATATTAACCATACTATATCAAATAACTGCCAGGAACAATTCCCCACCATTCCCTGTGACTTCATTTTAATTGATTTTTTTATTTTAAACTTCCAGCTTCTGAGATTTCGTTTGCTCTGACAGAATATTTATTAAATGTGTAAAAAGAAAATTGTTTTGTAAATTGTTTCCGAGAGTGTTTTTATCTGCTGTAAATTGGTGGCTTGTTTAACATTTTCCACCTACCTTTGTTTTCCACCCTTGTGCTCTGCCTCATTTGTTTCCTTATTGGATTTGATGATTAAATACTGATCAGCTGCTGGTCTGATCAGCTGTACATATTGCTTTCTTTTAGACATTGTTCATATGCACCCCGAGGACAGGGTTACGTACACAGCTGTAAAGAGAGCAGGGAGGGGGTGTTTGGTGGTACCATATGATTTGCTTTACAGATGACAGTGAGCTGGACAACAAACGTTTGTAAAAGTGATCATTGAACTAGATCTCTGTATTACAGTGAAAATAAGTCCAAAAGTGCTGTCAGTTGGTCACTTTACATTGCAAAAGTATATTTTGTATTCACACGTCTGATGCTAAAATTATTAGTAATACTTTTGAGGATTTTTTTTTTCTGTCTTGCTTTTTTTTTTCTTTTTCTCTAAGATTCTGTCTATTGGATCATAATACTGTACGCTCCCATGTATTGCTGTGAAGATTCAGGAAGAAACGTGGAATAATCTAAATTATTTTCCCTTTGAAAAGCAGTGATAACTTGTGCAAGTATACTGCTGCTTGTGGAGTGAATGGTTTGAGCAAAATCTGAATGGTTGGAGCAAATCAGGATAGCAAAGGAAATCCTCTCGGGTTTTAGGCTGTGTTTCAATAGGAATGCCAGTCGGTTTGTGGGGAGATGTAGTATTTTATTTATAATAAGCAATTATTTCTGAGTAGCCAAATCCTATGAAAACACTGGAAGTGTAACAGGAACGAGAGACATCTTAAAAACTCATGTTGTGTACAGTCCCAATCATGTGGTGAATCCCTAACTTTTGGTAGACTGGTGCAGTTGGTGACAGAGCTAACTCTGGGATTCAATGTTGATCCTGTTCTAAATCTGCTGGAATCAGTGTATTTATAGTGGTGTAAAGGTGGAACATCACAACCATAAAACATGCATTTTAATTTGTTTGCCCATAGCTACACATGAATGGTGCTTATGGACTCCAGTGAGAGCCCTGAAGAGTAATGCCAGGGCAGGATGTACCTTTTAATTGCTTACCTTGGTTTCTGCAGTACATTCAAAATGAACCACAGTTAAATAATTCTGTAAAGTGTTGTTTCTTCAAAGGACAGTTTAAATGTCTTTGTTGTTGGCTTGGGGACAGTAGTAATGCTGGTCTGATAAAACGAAGTTCTTTTGCTGTTGAGATTTCAAACCTATTTCTTTATACCCTGAGACGTTTTGCAGATACTTAGAACATGTGAAATAATGAATATTACTAGTTCAGAAATGCAGTTGTCGTTTTAATTATCCACGAATAGTTTTCTCTATGCTCTGCAAAGTTATGGTAGGTAAACTTTTTTCAGAATTGCTAATTTAATTTCAATGGGAGTTCCTCTCCCAAGCCCCGAAATGCTTCTAGGCATCTCTGTCCTTAGTGAACTAAGTAGCTTCAAAAAATCCAGTTAGTAGGAGTTAAGCATCTAAGCTACTTGGTCCTTGATAATCCACAGAACTAGGTATGGTCATGATGAGTACCATTTCGCTTAATTTTGAAGCGCTTGGGTCTGTGGCAGCTGTTCAAAGATGTTCCCTGGCTCTTGCTTCCAGCTGCTGCTGATTATTTTGTTTTTAATTGGTTCTGTAATGTAGAAACAGGTACCAGAACACAATAGCTACTCCTTTGGTAAGTGACCTGATGAGACCGGTACTCGTCACTATGTGTCGAAAGTAAAGACGGAGGTGCTCTTCCCAGTCAGGATGGCAGCAGCTGTGGGCATGCAGAGTGGAGGAATATTGAGCACCTCTGTCATTTTACTGACATGTTATTTGGCAGCTAGAGACTTGCTCGCACTTAGAGATTGAGATTTTCATTTTTTTAAAATACTACATCAGATTTGGAAACAACAGTCCTACTCTGGTAGCGTATCAAGCACTTGAACAGTTATGGCTCTACCCTTTGATTGTCTTTGGTAATTTTATTCTTTCTCTTGTTTTTAATTTTTTTTTTAGACTTTGCCCATGCTGTGATGTTCAGAAAATACCCAAATGCTAGGCAGTTATACCATATTTGAAGACCCATGCGTGCATGTACATGGCATAACACTGGGATGCAGCTGAGCAAACTTCATCATAGGGATCATCCCTGTACTGGGGGGAGAAGCACTTACATCAACTAACTTCGGTGCCCTAGTTAGATTTCTGACAGAGTTTAAATACAAAACCTTCCCAAAAGATATGTTTGTTATGTGCCTTAATATTAAGGGGGCAAAACATCCTTCTCTGCCAACACACTGTGTTTAATAGAGTAGGTTCTACCATAATATAAATTAATAATAATTTATCTTGCATGTATATTAGTAATTTGTAGAAATAAGCTCAAATTAATTTGTATTTTTTTCTATACCTTGAGCAGCTTTTCAGATATTTCTGCATTTTTAATTTCTCAGCAAATTTCCTGAAAATTATCTTCCCCCCCCCCCCCCCATTTTTTCTTTTACTGGAAAAATTATTGGCTGTGGTAACCACAATAAACCTGTTTGTACAGCGAGTGGTAAAACTTCTATTGAATGGGGTTTGCATCATTAGCTGTCAGGGCTGCAGAAGATGAGTAGTTAACTGAGTAAGTAATGTGTAACATTATCATTGATGGAACATTTCTTACCATTAAGCCTTCAAACTCTTATTCAGCTGTCAACACATGGGCACTTTCTGGAGCCAAATTCTCTCATGCTGTGCACTGCCTGCAGCTCGCCTGAAGCTCAACTTTGACTAAAAGTGTTGATTTCGCTTCTTTTAGCCTTGTTCTCATTTAGCGTTAAAACCTGCTTAGAGTCTGCCTTTCATTCTGTAAAGTACACATGCATGTGTCATCCCTCGCACACTTCTGATGTGAAGTTAAGGCGCTCAAAAGATATGCTAGTAATCTTAATGAATAATTGATTAGAGAGGAGTCTGGCAGTGTTAATTGTGAGGTGCAGCCTGAGTGAATGCCAAAACAAAAGCTCTTCTAAATGTTTCCCAAAAACCTTGTTAAAAGTCTTTAGCATTGAGCAACAGGGTCAGTGCACTGAAGTGGAATTTAAAGGAGGTTCTTGAATGTAATGGATTTTGACTTCCCTTTGTCATGTGCCTCAGTGCATCATTGATTGAGCACTCATTTGTTAAATCAGCTGTATTTTTTGCCATTTGTCAGAGCGCAGACACTTTGCTGCAGCCTTTTCCCCCCCTTTAACCACGAGTTTCTCGTCTTAATAAATCACAGGCATAAATTAGTTTTTATCTCAGGTGATCAATTTTTCAAGCAGAGAGGCGTGTGAAGATGCTCACAAGGAAACACATCGGGAGCTTTTATTTTCTTAACTATTAGAGGCAAAGGGAAAGATCAGGGATACATTTTAGCTGAAACATCGATAATTCATGTCTTTAAATTCAGCTCCCAGCAAAATGCTCAGAAATGATTTTATTTGGAAAGCTCTAAACGGTGTGTGGAGAGCGAGTACTTCAAGGTAGCGGCGTTCAGTCGGCTCCTCAAGGAATGAGCGAAGGAAACCTGAGGGTTAAGGAACAAGCAGGGTACTGTAGGTTGGCAGCAATGAGAGATGCTCTCTGATTAGCGGAAAGGCTAATTACCTGGAGTATGCAGGAGTGCTGTAGGTGCCTCGCATACCTGATTAGAGTTCTGACAGCAGGGCAGAAGAAAGAGGACCTTGAGAATGTGCCAAAAATATCCCTTTATGTAAGCAGATGCTATTACCCTTGGAAGAGAATAGTCACTTACCCAGAATGGTTATTGCTGCTAGTAATAAGCATTCTGTGGATGGGCCATCAGCTTCTGAGAAATGTACATGGACGGTATTTAATACAGCGATTACTTGTCACATCTGGAAATGTTCATCTCAATGCTCTGTGCTTGCTGGGTAAATGACCAAATCAGATTTATTTGCCAATGATTGTTGAGGCTCAGGGTCTGAGCGAGTAGTCAGTAGTTGTGAGGGATTGAAGATGAGCTAGTACTTGGAGTTTTATCAATGCTGATACTAGTAATGAAGTTAGGAGGTGTTTCTTGGTCTCGTCCTTAAGTAAGAGTTCTTCCAAAAACATCTGGTTCTATGTTAATCTGTGACAAAAAAATGCAGACCCTTGGTGACCTGCTCGGTATAGGTTTAGATGTTAGACATGCTTGGAAGTCAGCTCTTTGGAGAATTGTATGTTTAATCTTTTTGGAAAAGTTTTGAAGGGGGGGGGAGGGGAAGAAAGGAGAGGATCAGGAAGGAAAGAGTCTCAAGAAGATTGGGGAGAGAAAAGCCAATCACGTTGATGGAAGAATTCAAAGCATCTCAGTAGCAGGGAGTTCACATGCTAATTGCATAGATAGAGTGAAGAAGGATGGCAAAACAATCTTCAGCTCTGTCACCACTTCTGTTTTGTAACAAACCTTTCTGCAAGGTTCAGAATGGCTTTTTTTGTTTTATTCCTGGGAGGAGCCGTAGATGCTCAGCACCTTCTGGCTTGGCTCCATAATGAGCAGCAACATACATTTACCACTAAGTCCTGGGTGAGTAGAATGAGAGCCCATCTTCTCGTAGCGTGGTGAATCATAAGAAATTTGTGGCTGTGACTTGATAAATGGTTTGTTTTGCTGGCAAGTGTGCTGCAGTGACACCTGTTAATGTTGCAGAGGCTGTCGTCATCACTCCCCCCCCCGCCCACCCCCCCAGATCCCTTTGCTCCTAGACCCACTCTGCAGGTAACTTCAGCAGCTGTTCTCACTTTTGACTCCATCAGGCGCTTGGGGACAGTTTCCTTTCTTCTCTCCCTGGCTCCCCAGGCTCTATCAAAAGTGTGAATCTGAAACCAAACAAAATAAAGCTTCAGTCCACATCTTTGCTCAGCCTTTACATGTACGTTTTCCTGTTTTGAGTTCTTTTAAACTGCAACTATCAGAAAGAATAAAATAGTGCATCACCTAGTAGGGTACTGAAGTGATCTTCCAAGCAATTTTCTTCTCCCCGAAGCCAGACAGCCAAAGCTTTTTATTACTGACTGACTGAACTTCCTGTGTCTGTCTGTCGAGGTTGCTGGGCCACCTCGATCTCATGATTTGTGCTGTCGGAGGCTTTTGAATGTAGACAAACCAGAAATGCTAATTTAAATATAATATTTACATTTAAAAAAAAGGCTTACATAAGACATCCCAAGAATAACCCGGCAGTTTTATATCTTCTTTGTGTGGAAAGCTGCAGTAGGCATCTGGCAAACTGATCCTGGAATTTTTTTAGTTCCTGTGCCTTCTCAGTTACACAGCTGTAGTTAAAAAAATCTTTTAAAGCCTTTAGGTAGCTTGCAGCTCATTTACAGCACCAGTACTGGGAACAGACATCCCAAGTTACTCTTAGCCTACGGGATGGTTACTTCTGCTCTGCATGTGAGCTAGGCTGATGTCCTTTGTGTCTGACCCAGAAACGAGAGGGGTGGTGGCATTGTTGCCATCATAATTTTCAAAAAATAATAATTTTCAAAATGGTTGTGGCTGGTAGAATCCAATAATGTGTAATGCTAATTATTATGTTGCATATCTTGATTTCTGTTAGATCAGTGAAGCAAACAGTGCACCTGAGAATTGCTTTGAAAATCAAGCTGGTTGTTAATCTTAGGATGGGTTACATTTTGCTGTCCTCTGAGAAATTTCTGTGTTTGAGGTAGAGAGAGAGATAGCAGGTGATCTACTCATCCTGCAGCTTCCATGGAGAAGTCCTGTCAAAGTCCAGTCGGCCACCCACCGGGTCAAACAGTTGATGAAGAGTGTTAGGCACACAAAATAGACACTGGCAAATCTCCTGTAGGTTAGAAAATCCTAGAAATCCTCAGTAAAAATTAAGGGCCTCAGGGATATGTTTTGTACCTTCAGCTTAATGAGGTTCTATGAATGTGTGTGGCACATCATTTAACTGAGTAATTACAAGGGATTTCACTTCTGAGAGGGATGTATTTCTCTTGTAGAATGAGAATTATTCTGGATGCAGAGGACTGGAGCCTCTGGAAATTTAAGTACGCAGGTCTATCCCATACCATGAACTTCCAGCCTTGTAGGGGTTCTTTGGGAAGAGTAGGGGCAAAGCCTGATGAAGGGTCAGGAAGGAGCTCCCTGGGGAGGTGGGATTCCTCGAGGATAGAGGAGACTCGAGGCTCTCACCCTGAAAAGGAAAAGGTAAAAATCTGGGACGACATCTTCCCTTGCTATACCTCCTGTAAAGCAGGAAACACCTTCCAAGTTGATGATGTCTTGCCATTTGAACTCTTGGGAGCTCAAATTCAAAAAAAAAACCCTTCTGTGGGGGCTGAGAGAGAGATCAGTTTTCTCCATTTGCTCCCTGTCTCACATGCCAGCTCCCTTCCTGGCCCAGGCAGTCTCTGCTAGACTAGGACTGTTTTGTTTTCAGAAACAATTTTCCCCCTCTGGAAATATTCTGTTATGTTACTGAATCAAAGATCCACATTTCAGGGCAGATGATTTGAATGCAAAACTGGTATTCATATCAGACAGGGGAAAAGCAGGCTCCTTCTGACAGGGAGTTTGAGCGGCATCACCCATACAGGAAATTGAAATACAAAGCCAAGTTTGGTTTGCTCCCTGTCCCTCCCTTCTTTCTTCCCCCTCCCCTTTTATTTACATTTTATTTTTAAGCAGGTCCTTAGGCTGTCTCTACCTGGGTTTTTACCTTTCTACAACTTACCTGCTTTGGTACTTGTTGCTGTGCTGGACCTCACAGCAGTGCCCTGCCTCTCCCTACACTCAGGTGCTGTGTGCAACCTCAGAGCTTTCCTTGGCGATGCTTCTGTCTCCTTCTGAGGGCAGATGGTAGATGTGAGCCAGGCAGCATGGACTTGGGGAGGTGAGTTTCAGGAACAGAAATTTTCCTCGGACCTGCCAGCTCAAAATCAGTGCAGACAGAGCTCTTTTGATGTGACAGCACTGTAGATTCAACCGGTTTCCTGCGTGCTTCAAAGCGGTTGTCAGATTCTTCAGCAGGTGGAACGAGCGATTTAGGATGCTGTGCTGAGGGACAGGCTGCTGTAAGAGGTACCTTGGCCCAGTAGGTCATCTATGACTTCTGGAATAGTATGCAATTGAACAAATGTGCTGTTCTTTTGTCTCTAATGCCAGAGCTGCATCTGTATCTACTGAGTAACGTATGAAAAATGAACATATTTGAAGCAGATGTAATTTTTTAAGATTTTTTTTTTTTAACCAAGATATTGCAAGACACATACGGTATTGATAACAAGAACAGAGGTTTTTGGCCCCTTCTACTGCATACAAACATAAGCCTGCATTTTCTTGATGCAGATGTGCATATTGAACACACTAAAATGGGCATTAAGCAGATTGCTTAATCTGCAGGGATATCCAAAATACTGCCCGAGTTTCAAGCTCTCAACCCCATGTTTGGAGTGTTTGAGCACTTGCAAAACCACCAAAACATGTCAGGAGGAGAAAACTAGTAGTTTTTACTGATTGTGTAGAGTTGGTGAAATGAATAATAATCGGTCTACTCACGTTGAAGTGTATTTGGAGTTATAATTGAGAAACAACTTTTCTGCTGTAAAACAATTTGCTAACTCTAAACAGAATAAAGTTTCTTTTGTAAATGAATGCTCTTAATTTAATCAGTTTAAACAGAATCTCGTATCTGTGGTTTGGTTGGGTTTCTTTTTTTCAATCTTAATGTGCTATAGCATGCACTTGTAATTTTTGAGGCAGTTATTTTATTATCTGTCACAGAAAGGTGGTTTATGGTTCTTTTTCCTTATTCACAGCCATGAATAACAGACTCAACCCATGAACGTTCAGCGATTTATGCACAGTTCAGTTCGGCCGAATATCCCATTCTAACCATTAAAAACAGTTATCACAAGATAACATTAGGTCAGAACACAGAGCAGGCTATTTAAATCGCATCATTGATTGCTGCTTTGTGAAGATTTTCTTCAGTTGTGTTTCAGCCACGTGCTTTTATTTACTACTGGCTTCTAGAAAAGGTGGCCTGGCAATATGATACGAATTCAGAGATCTTTTTTTGTGATGCCTGGTTGAAAGTGTGGCTTGTACACTTTTCTATCTTGTACAAACCATTTAATTCCAGGCTTTTTGAAGACAAGGCTGCATATTCACTTACATCTTCTAAAGGGGAGAATATTTACTCACCTACCACAGAAGTTACTATATGGAAGTCAGTATTTTTATGAATTAATTCTATTAGGGCACGACTTACTCTGGAATTTACACAGATGTTGAAAGCAAGGAAAGGTTTGGGTTTACAACTGGGTTTTCAATGGGTTTAGTTTGTTTGTGTCCTGTAGACATTTTGTAGTCTGCCACCCACCCTCCCTGGGGGGTGGATTGGTAGTATACCAGCTGGTGTGCTCTGTTTGTAAAACGTGAGATAATCACTCCTGTAAGATTGCAGTCCTACCGTCCACAGAAATGTATTTGGGAACACGGGAAAGGAAGGAGACAAGAACCATCTCTTTTCTTAAGCATTGTCTAACTCGTGTATCAGGATCTGTGTATCTCTTAATAACGCCGCTGCTTTCGTTGACTGCGTATATATGTATTTAATGCACTAAGTTTCTTCTTCAAGAACAATCTTATTTGAGACTGAAGTTGCTGGATTGCTAGGAAAACAAACCCATCCCCCCCCCCCCCTTAAACCACAGTATTTGACTCCTCTTGAGTATGTATTCATTGTCTTAAAATAGAAACAACCTCCCCTCCCTGCGCTCAGAAGCAACATTGTTGTTGAATTCCCAGGCCTAGGAGAATACTGGTTGCGTCTCAGGCAAATAATTTTCCATTCTGCATGGTGGAAGAAACTGTCGATTAGTAGCAAAAGGGTTTAATCACATTACCCCTTTGCTTTGTCCCTTCTGTGCTGGCAAAAGAAGACGCAATCAAATGGCAAACCCGTGTTTTTGTTCCTTTTCAAAAATCCCTGACAAGCCCATGACACAGGCTACTGCTGTAGCTGTACATTTCTATTCATTATTGATGACTTGGGGCCAGGCAGGCAGCGCAGAACACAAGCAATATAGATTACCATATTGGGGGCTGGGTTTTGGGGGGTTTGCCTTGCATGCGTGCGCAGGCAACGGGTGTGTTTTGGTTGGGTTTGGCCTTGGAAATACTCAGTTCTGAGAGGAAATCGTATCTGGGAATGAGAGTAGAAATACTGAGTGAGCTTTGTGATAGGTGAAACAATTCAGGGCGCTTAGACTAAAGGATAAAAAGAATCTGTGAGGGAGCTCACTCTCAAACTCATTAATAGCTTAACTTTCCAGCAGACTTGGACATGATCCTGAAGGGTCCTGAGCACCAACTACCCCAGGGGATTTGGAGGGCATTTCTTACCTTACAGAGTATGGATAGCACCTGAGCTGATGAGAGCTTTTCCTGACACAACCAGTATAAACTGTCTGATTCACCTATAACAATAGTTATAATTGGCTGGATTATTTTTATAATGCTTTTGGCTGGATTATTTTTATATGTCTCATTTCCCAGACACCACAAACCAAACCCACAGTTTGGATGAGTGTGAGAATTATGCCAGCACTTCAGTGTTAGGGTTGAAGTGCTGTTTCTGAATAGTAGGTCACCAGGAGACCTTTACAGTGCTAAGAAGGTGGTTCTGTACTACTGATTCATGATTAATCTCTATAGGTTTTTATTGGCACAACACTCCTACCCGTTATATGAAGTTGGTTTGGGTTCTCCCCCTGCTCCCCCCGTGGTTTTTCTGCAGTGTTTTATACTTGCGCTGTTTGAGGTTCTTGGCTTGAAGAAAAATGAGGGGAGTAGGAGTTTATTTAAACACAGTGTTTGTTAACAACATGAAATGTTCTTTGGTTCTTATATTGATGGTGTGTTTATACAGAAACTGCCCTACTTAAACAGTTTTCAGTTACAAGGAAAGCTATAGAAAGAAATTAGTAGCATCAATTTTGATACTGCTTATAACTGCTCATTTCTGGAGCATTTTTCGTTGCTTTTCCCTCAGATTTCTGTAACTTTTTCCATATGCTTCTGGTTTCTTTCACACAACTGATTATCATGGCAGGAAAAGTTAATTCAGTTTGGTTTAATTTAAAGCTTACTGTCTTAAAATATTTTTTTTCAAACATTCAGGAGAATAAAATGCTGCATGCTAGGGGGTGATTAGGTTCATCTCACAAGGATGGACAGAAGATGCTAGTGTCTTCCATTTCTGTGGTTCTGGTGTCTCTTGTTGGGCCTTGGTATTCTTTAATGTGTTTCAAAAATACACACACACCCCTATATGGCTAATTTAAGACTACAAGTTCTGGTTTGGAAGGAGGATCTTTTCCCTGGAAGGTCCCACAGCACCATCTAGCGTGTCATCCATCTATACTGCCAAGCGCTTTTGTGATAGAGGGGCTGAGCCTGGTGCGTTCTGCTAGTCATGTCTTTTCAGGAATTAAAATTAGGATATGCCAATTATTTCACATAGATCCACATACAGGAGACATGTAGATCCTTTGAAACTTTCTTCTGCAAAAAACCTGACTTTTAACTAGGTGGAAAAATAACTTTTCTTCTCCAGTGTGCACATTACTGTTTGTTTTCTACATGCCAAACAAAGGAGAAGTTGTGGTGCATCATTAACACTGCGCTTAACATACACCCCAAAGTGCGTAACTGTAAATTTAGCATCCTTACTATACATTGAACTCTGTGGCAAGAGAGGGCCATGCTTATACCTGCAGACACCCTAGTCCTACAAGTGGTGTGTCTCCCCTCCTTGGTCCCACTGAGGTCACGCTGTCTGGCGTGGGAACCTGCCCGCGCTGTAGAAATTACAGGATCACGTTGTAAAGACAAGGGCATCGTCCTGAGAAGTGCAGGGGTGGGGTTGATGAAGTTCCTTTCTCCCTTTCCTGCCTCCTCAAGGGAAGGCCCACCTAATCATAGAATCATAGGGGTTGGAAGGGACCATCAGGTGCAACCCCCAGTGTGTAAATTCATTTCCTGCACTGATGTGCAGAATCATGGTGATTTTCTTCTCCACAGACACCATGCGAGAAGTACGTCTGAATAGGAACGGACAGTGGTTTCATGAGCTGGAATTAGGAAGAGTGTTGTGCATATGAAGAAGTTTTAAAGGGTTCTCACTGAGGTGGGAGGTGAAAGAGAGGAAGAAAGCCAGAAATAATAGTCAGCAAGAACAACTGAAGAGGAGACGGGAAACAGTGGAGTTACTGGCTTGGCAGTATCCTTGAGTGCACTAAAGATGTTAACAAGACTGCTGACTTGGATGTGTTGTACAAGAGAGGGGCAACCATAAGTGGCAGGAAGTTGTTACAAGTTTGTATGGGGATTATGGCTTGATCCTGCTTTGGGTATGTGAGTGAAGCCTCATAAAATGCCCTTTGGCTACATGCAGGGTGTTGGAGCTGCTGCTCTGGTAGGAGGTTGCAGGTCTTGGGAAGTAGGGTGAGAAGCAGTTGGTCCAGCAGCACTCACACCTCTGTTGTAGGAGCTGTTCCGTGCTCTGCCAGACAGCTCCCATCTAACTGGATTTGATATAATCACTCTTACAATGTTGCTACTGTAGGTTCTGAGGTGTCAGGATGTTTGATGGAAACACTCATTTCCTGCTTTGATTCCCTTTTGTGCATCATTCCAAAGAAGTTTTTGTGGGTTTTTTAATTGCTTTGAAACTTCAGGGTCCGTACTACCATCTTCTGAACTGCTGCTGTACAAGAAGAAAATTTCTCATGTGCTGGAGATGCCCTCTGCTGGGAAGCCAGACAAACTGGTCCCATACAGAGCTGTGCCTCTCTGAAATTTGTGTTCAGGCTCTTGGCTTAACTCTCGATCTGATTCTGGAACCCCATCTCTCAACCATACTGAAAAAACCCTGCTTGCTCCTTTTGGTTTTATTCATTGCACTCAGTCTGGGACAAGTGTAATGGTGTCACATTCAGATCACTTTATTTCCTGTTTTCTAGGTCTGGTTGTTTTGGAAGAACCAAATTCTGGGTGCCTGCTTTTTCCATTTTGATTTCATGCTCACATCAAATGCATGTGACAACACCTGACATTAGGAATTATTAGTCAATAGTGGAAATGGTTTTGATTTCTGCAATTATCTGATGCAAGTGTGCTTGTTAACATTATGGTGTTTGGGTTTTGTATGGTGGGTTTGGGGGCTTTTTTGGTTGTTTTGGTGGTGGGTTTGTGTGTTGGGGGTGTTTTGGCTTGTTTTTTTGTTTGCTTTATTTTTTGGGTTTTTTTTTTTAAATTTCCCTTCCCACAATGAGGAACCACTAGGCTGACACAACGGAGCAAAGGTGATGCAATGTCTGGAACAATTCACAAAGTACTCAGTGTCATCTCATAGGTGATATGAAACCTGGTTGATTTTTGCCCTATCTGATAAAGCAAAAGCCGTTCTAACGTAGCACTTCTCAGTTTTGTTACGAAAAATCTGATACTGGCCTAACTGGGTCAGTTGCAGGTATTGTTGTGGTACTTGTTTATAATTACAGTTGAATTAGGGTTGTGGAGAATTTTATTTTCAATTTTGTATTGTGGTTCACTGCTTTGGTGTTGTACAGTGTTTATGAATTTAACAAAAATGTGTACATTTAACTTCATGCTGTTTTCAGTATCTTTCCAGATTTTTTCCTAGTTACTACAGGGAGGATGGGTGTATTTAGGATCCTAAGAAGCATCAATTCATAAGCCTTCATTCTTCGCAGCATTCAGATGAGCCATTTGATAAAAACCAGGGAAATAAAGAGCATAATTACATATTTTATTTTGGAAGTCTCACAGATATATAAGCCTTCTCAGGGCCAGCGATGTTGTTGGCGTAGCTGACAGCAAAGGGATGTCTGGTAGGAGACTTTTAAAGGCCTGTGTTTTGCATGTGAAATGAATTTGAAAATAATTAAATTGGATAACAAAAGGCAAGTGATTATTTGGATATAGGAGCTTCTGTGATGTCCATGGGGAACAACACAGGGATGCTGAGGTTGAGTCTTGGGGTAATGACTGAAATTACAAGCGCACCAGAAAGCGCAGTTCAACTCTGAGACTGCAAGAGGTAAAGCCGAAGGTTTATTTCATTTACATGGATATGAAGCTTCAAAGAGGGGGAAAAAAATGCATGTTTTATTGTGGAAATCTAGTTTAACATCATGGTCAACAAAAATTTGTTATCTCTGGTGAAGTCTTTAAGTAGGAACAAATGAACAGCATTTTTTTGTAGCCTTGCTTACACAAATATTAAAAACTAGTTAAAGAACCCAGAAAAAGATTTTCTCAGGGGCACCTTCAGCCACGTGATCCGACTGTTAATGCACTGAAATTATTTCCGTTTATTTTCAGTTACAGACTTGAAATTGTCACATTAAAATGGTTTAGTACTTGAAAAGTGATACACAAAACTCACCATTGCCTCTGCAACCTTCTTATCAAGCTCCCTTTTTTGTTGTGATCCCCTTCATTTAGTGCAGAGGGATGGTTTCACAAGAACTTGCCTAAGCCCAACCTGAGTTGCAGTTGGTTTTGCTCTTCTGTTTAGGAACCAAGTAAGTGTATTTAGTGTAAGGGTTTTTCCTTGTGCTGTGGTGTCTGTCCAGAGGTTCTTCATAGTTCCAAAGTGGGGAGAGGTGGAAGAAGGGAGAAGGCAACTTGTTTCTGAGGGTTTTGGTTATCCAGCCACCATGCAGAAGCCCTGTTTCTGCGTTAGGAGTCATTCTTTATATGATGTCTACAATTGAGATTACTGAGGAGCAGCTTAGCACTGGACTGTACTTAACATCAGTTTATTCAGGAGGATTCATGATGTGGTATCATAGCTGATAAGCGATATTTTACACAGATGTGGTGTCGCAATGTGGCCTTGTCACACTGTGACCAGTCTGGGGGTGAGGGTAAGGGGAAGTCTTGTACTCCTTCACTTGAACAGGCAGAGAATTGGCTTTGAGTGCGGTTGTGGTCTTCATAATCTTGGTCATGTTCTTGAAGACATCAAACAATAAGCTTTTTGACCTATAGGAGAGCCCACTCTTTTCCTTTGTAATGGTACCAGATTTTTTGAGAACATCTGGTTATCTGTATTATGGCAGGACTTTGGTACTAACTCAGACCTGGAAGTACTTTCCTAGAGGCAAGCTTCTCTTCTTGAACTGTAAAGCATTATAAACCCTGCAAATCTGTTAAAAAAACCCAAACAAACAAAAAGCCTAACAAAAAACACACTTCCAAACACAAAAACAAGAAAACAAGACATAAGAACTAGAAATAATAACTGTTTCAAGGTAAAATCTCTCTTTCCTGTTGTAATAAGAAGAACTGCAGGGTTTGGGGCCTTGGGAGTGTGGGGTTTTTTTTGGGGGGGGGGGGGGAGAAGTTGAGGCAGGCTGAGGTTTTTGGCTGATCCTGATTTTTTTTTCCTAAAAGTGCCAGTGACTCTTGAAATAAAATCATATGAGAAATCCTGCTGTACACAGAGGAAGATTGAGTTTTCAGTTCTCATTCATGTTTGCCCTGTGATGAAATTATCCAGAGTTCATAGCCGTTCTGCTTACATGTTGCCTTATCAGTAGGAATGGAAATGCTGCTCTGTTAACTTCTTACCAACCTGTACTCACTTTATAGCACATTGCTGCTTATGCTGGGGTTTCATTCTGTGTCCCTGCTCTGATGAAGGGTTCAAGAAAATCTCTAGCTTTAAGCACAAGTAGGTAATTGATCTCAGAAGATAGATATTTGTTCAGAACCTTGATTGCAAACCCAGGGTATTACTTCTTTTCCTCTTTCTAGCCCTACTTCTTCAGACAAATCAGACATGACTTTGGTTTAAGGTGGTTTGGTTTTTTTCACACGTAATTGCCACATGTGTGTCATACTGGTGACCTGTAAGAATGAAGAAAAATTGGATGGGAAATCTGTGGGTAAAGGAAACGAAGGAAAGTTCACATGTATTTCATGCCTCATTACAATAATCCTTACTCGTCTTCTACCATGTGTCCCCCTGGATCTGTGCCCACCTTCCTCTTTCTATTTGCATAATTTCTTTCTTAATGATTTGCTATCATAGTTTCAAATCTGTTATGGTGCTTCCTTTTGCTGTCCAGTTTGGCAGCTAATTACATGTATTGATTCTATGTGTTCTTTTGGAGAATAAACTTTTAATATCCATTCTATGGCAGTGCTGGACTGGATGAAACCTATAGAAAACCTCTTAATATCTTTATCTAAACAAGATAATTAATTGGATTTCTATGCACATGCTTGCAAACACAAACCTGTATTTAAACTTGCTTAATGAAGGTACGTTTCATGATCTTTACTGTAAAAACAAATGTGTTTACAGGTATCTGACTATTCAGACTCTATGTTATATCAGTGTCACAGGTCAGGCTGAGACTTTTTTATTCCCTTTCCACTAAAATCATTGAAATATATTCAGCCAGTCTTTCACATCAGAGGTGTAAATGGATTTCTTGAAAGTTTTTCTGCTGATAGCAAACGGCAGTCACTTTACAACTTCGACTCCATTGTGGGCAGCAGTCGGAAACCTTAACACTCCACCCGAACTTTGAAGATGCTAAAACTGTGTAATGACCTTGCATTCTCAAGGGCAGATGCTCAGCTTCTGCAGGAAAGTGCTAATCTACAATCTGTTTATCTCCATACACTATGTATTTGACAGCACTTGCCTGAAGAGCAAGGCAGGGAAAAGCATAGTCAAATTTAGTTACTTTTTCCTCTCTGATGGTGTTAGTGTCCAAAGGACTTAGGAGTGATAGCCTTTCTTTTAATTTTTAGCTTCCTTTGTGCTTTTCAGTCTGTCACAGTCTTAGAAAGCAGCCACACTGCCAGCATCGGGATGTGCTCGCCTTTGTGAAGCCTCTGCTAGCACGTGAGCTGGACTGCGTCGAGTAACTGTTCCCTTCCACCTTTTCTTTATTTTCTGAGTGAATCAGATTTAGGGTTTGCCTTCAAAATCTAAATCATCACCTGCATTTTCTAGCAGTAGGCTTTAGACTCAATGTGCTTTTCAGCACACACTTTTAAAAGGGCAGACAATGGCAGGACAAGGGGGAATGGATTGAAGCTGAAGGAAGGAAGGTTTAGGTTAGATATTAGGGGGAAGTTCTTTACAGAGAGAGTGGTGAGGTGCTGGAACAGTCTGCCCAGAGAGGTGGTGGCTGCCCCATCCCTGGAGGTGTCCAAGGCCAGGTTGGATGGGGCCCTGGGCAACCTTGTGTAGATCCAGACCTGAAGGTTGGTGGCTCTGCCTGTTGCAGGGGGGTTGGACCTGTATGATCCTTGGGGTCCCTTCCAACCCAGGCCAGTGGGCGTGAATTGAAATGCATCATGTATCACTTATGAGCATATTGAGGAGCACATTTCTAAGAGGCAGTGTGTGTGTAGCCACGTAGATCCTTCTTCAAATCTGGAACAGAAACCCGAAGAGAAGGGCTTTTCCACATAAAAGCACATCAGCGTTTTCAGGTAACATAAATGGGCTTTATACACCCAAAGTTTGTTCTTTACCAACTCCATCAGTCTGATAAGAGAGGCTCCCCCCACTAACAAATCTTGCCTTGCTCAAACCTGCAAACCATCACAGTCACCACAGCACTGAGCAGAACCCCATTGGTTTTAATGTAATCCCTGTGGTTTGTCAAACCAGCGCTCCTTATCAAAATGAAACATTAACATCAGATTACTCTGATTCAGCAACAGCATCTGTTTTTTAATATGAACTTGTCTGTAATGTCAGGTAATTGTTTAGCTTCCCAGGGAATTGCCTATGTGTTGCGGAGGGGAAAATTCAACCTTCTAAATCCTTTCTGTGGCGAGGCAATGGGAAACTTGCTTCTGATTATTAAGATCACCAGGTCTCATAGCAAAATTTTATAAAAAAAATATGTAAGTAATTGCTAGAATTAACCTTTTGAATGGTAGATTTTCCACATGCTCAGCCAGGAATCTATTTATGATATCTACCAGAATTCTCTTCCTCTCCACTTCCAGAATTAGAAGAAGCTTTGCTGTTGCAGAGATCACGTTTCCTTTTGTGACACATCCTTTGACTTAGCAGCAACTGTTGCTCCTTTCGTTAATATCACCAAGCTTCCAGAGCACTCACATACCAAATCTGATCCTAAAGAGGAAGGACTCCATATTTATTTATCAACAAGATAATGGAGAAAGTTATTACTATTCGTTGGTTGGGTTTTGAGGTCTTTTGGGGGGGGGGTTTACCTTTGCATTTTTTGGGGTAATGTATGAAAGTGCTATGAAATGCATTGAGGGGTGTGAAGCACATGAGAAATGACAATGAATCAGTGAGTTCCTTCAGATTTAGAGGAGAGCTGGTGGCACTGATCAGCTGGCAGAGTGCACTCTCCTGCCTGCACTCAGCACTCATTTGGAGTACAGGATGCTTTTGGCGTATCACCTCCTGCTCCATCCACGTTCCTCTTTGCTCATGGGAAGGGTGGTGTTCTGCTGTCCCCAAGTTACAGGATGCTTGGGGAATGCTCGGGCACTTGGTAAAATTTGAACTGTGCAGTGTAGTTGTCAGTGGGGAAGGAGGGGAATGTCTGGCTCGTGTTCTTAGTTGTAGTTTGTAAAAGCTGGGGTTTAGTCGCTCTGATGGAGTGACTGTGTTACATCGATGTTACACAGACCTTACTGTCAGCTCTCCTTTCTAAGCATCGCAGATATTACTGTATGAAGTGTCAGTTCAGCTCTTAGTGCCTCCTCCCTTCCCCAACTTTTGTTCCTTCCTCCCCAGCTGGTATGTTTGAACACCTATATTTCTCCATAACTGTTACCTGCGTTTTGGCTTAGGCCTCCCTGTAAACAGTGAGTGACACCCTGAAGCAATTCTTACTGCTTCTCCTGCTTCTCTCTAGTCTTTTGTGATCTATCTCAGCTCTGACATTTAAAAGATAGATGGTTATGGATAGGTAGGCTGTGGGGCAGGCAGATATGGCATGTTATATTTACTTCAAAATATGTTTTTAAATTGTACAGAGCTTTCAAGTTGCACAGTTTAACTGTTGTCTCCTCGAGCCTTCTTGTGGCTATCCATTGTGGCATTGACTTGTGGGGTTTTTTAAGAGCACAATAGGAACCCTCTGTGCCTGCTGGGCGGCCTGGATCTGGGACTTTGTGGACACAGAAAGCCAGTGCAAAACTAGTCATATAAGTACATATAAGCAAAGGTGTGTTACTCCAGCTTTAAATGAAAAGCAGTGCACAACTGCTTTTTTTTGTGTGTGCGATGGTTTTTCACTTGGAGCTGAAAATAAACATCATTTTAGGTGGATGTGAGCAAGTTTGGGAGCTTTTTGTCCTTTAAAGTGTGTGAATAGCCAAAAGACTAGGTATTCTTGAGACATCTTGGGATGAAGGAGTAGTCTTGGCTTAGAGAAGTTCTGAACAAGCCTTGTGAATTAGCATGTGTTAAGCAGTAGAATAATTTTATTGAGCAATAATAAAATAGTGAAGTCAGATGGAAGGATGATGGGGAATTGCTATTTGCAGCTATGAAAGTGATGCATGTCATGTTAACTCCCAACCCAAACAACTCATTTTAAGATTTCCTCTCATGAAACTTAAAATCCTCTCTTTTGTCCAATCATCAGCTTTAAACCTGCTCCTTGTCAGCGAAGACAACAAATCTTTTTGCTTGTGTCTGCCTGGGGGATGTGGAAAGCTGAGGTGGTCCTGTGTGATTAAATTAGATGAAAGACTTGCCTTCTACCAGTGAGACGCGAAGTCTAATCAAGTGAAATGAGTTTTGAGATCTCAGCCCCTCTCCTTGGGGAATATCAGTTTACATTACACAGTCACGACACCTAATTCATCACGGTTGATGCGGCTTTCGCTCAGAAGAGGACCTGGGACTGGGTAGCGTGGGACTTGATCACAAGTCACCCCCTAAGGAGGAGCGGCGGCTTAGGGAAGTTGAGATACAGCACAGTGAGGGGAGAGCTTTAATGTGTTTTCTAAAACAAATGGTCTGTGTTTCTGGATGTCAGATCTTTTAGAGTAATGAGGCTTTAGGTGCAAACTGGGGAAAGCTAGAGGTAAAAGAGGGGTGCTTTGTGCTGAGTGCAGTTTAGAAAAGCATCGGTGGACAGATGTTAAAAGAATGTCTGCAGTGAAAGACAAGGTTGTACTTTTTGTTACTTAATTTCTGTGATGTTCAATGTTGTTTCTGTATTTCCAAGGGAGTAAAGACTGTTCTTCCCTAACAGACTTGTTTGGTTTGTGTTTCTTCCAGGGCATCGTTATAACGCCACTTCTGCTTCTGCTTTTTGTAAGTATCTTGATCTGATGATGACTTTTTACTGGGTAATCTTACACCTATTTTACAGTGTATTTAAGATAAAAGTTTGGATGATGTTACAATGCCTAAATAACAAGGAAATTATTTTTTTTTCTGCTCTGTATTTGAAATAAGCTGCCTCCCAGAAACTTCATCAAAAACATGTCACAATGAATGCAAACACTACCTGTGCTTCAGTCAAAGTGGACCAAACCCTGTTCCTGAAGGATTACAAAACTATATGCTATTACAGGCAAGGAGGGGTGGTGACCTTATTAATGTTTGTAACTATGTAAAAAGTGAGAGTCAGGAGGAAGGAGCCAGGCTCTTCTCAGGGATGGCCAGAGACAGGTCAAGGGGCAGCGGGTGCAGCTGGAGCAGAGGGAGTTCCATGGGAACATAAGGAAGAACTTTCTCCCTGTGAGGGTGACAGAGCCCTGGGACAGGCTGCCCAGAGAGGCTGTGGAGTCTCCTTCTCTGGAGACATTCAAACCTGCCTGGATGTGTTCCTGTGGGATTTAGTCTGGGTGATCCTGCTCTGGCAGGGGGTTGGACTAGATGATCTTTTGAGGTCCCTTCCAACTCCTAAACGGTCTGTGATTCTGTGATTAGTCAGGCTGGGTTAACTACAAAAACTTGCCAAGTAAGATGGTCTTTCAGATTTCTCTGTGAGCTTTCACATGCAGGAGCTGGACAAGATCCTACTGATCCAAAATGGATGACAGGCCGGTTGAGAACGGGCTGTTTGCATAAACAGAGCCTTGCTCTTGGGCAGCTAAGCCCATGGGTACTTTTGTGGTTGAGGTTAGTGTGAGAGCAGCAACAGCAGCAAGACAAATTGCTGGAGCCCCTGAGTATCACCACAAGTGATGCTGCTTCACTCCTGTTAGTTCAAGATCTCTCTTTTCAAATCATTAGTCTACAGGCAGGGCCTTGGTTCCTTACAGCTCATGGTAAAATAAAAGGGAGGAGACCAAGTTTTATGTTTGTGTTTTATAAAGGTGCAGATAAGAGTCACTGCACAGTGAGGAGGCTTTAACAGGTGGGTGGTGCTTTAGCAAGTCCCTTCTCAGTTAGGAATTCTTGGTGCTTGAGGGTCTGCTGGCACAAATAGTGTGACGTGGTGTAAGTTACTGAGGACTGTGGCCTTGTGAAGAGCAGGGAAACGGGCTGAAGCTCGTCAAGCATTTCAGGAGAGGTATATACACATTGTCTTTTATCCTTAACCTTACTGACTGCATTGTATGAAAGCCAGCACCCTGGAAAGAGAGGTTAGTGTGAAGTCAGTCTGAAACGATGTGTAAGCAGCATGCAAGCAGCACACTGCCCATGGTAGGGGTGTAGTACACACAAGTACAGCAGCGTGTTCCAAGCTGGCATAAATGTTACTGTGAGAGTGGCTGTAGCAGCATCTGCTGCTGCTTCAGCACAGCTGTGTGGGAGGACTTATGGCTCCATCGGAAGAGGGGTGGCAAGCAGGGACAAGGTGATTGTCCCCTCTCTACTCTGCCCTCATGAGGCCCCAGCTGGAGTCCTGTGTCCAGGTTTGGGGGCCCAATACAAGAAAGGTGTGGAACTGTTGGAGAGGGTTCAGAGGAGCCATGGAGATGATCAGAGGGCTGGAGCAGCTCCCCTACGAAGAGAGGCTGAGGGAGCTGGGCTTGTTCAGCCTGGAGAAGAGAAAACTGTGGGGGGACCTCATTGCAGCCTTCCAGTCCCTGAAGGGAGCAGAGAGACAGGAGGGGAATCAACTTTTTAAAAGGGTAGAAAATGGCAGGACAAGGGGGAATGGATTGAATCTAAAGGAGGGAAGGTTTAAATTAGATATTAGGGGAAAGCTCTTTACAGAGAGATTGGTGAGGGGCTGGAACAGGCTGCCCAGAGAGGTGGTGGATGCCCCATCCCTGGAGGTGTCCAAGGCCAGGTTGGATGGGGCCCTGGGCAACCTTGTGTAGCTCCAGGCCTGGAGGTTGGTGGCCCTACCTGTGGCAGGGGATTGGAACTGTGCAATCCTTGGGGTCTCTTCCAACCAGACCGTTGTATGATTCTATGGTTCTGTGATTTTATTTAACAAACTGTAATTCATCTGATGTAGCTATAGTTTACACAAGAACTGCTTTCACCATGCTGTATATATTACACACCAGCAAAACTTTCTTGAGGTACTTGGAACCACAGGCTTACTGTAGTTTGAAAAAGATAGTGGTTCTAAGAACAAGAGTTGTTTTGTTGTTCTTGCAGTGAATGCATTGATCCAGGTGGGCTGCCTCCTTGTTTCCCTGTTGTCTTCCCTCCTGTATGGAACATGTTTCTCCCACAGGCACTCACCAGAGACCTGTGCCTTTCTTTCTAAGTGACTGAAACTTCAGCTCTCTTTCCTTTTTCTCACTGGCAGCTTTGCCCCAGCTATACCTCATCGAGTTTTGGCCAAAAGGGCTATTTTCTCTAGAAAATGAATGTTAAGGGATGATCTGCATATCTTTTCAAGCAAGATAAAATCTTTCCTTTGGTGACTTTATGGACAAGTAACATGATTGTTCCATAAATTGCTGTTTTCACTGTTATCTCTCAAAAGAGGGGACAAAACTCTGTGCAAGAACAGGAAGGTGAAACACATGCCTCTGTTCTTCCTACCAGCCCTGGAGACACTTGTATGAGAAGTGTGTAAAACACACATTTATTGTTTTGTGGTTTGTTACGTGACTGACTGCTGTTCTTCTCTGGGAAAGGACACACAGGAATTATTTTTTCATCAAAGTGATAAATAAACTAGTCTGGGGATAGGGATAGCTGCTTTTTTTGGTCACAAAACCCCAAACTTAAGGACTTCTCTTGGGGTATATATGTATTTAAGACTCCTTGAGATCTTTGCTGAGGACTTCATACATGACAAGCAGCTGTTGTGGTCAGCCCACCACTGCATCTTGCTGAGATGAGGTCTGCCTTCTCTGGAGGTTCAGTTTATTCACTGGCAGGTATTTAGGAGAGCAGACTAACCGTGCACTGTTCCTGCACACTGACCATCTGGGGCTTGGTCTCCCGAAACCTTTTTTTCTCTTGAACCTCTCTAATTTTCCTTTGCATTTCTGTGTTACTTCTGGGTTCCAAGCCCACAGTTTGCACACTTCTGTCTGCTTGTTTACAACCAATTGCTGTGTCATTTCATGTGCTGTGTAGTTACTGTGGAGTGAGAAACATGGAGCAGTAATTTCCCAGTTAGCTTTCCTGACCCATTCATTAGTTTAGTCGTGCAACTTAACCTTAGTGTGTAATTAATAAAGAGTGGAATTTTCAAGTTTCAGGATAAAACTCTCATTTACCTCAACAATAGCTGAGCTGGGCTTCTGAATACCATTCATGGACTTTTGAAGTCTCCATGCCTTCAGTGAATTTTAATTCCTGAATTTGGTACTCACAAGCATTAACTCCACCACCTCATACTACAGTAGTCTGTGTGCTATACTAGTCATCTATGTTAGTCTCCCTGTGTAGTGTGCATAAAATGCCCTTAGTGCTGCCAGAAACACAATATGTTGTTGCTTATTAGTTTGATTTTGTTATATAGCTTAACCTTTGGTAGTGGTATTGGTTAAATTTTGCCTGATAAGAATATATACCAGAGCAGTGTTCTGAACTGCCTCTTTTGTTCATAATTGCCAAGTAATGTAAACACAGATTGTTTAAACAACATAGGTAAAGGCATGCTGGGACTTGCATTGAATGCAAATAATTTATCATCTTAAATGAATGGTGTTGAAGGCAAGGTTGTCAGGTTTCTGGAAAGCGTGTTTCTGCTATGAAACTTCAGGTGTAATGCTTACTCAGAAGAGGGAAAAAAATAAAGGTGTTCTGAGAGGTTCTGATTGATTGATTAATTTAATGAAACCTTAAATACTGTGAACATAATTACCAGAGTTTATCCTTGTAAGGTTGCCTAGCTGACTTTAAAGAATAGCTGCCTTCATCGTGGTTACCTCTGATTTACATTTTACCTAACAAGAAGCTATTGAATCTGGCTTCCAGGTGTGTTAATCTGCAACATCATCCTGCTCACGTTAACCTTTATTGTTAACAGTTAATATGTTCTGTTCCCAACAATGATGTTATAAATGGGCCGTGTCCTGTGAACTGTATATAACTGGTTAGAGCTCACGCATGTGGTGAGCGGGAGGGTTGAAGCAAAAGCACTGTGAGATACATCAGTTTCAAGTTAACATGAGGCTATGCCCTTTAGGTTTCTTTGTGACATTCTGCAGTGTTTCATGAATTATATGTAGGAGGCTCTGTGCCAAAACATTCGGGAGGATGCTGTCCACCCTCCTCTTGTGATACACTTACCTGAAGCCAAAGGTGTAACATTGATTGATCATGAAATTTTTTAAAGCAGAGAAATAAGTTGTATTTTCTTAAAAGCAGTTGTGGGAAAAGAATGCTGCCAACTAGAAATTGGAGTGTAAATGAAGTTTTGCTTTTGGAAATAAGTGTATTGCTATCAATAAACAATGACTACAAATAGGTTAAGTAATGCCTGAGGAAGCTATTCACTTGGGTGCGACTGTTCACCTTTACTTATCATATCAGTTGTTCTCTATGTTCAGTTTAGTAAATTCCTTCAGCAATTATAACAGTTTATGACTTATAGTAACAGTTCATAATATGATTTCTTAAGCATGCTGCATCTGGGCACATTTGCATTACTAAAAGGCAGTTAAACAAAAGGTGTCGTCATACTGTGAAGATAATAGTGCTGTGATCTCTTTAATGACCTCGAGATGTCAGAACCTTTTTATGATGTCTCATGTGAAATACAGAACTTTAGAGCACTGTTCTCTGCAATGGTTGTAGCTCTATCATCTCACTTTTACATCCTTAGGTTGTCACTTTTGTCATGAAAAGCAGCGATGTGTATGAATGTAGGTTTGTTTTCATTGAGGGTTTTCATGTGCCTTTGTATTGCAGAGGATGGAGGGCAGCCTGATGCCTCAGCAATCTCATGTCTCTTGGATTTGCCCTGGAAGCAGAGTGGACATAGATGTTGTATTACCATGTAAGAGGATGGTGCAGTGTAACTGTAGTTCCTTTCTGGCTGCACTGGGATAGAGTTTGTCCTTAGTCAACTCAACTGTCCTTGCTCAGTTGAGCACATGGACTGGCAATCTCACAAGCAAGCTCCACAAGCTTATGATTCTGTTGATTTTATGTGGAATCAAAACACAAGCAACCAGTCATTTGCATGCCTGTTGGAACCAAATGTGATGCTGAAGGTTTTATGGCACACTGTCCCAGCTCTGCCACCTTCTTGGTATTGCCCTTCTGTTGGGTCTCAGTGCCTGACAGATGTGGTCCCTTCAGCTGTTGGAGGCACAGCTGGTTAGCTAGCAAAGGAACAGAAATTAAGGTGTGTGAATCTGTCTTTTTATTGAAAGCCATCAAAAAAATGTTAGAGATAAGAAATCTTTATGTACTTCATGTTCTTCAGAAGCATGCCTGCAAACCAGTTAACTTGGAATGCCCATGAGAATTCATGCCTATCCTTAAACATACACTGGGCAAAAACATCCATGTAATTGTCACACATTGCCCCCTGTTTGCTGTTTTGCCAAAGACATTTGTGTCAAAGAGGAATCTTCCTGAGGCTTTATCAGCTTGCTCCTCTTCTAGATTTATTCAGTGATCATTTTTCTGGTGCCCTCTCAAATTTCTGCACTTTATAGTAGGTATGTTTATGGTGGTGGTGAATTGGTGGTGCCATAAGTACTGGAAAGTAGCGCTGCTGAAATAATTCAGGAGTAGATGTGTGAAGAAAGTTCTGTGCAAGTATCACAGAGAAAACTGAAACAAAATGACTGGTGAACAAGGACGAGAGTTAAACTAGAAGCTGATTGAAATACTGATTTTTAGAAGTCCTCCCCTATAGTTACAACCATTGAAGTGAAACATTGTTTTAAAAGTTGTTCATGTACTTCCTACATTTTTGCCAAGTCTTCTCCAACTTTTTACACAGTGAGGGTGACAGAGCCCTGGGACAGGCTGCCCAGGGAGGTGGTGGAGTCTCCATCTCTGGAGACATTCAAGACCTGTCTGGATGCCTATCTGTGCAATATGAGCTGGGGAGCTGCTTTGGCAGGGGGGTGGGACCTGATGATCTCTCGAGGTCCCTTCCAACCCCTACAATTCTATGATATAAATATGTTTATAAATATGCAAAGGGTGAGAGTCAGGAGGAAGGAGCCGGGCTCTGCTCAGGGATGGCCAGAGACAGGACAAGGGGCAGCGGGTGCAGCTGCAGCAGAGGAAGTGCCATGGGAATATAAGGAGGAACTTTCTCCCTGTGAGGGTGACAGAGCCCTGGGACAGGCTGCCCAGAGAGGCTGTGGAGTCTCCTTCTCTGGAGACATTCAAACCCACCTGGATGTGTTCCTGTGGGATTTAGTCTGGGTGATGCTGCTCTGGCAGGGGGTTGGACTAGATGATCTTTCGAGGTCCCTTCCAACTCCTAACATTGCCATGTACTTCAGGTAAATCTTTTTATTAAAGGCACTGTTGTTGATTTATTTATTTATTTATTTTAAGCCAGGATTTCTTCATGCTGTGCCTTGTTTTTCCTCTCCGGTACGTGGTAAATGAGAGTTGATACCAGTCAAATGAATCATTAAATATGCAAATATATTAGTAGCTGGAAAGCCTTGGAAGTTCATAAGGAAGTTGTACCTAATGGATTTCACTAGTATGTGACAAAAGGCTGATTACAGGGAGGTGGGAAGGGTGGGGAAGCAGCATAGTGCATTAGCTGTTAGCAGATCAACTCATTCACATGGAAGATTTAAAACACATCATTATTTCTACCTGGTTATTTACCTCCCTGTATCCTCTCTCTTTAATCTTTGGGAAGACAAGATGCTCTGTCTGATCCAAACCCTTTACAGTTAAACAGAACTTTTTAATGACTGCCATGTAATATTTGCTTAATAATCTAATTACTTATTTCAAACTCACCTTTTATAGCTTTGATATATAAATCAGATACAAATAATACTCAGAAAATATCAGGGGCCCTTCTTCTTCCTGACACACATACAAAATATTGTTAATTGTAGAAGACACTAAAATACACAATGTTTCTTTGGAGGGCTTTCTTTTTGACTTGGTTTTGGTCCTGAAATTTTCATCTCTGCAGTGCCAAATACTCACTCAGTCCACCTCTTTTTCCATGCTATGCAGTTAACCTCAAATCTGAATGTGAT
Organism: Gallinula chloropus; assembly: GCF_964237585.1. Lineage (NCBI taxonomy): Eukaryota > Metazoa > Chordata > Aves > Gruiformes > Rallidae > Gallinula > Gallinula chloropus. Next base: position 29,038,152 of record NC_140092.1, read on the forward strand.
CCAACTCAATGCTCCACCCTTACAATACTAGAAACTTGTGTCTCTGATGAACAGAAACCTCATTTTCAGGAAGTATTTGGGATAACAATGGGTGTTTTACCCATTTGTCCATAAGTCTCAGCTCTGCAAGGGTATTAATTATCTAACTTCCAGTTAGGTGCCTTTGAATCATACACTTGATCTCATCTCTTTGCATTCAGCCCTCAAGATCGTTGTACTGTGATAGAGTAGCTGTGGTGTATTTCAAATTAAAAATACTTGTGGGTTTGGTGGTCTTGGTGGTTTGGGTTTTTTGGGTTTGGTTTGGGGGATTTTTTTTTGTTTGTTTATTTGATTTTGGTTTGTTTGTTTTTATTTGCAGCTCTATAAAAGGCTTTAAAATAGATAAGTACATTTGTATTGGCTTGGTATTTAATGTGTTGTAGGGAAACCCAGAGCAGGGTTAATCCCTTTAAGATGGGATCCCTTTAAGAAGGGAGGCCCAAAGTACAGTCTCCTTGCCTCAGCCAGAAAAAAAAACCTAACAAAGACAAACCTTCATTTGACAGAGTTTCAGCTTTGCTTTTTTCCACACTTCTGATCATGAAATTTGGTTCTTTTAACTTTTGTTTTCCTTTGGAAACAAAGCTGGAGGGTATATGTAGACAGCTAGGTTGTGCAGTGTTTGTGCCAAACCAGCTCTGTGGCCGCAGAAGCATACAGAATATGCAAGAATATGCCAATTTATACCATAAAACCAGAGCAGCTCTTGTCTTTAGCAGAACTAGAGGCTTATGTCAGCCTTTTCATTGTTATTCTTAAAAATTAATTGCTAAAATCCATGACTTGCAAACTATGGAACGAGATCTCTTTCGTACCCTTAGTCCCTTGCTCTGAGGCAGGAGACATCGCGTGTGGTTTTTATAGGCAGAATGAAAAGCTGTTTTAAAATTTCAATACATTCTCTAGAAGCTCTGTTCTCAGTGATATACCTCCCCTTCCCTCCCCTGTCCTGCTGTTAGCACCCATTAGAGGTGGACAGTTTCAATACCCATGACTGTTGGTCAAGCAGTGGGAACTGGCATCTTTTACAGAGCTCCTCTGCCTTACAGAGATCTCTGAGCACTTTGCACGTGAATGCCTTTAAAGCTGTGGAGTAGGAAGAACATGCCAGTGACCTGCCAGCTCTGTGTAGACTGCTGGGAAATGTCACATAGCAGTGACTGCTGTAACTCTTCCAAACTCCGATCCGAAACGTAGAGCCAGGCTCTGTGGAACTCACAGGCGCCCGGCAGCATGGAGTACAGGGATACTTCCTACTTCCCAGAGCCTCAGCATGGTTACAGTTACTGCCCATTGCAGTGTGTTCACCACAAAGCATTTCCATTTGCCAAGTGCCTGGGCTGCTGAGGGCGACGTGCATGCTTTCCTGCCGCAGCGTAGCACGCCACGATGACTGGGTCAGGATAAGCCTTTTGGAAAGAGTTCAAAGCAAGGGAGGGCTTAGTTCAGCTGGTCACTTTTATTCATTGTCCTTCATTACTGAACTGGATCCTGTCCACATCTTTTCCAAAAGTACATCACCTTTCATGTCCTTTCTGTGATGGGACTGTCATCCAAAACAGGGGTTAGCACACAGGGTGGTCCAGACAAGCCATGGAAGCAGCTGAATCTGGGCTTGATGAGAGTAACCAAAAACCATGACAACACAGCAGTGAACAGACACATTAAAAAGACCTCAGGGTGAAAAAGCAAAACTAAAATTAAACCATTCACATGAGACTGCAGCCAGTGACCCACTGTCTCAGTTCTTCCCATTTTTAGCCCTGCCTTGCCACCTCAGGTGCGCTCAACAGATGGTGAGGCTGGGCTATGAGGATAGGCTGAAAGAACTGGGGCTGTTCAGCCTTGTGAAAAGAAGCCTGAGAGGTATTTGAAGTGTGGAACACAGGGTGAAATGGCCAGCCTCTTCTCAGTGATCTGTGAGGACAGGACAAGGGGCAATGGCACAGGAGTTTCCACACCAATATGTGGAAGAACTTCTTTAGGGTGAGGGTGACAGAGCCCTGGGACAGGCTGCCCAGAGAGTGTGGAGTCTCCTTCTCTGGAGAGATTCAAGACCCATCTGGATGCCTCCCTGTGCGACCTGTCCTAGGGACCCTGCTTTGGCAGGGGATTGGACCCGATGATCTCTGGAGGTCCCTTCCAACCCCTACGATTCTGATTCTGAAGCTGCCTGATGGTGTATGAAGAGCACAAAGACGCAACCTGAAGAGACAGTTAATTGCAGGAGAGCACTGGAAGAGTAAGGCCCCAAAGGACAGCTGCCTCCAAAGGGGACGCAATATGTGCAGCATGCGTGGCGCTGGGTTATAATGTGGTGTGACTGGTAGGAGGTGGGTTTCTGCTGAGCCAGTGGCAGTTGTAGACATGGGTATCACTGTGGTGATACCCGCCTGGTTGGCCAGAAGGATACAAACAGAGCATATGGTCTTGGGGGCACCATCTAGGCTGGGAAGTGGGATTGTGTCTTGGTTTCATGCAAGGAATGTGTCTTTTGGTTGGTTGGTTGGTTTTTTTCCTTCTGCTTCTACCAGAACCAGTTAAATATAGTCTATCAATTAAGGATAAGGCAATGTTTCTACCACAAGCTCATAAAGAAGCCCACTAAATAATTTGTCAGGAGTTTTTTAAAATAGGTAATCTCTGGAGAAGAAAGGTCTAGGACTAAATTAGCAAGAATGCTGCAGGTCAGGCTTGAAGTACTGTATGTTGGCAGGATTGTTTGGAAAGATTTGCCTGGAGTTCTCTTTCATTACAGCCCTATCCAGCAAACACTTGCAAATGGTGCAGTTCCTGCTCATCTGAGTGGTCCTTCTGAAATAACTCAGATTATTTAAGGGAAAGGTGCCTTTCTATAAGCAAGGTTTTTTCAGCCTCTTTTTTAAATGACGAGTCTATTCAAGCAAACTTATTAATAAACCTTTGATTGAAAAGCTGCTATCCAGAATAGCACGTAATAATCAATTTACAAAATCCAATCTCTGTTTAAAAAATGGTCTAAAATAAGCACAGACAATATGGTGGCCTGAAAATTTCTGATAACTTTTTGATAAGACAGTGCATTTAATTTCCAATCAGGTTATTTTTACAGCTATAAATCAGCATGTTGTTTTTACAGTACTACTTCTGTGTGTTTGCCTGTGAAGAAAGGGTGATTTTTAGGCCTGGGGATTATTAAAACAAGGAGAGCAGTCAAATACAATCAGATGTTTTAGTGTAATGCTAGTATTGGGGCAGTGCAAAAAACCCCTGTTTCATGACAGCAAGTAGAGCACAGAACTTAGCTTGATCCCACTAAAACCTGAGAAAAATCTTATTTATTCATTCAGACAGAATATTTGCATTTGTAAATGTGCAGGAAAGTTTGATTAATGTCATATCAAGCTTTTTGCTTCCTCTGTTCCTCTGTTCTCAGTTCTCTTTCTCAAAATGCATGTGATGATCATACCCAAGTTCACAGGAAGGCTGGAGCACAGGCAGTGTCTGAGAGTCTGTGGGATGCTTGGGTTTGTGAGCCTGATGAGTTTGCACACTACAGATGTTGAGGCAGTCCTGGTCAAATGATGCATTTGTAATCTGTGGGTCCTCCAGCAGTTGTGATTCCTCATGGTTAACTGCTGCATGTCCGGATTCTGGATTAAAAGGGCCTTTTTTCTCTGTGTGCTGAAAAGTTGCTGCCTTCTCTTTGCCTTTTGGGGTCTTTTTCTGGGAATAAGTTTGAGATTAAGATAGCACAGGAATTTATAGGTGTTGTCTAACAGATTCTGATTTAAAAAACCCAGTCCTCTGAACTTATTATCTTATTATATACAGAAAGGAAACAAAGTTCAGAAGTTTGAAGGAGTAACATCACAGGTAGGACCGGGAAGTCTAATACTGTAGCAGTGTGTGAAGGGGGACAGAGCCCAGCAGACACCTGAGCCTCTGTGCCCAGGTGTGGTAAGGCAGAGTGTTAGGACCCTGGACTGACCCAAGGGAGAGAGCTCCACGCTATTCTGTAGAGGGTGATGAAAGCACTGGGGACTGACAGAAGAATATGAACCTCAACTACACAACTGAAACAGGATCAAAAATAGCGTGGTCATAGGATCATGCAGGAGAGGGGTCATCATAGAAGCAGAAAAAGTTGCATTTTTTACAAAAAGGAGATACCCCACCCCCAAACCAGATGTAGTTGAAGAACTCATTTCCTTTGGGCAAAAGAGGGTTAATGAATCATTCATTTTGACATTTTGGAATGTGGATTTCTCATTTGTTTAAAATATAGCCAGGGTGATACAGTTACCTGAAATACCTCATCCAGGTGACAGTGAGATGAGCCTTAATGGGTGGGGTGAAGTTGTCAAGGTAAAGACCCATGCCCTGATATAGACGATTATTTCTTCAGATAAAATAACTTTACTATTTCTAGGTAAATTGGTTGAGCATCTCAGCAAAGTACCTGTAATTCAGTTACTCATTATGTAAAAAACCCAAACCAAATCCAACAAACGAACAAAAAACCCCCCAAACCCCACACCCAAACCAAAACACATCTTTATATATACCAAGTGCTTCAGAATCCACAACAGCTTGAAGTAATACTTAAAAATCTGGCAAGAATGTTGCTTGCTGTTTGAATTGCTGCCTTTTTCAGAAGGGTGTTACGTTGTTGAACAGTTTTTTCATCCCTGATTTAGAAATCCACTGGGCTTAAAACTCTGGAGCAGTGAGAGAAGTCCCTCCAGTGCTTTTATAAAAATGCACAAGAGCTGCTGCCAAGGTGCCACAGTTTTGTGAAGGCAGGCAGAGGGTCCTGGCATGCAGACTGCTGGGGTAGATTCACTCCTCTGTGACCCAGGCGGATTTTAAAGTTTAAAAATCTTCACTTTCACTTGAAGAAGCTTCCTTGAACACACAGTAAGTAATGCTTTTAGCTCCTCGGCACGTAGCAAAAAAATAAGTCCAAATACAGTTTGAAAAACTACAAACCTTTTAAAATTTCAGAAGCTCCTTATGAGAATTAAAACAAGGAGATCATGAGTGGTATGATGGAGCTTTCTGCTCCACTTTCTGTAAGGAATCATGCAGAGAGCCCATCTCCCTTGGGAGTGGAGTAGAAGCACTGCTTGACTTCAGCTACTTTTGGGTGATCTGAATCTTCCCCTGCAAGCCCTAACTTCTCCCTCTTGCCTCCATGGGAAACTTAGGCTCCTTAATCTTGGTGCTTTCACTTCCACCTTACTTGCAGACCAAAAGTTACAGTGATGATGATTATCTTCAGGTCCCCTCCAACCACCTTCTGTGCCCACGCTGTTAGAAGCGGAGGTGATGGGGATGAGATGCCATCATCTTACCCGGTGTTGCCAGTTAAGGTAACGCACAGGAAACAGCCATATCCCAGGTGTTCCACCCAAGGCTCTCACCCTCTGTATTCAGACACACAAAAGTGGTGGGGTATGTTTTAAAAAAGAGTAGATTTGATTTGGCCCCACACTCTTAAAGCCTAAGCTAGCTAAGCACCACCCAAAGCCCCGTGATTTCCTACCATCAGAAGTTCACAGAATCACAAGGTTGGTTGACCTTTGAGATTGTCAGGTCCAACCACTCCTGTCCTATGCTAAACCATATCCCTAAGTACCTCATTCCATTTCATGCTGTTTTCCAGTTTGGAACTTCTAAAGAATCTGGGTTTTGTGCCAAACCCATTTTTATGGCCTTATGTTGATTTTTTGGGGGTGGAGTTATAGGAAGTGATTAGATTGTATGATCCCTTTGTCTATCATGCCTGCAGGTAGCTTAGAAAGGAAGAGAAGTCAAAAGTATAGTGCAGTCTAAGTGTAATTTAAGAGAATGACACTTGTGAGAGTGTTTCAGGAATTCAGTGTTGTTTACATGGAGCTGGAAAGTTTCTAAACTCTCATGGTTTTGAGGGTCTTTAAAGGGAAGTGCAAAACAGATAACATGGATATGGGAAATCCTCACTGAGAAGCAAGAAGTTGTCTGAGGAAGCTCTGACAATGCTATTTCAGTTCTCTTACTATATAGTTATATATTCTTAATGCATATTCTACTGCTGTTAAAGGCATGCTAAATGAAACTTTTCAGTGACCTACCATGAAACAAGTTCACTCAGTGTATAAAAAACAGGGAACTTCTTTCTGAAGTAGGCTGCAAAAATCCCACCAACTTTGCTTGGTTCATCTTTTCTACCCATGTCCTTAAAAGCCAAAACTTTCAGTATATACAGGTGTAATTAAGAGATCACCTACATGAAGACTAAGCCTGTCACTGGTTAGTTGTCTTAATGAAAGAATAGTTATATGTTTTCAATAGATCTCTTCTTTAACATTGGTGAAACAAACCATATGAATGCCTTCACATTATTATCGTTGTTGTTGTTATTATTAATATTACTGCTTTTATTTTATTGAAGTAACTGTGCTTTTTTTTTATACTTGATATTTATATAAACAGTAACCTCTTAGGAAGATTCACTGCCTGCCTTTTTAGACTATCATCCTACAAATGCTTCTATGATTTACTTTGTATTTATGTGTAGCAGGGTTTCAGTTAAATGAATATTGATGGAACTGTTACCTTAGGTTATAAAATAATCAACCAGAGATTGTTTTAGTTTTGTTATTGTGGGATACAGAATGCTTTATGGTGACTCACCAGTTAAACACACGTGTGTGTACTTCCAGGTTTGTGCACATACTTTAAAGTTTTTATGCATAAAATGAAATTTATGTTAACATGTGATACTTGTGTATGGAATTTGCAGAAAAAGTGCAATATTAATGGTGTATTTTTATTTTTTTTTAGCTTGGATCATCCTCCTCTGTGCCTTTTACATCTATATTCTCGCAACTGTTTATGACTGTTGTAGTCCCCCTTATTATTGGACAGGTATGTCTTTTAAATATACATTCTTATTTTAAAAAATAAGATAAAGAGAACTATCTTAAAGACAGACTGGCAGCCTGGTAAGCAGCCACATAGGAACAGCCTCAGGACAGTGAAGTCTAATATCAGAGAGAAGATGCTACAGTGCTCCCCGGAGCCACATTGATCTTTGTTGAGATTGAGCATCTGTCCCTCACTACCACCAACATACGCTACTGCACATCGAGAGGGGAGTTTGTGAACATAAAGGGGGAAAAATGGCAGCCCAGACTGTGAGAAATTCCAGCTCCATACAAATGAGCTTTGAGAATACTATATAGTCCTTTTGTCACACACCCTTTGCCTGCATGATGGAGGAAGTTCTCCCTGTGTAGCAACTACTACTAACTACTGGAATAAAATATAATATCTGCATTAAAATACACTTCTAAGGGCTAAGCAACCACAAGTTAAGAAATAATACAGTGAAGGCTGCTGGACCCATTTTGCATATGCTTTACAAGGGCTTTAATTGCACAATTGCAAACTGTTCTTTCTGCATGACCTCTCCATCTTGTTACACTGGATGGAGGGTATTCATGGAAGGAGCAGCTGTTCAGTGTTTCACTTCATACTCACTGTTCATATTGAAGCACAGGGCCTTTTATGGCATGTGATTCAAAACTTCCACTGAATGTAAAGATACTAATTGCAGTATATGATTTTCTGTTATGCTTGTCTGTGTGGTATCTTTTTTTTTTTTCCCAAATACTATTTTTCCCTCTCTTGTCGTGGTGGGAGATTGAAATATTAAGGTCAAAAGTTGCTAGAAGTGCCCACTGTTCACAGACACCGAACCCAAAAGCCTAATTCTTACATACTTGTAATTACTTGTTGTTCCCAGGCATTCAGAATGCATTAAGGGGATATCAGTGGGGTTTGCAGCTCATTCCCAGGGGATACCAGTGCTGATTCTAGCATCTAGTTTAACTCCTTTCAGCTGGAACTTCCTGAATTTTGTGAGCCTAAACCAGACTTTGCAACAGAAGGGTGGTTAAAATGTAGGGAAATGGAAATGGAGGCTGTAAAGGAGCACCCTAGATGAGGCTAAGCCTAGCTGTCATTGCCCATGCTATGTGGAACAGTCAATTGGACTGTAATTGCATGTTTCAAAATTGGCACCTACTGTAACTTACCAAAGTTAACCCAGTGAAGTTTCCTTCTTATGTAGTCTCTTTAGAAAGACCATATAAGCCCATTAAAGTCTAATAAGATGATGAGCATGGTAAACATGGCAATAGCCACCAGCATCAGTACTTGTATAAACTGGGTGCAACGATACCATGTGGAATATGGACATCACCTCTGTGTCCCTGAAAGCTGTTGAATTGCTCACGTGCTTAGAACGTCCTTATGAGTTAGGATCACAAAGGGTTGCTGATGAACCTACCTGTTTATCACATTCTTTTCTCACCAAAATGAAATTAAGTCTCCACCAAAAGTGGATGAGCAAAAGTACTTGAATCCGCTGGTACTGAAAGGTCCAAAAATCTGGAAGTTATTTGTTAAAAGCCTCAGCTGGAAATTTCTAGTTAACAAGTAGCACAGCAGCAGATCTAGCAGTAAAGTAACCTATACTGATGGAGTATCAGCAATCTGTACTGCAATATGGTAAATCTGAAGGTGATGGTAGATTGCTAGACAAAGTGATTGTGAAATATCAAGAGGACTTTCATCTGTATGTATAACAGCAGGTTACTTTGGAAAGGTGTTACAAAGAATTGCTACGTGAGCTAAGTGATGGAGTTAGGGGGTGCTTATTTTTTTGGCTGCACCGAGTAGTAAAACTAAGTAATGTGAATTAAACAGTGAACAAATGAAGTAAGTGCTCTGAGTTGTCCAAGATCAGAAATGTGATGAAACTTAACTGAGAACAGATGTGATTTTGGAGTTCTGGTAAAGACTGAAAGAGAAAAAAAAAAAAAGGAGAATCCTAAAGCCTGTGTAACTCAACCACAAATTTATTTAAGAGAGTGTTTTTTTTTATAGATATACTTCAACACAATGGTTCTCCTTTAAAAGTGTTTGAAACAGTTTCTGGAAATGACTGATCAACAGAAAAAGCTTACATTTCTCTAAACATAAAGACTTTGTTTCTAAAACTGTTGCACTGGATTATTTCTGTTTGGAGGATATGGAAGACAGGAAATGCTAAGGATAGCTACAGCTCAAAAATACAAAGTGTAGTTTACACTGTTGTCTTGATTAGGTGGAATTGTACAGAGGTAAACCAACCTGCCCAGATGGGAATAAAGCCATTTTTGAAGGTGGATATTCAGAAATAAAAAGCAATAATCAGGGGAAAACAATGACCAAGAAAATGATGATGCCAATAGATACAGTGATAGGTCTGCTTGACTTTCCAGAGGTGACATGGATCGTCTCCCAGCTATTTCATGCCCACTATGTCAATTCCTTACCATGCACAGTCATAGTGTTCAGCAGAAAAGGCTGTGGAAGAATGCCTGGGAAACTTGCCTGTTAGCAATGAGCTGGGGAAAAAAAAACGAGTATGGAACCTGCCTGCTTGGAGGATTTGCTTCTCTTCAGCCTCCCTAACTCAGCTGTGATAACAGAGGCTTTAAACTCAATCTACAGCAGTGCAAAACAGAGAAGGTTTCTTAAAGGATGCATTCTCCAAGGGCTTTATTTTCCTTTAAAAAAAATAAAGCTCGCCTCTGGGAAAACCTGTGTTGCCTAAACGCTCGTTTCCTGAGCTGCTGCAGAGCTGGCTCTTTGAGCAGCCCCTGGGATATAAGCAAAGCAGATGAGAAGGTGCCTTAGATTTGATTTTGTTTGGGGTGTTTTGTTTGCTTTCATGGCGAAACGTATCAAGAGTTTTGGTTGCTTGGCTGACGTGTCAGAATTTGTAACTCTGGCTGGGAGAGAGAAGTCACAATAGTGTAATCACTTATTTTCTTACTGCTTCTTGAACGGCTTTTCAGCCGTTGACAGGAGTCAGACAGGCTTTTCTAGCCACCAACAATGACATGCATGAGGGGCTGCAGGTACAGGCTCTGCTCTGGTGGTGGCTGAGATTTCTTGAGGTAACTGAAGGAACTGTTAAGGGAAGAGGAAGGTATCAGGGTATCAGAGGTATCCGTAAGGCACCGAGTCGTACATCAACAGTTGCTGATGGGTGGCCTTCAGGAAGGAGAACTGCTCTCCTCTTTGTCAGAGATGTGCAGGTTGTCTAAACCTACAAAAAAAAGTTGTAGGCTGTCCCCTCTGTGCCTCCAGATCCCTGTTGCTAATTAGCAGTGTGATGCTACTCAAATCAGTACTGAGAGCGTAATACCCCAGTTGTATCTATAGAGTAACAGGTAAGACCTCTCTGACAGCGGAGGGCTTGAAAAGAGGCGTAATCCACAGCATTTTACAAAGATCTAATGTTCTCTGAGCCTCGTAGGTCTGTGGGGTGTAAGAGTCTGTTATTTGTGCACCACCCTTGCATACCTCTAAGGGGAATCTGAGAATACTTGTTATACCATAAACACAGCAATAGATATTTCCTGGGAAAGGGGTTTGAATTTGCTTTGGCAGCTTGGAGTTCTGATTTATTATTTGTTTTCCCTGATGAACTCCATTGCAACTCCTGACCTGGTGTGTGATTTTTCCTAAAATAATTGTTTCCTTGTGTAGACCTTGGTAATACCAGCAAAATGTGAGGTTTTGAGAACTGTCTGGCAATTTCTTCACGACCAGTTGTGAGGTTTGGCTGAAGACTGTTGTTTCCTTCCTTATTTTTTTTTATTCTTCCAAAGTGACAGATAACAGGGAGAGTGAAAGCCTCCACAATATTTCCTTCCCCCTTTTCGTAGACTTTCTCCATTCTCTCCACCTAAGTGCTTATGACAGACTTTTATTTTATGTTTTATATTAAAGAGCGATTTATGATTAAATGTTAATGAAATAGAATTTTCACTGTGCTTTCATTATATTCTACTAGTTTGAACATTTTTCAAAGCAGCACACCAAAACCCACTGTTTTCTATGAATAAATAATAAAAAGCTTGTCTGTACATTATCATTCATGCATTCTCTAGTTGCCCCATTGGTGATTTGTCTGCCAGCGTAAAGTGGGCACTTCACATTAAACAGACCTTAACTAAAGCTAAAATTAATCTTACGATTCTAAGTAGTTCTTCTTCCCAAATCTATAAAATTAAGCCAGTTGTACAGAAATCCTTGCTGAATCTGGCCACACACACACACATACAAAAACCCCCTCAATGTCCTACAAGCAAAGGATTTTAAATGCCTTCTGCATGGTTGCCCAAGATGTTCCAGAGGAGCCCTTTCAGCATTTGGGAGGTGTGCTCATAAACACAGCTCTAAAAGGGTGCTACGTTGTGATACAGCTTGTCGCTGAAATGGAAACCAAAACCCTCCGTGATGGATTTATTTTTAAAGAATAAGGTATTGAAAAGGAAAGGTCGGTGGCAGTTGCTGGGGAATAGGTGGTACTCTTCACCTGAGCCTGAGGTTGGCGTGTGGTGGGTGGGTGGAGGGGTTAACAGTTAAAGAAACTTATAAAAAGGGGAGAGTGTCACATCCTTTGGTTGCTGTAAGTTACATCCACGAGGAAGCAGTCCTACTTTCTCTGGGGTCCAGGGGGAGCTGCAGAGAGGAGGAGCGGTGCCCTGGGAGACAGGCGCTCCTGGAAGCTTGTCACAGAAAACTGAGGTGGCAGTTAAACAGCCTTCTGACTGCTCGCTCCCTGCTGAGGCTCGGCTGGAGGAGGGGACGGGGCTCCCTCTCCACAGACGTACAAACCGCAGAGAGCTGGTGTGGCCGTGCCATACCTGTTTGTAGCGCTTGGTTGTGAATTACCCCCAAATAGGAGAGTTCATTTTCACAGGGACCTCCTGTGGGTTTTAGAAACCTTGTTTTGAAGGTGTGTATGTGTCCTCACACCGCCCCTCGGGAGTAAACTGACTGGTGTAATGCATGAGAGAGCTGGTAGGAGAGTTAGGTGACCTGTGGAAAGAAAAGAGGATATTAGTAAAAAACACATTGGGTTCTTTTTCCTCCCAGATTGCAGAAATGGTTTGGGGGTTGGTTTTTTCCCCATCCCAGCTTCAGAAAAGAAATACTAGATACTCCATAAAATTAGTATAGATTTGACGTCTGTTGATGTTGCAAAAGGTCTAGAAAGGTGGGTGAAGCAGTGCAAAGCTTGGGACTTCATGGCAGTGCAGAGGAACAAGTGAGGATGCTTTCACACTGGTATGGCCCCTAAAGAATTTCCAGGACAGGGTCTGGCTACAGTGATAGGAGCTCTGCCTCGGAAAAGGGTCTATGCATTTGAACTGCGATGCAGACCTTGGATATATGGAGGGGGGCTGTGCTATAGACATCCTTGAACGATGCTCTATCTTATTTATGTCGCTTCTACAACCCACATAATCTCCCTTCTGTTCCAGTATCTGATTCTTTGGATTGGTTTTCAGTTGCTGTCATCTTAGTTCACTTTTTTCCCAGCTTTTCCCCATTTTATGTCTTCCAGACTTCGCTGAAGTAGCTCCTAGTATTCCAAGCCAGCCTTCTTTCTTGGTTTGCCATCACTATATAGGAAGAGATATTGAGAAGTTGCTGAACTGTTGCAAATATCTAGCCTAACTCAGAGCTTTTTGAAAGAAAAATTTGCATCACAGAGTTCATTGCAAAGGTCTAAAGGCATTGGTAGCAATAATAGTTAAGAATGAGTTGGGAATCTTACCTTAAAAGACAAAGTAAATAAGGTAACTGCTGCATTTGGGTATAGTGATAATCCAGGACGGTTTCAGCTTGTTTCCTTGTGTGCTTCAATGCAAGGAAAAAGTGACTTGTGTTTGTTTGTTGAAATGGTAAAGCCCTGGGTATTTTGTCTGGGTATTTAGAAGTAGAAGCCATACACAATAAAGAAAAAGGGCAGAAATGCAGTAAAAGTGTTGTATGTTCTGCTAAAGATTGAGTGAGTCCCACTGAGTTGATAAAATCTGTTTTGTGTAACGATGTAAATACCAAGAGATAATTTGTGTGTAGAATGGGAATGTGTAAAGTGACTTCAAAACCATTTTCCCTGTTTGGTTTTGTGGTGGGCTTTTTGTTGTTTTGTTTTGTTTGGTTTTGTTTTTTTTACTTCATGGGTTTAAAAAAAAAACGAGTTGAAGATCTGGATAATTTTTAAAAGCTGTACTGTATTACAAATGTCAGAAATCATTCCATCCCATACATGTGTGCGTGGGGAAGCTCCTTGCCCTATTTAATTCAATTAATAATGGAACGTTAATGAATTACATTGTTTATTTCATTTTTTAATCTTGTGTGTCCTTGCACTCGAGCAGGCAGGTGGAAACTGTCTAGGTGTATTTTACTGACACGTTTCTCTGGGCACACAGTGGGACTGTGACAAAGGTGCCATTAGATAAATGAATTGTTTTTAGATACCATATCTTCTGATGCTTCCACATTGGATCTTCTCACAGATGAGCATTATTTACCTGCTTTCCTGGAAGAGCAGATCCTGTTTCTTTGTAGAAGGGTTGTTAAGTGAATTAAGCACCTGAGTGGTTTAAGCCCATTTGCTGGTGTTGAGACAGGGAGGTTATGGCAGGATACGGAGCAGCCTGGAGGAAAAATACTCTGCATGTAACCGTTGTGGTAGGAGAACTGAATTGAAATGGGGACACTACTGTTAATTCATGTGTAATTATATTCCTTTGTTGTTAAAAATTAAATCCTGGACAAGAGGAAACTGAGCCTGGAACTGCATTTTGAAGCAGATTTGAGCTGATGCCTTTCCACAGACCTTTGGAGATTGCCAGGAAGCAGTCATCAGGAGGCAGTTGCCTGATGGACAGGTTTATGTTCTTTTATCCTCTAACTTTTCTGTGAGTTTACCAGCATCTTTCATCATGCAGGTTATTTATAAAATATCCCCTGCTACAAAGTTTTGCTTTTCTTCCTAACTTCCCTCCGCGAAACCACAGTTTGAGGGGAGGATTCACCACGCACACTGTTCTTTCATGTGCAGCCTCCAGGTCAGTTGTCAGGAATTCCCTGCTCTTAGAGGCTGGCATTTAAATCTGCACAAAAATCTGTGGTTCATTGTGCTTGAGGGGATCACTCTCACAGGGCCAGAGGCCCCAGTGCCTTCCTGACAGAAGAAGGACGAAGACGAGGACTCTGCAGGAGTCTTGGCAAGGATACGGGCTGCGTGGCCTCTGTACCTTGAGATTTGTGCCTTAAAAAACTGTGCATGTGTTCACTGCAACATGATAGTGTCCTGCAGCATTGCTCCCTGTAAAGTATGTTTCTAAATGGATTTGTTTCACATAATGATGATTCTACCAACACAGAATCATAGAATCCCCTGGGTTGGAAGAGACCCGTTAGATCATTGAGTCCAACCACGGCCTAACGCTGACTAGTCCACCTCTAGATCATGTCCTTAAGCACTTCATCTTTTAAAGACCTCCAGGGATGGTGATTCCCCCACCTCCCTGGGCAGCCTGTTCCAATGTCTGACAACCCTTTCAGTAAAGAAATTCTTTGGGATATTTAACCTAAATCTCCCCTGCTTCAATTTCAAGCCATTCCCTCTTGTCCTATTGCTTGTCACCTGAGAGAAGAGACCAACCCCAACATCTCTGCCTCCTTCTTCCCAGCCCCCTGCCCAAACCCATTCCTTTTAACTAAAATTTTTCATGTGAGGAGTTCTCTTATGCCAGGGATTGTGGCATTATTGCATCTGAAGAATATCCACCCCCCTCTTTCTGCTCTTTTCCATCAGTGTGCTGTTCTGATGCACGTATTTTGGATGTTGGTTGTTCGTATTTCTACCCCAGGCTGTAAATTCATTTTTTCACAGGAGTATCTGTTCAGACATTTTCTCAACTGCTTGTTTCTCCAGTGCTTGTCCCTCCCTTGTCCTCTTGTGTACTGGTGCATACTTCAAAGCACTGTGCTTTGCTGTCTCACCAAAGAAGTGGCATGCTGGCACGGTGCCGGAGTTTGGTGTAACGTTCCCATCCTATGCTAAACCATATCCCTAAGTACCTGATCTACCCATCTTTTAAATGCATCCAGGGAAGGTGACTCAATCCTCTCCCTGGGCAGCCTGTTCCACATCCCAACAGCTCTTTCAGTGAAGAATTTTATCCCAACATCTGATCTGACCCTGCCCTGGTGCAGCTTAAGGCCATTTCCCCTTGTCCCACCTCCTGTCCTCTACAACCTCCTTTCAGGTAACTGTAGGCAGTGATAAGGTCTCCCCTCAGCCTCCTCTTCTCCAGGCTGAACACCCCCAGCTCCCTCAGCTGCTTCTCAAAGGATTTGCCCTCCAGCCCCTTCCCCAGCCTGGTTGCCCTTCTCTGGACTTGCTCGAGGACCTTGATGTCCTTCTTATGGTGAGGAGCCCAGAACTGGACCCAGCACTCGAGGTGCAGCCTCACCTCCTCCTGAGTACAGGGGCACAATTACCTCCTGGTGACCTACTGGTCACCCTAGTTTTGATACAAGCCAGGATGCCATTGGCTTTCCTGGCCACCTGAGCACGCTACTGGCTCATATTCAGCAGTATGCCTGTGAGGTTCTTCATTTAATATTTCAATCTGCTTATGACTTTTTAACCTATGAGACATCCTGTTAGAGAATGCTGGCACCGCGGCACAACAAGGTACAGGCTGGCTCTGTGCCCAATTGCATGTTGTCCTTACTGTATTTGTGGGATTTATCATTATTTCACTACAAACCTTTGCAAGATTTTTTTAAGTCCTGTGTGAACCCTGAGAAGCTGTAGAATTAGGTTAAGAATTAAAGGGCTTTCAAAGCATCCTTGTCCTGACACAACTCCGCGGGGCATGAATAAGTAACAAATGGATTGTTTTTTAGTCAAAATGAATCAGCTGACACAAAGCTTTCCTGTGAAAATCTAGCTGAGTTTTTACAGATACCTGTAGGGTTGTATTTCTCCTCTCAAGTTGTACAAGAATTCATGCTACCTTGAATCAATGATCATAGGCTGAATCAACCTCTGAACCAGAGATTTTCTTGGACCTTGTGAGAAGATCAGAATATGTGGGATTCTGTGTTTGAGAGGATGTATTTAGTCTGTGTTTTTACAGTATCCATTTAGCCTGACACTGGCTTGATTAGATGATTTCCTGAAGCCACAATTTAGTTCTTTGGGGTCCAACTATGACAGGTTTCTTTATAAATACTATGTGCAGCAAGAAGCCATGCTGCTATTTATGGTTGTTGATTCAAAATAATTCCAGATTAGATAAAGAAGATACTAACTGATTAAAGATATTGAACAAATACTGCTTGCAGTTTCATTTTAAACGTTTTTCCTTTCTTCTGTCTGTTGGCCCATGATAAATATCTTTATAAAATTATTATTCTCATGTATGCCGTAATTATACCTTGTACCAACACAAGGTTATAATTTTCCTAATAAATACACCTGTATAAATTGTGCCATGGTATAATTACCCATCACTTTTCAAATATCTTGTTAGTCTCAGTATAAATGTTCTGCAAGGACCATAAATGAACAGGTGGTCTAAACAGCTTTTCTTTTTCACTGGTGTGATCTTAATTTAGGGGATAATAGGGTTTATGGTAAAATACTATTAGGAAACACTCACTTTAGAGGTGAAAAACTTTGCTTTTTGCTTCTGGTAATTAGAGAGTCCCAAATCTGCTCAGATCAGACTAATCTGGTCTTTCCATTTGATGTCTTTCACGTTGTGCACTGAATGTCCTCACTCAGCTTTCTTGCTTCTCTTCCATCACTGCAGTGCCTTGTTCCTACCCAGTAGCTTTAAGGAGGTGTCTGAAGGGGCTCTGCTGAATGCTCTTTCAGAAGTTTGGCTGTGTATTCTTAGCTGTGCTCTCTCTCTCTAACATCTGGCAAGTGTGAAACTTTAAAGTTGAGTGTTTTCACTGGGGTGCTGAGCATTCCCTTACGTGCTTTCCTGTAAATCTGTTATTTTTCCATCAGTGGGCAGCTTAGAAGTACTGGGGAGTAAACACCAGTCTTCATCCTGCTTAGCTTTGCATGAACCCCATGTGCCAAATTTTTAGTATGTGCCTTGCCATGTGGTCGATGAAGTCTGTTTGCCGTGGTGACTGGGATAGCTGCTTCCAGGACTTCCCTACTGAGAGACTTGCCAACAAACTGGGAGAAGGCAGTGAGGAAACCTGACAGCTCTGAGGTCAATCCCAGAGCTTCTGCAGCTAGTGTGTGAAAAGGTCCTGTGGAAGCCTTGGTGATGTTGCTTTGGTATTAATCTTGAATACCTCTAAAATGTTCTGTATTATTAAACTGATAGTGGTGATGTTTATTAATGGGACCGCTATGGGAAGGTAACGAGACACCTTCGGAGCCCTCTGGTAGAAATGTTTCAGGATCTTCTGCTGGTACTTCTGAAGGAGCACGGTAACAGAGAATGTTGGGGAGGTCTCAGGAGAAATTAGGCAAGATAATGTAATTGCTGAAAAATTAACACACGTTGCAGCTGTGCGATAAAAACTTTACAAAGTTTTTTTTCAAACCACATAAAGCAAAGAGAAAAACCAAAAGTGACTCCCCAGGCAGGGCTGAAATAGATGCATTGTATCTTCTGAGGCTTAGTCCTGTAGTATTTGTCATAATTTGAAAGTTGAAGTTACTTTAACATTCCTAGTTGTTTCTAAAATATTCTTGAAATAACAACTTCAGATTCTGTTTCCTGTAAGTGCAAAAGTTCCACTAAGTACAGTAGGTTTCCTTGTTTTCATGTGTTAATTCTGGTATTCTGAAAGCGTGCAAATGGCATTTGTCTTTGGATTTACAAAAACTCTAGATATTGAGAGTCTGAATTATTTAAACTCCCACAACACATGCACTTTTGCTTTTCAAGCTTGAGTTATAATTTAATTAAAAACTTCTGGTGCATCGCTAGCTATTTAAATATTAAAATGTTCCATGGATCACTTTCGATTATCTACCCTCATGAAATTCCTGAAGATGTCAGATTTTTAAGATTCCCAAAGTTGCACTTGGAATTGTCTGTTGATGCAAAGGGGACTGTGATAATTACATACATCCATTAGTATCAGCAGAGGAGATAAACTTTGGGGAGGCTTAATGGGCATGTCTCAGTGACAGCTAGCAAAGAACATTTGGCATGATTAAGGATGGATTTGAATGTACTTGAAAATATACTCTCATTATGGACGCCCAGTGGAAGTTGCACTACAAATGTTAAATTCCCCAGAAGAAGAGTTGTGTGGCAGGGAAGCTTTGAAATCCACTGTGGCCGTCATCCAAATTACTCTCTTCTCTTTGTGTCTTTCCGCTGTCAGATTCACTTTGTGATGCCCAACTTGGCTCCCTGCATCTTTGAAAAGAGGCAACCTGTTGGTTTCTGTGTTTCAGATTGTCCGAAGATACATCAAGGACTGGCTTGAAAGGAAGAAGCCTCCGTTTGGCGCTATCAGCAGCTGTGTGCTCCTCATGATCATCTACACAACGTTCTGTGATACTTTTGCCAATCCAAATATCGACCTGGATAAATTTAGCTTGATTATAGTAGTGTTTATAAGTAAGTTCAGCCTTAAAGCATCTCTTTTGTTTGGGTTTCAGATGTGTGATGAGCTGCACGTCGAGGGAAGAGCGGGGCCGTGGGGATACTGGCATGGGGCTTGAGCTTGTATTTTTAAGGTGTCTGCTGAACCTTGTTACCAGACTTCTTGGGTGGCTGGGTGCTTTTAGGGGATTGGGTAAGCACTTAGAGAGAGATGAACCCTGCTGTGTGGGTGTGCCTGATCTTGCTCAGTGGCCCTCCTTGTCTGCAGGGGTAAGGTATGACTTTACAAGTGTTTACAACCGTTCTGGTTTGGCTTCTCTGTTGTTAAACAACCATAAATGCACAGGTGTTGGGTTCCAAGCAGAAAGGACAGATTTGGGTTGGAGCCGTTACTCAGAAGCACCGTTTCAATCTTGTTTAGCTCTTCCTTTCTGTATTATACACCTAGAAACTAGCTGGGAGTGGGAATGCATTGGTATATCTCTGTGGATGAACACATTTCGTGCAGAGTTTGTTTTAGAAGTACTCTAGTCATTCAGCCTTGAGTAACATACACATGAGAACAGACTGCTGGTATCCTGGCCGTGAAGACCTCTACCTCCCAGGGAAAGGCAGTGGTATGCAGGCACTGTCTCCTCTCCCAGAAGGGAATTCCTGCCTTACTGCCCAGAGACAGGAGTTTCACTCTGTGTGTGGAAAGGGTACTTGTAGTATGCTACAGTATAAATCCCATACACTCTCAAACAGTTGCAATCAATGTATCACCTACCTTGAAATGTGTGTATGAACATGTGTTTCTGTTGAATGAAAACAACATATCTTTTATAGTTCAAACTTCCAGTAAAGTCAGCAGGAAATTTGCCCCTGCCCTTTGTGGGTCGGTTCTTATTCCATCCTAATCATGGTAGTTTTTTTGATTATGAAACACTATGTGTGTGTAAAATAACACGTGGATTTAAAGTGGTACTATATAAATACTCTATTCTGAAAGCAAAAAAGAAGGAAGTTGTGCAAAGTGGTTCTTTTTTTCCCCAAATGGAGGAAATACCTGAATTTCAGGAATTAGTCTTTGTCTTACAGGGAATTAAAACTATTTTTACTGAAAGAGTTGTCGGGGCCTGGAACAGGCTGCCCAGGGAGGTGGTTGAGTCACCTTCCCTGGATGTGTTTAAAAAAAGGGTAGATGAGGTACTTAGGGATATGGTTTAGCACAGGATGGGAACGGTTGGCCTCGATCTTAAAGGTCTTTTCCATCCTTGTGATGCTGTGATACCGGTTTGCATAGGCACCTGAGAAGGACCACAAACCAGATGGCACTTAAATCAGTGCAGAGCTGTCAGCAAAGGAGGGGAATACAGAAATTTTCAACTCTGACTTAACATGGAGAGAAGCTCAGAATGAAGTCAGTCTATCACAGACCTTTAAGATCATCGAGTCTAACCGTTCCTGCCCTATGCTAAACTATGTTAGTGTGCTGACTGCTACAATGGGGGGAAAACCAGTTTGTTTGGTTGGGTTTTTTTAGTTACAAGGGCACATTCTTCCTTTCATGGTTGGTGTAGAGTGGTTGTTTCCATTGCTTTTCTTGCCCTTTATTTCTCAGCAAGACAAAGCAAGACAGCCCTGCGTTTGTGCCATGTGTAATTATATGTACCCCTTGCCGTGCAATACACTGAGAATCATTATATATACATTTTCACTGCCATCACACACAACTGGAGTTTCTTCATAAGGATATTAACATCAGCACTGAAATGGTTTGAAACATTAAACATTCGGGGGGTTATTTTGTAAAATATTTATAAAACCAAACAGTAAGGAAGTTGTGGAGATGGATATGCACATTGTACTATAGGAAAAGTCTCTTTACCACCCTTTAGATGTGTTGGCTGGATACGTGTGTTGTGTTATACCAGGTTGTGAAATTACCACGAGGAGTTTGAGATGAAACTGCATTTCTTATTCTGCTGATTAATGTTTTTTATGTAATTTTGATGTTAATATTCTAGCCACAGCAAAATATGCACGAGGGATAATTGGTAGCAACACACACTTACTGCTTTACAGAATTATATGTGTTAAGGGATTATTTTTTTCTTGTGCATATTAAATTAATGTACTTAGGTGCTGAAAAATTGTAATTCAGGAGCAATGGATTGTTTCCTTAGTTCATGAAGGAAGATTTAAGTGCATGCTGTGGTGACATTTATACATCCTATGAAATGTTATGTAAGAGAATGGGAAACATCACTGGCAGTATCTAGTATCCCTGCCACATTTCCCAGTTGTAAACTGAGGTCAAAATCCAATATATTGTCCTGGCTCATGCTACCTACCCTGTGTGACACATTAGCCTTACTGGATTCACAAGTTTTTTGCCAGGAAGAGGGAGAGGACCCACCCCAGATTCTGCCTCAAGTAAAAGCCTGTCCCCAGTAACCCACAAGCACCCAGAAAAGGTCCCTCAGGGTGCTGGGATGCTGGGAAACCATTCCCACTAACAAAGCTGACAGCCTGAACGAAAGCTGCTCTGTCTGCTGTATGCAACCCAGGTCAGGAATCAGCCTTTGTCTCACAGGGAATTAAAAGGGCTGTGATGATCTTATCTTAATAGGGATCATCACTGGGAGAGTAATACCCTGAATATCTATTGTGATCGTGCTTACACACTGTGCTCTCTCCTGTTAAACAGAAAGGAACTAAATTTAAATACTCAGCAACCCGAGCATGTCTGGGAGGTTTTGTTTTGTCAACCCAATAAGCAAAGCTAGTGCAAGCAGGGATGCAGCAGGGAACCTCCCTGCCATAGGGTGTGTGGGGAAATACCTGATTCAGAAGAGTTACCTTGGGAAGAACTCGTGTAGCCACAGTATTAGCTCCAGTTCTGGATGTAGTGATGTACATTGTTCTTCCAGACATGATTGCCTTCAAAAGTTGTCTGTCATTGGATTACTCTAGATAGCCTTGGTCCAACCTAGCTTCTGACCTGTTGTGTTGGGGACAAAAAGCACGTACACAGCAATTGCAGAGATTTAAGTGATCTTCCAAAGTCTAATTTTAACTTCCTTCTCTTTCAGTATTTTCTGTTCAGATGAGCTTCATGTTTTTGACTTTCCTCTTCTCTACAAGGTAATTGAATGTGCTGAATCGGAACATTTAAACATTTGTTTTCTGTGACATCTTTGGTTTGGGTGATGCAGATGTTTAAGAGCAGGTTTCCAAATAGGGGTGACCTCATTTTGGTATTCCATGTTGTCCTTGCTGCCTTTTCTCTGTTCGAGTTTCCTAGGCGAAGGGAGCAGGACCTGAATTCTCTCCTTTCTCGTGTGTTAATTACAGAGTTGTTAAATCTCAATCAATCACTGCTATACCTCATCCACTGAAAAAAATGGATTTGCACAGATGTCACTGAAGGTATAATTTGCCCTGCAGACATGCTGATGACATATGAGAGGGAGAACTCAGTTTGACTTTTTACATCTCAAGATACATTTGCCGGGCTGGCAGTTCACTCTTTCCTGTGTATGTCAGATGTGTTGCATTTATATGGGGATTCTTTAAAATACAGTTATCTTCAACTAAGGTTTGGTTGAGCCATTTATTTTTTCTTTTCTTTTCAAATACCAGCTAGGAAAAATAGATGGACATTCTCTTCCTAAAAAATAGTACAGTGAGATTGGGGTTAGCCAGAAGCTTAGTGCATCACTTGAGCTGGTCTGAGTTACCCACCATTGTCCTCTTATGTTGGCTTGCTGGAGTATTTTTCCTTGGGAAGTGCCACAGTACAGCAGACTCCAGACATATGCTTTATATAAATTATACAGTATCCATAAGGGAGAATAACGAAGAAGGGTGCAATGTCTTGGAGCTTCTTACACTTTTTTAGTGCCCCTAGAAAATTCCTTTGTGACAGCATCACACCCTGACCTTAGAAGGCATTTTTTTAAAATAACTTTTGATCTGCTAGACCTAACCAGGGGGTAAGGTATGTCCCAACAGCAAAACCTAAAATGCTGTAAGTAGTAACCAACCCAGCATGGTAGATAGTTAGAATCTCATAAAATTATTTCTAATATGGACCATCTATTGGCCAGTCACATACCTCTCTCTGCATGTCACTTTTCCACCCTTCCTGGCCTTACTCACAGTGTGTAAATCCTTAGGTATATACTTTCTCTGAGCAGTGCTCACGGTGTAGACTCCATGTACTATCTAAATTGAGCATTTCTTTAACATTTTATGCCAGAAAAAGAAATCATGGGTCATTCTATTTCTTTTTTTATGGGGGGCATGATGGCCACCATGATACAGCATGTTTGCAAAAATAACCTTGGCTGGAATAAAGCTGTCTCCTCTGTACCATGTGTGCAGAATCCCTCTCCTTCACGTGGGAGCATGTTCATTAGAGAGTTTGCTGCAACTGAGAAACAATTCTACTTAAAAATAATAATCCAACATTACTTTTAATTTGTGGGTAGCACTATTTCTGTCACTAGAGCTGCTCAGAGTGATGTGAATGTGCATATGGATCCTCTCCGTACTATATTTGATCGATGATGTTTTAAGAAGGTTTTTTTGCTATCAGAGGTTATTAAAACTCTTTCTTTTCTAGGGATAACTCTGGTTTCACACCAGCAGACACAGTGGCTATCGTTTTCTGTTCCACACACAAATCCCTCACCTTGGGTAAGTCAGGAGATAAGCTTTTGAGCAAAACAACAGTAATATTCCTACCTTGCTGTGCTGAAAAAAGAAGTTGTTGTTGGTTGCTGGCTTTTCTGCTTAAATGGTTTTGGTTTTAGCATGACAAGTAATACTACCAGTGTGATACTAATGCTATGATAATAACATTTAAGAATAGATGTTTATTACGAGGCAGATAACATGATCTCAGCTGAGATTTTAATAGTTGTACAGTAAGACCACCTTATTTATGGAAAACTGTTCTGTTGCCTAATCCAGTACCGATAGCAGTTCAATTTATCAGTTGTTTCAACATCAAGTTATCAATTTGTTACTGCAGACATTGTCAGGTATATATTTGCCTAGTCTTAGTAAAAATCTTATGCCTAAAAGCTGGGATGTACAAGTGAAAATCCAGGCATGTAGTGTATTGAGAAATCACAGGTAGGCAACGCTGTCTTTCGCTTAACACAAGCAAAATGAATGTGTTCATTTGAAGTCCACTGATGTTTTGGAGAGTTTTCTTTATTAATTTATCAAAACATCTTTGAGAGCTTTGTCACTTGTGACCCCTTTGTGATAATTAGATATTCTGATGGGAATACAGAAAATACTGCTAAATTAGTTATGCTCCCAGCCACTTCCTACTGCTTCATCTGTGATGTTTGGGCAGTGAAACCACAAATACTTGAATATTTTCTTACTTTTTTCAAACTATGAAAACATGTGTTTGATAAAAGCATATATGACTGAGTAAAGGGCTTTCCATCACCATATCTGTCAGAGAGAAACGCAGCTGGTGTGAAACAAAGGTAAGATCTCAGCCCGGGGGGGGGGGGGGGGGGGGGCGGGGAGAACAAGTCAGGACTTGTTGAGATGTTTTCCAAGTCAGTTTTATACAGCAAAACTCATCTCAGGGTTCTTTGCTTCAGCCAGTCCTGTGCTGCACAACTGTTAGCAAGTGCTCTGGAAGGTCTGTGGGAAGTGAAGGAGTTCTGGGAAGACAAGAAAAAGGCAAACATGATGCCTCTTTTTCACAGTGGAAACAAGGAGGGGACGAAGAATTATAGATCACTGAGCTTAACTTTATTTTGTAGAAAACTACTGAAAGAAATAATCAAATTATTTCAACAGTGTAGGAAGAAACAAGGACATGAGTAACAGCCCCATAGATCTGTCAAATGCATATCATACCAAACTAACCTGATTCCCTTTTGCACAAGGTCCTGTGGGTTGCAGAGAGGGAGCAGAAGTTGTATGGCTTGAGAACATTACAGCTTTTGGCACTTGTGTGATGTTTTGGGCTCCACGATTCCAAAATCATGTGGACAAACTGGAAGGAGATCAGAGGAGAGTGCCATGAATGATTGCAGATCTCAAAAGCATGACCCTGCAGGAAGGTCAGGACAATTGTTAATGTTGATGGGAGACAGCTGAAATGCAGGAGCTATCTTCAAAGGCATAAAAGGTTGATGCAAAGAAGAAAAAAATTAACTCCTTTACAGTGGACTTCTGAAAAGGGAAGGGCTTTGTTACATTGATGACCATTTAAGACAACCCTGTCCAGTTTACCTTTGGAATATGTTGCCAGTGGGTGTCTTGACTCTCCTATCAGCGTAGACAAGCCTCAGACAGAAATGAGGTGGCTTGAGTTGATCCCACCTTCGAGCAGAACATAGATTAAGTGACATAAGGTCTTCTTCAGCCAAACTGAAGCTGTGGCTAAGAGATGAGCTTGGATTCAGGAGGGTGCTTACACTTGTGGGGTTGTTTCCTGTAAGTACATGTAAGTCATAACACACGACATACTTGCATATAAACTTAGGGCACGACTGTGATACTTCAGAAGAGAAGCTGGTTGTATTTAACAGCACAAATGTGTAAGCCTCCCCTCCCCAGTGAAAGCAGTTTTATGCACTCTGAACACTCCTGAGGCTTGCTGTGACACTAAGAAAATAAGCGCAAAGCCTTTTTTTAATATTTTAAGTCCTAGGGGGTGGCCTGCTGTCACTCAGGAAAATAGGAGGACTCTTCATCTCTTTTCTCACTCTACCAAGTGTCCTTACATGGCCGGTCTTGACCCACACCCTCTGCACACAGCCAAGGTGCTAGTGCGCTCTCCTGTTTATATTTTGATTTCACCTCTGCCCAGTTTGCAGTTCCCAGCTTGCTCGGCTTTTCTGCTCACATTTTCCAGTCCCAAGTTCCTGCTCTCATTAGCACAGCCTCATGAGTCAGGCTTTGTATTTTGCAGCTTGCTTTGCCCTAGCATACCAATAAAATGACACTGGCCACTTCAACGACTCCTGTGGCTTCTCCCCAGCCACACATACCTTTATCCTGGTCGTGCAGACGCCTCATGGATAAGTGCACGAGTTGAAATGGGTGGATGGTGGGGTGCAGAATTGTGGGTGTGTTTCTCAGCTGCAGGCTGTTCTGTTTGGCTGCTTTACCTTCACCCTTGAAGGTAAGGTGTCTCGTGGGAAGCAGGTTTTCCTCCTAGGAGGCTAATCACAAGATATAATTCGCTCTTAGGCTTTGCACTGTTGCACTACCCTCTCCTTACTGCACAGAGCCTGCCCTGAGATCATGGGCTGGTTGGGACTTGTGCATCCCTTGCTGCATTCTGTTTCTGGGGCTCCACTTTGGCAAGGTTTCTTTGGTGCTCCAAGGCTTGTCTTGCATGGGGCCAGCAGCAGCATGTCCTGAATCGAGGGACATTTCCCCAATGGGGAAATTGCTCATTTTTTGGTCCTCCCTGGGAGCCCATTTTTGGTAAGCCCAAGGGCCCTGCCACTTTTGTGTGCACCCCTACACAGCGTGAGCACTACATCGTCGTGTTTGCTGTGTGTCAGTGTCAAGCCAGCTGGTTTTTAGGCCACTGGCATTTTACCCTGGTCGGCCTTAATACCAGGTCTAGGTAAGCTAGACCAGCTTAAACACACATTTCTGTGTAAATAGGGAGGATTGGATTTTACAAAGCTGTAGTGCACTGAGGGTGGAAGCAGAGTAGATCAGATTTGGTTTTAAGGATCAGCCATTCCCAAATGACAGCTAACCCTGTCACCAGCGTAGTCTTGTCCACCTCACTCTTAGCAGAAACAAGAACAGATGTTGGTGTTGTGGCCCTTGCTTTCTTTATTTTTCTGCCACATTTCTCCATGTGCTGAGGTGTTCACTCTAAACCATGCAACAAGAAGCCTTCTGTCTCTCGTAGCAGAGAGAGTTTTTTCACCTCTCCCTCTGTCGTTACAATGCCTGAAAGCACAAACACAGCTCAGGGTCTGGTTTCACATCCGTCGTGGAGCTCTGCTTTGTTTGTCTTCAAGATTCCAGCGGTGGTGTGTAAATGACCCCCCAACACTTGTTCTTTCACTTTGAAACTGATTTCTCACAGCTTGGCAGGTGAGACTCCAAATAGGTACGTCTGGCCCGTTCCTTGGGGAGCTCCGAGTGGCACCGACTAAAGTGGGAGAAGAGCTGACAGCTTTAAAGCTTTAGAAGTGGTAATAGGAGAAGCATGAGGAGACTTTTATAAGTCACTTTCTCCCACACCATATTATGAAACCCAGCAATTCCCATGCAGTGCGTGCTCATGAGGCCAACTGCCACTTCCACTGTCGAATCCATGAATAAGCGCTTCCTTTGCACGGAGATGAGTGCTGTTCCCATATGCTGGGTTTTATTTTGTAAGCAGAACAGTCGACACGCTTTTTGTCTCCAAGATCAGAGTGCAGGGCATGTTTGCATAAGGACAAATGACACAGGGTAGGTGCCTTTGTGGTTTTTGGTTGGGAGCACAGGCTGGTATTTCTGGTGGGCGCTTTGGCAGGTTTTTTTCAATACAGTATCAGGAAAACTAATGTTTATTTGTGTTTTCACTTAATGAGTGAAAATGGATATAAACTTACAAGTGCAAAGATAAATCTAGTATTCACAATGCCCTCTGGCACGTTCACCCACACTTTGTTCTCTTTCTCTCCTTCTCCCTGCTCACATATATGCAGAGTACATGCGAGCACACACATACGCAGACATTTGATGCATGGCTTTTATTAGTGCATTTGCCATTGATTGATTAGTACTTAGTATTAGTACTTCTTCTATTGATTGATTGCAGATGAAGTGACTATTTGACCTTTAATTATGAGCCTTGCTATTGAAAATGACATTGAGCTATGGCTTCACATAATCCATCTGGAAAGCCCGACATGATGCCATTCCCTGGAGTTCATTCAGTGAGAAGAGAAGAGAAGAGGCCTCAAGGAAGTGCAGAGCTATCAGTGTGGCTCATCTGATGAAACACTGTGGTTGTTGCTTGCACTCGTGCAGAAGTTGCAGCCAAGTACAGGATGTTATTTTATTTTTCCCAGGGAGTGGATTGCTAGCCAGAAGTAGTTACAACTCCAAAAGTAAAATGCTGGATTGTCAAAAATATTTTAACTTTAATTATTTGTGTTTACTATGTAAAAATGATTTTATCAGCAAAAAAAATGGGAGTACTGCTACCTATTTGGGATACCACAAGTGCAAATGTTAGTACCTCTGGTGTGATGAACAGCAGACTGGTAAAAAAAACCCCGACCAAACAACAGATTAACTCAACTTATAATAAAATCAGGGTATTGTTAGTGATGCAGAGTGCATTTTTCCTCGTTTGGATTTATCAATGTAGCAGTTCTTCAACTGTGGAATTCTTAAAGTAATGCAACCAAAGTTTCTAAGCTAAAAAATACTTTCAGGAAAGGATAGAATTAATTTTGCAAATAGCTGCCAAAGCACTAACTTTCTTTTTTATTGTTTTAATTCAGTTCAAATCTTATTTTTTGAATACTCATCATCTTGCTATGTGAGTATGGGACCCACAGTCTGTAGGTGAACAATTCCTAAAAGCCTCTGGTAATACAGATTCACAGACAACTCAATTGTCCGTGAGCGGATCATCCAGGCTATGGATTAATCAGCCCCCGGTTCCCCAGCTGCCTGATGTGACAGAGTGCCTTGTGCTCCACATACAGCTCCAATCTGCTCACAGCTATCTCTAGTTTGCTCATGTTTTCTACAGATATCTCCTTACAAGATTTTTTTCAGAGATTCTGTCCTGAGGAACCTGCTTTGGCTGGAGGGTTGGACTCAATGATCTCCTGAGGTCTCTTCCAACCCCTACAATTCTGTGATTCTGTGAAATAATAATATTTGCACAGCCTAAGCCACTGCTGCATAATATTAGCCAGGTTTTTGCTTCATCTGGCTTTTCTTGTACCCAAACTCTGTGCAATGCTGTACCAATCAAGCACAGGCTCTTCCTACTGTGTGCTGATAATCACCTTTCTCCTTTGGATAGAAACGTGACAGCGTTAACTTGTTTAAAGATGAAAGGTAGATCGTTTTGCTTTTGAAAAGGAAGCATCTCTTAATTCTGTAACAGAAAGCAACATGCTACTAGGGCGTGCATTGCCCTGATATTCAGGTTATATTCTGGGGTATTTTTGAAATGGGGTGGTGGGTTTCCTCTGCTGCTGGCAGAGAATTGTCCTCTGAGGCTATTATTCATCGAGGTACTAACTGTGACTAGTGATAAATGTATGAATAAGCTCTCTGACTTTTACATAAAGATCTAGAAAATAATCTGGGTTAATTTCTCTCTGTGAGTTTTCAAGAGTAAGTTTTCTGTTGCTGTCATTTCTACTTTCAAAATGTTCCTGTGAGTGCTGCAGAAGAGACATTACTGCTGGCATCATGTCCTGCTTGGCATTATTAGTGCTTGAATTTGCCTATTTTCTTACCTGTTACAGACTTTTAGTCTTGTTTCTTCTCCAGGTGTCCGATAGAGCGATGTAAGTGAAAATGATCTGTCTGCTCCTCTGCCTAGAATTGGTGGGTGCTGACCCTTGGGACAGGAGGGAAGCTGATGGGAGGAATATGCTTGAAAGAATATCTCGTGGAGGCCATGCCTGTCCTGATACATACCTCTTGGGAGTTAGAAACACTCTCCCATTTCTTCTTCTGAGCTCCTGGGGGGCTTAGTGGCTGCCAGAACCTTTAATAACTTTTGATACTGTGATTCTAGGGGTCACAATCAAAAGTATTTTTCTTATCTCTTCAGTCCTTGCCCAGCATTTGCTTGGAAGGAGCAGCAAGTGGCTGCCTGGGCTGTTTCCTCTGCTTCATGGTTGCCCTTCTCTTTGTCCTCCCTAGAAAATAAGAACCAAGGGATTCATGTTATGTGAGTTGGTAGCAGGGAGAGCAGAAACACATGCATGCTAACTTCTCTCCTGTTAGCATCCTTTTTGTAGCCTACTTGAGGACAGGTGATCTTGCCTTTGCTAGCTTGGCAGTCTTCTAGAACTAGTGTTTGGTTTTACACAGAATCACAAGGTTGGAAAAGACCTTTAAGATCATCAAGTCCAACCAGTCCTGTCCCATGCTAAACCATATCCCTAAGTACCTCATCTACCCTTTTTTTAAACACATCCAGGGATGGTGACTCAACCCCCTCCCTGGGCAGCCTGTTCCAGGCCCTGACAACTCTTTCTTTTCCTAACATCTAATCTGACCCTGCCCTGGCACAGCTTGAGGCCATTCCCCCTCGTCCCATCTCCTGTCCCCTGGCTGAAGAGACCATCGCCCACCTCTCTGCACCCTCCTGGCAGGTCAGTGGAGGTGGTGATAAAGTCTCCCCTCAGCCTCCTCTTCTCCAGGCTGAACACCCCCAGCTCCCTCAGCTGCTCCTCATATGATTTGCCCTCCAGGCCCTTCACCAGCCTGGTTGCCCTTCTCTGGACTTGTTCAAGGACCTCCATGTCCTTCTTATGGTGAGGAGCCCAGAACTGGACACAGCACTCGAGGTGTGGTCTCACCAATGCCGAATACAGGTTATGTACCTGTAACCAGTGAGGTTATGACTGTGTAAGTGGCATCTCTTATTTCTCAGTAGGCTGCAAAGAGCGCCTGGGAAATACTATTTTCAGTACAGCTGCCATATCAGAATATTAGCAAAACCCCCATGTAAACTGAAGATTTCTGTAGTTGTGTGAATGTTTCCTGCTTGCACAGACAAATCCACCCAAGGAGAGATGCTGTTTCGCACGTGTAGGCATTTATGTAATACAAAGGCCACTGCTGTTCAGGTGAAGGGGCTGCCTTCCCAAGAGTCAAACCGACTGTTCTGAGTAGGCAGTGTGACTGGTTTAGGTTAGCCTGTGCCAGAGCATCTCTCTCATTTCCCCTTGCTGGTTATATGTGTGGCTGGGCAAGCAGTGCCTGCTCACCTCCTTCAGACCAGGGCATCCTCCTTAGGCTGCACCTTCAGGAAGGAAATGTGCTGGCAGGTCAGCCTGAAAGTAGGAAATGGCATTGTTCAGGGAGTTAAAGTGGCTTTTGAACAGAGTGCTTGATTCTCCCTTGGGTTTTTAAGCACAAGAATCACAATATAGCATGTCTGATCTATTGTAGTTTACTTAGTTTTGACCTCTCTGTGATTCCAGAAGGGGAAATACTACAGTAAATTAGGGAATCTCCTTTCCTTTCTGACCTGAAACGTATGCTCCTTTGATTAGACTTAGAGTGTGGCAAGAAATTCTGTACCAGCTCCCAGAGCTTCCTTTTCATCTGTATACTCTGCCAGTAGTAGGGTTTTTATTAATATTTAGAAAGTTTGCCTCCAGCAGTACTAAAATGTGCATCAGAGGACAACAGTTGTTTACTGTGTTTGAACTGAAGAATCTCACCCAGGAGATCTCATTCACTTGAAGTTTACATCTCTCAATCTCGACTTGCAGAAAGAGATCGATGAATAACAATTGTCATTTCAGAGTTGCACCTCTCCAATTATTTATTTGATTGTGTGTCTTCCCAGATGTACCCGTAATTGGATCAGACACTAAAAACCCGATCGCAGGTTTTTAATGACAGCGAGCTCCTACCTCTTTATAATAATAAAAAAATATGTATAAACACACATATCCATCTGTAAAATGATGATGACACAAGAGCCCTCCCTCCCCACCAAAACCAGTTAAAGTTAATTTACCTACTTTAAGAAACTACATTATATTCAGCAGACAGCTGACAGGTTACCCTCGGGAAGATCCACGTTTGGACATGACTCAAGATTTTTTTTTTTATGGTTTTTTTTTTTTACCTCAAGCTGGCAGAGGCTACAAGTGTCACCCATACTAAAGCTGGTGAGTATTGAAGATGATGTTGAGTCTCCCTGAGAGAGTTGCATCTACATTTGCTGCACTCAGTGCGCCTTCTGGCAGCCAGTCTGAGCTGCTGACTCCAGACGCTTCTAAAACAGTGGGTGCAAAGATGTGAAAGACCAACAGTGATGTTTAGAAATCTCCTATCACAGGATAACCTTGGGGATCTGGAAGGAGGGATCCTTCTCCAGAAGCTGCCAGGACCACTGCAAGCATGTAACCCTAGTCCATAGAGTTTTAGGATAGGAAATAGTATCCCTCATTATTTCTCGGGAGTGAGATTTTTTTTTCTCCAAATGCCTTCCCAAATAACTGGAGCATTAAAACTTTTCTGGCTTTATATCTTCTTTTTTTTTGCCACAGAAATCAGATTAAGAGATAACTTAAAGGAAAAAATATGCCAGTAATCCTAACAAATATTTGTTCTTTGTGAAGTGTTTTTGTGGTTTACCATTTTTAATGAATATTTGTATCATGGTTTCCTTTGCATCAAGGTTTCAGGAGAAGAAAAGCTTTCAAAAATCTAATTAAAAGATAGTATGAAACAGTTTGGAGCATAATCCTTTCCTTCTTGTCTTTACAAACATCATAAGAACAACTATAAAACATGTTAATAATGTTTTTTTAATAGTACATATAAATAAAATCCCCATAATCAAAGCTTTAATGCTAAGAAATCTTAGCCTCAGCTATGTGTGGAAAGGGCAGTAAAGTTCAAGGAAATAATCAAATTAATCAAATCTTAGCTTTGTGTTTTTAGGACAAGAGATTTGTCAATCTCTTTGTCCATAATTCCTTTAATTAGTAGGTCTAATCTCTTGAATTTTCAAAGCTACAAGAATTACAGAGAAAAGAAGGAAGTGTTTAAATTCTGTTCATTTAAGCTTCATAGCTTAAATATTGATAGTGAATTACAGGGAAGAATTTACCCTCTGCTTTGAATATGTTATGTGTATGAAGAGGCAACTGGTGTCCGACTGATAACCATACTATCTTTTAAAAAAGCACTGAAGTCTGAGGATTGACTTACAATGCTGCTATAATCACATTGTGGTGCCAAATTAAGGATAAGTTGGATTTAAAATATGACTTGTGGTGGTTCAATTCATTCTTGAAGTCTTGAGGTGGGTTAAGCAGGTACTGCTGCCATATTATCATACAGGTGGAGGTGTTTTGGAGTCTAAGGTATGAGTCTTGAGGTTTTAGTGTTAAATGTTGCATGGTTAGCAGCTGGTAAGATTGCCTATGTTGTTTGTTAAACATCACTTCCCATCTGAACGCACCCCTGGACAACCCAGAAACAGAAAACTACTTTCTGTCTCTTTCTCCCATCTTCTACATTTTTATTTACCTAAAACTTTGGTAGTATGGAGATGTGCTATTTCCTAGTAGCTGTATTTATGTTGCACTCAAATTGCTGATTTCTGTGATGAGTGTAGTTGAGCCAGTTACCTGAAGAACAAAAATTAGCAAAAGCATTCAAAGCATATTGGGTTTTCTTCTTTTTTCTTTATTTTTGTTATAGTTATGGCAAAAGCAATACCTTAGTTCTCATTTTCTCATCCTCCTTATTTACTTAAATATTAGACTAGTCCAGTCTGTTACAATATAGTGAGGGTATCAGTGAAGTTCTTACATCCTAGTATAACTCTATGGCAAACATGTGACCACATCAGTCTGATGCAGTACAGAGCCTTCCCAGTACTTTGTAGTACTCCAAAAGAGGTAAGTCATTTAATGGACTGTGAGGGCTGGTTGAATACCCTGGTAAATCATTGCTCTTTCCCAAGGAGAGTGATGAAGGTGAAATGTTTTTGAAGATCAGGGTCCACACAGATATCCAAACAGAACTAGGATGCTGTTTTCCCCTGCAGCTATTCCTGACTCCTTTAACATCTCACCAGTCCCTTGTATAACGCTTCTTCCTCAGATGTTTGTTTTGACCATTTTGTGAGCCTGTTTTTTGCTTTGTATTACATGTATTGCTGACCAGAAAGAGGAAAACATACTGAAAAAAAAAGGTCTTTTTTCCCCCCTGAAAATATTTTAAGTACAAGTTGTCATACAGCATGTACATGGGCAAAAGGGGAAGGGGACTGTAGTCTCAACTGGTATGTACATCACAGATCGTTCCCCAGCAGAGACAGGGAGGCCATTGTGATTGTGCTGATGGATGGTCCTTTATACCTACCCCCAGAAATCAGATTTCCACAATACCAAGGTGTGATTGAACCAAAAGTGCCACAGGGCATTGTACAGCTGTAAACTGTTGTCTGGTGACTGCTGGTGGGATTCTACCTCCACAGCGTGATTTCCTCCTGGACGAGAGAGGAGGAAAGGCTGGCTATGGCTTCCCTCAGCCTGGAGTCCTTTGCAGTGTGCAGAATGACTGTAAGGTCTAGCATCTCTTGCTTAGGGTAAGAGCAAAAGAAACCTCAGCATTACAGCTGGAGTGGGGCTGGAAAAAGACTACCAAATGTTCCTCTGAGGAATTTTTCACCTGGGGAGGAACTTGGCTGCCTGTTTTAGGCTCGGCTTCAAGTAATCTGTTCTCCCTCCAGTGTAATCTGATTTCTTATTACATTGGAAGGTGCTTTCTATGGCTGAAATGTGAATACTCAGTAGCAGGTGAATACTTCTGTTGTTACAGGTTGTCAGATATCATTCAGCTATCCCCATACCTGAAAAAACTGCTCTGGAGGGAAGAGCATTTAACTGAGTTCCATGCATGCTCTGGAGAGGGTGAAAACTGTCCTTAACCAGTTAATTCATCAAAAGCACCTTCTCCTATCGTGATCTCAGTATGTCTTAACAGAGTGTGAAGAGGGGCAAGAAATACCTTGTGTCCCTGGCTAGCCTTCCCTGAGGATGGGTGGTACAAGCTGTCTCTTCAGAACTAACCATAGCAGTGGGATTTGCTGGGAGGAAGCAGAGAAACCCTTAAGAAAGTTTTCAAATGAGATCTTGATTTAGTGATTCTGCATGAACAACCTTTTTCTAATCCTCTAAACTGGGTTTTGCCCAGGCCTCACTGTCCTTCCCCACCATGCAGTCACTCAGCCATGTGCAATACTACCCTCAGGTGCTCATTTGGCCATGTCTTTGGCAGGGATAAGCTCAGAACCCCCTGCTTGGGCAGGTCAGGAAGAGTTTAATGCAAGATATGCCCCTTTTTACAGGTCTCTTCTCAGCTGAAAAAAAGAAATAGCTGTTTGGCCTACTGATGGTAGGCATGACTTTTTCCCTTCACATCAACCCCTGAGAGGATCCCTCAGAAAGAGAGGAGCAAGTGGAGTGTCAGAGAAGCTGCCATCACATGCTTGATTCATTTTGCATATTGGACTTTAAGATTATGGCAGCTGAGAGTTCTGCAAGGTATGAGAGGAATAGAAGGGAGAACTGAAAATGCAGAAGCTCAGGCTTTCCTTCAGAGTATTTCCACTGCCTCTCCAAGAGGGTTGTTCTGGTGGTTCCACAGCCCTAGCAATGACCTCTTTGTTTTGCCTCAAACCTCTTTTCCTAAGGAAAAAATGCTGTAGCATTTTGTCATTTGGGATGAGGCTCAGTAATGTGAGCAATAAAGTTTTAGGATAAATTGTTTGTTGTGAAGACGTTGAAGGGGTAAAAAAAACCTCTATGGTAAAGTAGGCAAGTAGAGCATCTAGCAGTAATTCTGCTGTGGGTGTGAGAGATAATGGCCTATGTTTCAATGGTAATAAAAATGTTCTATTAAGTTCTCTGAACCCATTGCAGTGTGATAGAAAACAGTGGATGATGAAACAGTGCTTTGAGGGGAGCTTATACATTCAGAGAGCATAAAATAAACATATTAAAGTAGAAAAAACCCCCACCCCCCAAGTTCCAGTACTTATTGTTTTATCACTTCCATCATGGGTATAGGATAAAAGAAAACTCTTACTTGCTTGTTAGAAGAAGAAAGCTCCTACTTGAAGTTCTTACTTGGCAGATGTCAGTTGAAAGCTGCGCTATGGAATATGCTGCAATGTCAAACTCTGTTGGGTAATTTTAGACAAATGTGTCATGTGTGACATGGAAATATGGCATGCTGTACATTAGTGATTTCCCAAGTGTTTGGATCAGGTAGTAATGTGCTGAGAAAGTGCTCTTTATCTCTCCACACTGT
The DNA here is from genome assembly GCF_964237585.1 of Gallinula chloropus. Classification (NCBI taxonomy): domain Eukaryota; kingdom Metazoa; phylum Chordata; class Aves; order Gruiformes; family Rallidae; genus Gallinula; species Gallinula chloropus. The sequence continues at coordinate 29,073,713 of NC_140092.1, forward strand.
GTACTTGTATAGCAGTGGGGAAAGGCTTTTGGTAGAAATTACTTTAGTCAGAAAAAGAATCCATTTACAATATGTGCCTTCTAACATCTTTCAGACAATGCATTGTATTAAAGAGGCATTTTTTGATTAATGTTTTATAAACATTTTTCAGCATGACAGCTTAAAGTCCCTGTAAAATTGTAAATGCGTGCATAGTGCTCACTTCCATAAAGTCAAATGCCATCTCATAAAGTCTAGTTGGATCCTGTCAGTGACAGTGACACAGAATCAGTACCTTGGAGCATTAAAATTAATTTGCTTCATTTATATTACTGCAGTGATAGCTAGATGAAAAGAGTCCTATATTTAAATTATCTTAAAAAATACCTTCAAATCTTGTAGGGTTATTTAGTATTGTTATTTTACAGTTCACTAAATGTAGTGAAGGGCAGCGTAATATTTTCATGGGCTTTTTAAGGAGGTGATTACAAAATGGGAAAGTAGCAAAGGGGAAGGGGGAAGGTGTAGGACATTCAGCTGGGTGTAAAGCTGGAGGAAGGATAAATAGCCTTTGGTGACACAAAGTGCTAGAGAAACGGCAGTCTCTGACCAGGGCTGATAAACCACAGCCTTGGAGCCAAACGGGAACACCCTGGATCAGTGGGGAGCACACAGGGCTTTCCTGTACCAGACTGTATGAGTGGTCTTCTCTCTCTTCTTGCTGTTGTTGAAGGTCATGGATAAAGAGCTTTTCTCTTTCTAGCTTTGCCTCAGGATTGCAGAGTTCTTATGTGAAATGGGCTGAGTGAGGATGCAAAAAGAGAGAAAAATGAGATGTGCTCCATGTCCCAGGTCCAACTGGCTTGTGGTGGGACTGTGATTTGAGTGCCCGCTGCGTTTGGTGGAGCTCAGTGATTTTGGTGGAAGCCCTCAAAGTTCCCACTGCTGCAAGTGAGCAGAATCAGCGGGCAGGTCCTGGGAAGCAAAACCAAGCAGGCTAGCAGCATGGGAGTGGAAGAGGAGAGAAAGTGAGGAAGGAAGAAAATACAAAGAGGAAAAGAGCTCTGAATACTGGAGTCAAAGAGCAAGGAGGAAAGTGGGAACATGGGGGAGCATAGGCAAACATGGGGAAGACACACCCAGGCTTTGAAGAGGGAAATTCAAGGTGAGAAGCCAGGAATACCAATAATCTTGTTTGTAAGAGTTATTTGTGGTATGATCTCAGTGCCTCCCTTCTGCTATGGCTTTCTGTAGTCCTAGTCAGGTGAGGTGCTGTTTTCTCACCCAGCTGGGTATTGTGTTTCCTCTTTCTTTGGACAAGGGTGGGATGCAACCCTGACTTTCACCTGTCAGAGCATTTGGTCAGCTCTGAACATCTATTTGTGCGGTAGGGCTGTTTGAAAGGTTTGGGTTGCTTGGTGCACCCATACTTTGAGCAAAGCTCCCCAAATTGTCACCAGAGGAGCACTGTGTCATTCAGTTCTCATGATACATAGTGAGCGAGGGTCTTTGGCAGAAGAGTTGAACCAAGCTGGGTGGAATGAGCCTTCAGACCATGACAGCAGTCTTAAACTTTAAGGAAAAGATCATATATAAACTGATAATGAGGTTAAATGAAGCAGTACTCCTCCTCCAGTGTCAATCAGGATGAAGACCCACAGAAATCCAGCCACTCACCCCAAAATGCAGATAAGCTTGATTAATGGCTCTGTGAAAACAAACCAAGAAATCCTCTTTGTCCATGTGAATACAGTCTTTGTGTTCCAGGCAGCAGATACACACCCTAATAATACTGGGCTGCATGAGGGGAAGCTGCTCTGTATTTGAGGGAACTTAAGACTAAGGTAGTGGTCTGGGTTTTAATGTATCCTTTACAAAATTGTATTTATCTTAGACTTAGTGCAGCTATCATAGTCCATTAGCACTGACAGCGATACGCTGTAAAAGATGAGGAAAAGAGGAGTGGACAGCCCAAACCAAAGATAACCATATCCATTTTGCTTGGCACCTTCATTCCCTGCTATCCATCTGAAAGATTTAAACACATCTTGCTCACTTTATTAGTTTTGTTACAGCAGCACCTGTTCATGTCACTACTGTTTCAGTCAGTGTTGCTGTTCCAGCTTCTCTTAGTTCATTGTCTCATCTTGAAAATGCAGTGTGTGCTAAGATACAGCACCAGCCCAGGCATTACAGCACCAGCCCAGGCATTACAGCATCACTTCCCTTCCTTTGCCTGGGATTTCTTCTGGTTGGTCTGGGGTTTTTTCCCCCTGAGTATTACATCGATATATATAAAGTATTTCAGATATATTTAAAATACAGTTACTAATTTCTTTTAAGAGAGGGAAAACTATTAAAATATGTTTTTCCTAATTAGGAATTTGCATGAGTTTTGTATATTTGGAAGACATTAGCAGTCATACTGATGCTTGTGGTTACTCTCTTTTGCTGTGAAAAAGTTTAAACGATGTTTCTAAAATTAACTAAACCCCACGTGGCTTTGTTTAGCTTTGGGGAAATACTACTGATACAAGCAGTAGTCTGTGGATCTCTGTCATGGGATGTTTTTGGAGAGCGTTGCATACCTACCTGTGCAACCTGTCCTAGGGAACCTGCTTTGGCAGGGCATTGGACCTCATCATCTCTTGAAGTCCCTTCCAACCCCTACAGTTCTGTGATTACTGTGATACTGGGAAAGTTGGAATTAGAGAAATCAGCAGATAAAAAGGGGACAGGGCTGTTTTTTCCCATTAAACAAATGCTTACCTGCAAAAGAAAAAAAAAGATTGTTATTTCTTCTTTTCACTGGTTAGTTTTTCCTGGGAAATAACAGGAACTTTAATTGCACATTAGTGGCTTACAGGAACCTATTGTTGTGACATGTATTTAAACAAGCTGTGAATTAAGAACCTCTTTCCACCCAGTGATCTAATTATATTGTCACGCTAATTATAGTATTTTGTATTTCTATTTGACAACTTTAATTTTCTTTTCCTAGTTTACTGAAATAGCTTTCCTCCAGAGAATTTACCTTTTAGGCTGGAATCCCTCTTTTATTTTTTTCCCCCTTTCAGTTGAGAACATACACAGTAATTTAAAGGATGTCTCAGTCACTTTGGATCCATCCTGCTCACGTCTCTTCCGTGTGATCTTAGGCTAGTCACTCCAGTGTTCTCTGATTCTCTGTAGGAGTCTTGTTAAGTTTACTGAAGTGGGTTTGGATATATGGATGAAATTGTGCTACCAAAATGCCACGTACTGTCTTATAAACATAAATGTTTGTAGCTTGAGACTCCAGGTTGTGTTTCTGTAGTTAGCAAACAGAAAAGGACCCATAAGGGTCAGGTTGAGACTTGAAAACAGGCAATAAAACCTTTACTTCTTTACAAAAAGCAGTATGGTGGGCATTTGGAGAAAATTAAGCTCCCTGATATCATGCAAATACCCACTTAATTTCCATCCAAATACTCTCTATTCCCAAGCCACTGAAATGGGTGTTAATAATAAGCAGCCTTACTGTGTGGTAGGTCCATGATGTTGTTTGAAGACAATTCTAATACAGAAGTTAAGCACACAAGCCTTTAGTTGGTTGATTTAATCTTTCCCTGGAAATATCCACCTAAGAAAAAGCTGGTGGTATGGGGAGGAGATTGTTAGAGGTGTAATGTGATGAAGCTAATCAAAATGATCATGAGAAATGGTGCTGTGGAAACATCATGAAGGTTTCAGCGAGCCTGGACATGTGTCAGCAATAGTGGGGCACCGGTGGAGCCAGAAGTACTCAGTGAATTAGCTGTTTTGTCACACAGGGAGGAGACAACTTTTAGAAGGGGAATCTGGAAGGATCTTGAGAACAAGGAGAGACATAGACAAAAATATAGGTAAACATGGCAAATTATAGAATCAGAGAATTGTCTTGGTTGGAAGGGTCCTTTCAGATCATCAAGTCCAACCATCAGCTTAACCTTCTAAAACCACCACTAAGCCATGTGCCTAAGAGCTGCATTTACCCATCTTCTAAATACCTCCAGGGTTGGTGATTCTACCACCACCCTGAGCAGCCTGTTCCAGTGCCCAACAACCTTCTCTGTGAGGAAATTTGCCTGATCAGAAACATCTGGTAATAGGGGATTGGAGGGCATGTGGCACACAGCTCAGCGCTCCGTTGCTGCCAAGAAAGGAGATGCGCAGATGAGCTCTCTGAGAACCACTTGTAGTCGTCTTCACTGCAAGGTTGATGCTGGAGGAAGACTCCTAGAATGGCACAATGAGGCAGAAGATAAGGTATGTTCTTAGGGGGCTCCTGAGAAATCGCAGCCACTCTTGTTGGCAACTGTGTGAAAGGCTGGTCAGGCAAGACAGAGGTGGGTGGAGGTTTCGCCCACACCTGTGCTTTGTGGAGCACAGGAGCAAAGTTCCAAGGTTCAGACGGATGATTTTGAACAATAACTTGTTCAAAGTAAATGTGATCAGCTTCTTTACTGCAAAACTAAATGAAATTTCATTTTACATCATCAAGTGGGAAGATAACGTGGAGGCATCTGATAGAATTAGCACCACTGAGTGCAAGTTCAAGCTGTTGGGAAAAATGGCCCATCTCTTGCTCCTGAGACTCACTTCAACCAGCATCTAGCAACTTCTGCACTCTCAGCTGCTCCTGCACTCTTCCCAGGCTTATACTGCTCCCTTGGTTCACTAAACCTTTTCTCTCTCATGCTGTTCCAAAGAACACAGGTACAGCAGAGAGTTTTATTCTCTAACAGACGAGCACTCACCTGCAGAGTACCTGACTCTATACCCTGACTGCCTGAATCAGAGCAGGGAAGGTTGTCAGTCAGGTACCCACCACCTGGCAGGGCTGTGCTAGGAAAACACAACAATCCTCCAGTGGTAAACAGGCTGAAGAAAGGTTACAAGCAGGAGTTGGGCAGGTTGGGTGGAGGACAATCCTGAAAACACGGAACAGAGCACACCGGGAGGTGGCGGTAAATAAGCAGTACAGGACCGTGCTCAGCAACCAAGCAGTCATGCTGGAGCAGAACATCTTTTCCATCAAGCCTTCAGCAGGAGTTTGACAGCTATTAGCATCATTAGAAAAGATGTTTTATGGCATTCCCCTACTCCTTCCTTTCTGGCACAGAACTTTCTCTGCTGCTCTGTTCTTGCTAGTTTGAGTTGGGTTTTTTTCCCTATAAAACTTCCAAGTCTTCATTTTGTTTCTTTTGGGCTTTTTCTTTGTATTTTGGTGAAATGTCAATGCAACATGAAATGCTTTGCTTTTTCCTGGAGCTCAGAGTCTGAGGTGAGAGTTTGTCTCCTGTTTTTCTGCCTGCAGGGATTCCGATGCTGAAGATAGTATTTGCAGGTTATGAGCACCTGTCCTTAATTTCCGTCCCCTTACTCATCTATCATCCTGCTCAGATTCTTCTCGGCAGCCTGTTGGTACCAACAATCAAATCTTGGATGGTTTCTAGGCAAAAGGTAAGAATTGCTGCCTTTGTTTTATAATGGGAAGTGTGCTATGAGGAAAAAAAATACCTAAACATGTCTTAACACTCCTCAGGTTCCTTTCTGGAGATCACATTGTGGGGGGGGTCTGTTTCTCTATTTCCTTTGTGACAGTGATAGTCACAGGAGTGTCCAATAAAAATCATTAACCCTTTTGCTCTGAAAAGGTTCAAATCTTGAAGTTAGGCCCCTTTGGTTAGTTCAAATCATGAATTTCTTATAAGAATTGCTCAGTCTTTAGCTAATAACCACAGCTTTGGATCTCCATTGTGGAGAGGTGACAAAAGATCTTCCCACTGACCTGGGAGCTGGGGAAATCAGGGAAAGGAGGGCACTTTCTGAATTGAAGCAGGATGACAAATTTTTATTATTTATTTTCCTACTTTGCTCCCCTTTACGAGGGTCTACAAGAAGTCTCACAGGAGTCTGGTGCATCCCATTTCATGCCAAAGTTATTGCCTGTAGGAGTATAAACTCTAACCTAGAGGGTTTCTCATCGACATCGCTGATTCAAATTAGGCTGATTTCAATACAACTTGAAGCTGTCGACATCTGGCAGCTGTTCTGTGATCTATATGGAAAAATTCCAATGGTTTTAGGTTCTCGGAGCAGTAGCAGCCACCTTGCAGAAAGCCAGTCTGTGCAGCTGGTTTTAGTGCTGTCTTTAACGTTCTGAGATAATAAGGATCAACAAACTGGCAACTGAGGCAGTTCCTGACAGCCACTTGAGGCTGGAGGTTGAGACCCACAGTGGGAAACCACCGGTATGTCTCCACCACTCATTAGTGGAGAAATGTTGGGGTCTTTTTTTCTTTTAACTTCCACCTTTCTGATTCTCAGCACAACCCATCAGGGTGCCATTTTACCAGCTCCACTCCACTGAAGTCACCTTGCTCGCTTGAATGCTAAAATTCCCCAAATCGGTGATTTTTATGTGGTTCTATTTGTGGTTATCTGAACTGCGTAGGTGAGAGGGAGCTGGGGGTCCTGGGGAACAGGAGGATGACCATGAGCCAGCAATGTGCCCCCATGTCTAAGAAGGCCAGTGGCATCCTGGGGTGTATGAGAAGAGCTGTAGTTAGTAGGGCAAGAGAGGTCCTTCTCCCCTCTGCTCTGCCCTGCTGAGACCCCACCTGGAATATTGGGTCCAGTTCTGGGCCCCTCAGTTCCAGAAGGACACAGAACTCCTGGAAAGAGCCCAGCGCAGGGACACCAAGGTGATGAAGGGAGTGGAGCACCTTCCTTATGAGGAGAGACTGAGGGAGCTGGGGCTCTTGAGCTTGGAGAAGAGAAGACTGAGGGGTGACCTTATTGATGGTTATAAACATGGAAAGGGTGAGAGTCAGGAGGCTGGAGCCAGGCTCTTCTCAGGGATGGCCAGAGACAGGACAAGGGGCAGTGGGTGGAAGCTGGAGCAGAGGAGCTTCCATGGGAATATAAGGAGGAACTTTCTCCCTGTGAGGGTGAGGGAGCCCTGGGACAGGCTGCCCAGAGAGGCTGTGGAGTCTCCTTCTCGGGAGACATTCAAACCCTCCTGGATGTGTTCCTGTGGGATTTAGTCTGGGTGATCCTGCTCTGGCAGGGGGGTTGGAAGAGATGATCTTTCAAGGTCCCTTCCCTAATGGTCTGTGATCCTGTGAACTGTGAAAAGCAAGGAAAAATTAAATCTTCTGGACTTGAGTCCAGAAATCAGACCTTGTTAAGATGCACTGCAATGGAAATCTGAGATTCATGTCATTTCTCCATCAGCTTGAAAGTCATGATTTTAACAAAAAAATTTATTTGATCAGAAATGATCAGGAGACAGGACAGGTTGTGTAGAGAAAAGTTCCATGCTCTTCCTGCAGAATGATAGCCTCAAGTTGACAGCAGAGGTGACAGAACAATCCCAGCAATGCTGGCTTCTCTTCAGCATCTAACTGCTCTCTGCTGCCAAGACCAGGAGTAGGGCTGGAGCTCATCCAGACCTGCCTGGTCCTCGAGGGTGGAGATGGCCTTGAGGGGCTGCTGACAGTTAACACAGCCTTTAAACGGGGAACCAGAAAAGTCAAACAGAGCTAGAGAGAGAGAGAGAGGTTTACAGTTCACTGGCACTGGCTTCTTATTCATTAAGCATCAAATAAACCTCCCGTGCTAATTAATCAGGCTGTAATGTTCCCGTAGAACCACTTCAGGGGATTGTTCTGTTGCAGCAGTTTCTTCGGTTGGTCTTCTGTATTATTCACAAATGTTATTTTAATTACTCTTTGGAAAAAAAAACAAATCAATGAGGTTGGGTCTGGTAGAGTTGCAATAAGTATAATAGAAGTGAATGTTGTGACTGGATAATGGTCTCTCGCTTTGAAAATAAACATGTCATCATCACCCTTGATGTTTATTTTCTATAAACACCTTGGCTTCATTTTGGCATCTCTCTTGCAGGGGGAGACGGTTATCCAGTCACAATACTCAACTGCAGTGACATCCTTACTTAATTATGATAGTACATGTGATCTAGTTGTATGAAATTGAATTTAAATATTTAGAGGTTCATCTAGGCGAAGGTATTTCTAGTTTGTAAATACGGCAGCGGAATCTGCCAAACTACAAAGTTGAAAAAATTCTTTCCCCAAACAAAATGTGGAGCAATGTCTCTCCCCAAAGCCTCTTGCTTGAATAATATCTGAAGGAGTCATCTCAAACGGCTGGATGTAACAATAGCTAAATGCTGGTGTTTCTGAGAGCTGGAGTTCCTGGGGGGAATAGAGCCCATTTATTTTTAAAGGTTTGGATTTTATTTTTTTTTTTTTAAGGGTTTACATTTGTGCTGGAGTGTTTTTGAAGCAGTGCTTACAAGCTTTAAATGTACAATATTAAAGGTTAATAGCTACAATAAGAAGATACATCAGACATTTCTCAGACTGAAAATTGCTTGGTTTAGCCAATCCTCTGGAAACGCAAAGTCTCTCACTCGACAGGTGAATCCCGGTCTGTCAGGGCACTTTGCCCAAAAGGCAAAGGAAAAGAGGTTCCAAATTTCAGGAATTTGCACATTTCATGAATTTCCTTCTCACTCAGTCTGATTCATCTTGCCTAAGGAAGCACTGAGGGTTTTGTCGCAGAGCACAGCAGTCAGTGTTGGTATATACACAGGAGAGGCTGAAGACCCACCAGTTTTTCAGCCTCTCCCATTTGCCTCCTGAGTTACAGAGGCTGCTCCCTGCCAAGCCAGCAGCGTGATCACTGGTCACTGGAATCGAACTGGTGTCACACACTGGATCAATAGTTCAGCTGCCATAGATGGGCAGCCTGGTGGGGAACGCAGAGCCGGGCCCTGTCATCAAGCAGCAGCACGTGGTTTCTCTCCTCCTCACTAAGAGTAGAATAGTGATACAAAGATGTCGGGTGTCCCTGGCATAAAATCACCTCTGGACTGATAGGCTTGGGTTTATTCTTACCTTTTCTCAGAAGGGGCGGTATAAACATCACAGGGGTGTGATGTCCACCGTGGCAGCAGTGACCATGGCCTGAGCAGGCTTCTAGCCATATGGAAGGAGGCCAGGAAAAGCACAGAGGTGTTGGCAGAAAGTTTCTTCATGGCCTTTCCCTGAGTGGGTCAGAAGCATTTATGTCTGTGCCACGAGTGGTTTGAGTGGGGTCCAAACGGTTGCTTTCTAAAAGACATCACAGACCCACCTCTGCTTCCTTCAACGGCACTGTAGCTGTATCTCTTGTGGTTCCTCTGTTAAGGGTATCTCTGTGTGAAGGGGTTGGGATGAGCTATCAGAGACAAACACATCCTCACAAATCCCAGAGTGACCCAGTAGCTGCACAGCCTCCCAGAAGTACACATGGTGTTGTGTTGCCCCTTGCAGAGCAAACCCTTGTCTCGTGTGGTTGGCTGTGGGTTCAGAATATAACAAAGTGATGCTTTGTCTCCCCTTTTCAGGCACTGAAGCTAACCAGGCAGCCCAAAGCACCCGTGAAGATATAACTCTGGAGATGACCCGTGTCCCAGTGAATGTATATATGTACTATACTGTACACACAGAGACAACTGGGTATTTGTGAATGTTGCTTCGGTGCATATTTTATTTTTTTATATATATATATATTAAAAAGATACCTGTTAAGTGCCTTACAGAAGCATTTTTGGCAAAAGCATTGTTTCCAGAAGCTACTTCGTTGGTTACTGCAAGAGGTTGTACAGTATTTTGGAGTCCTTTAGTTTTTATTTTTCTACCCAAGAGAACGCTCGTGACTCACCGCTGCCTCTTCCCCTGCCCCTGCCTTGCAGCCAGGGCACAGCAGCTGGAAGCCTCTGCTTTAAACTAGCCAAAACGACCAGAAGCCCATTCCGCCGCTGGCTACGCTGGGGAAGAGCTTTCTGAAGGTTTGGGTTTGATTTTGGGGTTGTTTTGTTTTTTCCTTTTTCTTTCCCCAAGATTGACTTGAATTTCTCCGTGACTCTGTTACACTCCCCAGTCATATGACTGTGACATGCCTTTTTCTTCTGGGTTTGTGTATACTCAGCATGGGGCCATCCATTGGATAGAAGCTGAGAAGCATGAATTATTTGCATTTGTTGACACAGTTGTCTAGACATTCCTTCAAAGTTAATGGTTTCTCAAGAAAATTCTTTCAATTCCATTGTATGATATTGTGCCATTGTATATCTTAAATGCCTCATAAGCTTCTTCAAAGAAATGGTCTGGTGCTTGGGTTATGAGTGAAGTATTTGTGTTTGCAGCTAGGAGATCTTTTATAATTTACCCCTGAAGAACACAATTATTATTTTCTTTAATTTTTTTTTCCTTTTTCTTCCCCTGGTGCGATGCACAGAGATCTACAGTGACAGAATTTAGGATGCTAACATCGAAACAGAGTCTTTATTGTTGTAAGCCAAGCTGTGTTTTCTATATTGCTGCACTGGTAATGAATAATAGCTTGTGAGGAGAAGAAAGTTGACTTTGGGGTGGGGTTTTTTTCCCAATTAAATGGATTCTCATAGTATCAGAAACACTATCTTAGCTAATTTGACAATCAGAACTTTTTTTAATACCATGTTTCTCTTTTCTTATATAAAAATGAATACAAAATAATATTTCTAAGAGGAGTGTTGAAGGGAAAGGAAGGCAGAGATACATTTAAACACTGAGCCAGCACTACTTCTCGTGTGGGAGATACAGATTTCAGGAGCATCCTCTTGAGGTGTACTCATCTGCAAAAAAGGTACTGGCAACGGTGCATTAAAACATCAGAAGGGATGAAAGAAATAGGTCAAACCAGGATCGATACAAATGCAGAAGTTTCACATGTGTCGTGGTTAACACTGTGGTTAATGGTGCCACCGAGAGCAGACACCTAGGAGAGGGTCTTTAGCAGATGTAAATTATCCTAGCTCTGGAAGTCTGTAGCCATTTAGAGGAGCTAAAGAGCCTTTGTATGACAATAGGCACGTGAAACTTGTATCCTTTTGCCCTTAGTGAACAAAGTGGTGTTTGGGTATCCTAGTCTGTTATCCCTGTGGAGAACAGGATAGGAATGTGGTACTGCTCACTGGTGCTTTACCAGGTGGTCAGTCAGCACCAGGCTGCTCTGTGCCCATCGGCATGAGAAACTACCAGGAGCTGACCAGTGGTCACAGAGTCGTAGTCGTAGGGGTTGGATGGGACTTCAAGGAATCATTGGGTCCAACCCTCAGCATCACCTTGTTCCCAGTCGTCATCACCAATAAAAATGACCAGGTAACCAAGGTACCTGAGGTGGCACCGATCCTTTTGCTGTCTGGAGCTGAGCAGACAGGAGGGCTGAAGGACACCGTCCACCACCCGTGTGCCCTGGGGCTGTGTGGGCTTCTCACCAGCCAGTGATGCAAAGGATGGTGAGCTCACAGTTTGGACCAGCGCATCCCTAGATAGCACAGTCAGATCCACCAAGCAGCCAACCTGTAAGAGAGAGCAGCACTTGTGTTCTCGGGCCAAATTCCAGGTTCCCCTTGAGTGTCCTTATGGTAACTGGCTCCGTGAGGGGAAAAACGCCTTTGGCTGGGCTTAAAAATGCTCCTTGCCCCAAAGCATCCAGCCTCAGGATACTCCCTTTATGTTCTGTTTCCAAACAGCTGAACTCCCAGAGTAGGTAAGGATGTAACCCCAGTCCCACTGAAACCCGTGACTCTTTCTGTTGGTTTTCAACAGCAAAGCAACAGAGCTGCCAGAAAAAGAGCTTGCTTTTTTAACATACACAGGAAGAGTTCAAGCCCACAGTGACTTACTGTGCTTGTGTCAGTGCTGAACAGTCCGAACACTGCAAGTCCCCTCACCGAGCTACCTCTGCGTACTGGGTCTCCGACTTTCGGTACATCCCACAACTTCCTTAGATTCTACTGAACACATCCTTTTTTGTTGTCCTGTGATATTTTTTCCTACAGTTAATGAATGTTTCTCAAACTGTTTTAAGATAGAGTTTTGTTAGAGCCTTTGACAAAGTCTCTGGTGATTGCTCGGGGCAGCCTGAATATCATGTATGAGTGTCTGAGGTGTTGGTCTAAAGGGAATATAAAGCAAAACTGAAATACATATTTGAAATCCATACTTCATGAAACTTACTTATGCATATCAATTCTGTTGTGTTTAAAGACTGTTAAGATGTTTGGTTTATTATTTGTTATTATGCCTATATGTCTTTGATAAACAGAATGGTTTCAAACTTAATTTTGTTAATAGAAAAAGAGTATAAAGTTACTTATCCTCTAGGTCAGCTTTTTACCTGTCTTACCTGTTTTGTTCTTCCATGGGTAAGCAAATTTTTAAACTGTTTTTGTTTGTTCTTTGGGGAAAAAATAATCAGTTAACTGTACAGAAATACTTTCTGAATTAAACTTGGGGAAAGAAAGTTGTCAGAATGCTTCCAATTATCATCAATTGAAAATTAATTCATTGAACTCCACAGGTTTTTCAGTAGAGAATTAAACCAGTTCTGAACCTTTTCAACCCCTTGGCTGTAAATTTAACTGATGCACCTGGTATTGAATGTAATTGGGCTAAACTGAGGGCAAATGAGAACTTTGCCCATGTTAAAACATTTTCTGTATCATCAGTGCTTTTTATCTTCCGTGTATTTATAATCCCTTCCAATCTGTGTATTTATAATCCTTTCTAACAACAGCAGAAGAAAAATACTGCCTGGACAATCAAAGCTCACTTCAGAGGTCCCAGGGGATCCCAGGACTTTGTGCCGAGTTATTCAAACATTTTATCTCCCTTTTTTGTGGGCTAAATTGAGACACTTGTGATGACCCCAGTAACAGGTCTGAGATAACCAATAAATTTTTTAGGTGTTTAAAATCATGGCTGTGTTTTTCCTTCCAGACCCTTTAGTTGGTGCACATGGGTTGTGTGACAGAACAGGGGATCTCAGCAGAAGCTGCGCGTTCGCAGGGCGAAAAAGAGAGTAATCCAGCAGCTTGGTTTCCCTGCAGCAGCCCCCGACGTTACCCTGGCAGTCAGGGAAAGAGGAGCTGTTAGTCTCATTTGTGTACAGTTTTCTGTGGAAATATCTTGACAGCAGGAGGCTAGAAGGGGAGATGAAATATTGTCTCTCCACGAGCACATTTATTTATGTGCGAGTGTGTACGTGCATGAGAGATGAGCGGTTATATAGATGTAGGAATCACTCCAAAGGACCAAGTCCCTGGTATACATTTCCTTTTTTTTTTTTTGCAAGACTGCATATGGAGAAAGAATTACTTTTTTGATGTTATTCTGACATTAAAAATGAAATTTCAGACACTGAAGTGTGTTTTGTGTTGAATCCTAATCTCATACAGAACCTTCGGAGCAGAGGATCGCAGCATTGTGTTTGCAAACTGTCGGCTGTTTTGCACTTAAATAGATGTTGATGCATTTGGGAGTTGCACCAGGGGAAAGGGCTAAATCATGGTTTCTCTGTTCTGTTATAATCCGAATGCATTTATATTGCTGTTATTATAAAGTGCCAGGAACACAGGCGGTCCCTCGCAAACACGTTAAATAGACAAGAGACTAAATTCTGCCCTTGGATACACCTGCACATCTCTGGCATGAGGGCTGTTAGCTGCGGAGTGAGCTCCCTGGGGAAGCTGTTTGGAAAGCCCTGCTGTTGTTCTAGCAAAGCACAGGGATAATGTAGCACACAACGGGAGTAAATGAAGAGTATTTTACTTGAGGTTTGATGGCCTGCCCTCATCTTGCCAACTGAGTCTCTCTTGCCTGTGTTTCCACCGGTAGCCCAAATCTCCCAGGCCAAAACTGGAGCCTCCTAGCAGAACAATGTCAGAGGGAGGTGGTTGGCTCCTCTTGGCCCTTTTCTTGCTGAAACCGTGTTATCCCCTGTGATCGTCGGGCCGTGACTTCTTTGCAGAGGCATTTTTAATTAAATTTGTTGAAATTTAGGCCTATGGTTCCTGTAAAATTCTCCTTCAGCAGAGGACATCCTGCAGAATGGTCAGTCGTCTTCTGGAGCAGCGTGTCCTAAGGAACCTGCTTTGGCAGGGGGGTTTGGACTTGATTTTCTCCAGAGGTCCCTTCCAACCCCTACAGCTCTGTGATTCTGTGACAGGGACTGTCCAGTGGCTTGAGATGTGCAGGACTAGAGAAAGACGTGCCAGGAAATGCAGGTGCTGGGCATTGCTACAGGCAGGGCAGCTTCATCCTGGCATCTAGAGCTGTAGCCGAGGTTGTGAAAGCAGCCTCTAAACGGTTCTCCTGCCAGAAAGGTAGAGAGGGAGATCTTCAGTGGGAAGTGAAATTAAATTTGTTAATGATTAAAAGGATGAGAGAGATGTGGTGGAAGCAATTGGTGCCAACAAGAACTCTCGGCTGCTCCCCTAAGCAAATTGCAGTCTCGGTGGAATATCAGCTTCTCAGTCCATCAAATTGCAGTAATCAAGTCTGGAGCTGATGGGAGCATGAGTCACCACTTAATTTTCTCATCAGTGGAGGCCAAGTTTTCAAAATATTTTTAGATGCATTTCTGCAGAGATCTCTGCCAGCCAGTGACCTACAGCATGACAAGGAGATGAGGGATGGCTGCTGGTGCATCGGGCTCTGCTCCCTGCCACTGACTGCAGCTGTGGGCAGGGAGGGCAGGTAGATGGAAAGCCTTTGGCATCGTTACGCAAAAATCCCTCCTGAGTTGATCCCAGCACCTGGATTTGTTAAGCAATAACATAACCTGTTAATTCCTAGGCTATCTGGTAGGTTCAAATCAACCCTGACCCTGTTGCTACCCCAGATGAGAAGCAGGCATGAGATTAGAAACTGGTCGTGGTTCCTGCTCAGAGAGGCAGCTCACACCCAGCAGCAGCAAGAAGAAGAGGCCTGTGTTCAAAGTTATCACCTGGCACAACCATTTTTCACCCAGTTAAGAAGTGAAAAAAAAAGCCTCTCAGGATAGCATCCTCTGTGAGTGGGCTCCATCTAGAGCAGCTGTAACAAAATCGAAGGCTTTGCAGATGTTTGCATGCTGATGCTCATCTCTGTAAGAGAAAACTTAGGTTTCTGGTCAGTTTTCTTACGAAACTGTTCCATGGTTTAAGGGAAATCAGCTCCCTGAGAAGGGAAGAAAATGGGCTGCCTCAAAGGAAAGACAATTTCATTGATAGGATTAAAAAAATTATGGAGGTCAGGTGAGTACTGGCCTTTTGCCAGAAGAATTGCAGGAAATAAAATTTGAGAGTCCCGTGACAATAATTGGGGATGAAATTCTATTGACAAAAGCTTTTGCAATTCCATGCTCCCTTCGTTCCTTCGTTCTGCAGCTGCAGTCCTTCCCCATCAGTGAGCGCCCTTTGTCTGCTGCACAGCCCATACCCAAGGTGCTACTTCCCCGTGCAGTTTTGCTGCTGCTAGTCAACAGTGTTTGAAGAAACAAGCGATTATTTTTCCCTGTATCTTCAACCAAAATCCTTTCTCCCCACCTTTTTTTTTTTATCTTCTCCCAGTTCACTGTCCCTAACTGAACCCGTTGGTGATGGCACCAAGGTGATGCTCTCATCTGCTTGTAGACTGTCTTTAGGAGGATGCTCCCTTCTTGGAGATCCCATCCCATAGCAGCATGACAGCATAACCCTGGGCAGCTTTCCAAGATGCTGCTTGAGGAAGCAGATTTCAGGGCTGAAGAGCTGTACCCATGTGAGTTACAGTGCTGGGCTCCTTCATTGAGGACTCACATGCACGCAGGGCCTGCAGCTCGCTGCTGTGTCCATTACAGTCACTGTTGGTCCTTCGGGCAATCCTGCGTTGGTGCACGATCCACTTTGCCAAGCTCTTCAGTGAACTCTCACTTGTTCTGGTTCACATCATTGCTTTAAATCGGAGGAGTTTCAGAACGCCAATATTTTTCTTTAAAAAAACCAAGAGTTTTTGTTTTCGGATCACTTTGGAAAATTATCTGTAACTTCCAAACAGTGGCTCAGGTTTAAAAATGATGCAGGTGCAGGATTTGGCTCCTGCATTCCCTCTGCCCCTTCCCCAAAAAACACACACCTTGTGAGGTACCTCCACAGGTACCTCGGCGGGTTGCTGAAAGCCCCCTTTAGAAAACCACCACAACATCTGTTTAGGTTCAATTCCCTGATAAATAAAACATATCCCAGAGGTCTAATAGCAAACTAAAAATAGGAGTATGACACCATTTCAGCCAGCTACTGCGATAACTCCATCCGACGCAGCTCACGGAGTGTTAATGTGGGAAGCCTGTCTCTTTGCAGCTCGGCTGTCTTCCAGCGTCGCGCACGGATCTCTTACCCAAGCCAGAGCCGAATCCCACAGCTGTGTGAGCAGCAGCGTGGGAGCAGCACTTCCCCAGCGCGATGGGGGATTTGCCACCCGGCGCTGGCAAACTCTGACTGGCTTTGTGTGAGCTGGGGAAACAGAATGAAAGCGCTGTGGTGTGTGGAGCCTGGCTTTTATCCTGTTCCTGAACAGGTAAGATGTTATTTGGTATGTGTAACGCTAACGGGCGACCTCTCTGATGATACAGAGCTGTATGTAGCTATACAATCACGTATCGATGTTCCCAAACAACCTAATTTAAAGTATCTATCAGGACATTGTTTAAAGAAGAAGAAATATCTGGCTGGTGCAGGGTTTGGGGAAGATTTTTAGGTAGTGTTTGGGTGGGGTTTTTTTTTTAAGGCCACATGTAGAAAGACTGCTCTCTCCATGTGTAACAGGACATAGATGAAACCACTATCACAGAATCACAGAATCGTAGGGGTTGGAAGGGACCTCCAGAGATCATCGAGTCCAACCCCCCTGCCAAAGCAGGGTCCCTAGGACAGGTCACACAGGGAGGCTTCCAGATGGGTCTTGAATCTCTGCAGAGAAGGAGACTCCACACCCCCTGGGCAGCCTGTCCCAGGGCTCTGTCACCCTCACCGGGAAGAAGTTCTTCCGCATGTTGGTGCAGAACTTCCTGTGCTCCAGCTTGAAGCCATTGCCATTATCTACTGTGTTCTGTGGTATTCTACATATATTTAAGGACATACCTGGTTTGTCTAGCTCTTTTCAACAGCAAACTCTCTCTGCTCATTCATCCCATTTGTGTCTTTAGCGTTGGCATTTACATAAACACGTTCCAGTGTATTGCAAGCAGCAGCTTTCTCAGCTTAAATAAATTCAGTGAGAAATGTCAATATTTTTTAATACCAGTGAAAATAACCCAAAATGTAGCCTGTAAAGATGGCATAGTGGGATTCTTTGAATAGCTGCTGCTCAGAACATGCTTGGATTTGTTTTCAGAAGCCTCAAGTCAGGAGTTTGTCTCAGCAATGAAACGTTTGTTCTGGACAATCCCAGAAGCACAATACATTAGCAGAAGGAAAAGGAGTATTTATAGGCGATAATTCAGCTGTTATAAATCACGACTGCAAAGAAAAAGAAAGGGTTCCTTTCAGATTCTGGTTTCAGTGGTGCTGAGTAAGGTAAGTCATGTCCTCTTGATTAATGTCCTTATCAGTGACATTGATGATGGAATTGAGTGTGCCCTCAGCAAGTTTGTGGATGACACCAAGCTGAGTGGTGTGGTTGATACAGTAGAAGGAAAGGAAGCCATCCAGAGGGGTCTTGACAGGCTGGAAAGGTGAGCACCTCCACTACAAATTGGCTGAGGGAGCTGGGCTTGTTCAGCCTAGAGAAGGCTGTGGGGGGGCCTCACTGCAGCCTTCCAGTCCCTGAAGGGAGCAGAGGAACAGGAGGGGAATCAACTTTTTAAAAGGGTAGATAACAGCAGGACAAGGGGGAATGGATTGAAGCTGAAGGAGTGAAGCGTTAGATGAGATATTAGGGAGAAGTTCTTTACAGAGAGAGTGGTGAGGGGAACAGGCTGCCCAGAGAGGGGGTGGATGCCCCATCCCTGGGGGTGTTCAAGGCCAGGTTGGATGGGGCCCTGGGCAACCTTGTGTAGCTCCAGGCCTGAAGGTTGGTGTCCCTGCCTGTGGCAGGGGGGTTGGAGCTCTGTGATCCCTGGGGTCCCTTCCAACCCAGACCAGTCTGTAATTCCATGACACAAACGAGCCTTAAGTGCTTTTCCTTTAACGAAGACTTTATTAAGGTGTCGTGTCCCCCCCTACCCCCCAAATTGATCTTTGCTCTGCTTGCAGCGGGCTTCCCTCTGAGAAGAACCCTCAGGGGCTTCCCGGCCCGTGCTGGATCCCCGCTGAGGCGCTGCTGCTCCCGCAGGGAGGGGGAGGCTCTGCAGGGCCCCAGCGCTGCTCTTCGTCCCGCCCGCGCGTCAGTGCGGAGAGGCCGCCACCGATGTCCAGGTCCGGCCGGCGCTTTGCCCCGCCGCGGAGGTCTGGGCCCGCGGGCTGCTGTGCAGCTCGCTTTCTGGCTCAGAGGCGGGGAGCTCGGCTTCCAGGAGCCCGGCAGCTCGTCCCTGCCCCGCGCTGGGGGCTCTAGCGGGGCTGTACGCGGCCCCAGCCCAGCCGCGGGGCGGGAGAGCCCAGGGTCCCGTCCCCTCCTCCCGCTTCTTCCCGTCCGTTCGCGGGAGGGCGAGCAGCGCCGCGCCGGTTCCGGCTTCTTCCCCACCGGTCGCCTCTCCGCCCCGGGAACATGGAGGCGCCCGGGTGGGCCGAGCCCCGCAGTCGCTGCCAACCCATCTTCCCCGCGCCCGTCCCGGGGGAGCGGCCGGGCGCGGCCGCCATCACCGGGGCAAGGCTGCCCCCTGGCGGCGCGCTCACCCGCGCCGCGCGTTCGCCCCCTCATTAGCGTTAATTAATGAGGAGGCGCGCGCGCGATGGCGGCTGGCTTTCCCTCCGCTTCGGCCGGGGGGAGGGAGACAGGCGGCGGCTGCGGCAGCCGGGCGGCGGCGGCCCCGCTCTTTGCTGGGGCCGCTCGCCTCGCCTGACGCGGGGCGTTCGCGCCAGGGGCCGCGGGTCTCCGGGTGGCTCTTGGCCCCCCCCCCGGGTGTCGCTTGTCCCGGCTGGGTGAAGCGTTTTCCCGCTCGTTCGCATGACGCAGAGCAGCACGTCCCGTCTCCCGCCTTTCCCCGACGTCCCAGGTGCCTGGCGGTCGCTCCCTGACAGACACCGAGGCGGCTGATCTCTGACTTAACCCCTGAAACAGGCGACGGCGTTTTCCCCACGGCAGATGATGCCTTGACGTTAGGAGGTGTGGATCCGTAATGGATACTGCAATCCGGAGGTTCAGAGAGGCTTTCTGCGACCTCTGCCCTCAGACGAGCGAGCCGGGAGTCTCTCCTCCCTCCTACGCGCTGTTTGGTTGGGGCGCGTTACCTTGGGATGCGCTGGGGATCGTGGGTCAGAGCTGATGCATCCTTCGTGGGCCTGCTCTGCTCGGGAGGGGAGACGTTCCCTGGGACAGCAAGTAAATCGCTGCAACACACGCTTCAATGGGCAGTAAAATGCGGTTGGGGACAGGGTCCGTCATGCATCATGCAGGGAAATGCGTTATTGAGGGAGTCACGCGGGCGCTAACGAGGAAAGAGGGATGCTGCAGGAGGCCTGGAAGCGATCTGGTGGCAGGAGGGAGCCCAGAGAGATCCCTGGGAGGCTTGTGTCCCAAGGGCGCCTGTCCCCCCCCAGGACTTTCTCTTCTGGCTCATAGGTGATGTGGTGCTGGGGAGGAGCTGGGGGAAGGAGAAAGGGAAGGAGGTCCCGCAGGGCTGCCCAGACACCGTGACTTTCAGACTGATCCTGGAGGCCATGGAGGGGGTCCAGATTGCCAGGAGGAGCAAGGGGCTGTTCTGCTCCTCCCCAGCCCATCAGGTTTGGGTTTTACTGGTAAGCAGCTGTCTCTTTGCCAGCTGAACATCTCCTCATCATTTTACAGGTATTTCTCATTGTTATTTAAATCGAAGGGAATAAATAATACATGCAGCTGCAGCTCCACCAAGGACCTGGCTGAAACAGGGGCAAGCCCTTGGGGGTGAGGGAGATGCTGAATCCTCCCTGCTTCTGCCCAGCCATCATCTCCCTGGGCTCAGGTTGCTGGGGGACGTGCTGAGTTTGCTCTCCCAGTTCCTGGCCTTGCTGCTTTGACTTGCTTGGTTGTGTGCCCTCAAGTAGTTGCAGAAACTGAGCCAAAAGGGCCGGCCAAGCCCCTCCACCAGATCTCCATATACCTGTGGCCTCATCCCACACTGCTCTGGGGAAACTGCTTGCCTCTGCTGAGACTTTGAGCTTGGTACATCCCTGCTGACCATGGCAGCGTCGTCTTTTGTGAGTCTGGTCACCCACCTTGAGGCTGACCCAATCAGTTCTTGTCTGGCTTTTTGCTTACTAGTGACAATTCAACCAACGCAGGAGGTGTCTGGGGTGACTTACTGGAGCTTTGGGCCAACTGCATCACTTACTGCAACCTCTTCACATTATATTTAGTGCCAGTAAAGTATTGGAGGGCTGCCATCCTCTGCTAACTGCAGTTGAGGTGGGCAGATGCGGCGTCGCACGAGACAACATCTCCTCCAGAGTAGAGGGGGAACAGGTTTGTGGAGGGACTTGGTGATGGGCAAAGCCAAACTGATTTCAGATGCCACAGAAAAGCAGTAAGGATCAGCAATGGTGTTGTATGCTCAGCATGCAGGACTGATGGTGTAGGGTCAGTCGTTGGTATATTTTCTAGCAGACCATCCGTGACCAACAGTCACATGTGTGGAGGGGGAAACAAAGCAAGGCTTTCACTTGTCTCTCCAGTAAAAACTGGAATGGTTTGTGCCTTCTGTTCCTAACCCTGTTGGGTTTTTTCCCTCCTAAATCTGTTCCAAACGTGAGTGCAGATGAATTTCCATACAAGGCAGGTCACTTAAGAATGGGGCTGTTTGAATGGTTTGCCTTTTAATAAATTAATCAGTGCTCCTGTTTTTAACAGCCTTAAGAAGAGAGAAAAACCTCCATCCCTCTTGTCATGGCAACTACAATAAACGAAACATCATTCAGAAGTCTAGAAGAAGAAAAACCCCACGAGTACTTTAGGTCTCAGCCAAGTCTGCAAAGTAGCAAAACTCATTACTAATTCAAAGGGGCTGCGTCCCTCAGAGCTCACCATTACTGGTTCTACTACTAATAATACTGGAGCTGCATAAATTTAACAGAAGGCAGAGTTTGGCAGCAGGCAGAGTGGTGGTGAAGTGCTGCTATCCTAATCAGGGCTCGTGTCTCCATGAGCCCTTTGCTCACTCCAGTCAGCCTGGGAGGAAGCAGTGCTGGGTCACTGGGAAGGACTGGGGAGGGAGGTTATGCTCTTAGAGCCATAGCAGCCTGGTCACGCTAAACCTAGGGAAGCCCTGGAAGGGACTGTAGGTATCTGTAATTTATTCATAAACAGCTATGCCATCACAAGAAACTTTTTAAAATAATGTGATAGTTGTTTAAATATTTAAGAGTTTGTTGACCTATTTTCTCTGTTAATTAGGATTATTTTTTTTTTGGCTGCATTAACGATGACTTGAATGCAGTCTGCTTTAGTCACTGCACAGTTCAGCTACGCTGGCTTAGGAAACACTCCTTCTTTCTCTCTGCAGCACATGACATCAGAGAGGAATGCCATCATAAGTATCTACACTTGTACTTAAAACCGTGTAGACTTCTTAGCAGGTGGTGCTTGAGATCGATTTACCAAGCACAATCCCATTCACCTACCATCCTTCTGAGTCCTAACACAAATGTCTCTCCAATTGCAGCACTATCCTGGGTTACTCTGCAGTGGAAGGGCAGCGGTGCAGCCACCCTTCTCTTCAAAGTGCAATGGTTAAGGCCACCAAGCTCATCTCTGCAAGCTGCTTTTGTAAGTACACTTCTTTTCTTACCCATTTACTTTGCCCAAGGCTCACTAGGTCTAGGCATTAACTCTGGACAGAGTTAACTACCATGGTAGTGTGGTCAGAAAACAGCTCTTAAGGCTAATTGAAGGTGCTGTTTGCTCATCATGCTGTAGGGGTTTGAATAGGAGAGCTCACCTGCGTCCCACTGTCTCCTCTAAAGTGGGTGGCAAGGTGAGGGAGGCCGTGAGAGCAGAGCTTTGAATAACTACCAAGTGTGAAGATGACCAGCTAGTTGGAGATGGCCACTGGGCCCTCCTGACAGAGTGGGACGTTGTCACCAGGAAGGACACGTGCGCCTCAAGGTCCTGCTTAGTTCAGGGGGGAGGGGGAGTTGCGGTGGGCTGCACAATAGTCTGCGGCACCAAAATTGAAATCTGTCCTGTTACCCAGCTTGGGGACCATCAGAGTCCCTCCTGCCTAGGAAAGGACAGCAGAAGGGGTGAGCTGGGCTCTCTGAAGGGCTTGGAAAGGCTTGGGAACAGCTCAAGAGGATCATTATCAGGACTATTTCTGGCTCTTGCAAAGCCGCAGTAAAATAAACCTTTACCCTTGCTGTCATCACCTCTCCTCCTTAGAAGGTGTCAGGGATCTTGGTGTTTTCCAAGGGCTGGTTTAGTGGCCTCCTGCAGAAAGCCAGGAGAGAAGTTTGCCCAAACTCAGAGCACAAGGACACTGTTAACTCCCCATGCAGCCTTTGCTGGGGATCTCCAAAGTGACCTGGGAAGGGTACTTCTCGGTGCGTGTTTCTGCACAGAGTGTTACTGAGCTGACTCCAAGCAAAGGACGAAGTAAATGCCATCTGTCAGGCTTCTACAAGCTTCCTCATCAGGTGCAAATGGACAGGAAAGGTTTTCTTCCATTTGCACCTGATGAGGAGGCATGTTTCTCCCCCAAAAGCTGGTGTTCACCACCCTGTGTGGATCAATTCAGCGTTCTTTGAGTCAATGCTCTCCACTAATGAGTTACTGCTTTTTATTTTGAAATTGAAACTTAAAACCTACCAGCACACATTTTGTCATCTGGGAGCTACGGAGTGCACAGAATCAAACCTGAATGAGAAAGGTTTGGTTTGTACTGGGGGTTTCTAGTTCCTGGAAAGAAATACAACACTAGAAACTTTTGCTGAGATGAAAGAGGAGACAATACTACTGCGCGGAGG
Organism: Gallinula chloropus; assembly: GCF_964237585.1. NCBI lineage: Eukaryota > Metazoa > Chordata > Aves > Gruiformes > Rallidae > Gallinula > Gallinula chloropus. The sequence goes on from NC_140092.1 coordinate 29,096,664, forward strand.
AAGAACTTCTATTTTCGGCTACACCCTTAAGGCAACAGAGGAAGCGTATGTCATGGCTGCAGTGACAGCTAATGAGCAGATATACAATATTAATTGCAGTGAGTATAACACACTGAGCAATCTATCAACTTCTATTTTCTTGGCAGCTGTAGCTGAGATAGATACTTTCCACGGCCGCCTCTGTCCGAACAGACTGCTTCGGGGCTGTGTTACCTATACAGCAGCACGTGGAGGGACTACACCACCGCCTCCTACAGCCTGTCCTGTCCAGCTCGGGTTGTTTTCACCTGCCCCAGTCGCCGTAGCGCTGCTTTTGGATGTTCAGACAACGGTCTTCTTCCCGCTGCTTGAGGGGCTGACCCAGTTGTACTGGGCTTGCACCAGCACGAAGCTGTTCTCCCGGATCTTCCGGAAGTGCATCACCTCCCCGTTTCCTCTGACCGCGATGACGTCGGGGTCCGGCTCACCGAAGGAGACCTCCGTCCGCTTGTGGCAATGCTGGGTACAGGCACAGCGCACGGCAGCTGCCAGCGCCAGGCCCAGGGCGGCGGTGCAGACCAGGAGGGTGGCAAGCTGGGCTGCCAAGAGTCGGGTTCCTCTGCCAGGGTCTTCTCCCTTCCCTGGGACAGCGGATTCGGGAGCTGGCCTGGTCACCCATGGCAGGGTGTTCCCGGCCGCTGCCTCATCCCTGGCACGTGCCTCCTCTGCCTGCAGCGCCCGCTTTCTCTCCGCCATTTGCCTTGAAGCCGATGACAGGTTGCTGGCAGAGTCAGCTTCACCAATCCAGGCTGTTGTCACAGCAATGTCACCCAGGTGAGTGTGTATGTGCAGGGCAGAAGGAGAGGTTGTCACACGTGGGGAGGCGGTCAGGGTGGCCCCGCTCTTGGTACTGGCCTTTGAAAGCAAAAGCACGGTGAGGTGTGTGGTGAGGGAAGAGAAAGGGGTCAGTTATGTCCTCACCACCTAGGTCACAGCACACTTCAGCATGATCTTCCCAGCCAGATTCCATGTTTGGGTCACACCAGGCCCCCTGGGATTCAAAATCGCCCTCTGAGGCTGTGGATTGAAGTGTGGAGCGGAGGGACTCAGGAGGCTTGGGGTGACCTTTGTCAGCAGCAGTTTTGGGGCAGTCACACACGACCATGGACTCTCCCCAGAGCCCGCCTTGCTTTCTCAGCCTGCATGGCCATGTCAAAGCTTGCTGCTTTGCCAAACTCCCTCACCACCTGGCTCGGTGGGAATGGCTGTCCTGGTGTGCTCCTCGGGGCCCTGCCTGGTGCCACACACCTTATTATGTCTGTCACAGAAGGACAGATGCTCTGTGGCAGTCCTGCAGCCCAGGCCTTGCCACAGGTATTCTCCAAGGCTAACTGGGAAACAATCATATCATTTAGGAGGCCCTCAATGAATTTTTCCATTCCCACTGTGCATCTGAGCCCCCATCCAAGCCCTGTAAAATCTACTGGAGTTTTTTCTTTGGCTCCAAGGAGCTTTGGATCAGGCCCTCAGGAGCTGGCACCTCTCCAGCCTGTCCAGCCCAGCAGGCTTTTTCACACATCCATTAATTACACCAGAGAAACTCTCACCCTCTACCATCATTAGCGGTTTCTAAAGCTTGCTGGGAAGACAGTGTGACAGGAACACAAAGCTGAGGTAGGAGCCCTTGGCAAGCTGTGAAGCAAAGCAGGAGAGGGTCAGAGCATCCTTTGTGGAAGTGACGGTTCCTGAAGGTGCTAGTGAAATACAGTAGTAAATAAAAGGCTTTGCAGTGGCTGAGCTGCAGGCTGTAAAGCAGCTGGCTGGGAAAGCCAGGCTTGCAGGGGCATGGGTCACTGCTTGCCCTCAAAATGCAAACACCAGGCTGTGGGATATACTGCAGGATGTGGGACGTTAGGACAGTTGCCTCACAAGTCTCTGCCCTGTCTCACCTCATTTCTCCCTTCTTTCCATACTTCTTTTCTCATTTCTCACCTAACTTCTCAATACTTTTGTTTTCTGAAGGTTTTCTGCTCTTGCCTTACACAACATCTCCTCCTTTCCTTTGGTTACCATCTTCCACCTTCTCTCCGCTTCTCTCTGTGGCTGTGCCAGATGCTCAGGTTACAAGTCTGTCCTCCCCCCCTCCCTATTCTCTGCTGTACGATCCCTCCTCTATTTTCTGTGAGATTGCTTCTCTTCCTCCTGTGGCATCGTGCAACTCAGATCTATTTCTTTACTTTCCTTGCCTTTTTCTTCTCTGTGTCCCCCAAGTATTGGACTTCCCCTGCTAACTCTGCAGCCTGTCTCTCTAAACTGTTCCTGCTTTCCAGCTTCCCATCTGAGCATCCTTCTCTCCCCTCTGCAGCCCTCATATTCTCCACTTTCTCTCCTTCCTCTGGCTTTTCCTTTTCTTTCTCTACCTAACTCCTCACATGCCTTTTCCAGCTCCCCCATCTCCTACCACACCTAGAGCCACCTGCTCCCCCAAGGCTGAGCTCCTTTCCCACCTTGCTGGGCCTCCTCTCCTGGGGTCACCCCTCCCAAACAGCGCTCCCACCCGCTTGTCCCATCTGCCAGCTCCCACTTTTCCAGCTGTCCCTGGTGAGTGCGCCCATGCCTGTGGCTAAGCCCCCTGCCATCACCACCTCCGCCTTCCCTGCCTGTGGCAGGGGGCTTGGAACTCCATGATCCTTGGGGTCCTTTCCAACCCAGACCACTCTAGGATTCTGTGAGTCCCAGTCCAGCCATCCCCCCAGGCTGACCCTGCCCTTGGAAACCACATGGATACTTCAGCTGTCCCCAGGAAAGATTAAGTCTTTGGGTGGTACCTATCGGGCACCTCTAGAAAGGAACACCTCAGCCTTCCATGGGGATAAACCACACATTTCCAGCCCACTAACAGCCAGCAGCCTGTAGTCATGTCTATCTATGGAGAAGTGATTTTAGATTGGTTTTCACAGCAGTGTTCTTAAAAACCCAGGCAGTGGGCTCAAAAGGCAAGCACAAAATAGGGATAAATCCCAATTTTCCATGAAAGTCAAAAAATGAAAACTCTTAACAGTCTCAGTATAGTTTTAGTCACACTAAGCAGGTTGCTTGGTGCTGTGATGCCTTAGAGAAGTCTTCTCCTCATCTCCTCTGAGACCTTTCTGTCTTTGGAGAAGGCATCCTGCCCACCCCTCCTGCTTACCTGTCTGTCATCTTCACACATCCAGCACAGGCGTGGGGTGGCAGCGCTGGCCACGCTTCCCGCTCTAAGGTACAGACAGAGGAAAGGCAGCGTCAGTGAGTGAGCCCTGCAGCAACAGGGATCTCCTGGGCTCTGCACCTCTCCCTCAGGATGTGCCCAGTTGACATAGACCTTACAGGGCTGTGTTTTTAATAATCATCTATTTCTAGCCCCATCGTTGTCACCCACGGTATGAAACATGGCATGAAGCGATGAAAAAACAGTGTGGCCAGTAGGTCTGGGGAGGGGATGGTGCCCCTGTACTGGGCATTGGTGAGGCTGCATCTCGGGTGCTGGGTGCAGTTCTGGGCTCCTCACCATAAGAAGGACATCGAGGTCCTGGAACATGTCCAGAGAAGGGCAACCAGGCTGGGGAAGGGGCTGGAGGGCAAATCCTATGAGGAGCAGCTGAGGGAGCTGGGGGTGTTCAGCCTGGAGAAGAAGAGGCTGAGGGGAGACCTTATCACCACCTACAACTACCTGAAGGGAGGGTGTAGAGAGGTGGGTGATGGTCTCTTCAGCCAGGGGACAGGAGATGGGACAAGGGGAAATGGCCTCAAGCTGTGCCAGGGCAGGGTCAGATTACATGTTACGAAAAAGTTCTTCACTGAAAGAGTTGTCAGGGCCTGGAACAGGCTGCCCAGAGAGGGGGTTGAGTCACCATCCCTGGATAGGTGTAAAAAAGGGTAGATGAGGTACTTAGGGATATGGTTTAGCATAGGACAGGAACAGTTGGACTCAATCTTAAAGATCTTTTCCAACCTTGTGATTCTGTGATGAAACCCTCTAGGACTAGTGAGCAGCCAGCCTCATGCCCAAATTTCCTAGCTGCTTTGAAGCCTTTTTTCCTTTTCTGTGCAGATGCAGAAATAGATCTGCTGAGTTCACCGCTTCACTGAACATTTGCATGCACTTTTAGAAAAATATTGTAGTGATCAATAGTTTTTATCACATTTTTCAGCCCCCTGGCCAGTTCTCAGCTGGGCTGAGGAGCACAACAGTGGGTTTTTAGAAGTGGTGTATTTTCTCCCTCTCACATGTCATCTCCAAAAGATTATTTCTCAGGATTTCAGCGAGCAAACACCCTCTGGCCTCCCCACCAGCCCCAGACACCTCCCTACATAGCCCCTTGCCCACCTGCAGGGACACTGGTACTATTTTGCTACCCCAGAAGAGGTGGAGGAATAGTTCTTCCCACTGCCTGACTTACCCCCTGGAGCTGCTGTAGTTGGAGGTGTTGTCCCAGGAGAGGAAACCTCGCAAAGCATCCGTGGTGCCGGGGTCTCCAGTGGGGAGGGATGGCTCCAGCTCCCGGCCGCTGGACCCTCTGGTCCCGCTGGATGCAGCCAGTGAAGGCTGGGCTGGCTGCCTCAGCTCAGCAACAGGAAGGGTGTCTGACCCAACACCGAAACCTGGCTCTGGTACCAGTGTTGCTGCAATGCTGGTGGAGCTGGCAGGTGGCACTGGGGTGTGCAGGGGGGAGCTGGTGGCAGCCGTGGGAGAGGTGGGACCTTGTCCAGCATGGAGACAAAAGAAGAAGGGAGAGAGGAGCAGAAGTCTGTTGCCTTTGGTTTGTTCATTTCAAAGCCTGCTAATGTTTCCAGGAAGGATTGTAATAATGACTTCTTTTAATTTTCATGTCAATTAATTTTAAGGGGGAACCCAAATGGAAGGTAAAGCAGCAAAGCCCACTGCCTAAATGATGGTCTGTACATAAAAAAAAATTAACACTGTACATAAAAGAATTGGTGCCATGCCAAAAATGCTGAGAAACAGATCTGATTTGTGTGTCAGGCAATTCTCAGAGCATTCTTCTGACCAAAGGGCACATGAATGCAGCTAAGCACGTACCTGAAGGGCGACAGTGATGTGTAGAGGCAAATGTGTTCTTTTAGTTAGATGGCACTGCTAATTGCACTTGCTTGCCTTTGGGAGCTAAGATTTTAGGTAAAGAATGTTGTATTTGGGGGGTTGTGTTTAAATCCTAAGATCTGACAACCCTGTTTATCTTTCTGGTGCCTTCCTTGGCACTGGCCCCATCACCTCCAGTGCTGGCCCCTGCCCTCGCTGCAGTTAGGCACTTCATCGTGGCCACCACTGATCTCCCCAGAGGAGCTAAACAAGTCCCTCCAGCTTGTTTGGGTCACTTCTGTTCAATGCTTGCCCAGAATAAGCTGTGAAACTACACTGTGTGAAGCAGTCAGTCAGTCAGAAACCCCTACCTTCGCTTGCCGAAACCGTGGGGGGCAGGTCAGCCGGTGCCTGTGAGGGCGCAGGGGTTACAGGGTCAGGCTTCTCACTGCTGCCAGCAAGCGCTTTCTCCTGCCCTCGCTGAGCCACAGTGGCAGATTCGATCTTTGCCCAGTAAACAAAGTATGACTGGACCACAGAGATGCTGTTAAAACAGAATTAGGCAAGAATTTAGTGGCTCTGCAGCTTTGATAAGACATCTGAGTGTTTAGCTAATCACAAGGGCTGCTTTCATCCTAAACCAGAAGTGATGCAGGAGTATTTTAAAGGATTAGCCTGTCACACCTTTTATACTACAGAGATAGCAGGTCCCATTAGGAAGATACAGGGTGAAGAATCACCACTCATAATTATCAGCTGAAAAAGTGTGTGGGAATTTGAATAGTAATAATAATAATTTTAAAATAATAACAACATTAAAATTATTATTTCAACTTAAATATGAATAAATTATATTTAAATTTAAATAGTATTTAAAATATAATTTAAACAGGAATAATAATAATAATTTTTTTAAACCCCACTATTATATTTGCTGTGTTGATAGAAGTACATTTGGAAAACCTGGACTAGCTCTGTTTATAATCTTCTGTCGGCAGGGAAACAACAGTGGCATTTATTAATTAAAAGAAGTCAATGTAACTTGTACAAAGAGCAGAATAGGTAGGGAAAAAGAAGTCTCTCTCTCTCTCTCTCTCTCTCTCTCCTCAGCCCTATGATATTTGAGCCTGCCTAACCCTTTGCTTTTTGTCAGGTGCCAAAAGTGCACTGGCCAACCTTTAACTGCTCACTTGGAGAGCAGTTTAAGCTGGAGAGTTTTGGGAGAATTTCAGCTCAGCTTGCTCAGCTGCTTCTGAGAAGTAGTTAAGGGGGAAACCAGCCCAGGTTTTCATATGCCAGATGACTCTTCCGAGGCATTTTTAAGCCTAACGAGGAGTTTTTCCAGATGCTGTGATAGGGACAAAAGGGAGAGACTGTCAGAAATCAGCTTGGAGGGTCAAAAGGCAGAGGGTGAAAGAACCTTGGGGGCACGTGGCTAGGAGTAGGTGGTGTTGGGTTTGGGTTGGGGTTATTTGGTTTGCTTGTGGGGTTTTTTTTAATAGTATTTCCCCAATCTAAAACAATGGGCAAAACCTGGGAGCGCCAAGCAGCAATGTTTCTGTTTCAGTGAATCTGTGTTGAATCACGATGAGATGCACGAGCCACAGCACTCACCAGGATGCCTGAGCTTTGGGGAGCAGCCAAGGATCCGGCCAAGCAGCTTCTCAGCGGTTTTGTAAAGTCAACATAACACTTAACAACTTAATCTCCTCCGAAACAAAGAGTCGCTGTCCTGCCTCTAAGACAGCCAGCTAGAAGCTGTTTAATTTCATTTCAAATCAGAACCAGAACACTTGGGCAGTTTGGGATTTGGGTGCAAAACAGAGATGTCAAGTTTTCACCCAGCACTCACTCACTCTCCCTGCTGTGAATAATTCTGTTTCCATTTGACTTTTTTTTTAAAAAAAAAACTACTCAATTTTAATTATTTTTGTAAAAGAAGTGATGTACAAGAGTATCCTGTAGGCAGGGAAGTCCTATGGGCTGTGTTATTTAGAAAGACAGACAATGTGATCACAGTTCTGTCTCTATCCTTTAGTATTTCTATTTCCTAAGTGCTTAGGCTGTCGTTTTCCAGAGTATTTACTCGGAGAAACTAGCCACCATGTAAATAAAAAAGCAGCACTCCCCAGCACATGGGAATAGTGATTTATGTACCAGCTGGGATCCCATTGCAGCATTTGATAAGTATTTAGCTATAACAGGGTTCAAGATACATAAAGCACTGTGCTGGGCAAGTATGGTGGGAAATAAAGCCAAGCCTTTAACTGAGAAGACACAAATCCTGGTTAGGAACCAGCATGTTCTTACAAAAACTTGATGTCTCCAATGGGTTGGTCTGGTGCTTTCCACACAAAGGACAGGTTTCTCTTCAGTGACTTGTCCGAGTGGGTGACGGTGTCACCCTCTTCAAAACAGGTCAGCAGCTTGGAACCAGGAGGGATGAAGAGGAACGTGCCAGCGATTTCGTCGCTGGACACTCTGCGAGCCTGAAGCAGAAAGCCCATAAAATCCCGGGTGCTCCTCACTGTCACTGCAAGACAAAACGTGGGGCACAAAGGGGGTTGTCTTGTAGCTAGGGGGTGACTTGTTTGCAATGGAGTTTCCAGTGGTAGCACTGAGACCAAAGGAAAACCCTCTGCAACAACAACAAAACCCTCTTGCTGTCTGTCCTCACAGCCTGTCTGGGACGTGCAGGATGCCAGACTTCAGCTTTCATTTTCTGGTATGTAACTGAACACAAAATTTGCTTGAGTCTTCTCCTCTCCCCCTTGACTACAAGCTGCTAACCTCGCTGCCTTAGGCAGCATGCAGCCCTTTTTAAGGAAGGAGGTTTGGGTACCACCCCATAGGTATGCAAAAGCTTGTGTGCTGCCCTCAGAGGGGTTTTACTGAGCGCAGGGATGAGCAGGCAAGTGGCCAGGCTGGGGAGCAGCACCTCTCAGCTCTGCTTCTGTGGCCAGGCTGGGGAGCAGCACCTCTCAGCTCTGCTTCTGCAGCCAGGCTGGGGAGCAGCACCTCTCAGCTCTGCTTCTGCCTCAGGAGTGGCAATGCTGGGGATGGCGCGTGCTGTCCAGCTGTACCCAGGGGAGTCACCCACACCCTTTCACACAGTGCAGCGGGGCAGGGAAGGTGACTTTACCCTCTGGAGGTGCCTCTTGCACCGTTGGGTGTGATAAGGTGTGGTGGGGTTGAGACACGGTTGAGAGAAGTGAATCCCACCTGTGGGATGCTTTCCTCCACACCTACCAGCTGTCTCTGCAAACAGCTGGTCTGCAGCACGGTGAAAACCTGGAGTCACCAGAGAATCCTTAGGCCAGAATCCCTCTGCAAGCACACCCATTTCCTCATGGGGAGAGAGGTGGCGTGGCTCACTGGGAGCAGTTACCCCCCTTCCCAGCCCTCACAGAGGTTGATGCCGTTGTTAGCCTGTATGTTTTAGATGCAGGAATGAGAAGCTCTTCCTTACCTGGCACCTTGTCGCCTGGAAGGTAGAAGGACATGTTGGTGTGGAGAGTGACGTAGTTGTTGCTGGGGCTGTGCAGCTGCGCTCTCAGGTGCCTGGGCACCATGTCGGTGCAGGCAGAAAGGCTCGCGCCGTGCGAGAAGGCGGCCGCGCAGGAGACCAGGCACAGAGTCGCACACGTCCAGCCAGCGATGGTGCTGGGGGCTCTCCTCATATCTTCCATCCTACAGCAGGTACAGCAGTGGTGTGCCGTGGCTTTAGTGCCTCTCCGCTGTGGTAGTTGGCACAAGATGCGTTCCCAGAGTAGCTGCAGTGGTTTGTTATTCTGATTTTTCAGAAGGCGAAGGACAAGTGTGCAGGGTTTGGGGTGAGGGGTGAGGGGTAGCGCAGAGTCCTGCTTTTAATGTAGCTCTAACACCTTCTTTTCAACAGGCGGCTTTTCCTGGCTTAGATTTCACTGTCCTGTGTCAGTAAGTACCTGTAAATAAACCAGAGGAAGCCAGGGGCTGAGGAGGTCTGGCTTACACCTCCACTCGAGCTCGTCTCAAACCTGACTCTAGCCAACCGCCCCGGCACACGGAGCAGGTCGTGCCCAACCTGAGGCAGGGAGCGGCCGGGTGCAGTGTGAGCTCCTGCAGCCAAGGACCATGCCACACCAACCAGTTATGTGCCAGAAGATGCTTGTGGGAGTCACAGGAGCCTCTGCTAGGTATCCCAGCACCAGCAGCAGGATACCTCCTGCTCATGGAGTCAAGCTCCCCTCTGAGTACACCGAAACCTCCCTTGCTGGACTTGATTTCTTACAGAAGCTCATCAGAGCGCCCCTGAGCCGCAGCTCTTTCTTTCCCTTGGGAGCTGCCCAGGCTGCGTTGCTGATTCCCATCCCTCCCCCAGTACGCAGCCCCTGCACCCCTCACCCCGGGACAGGGAGCGGGGCCGTGTTCCCCAGGGCCAGCCATGCTGGGGCCGGCCGTGCCGCCCTCGCTTACCTCGGGACACGTACGGCTCCGGGCTCGCTGCCGCCGCTGCCCTCCCGGCCTGCCACAGCCCCATCCTTTCAGGGACCTTCTTCCCTTTCTCCTCTAATGGGAAGCGCAGCAGCTGTTACTGCTGATACCCACCACCTACAGCAGCGCTCTGCCAGTGCCCAAATCCGGCCTTAATCATATTAGTTTTCCTCCTCACATCCAACCCCTTTTCTCCCTTTTTTTTTCCCCTTCTTTTTTTTTCCCTTCCATCTCCAAGCTTCTGCACTGAAAACAAAGCAACTGGGCAGCTTTGTTTGGGGGGTGGGGCAGCAGTTTGTGTGGGATACCCTGGGACTCCTTTGCAGAGGCTCAGGAGGATGGGACTCTTGCTTACCCCCATTGCCCCCCCTCTCCCCCCCATCCCTCCCTGCCACACAGAAGCTTCACAAAACAAAGCCCCATCAGCTCCCACCAGCCCTTGAGCTCTGAGCAGAGCACCCCGTCTCTCATGCTTACATGGTGGTGCAGAGTTTCCCCAAAGGTGGGAAGGCACGTGCCACACGCCAGCACTGCCAGGAGGAGCCATCAACACCCCAGAAACCCACCAGAGCTGCCACGGGGGACTGAACCCCTGACACATCCCCCAGCCCACAAGCTGCATTTAAGTGTGGGCTGTCACCCCTGCTCCTTGCCTGAGCCCCACAGCAGCTGTGCTGATGCCTGGCTGGGGAGCTGATCCTGTCCTGGGGCTTCCTGTCTCCTCCTCAGATGTGTCTCTGGTGATCGGGACCCTCAGCCAGCCCTGGCCACTGTCAGCAGGTTCACCCCACTCCCTCCCAGTGGCTTCTTGCTCACGATAGATGGAAATAAGGGTCCAATTTCTTGTCTTCATTAGAGCCACTGTCAGGAGAAGCTGAACAAACTGCTGGTAGCTTGCAGCCCTGAGCAGGGCCAGAGGGATGGAGTAACAACCTCATCAGCTGGCTGGCATTTCTTCAGCCAGCAGACCCTCAAGAGGCAGCGTCAGATGTCCCAGAGCACTGGGAGGAGGGCTGGGGAAAGCTTGTAAAGATGGAGGGCAAAAGCATGCTTGGTGCCCTTTAGCTCTCCTCCTCCTTGGATAAATGTGTCTGACGGCTGAATGGGTTCATGCTGGTGCTTGGGCTGCTCTCATTATGGGGCACCACAAAGCTCTGCCCTATCCCATGACTAAAGGAGAATTACCAACACGGAGGTGACACCACCATGTAGGTGACACCACCATGTAGGTGACACCCCCACATCTGCCTTCCGCAGGTCCAGCAGTGCCTATCTCTGATCTTGCTTGGGCTCTGACCAGGGCAGGGGGGTCTATCCAGAGCAGGCACAGTAGTGACTGCTACCCAGGGTGCCCCCTGAAAACCAGAGGTAGACTTGCAGGCACCCCATGGATTAGTGCTGTTCCCATCAGCCTACCCCACTCTACAGGAGGGAAATGGTGCTGGGCTGGTGCTGAGCTGCCCCTGACAGCCCAGCTCTCATCTGTTTGAAAGCATGGGCACTGGTGGCATGGGGGTCTCAGCAGATGGCACTCCTCTGCATCTGGAAGAGGCTTTATATTCACTGAATTTCAAGGTACAATGCAAGTCTTGGTGCTTCTCTCTCTCCTTCTGCCAATGGACACAGAGTAGTTTGGTGGAGGGAGGCACAGCTGGCGTTCTGGCTTCAGCTCCAGCTTGTGCTTGCCCATCTTTTATGTACGAAAGGGAGAACCTCTGTGCTACCTCTGTGCTACACTAATGACTAAGCCTTTCCTGGAACCAACTGGCCTCTTGTGGCTTCTCCTTCCTAACTTATTCCTCAGGTACTCTCCCCTCGCCTGTAATTCCCATGAAAGGCAGCGGCAGCTCCGGACCTGCCAGTCGAGGGGGAAGCTCCAGACACATCCCAGCTGTTCTGACATGGTGGCCAGGTCTGGAAACGCTGTTCCAGGTACGTCTAAGTCTTGGCATCCTGGCATGGAGTTACAGCATCCTGGCATGGTGTTACAGCATTGCATGGTCTTCAGCTGCTGACTCACACTGGGCACAGGTTTTCATTACCCCAGCTCCAGTGAGGACCATTTCTCTACTGGTTTCCACCTGAAAAAAGGGGGGCAAGCAGCATGGGGAAAGTGCAGGCCTTGAAGCAGCGATGCCAGGTGCTCCCTGGAGCTCTGTGCAAAGCTGTTTGGAGAAGATCTTCAAACAAATGAGACCCGGATCCAACCCATCTAACAGCACAGGATTTATGGCAGCACTGGACTGGCTCTGCTCCCTCCCGATGCTGGCAGCAGCCTCTGGGCAGGGCAGGAAGGAGGGTGCTGTGCCCAGGCTGAGCCGCAAGGGGCTGTGTGGTTCTGCCTGGACACAGCGCTAAGTGCTGGGCTAATCTGAAATGCAGCCTTGTGCAGTGTCCATCCCCGCTGCCTGCTCTCAGGCAGAGGGTCTCAGCGGCTTCCAAACCACGCTCACACCAAATGTCAAACCATCTCCTCCTCAGAGATGGGAACAGCCCATCAGGGCCATTGCCGTGACACAGGCACCTACCAGCAGCCTCAAACTGCACATCAGACCGCCAAGCAAGAGGCAGATGTTTCCAATAAGAATTACAGCCCTCTCCATAGCCTCTGGTTGCATCACCCACCAGAGCAGCGTTGCCTCAGCCTTCTCTGGCCAGAGCTTTGACCTGCTGGAGTCACTTGAGCTCAGCCAGGCTCTGCGTGTCACCCCGACGGGGCCCGGACAGCCACGAGAAGACCACGTCACTGGTGGGAGGCTTGCCTTTTCCTGCCATAAAGTGCTTTGTTAGTAGGAAGCTGGCGAGGAGATGGGGACAGGAGATGACTTACACCCTGATGATGGTTTTCTCAGCAGCATTTGTGTAGTGGATTTCTAGAAGGAAAAAAAAAACCTACACAGTTGGGGTTTTAAAATAGCTACTGCAAGATAATCAGGGTTATGATGAGTTAGAAGGCCAGTTAGTGGCCACCTGAGTCCTGTGAATGAAGTTGGGGTGGGGGGGTGTAGAGAAGAGTGGACATGTTGATCAGCTAGAACTTGGCAACAGATAGTTGAGCCCACATCACAGGGAACTGGTCATTCAACCAACAAAGGTGACAGCATGATCTTCTTTAAGAATATTTCAGGTCATCATTAAAACAAAGGACAGTGTGAGAAGAGCAGTTAAAAACCCACAGCAGGACAGCAGAGAAAGGTGGTGGTACTCCCCCAGGGAGAAGAGAGAGCAACGCCTACACACTGGCATCTCAGGGTTGGCCTGTGCACATCTGAGGCTCAGTGTTTGAGTGACCAGGGGAAAAGGATGTCTCTCTGATGTCTAATTAGGCAGAAGGTTTGCAGAAGTACTGGCAGGTCCTTCCATTTCTATCCAGTTGACTATTCCTCTGTCCCATGAAGTGGGACAGTGGATTCTACTGTTACTGCATGTTACTTGCATGCAGCAGTGTGAGCCTCCTTCCCTTACAAACTCAGCCTAAAAAAAACCCCAAACCAACCCTTTATTTAGTCACTGCTGCAACCTGGGCAGCTGCTCTGCACTAGAGGAGGGGGTGAGGGAGAGACAGACGGCGCAGGGCTCTTTCTGGGTCTCCATAAAAAGGGCTGGCAACAAACAGCTCGATGGCTGCTATAATAAGAGGGGGGTGAGGAAAGGAATGGAGGCAGCAAGTTAATTGTACATCCCTTCAGAGGCTGGGCACCCCACGCTCACGTAGCATCAGCAGAGCCCAGGTGGAGTTTCCCACCGCGTGCTGTGCAGCGCTGCTGCAAGGCTGTCTGCAGTGAGCAGCTCTGCCTTTCCATCAGGTGAGCTGTGTCCTGATTTTCTTACAAGAAAACAGCCCTTCCTAATGGATGCTCTCATGAGAACTTGTCTCTGCTCTGTTAGATAAAGGCAAGGCCAGGCAGCTGGTGCACTTGCAGGACTGAGTGAGAGCTGCCCACGAGCTCTGCATTTACATGGAGCTGTTGGAGGCATCAGGGGGTCCCTGCAGCCAGAGGGAGAGCTGAAAGCCATGCCAGGCACACAGCCCATCCCAGCTTGAAGCTGCTGTGGGCATCACTGACTCCTGAACATCAGGAACAATACCACAGCTCTGGAAAAGACTCCTCCCATCTGATGTCTCAGCCTTGGAGAACAGTCTGGCACAGGAACCTGAGACACTGAAACCACAGTCTGTCTGCTTCCAAAACCAACGTGGGGCTGGAGCTGGCCATGGGCATGGGTTGGCACATTAAAGGTCAGGCATTTTTTTTTGTTGTTGTTGTTTGCATCACTCAAACATTTGAAGTCCATCACTTTGCAAACACTTTTCTTGACTATCACAAACAACAGAGCTGAAAGCAGCAGCTGTGGGGCACAGCTGGTGCTTGGAGCTGGGTAAGAGCCCTAGGACATCACAGGCAGGTTGTAGCCTGAAGGCCTCTGGGTACCTGTTTTGTGATTGTAGCATTGTGAAAAAGACCCAAAGAACTCAAATCACTACTGGAAAAGACCCAAAGAACTCAAATCACTACTGGTTTGCATGATTCCCTTTGAACTAGGAACCAAGTTGTAAACTGAGTGGTCATCAGCATATGTACCTTTAAAGCAAGCCCTTCCTAGCATGCTCTGCTCCCTTTATATGGGGAGCTCAGGGCACAGCCAGGCTTTAGCTGGCTGCCCACCACACAGTGAGTACTCCCCTCCTCCCTTGCTTTCTCTAGCTTCCCTGGGGATGTGCTGTGCTGCTGCTCCCAGCCAGGCTTTTGTTTACAAGAAGCAGTGGCTGAGTTTGTTTTTTCAAGTGTGAGCAGTTTATGCTGGGTGTGGGGATGTAGCAAGTCCAGAGTTAGTGCTTGTTGCTCTTCCCAGAGTCTGTGAACTGAGTGTGTGGAAGGGGGTGGGGTGGGGAAGGCAGGACAGTGGGTTTGTGAAGCTCACCACATAGAAGTGCTGTGCATGTGACTGCAGCTTCTGTCTTTGACATTTGGTGCATTTTTGCTTGTTAGTTTTTGATTACTTAATTTTGGGTGTGTTCCAAGTGATGGACAAGCACTTGTAGGTTGCTCAAGGAAAGTTTTGTTGTCAGTCCTGAGCTCGATGAGCCTGATCTGTGAGTAGAACTGCTTTGTGCACAGGTGCTGGGGCAAGAGCATTAAGATACAGTAAATGAGGTAACATAACACACATGAGCAGTAGTTTCTAATAGTTTTTTGTGTGCTAAGGTATGCTGTGCTTGTGGGAGTGTATTTGTATCCCCTGATGGGGTAAAGATCTTATAAATGAGGTTGAGATGGTTTTAAGTGCAAGAGTTGGTGAAATACTCTGTTCTGGTTTGCCACTTACACATGTGTGTATCATCTGGGTAGTATTCTACATGTGATTTTTGAAAGCTGCCCAGATAGTGTCTGGTTTACTCACAACTGGCACGTTGTCCTACAGAGTACAGTAAGTCGAACCAAAAAGTAAACCACAAGATGAATGTCTTACCCAACAGACTGCAGCCCAGCGCTGGACTAACTGAAGCCAAGCTTAGTCATTTGATGTAAACATAGCCACTGAAAAGGTGATTAACAGGGGTGAAAAGTCTTGTAACTGCAATTAAATATTACATTTCTTCAGGTGCTTTTGAAATTTTAATATGAGTTACAACAGCTCATCTCTAATAGAGATTTTGCTGTCTGCCTCACGTAGTGAATCACAGAATGTCAGGAGTTGGAAGGGACCTCAAAAGATCATCTAGTCCAACCCCCCTGCCAGAGCAGGATCACCCAGACTAAATCCCACAGGAACACATCCAGGTGGGTTTGAATGTCTCCAGAGAAGGAGACTCCCCAGCCTCTCTGGGCAGCCTGTCCCAGGGCTCTGTCACCCTCACAAGGAGAAAGTTCCTCCTTACATTCCCATGGAACTTCCTCTGCTCCAGCTGCACCCGCTGCCCCTTGTCCTGTCTCTGGCCATCCCTGAGCAGAGCCTGGCTCCATCCTCCTGACTCTCATCCTTTACATACTTCTAACATGAACAAGGTCACCCCTCAGTCTCCTCTTCTCCAAGCTGAAGAGGCCCAGCTCCCTCAGCCTCTCCTCATGAGGAAGGGGTTCCACTCCCTTCATCTTGGTGTCCTTGCACTGGGCTCTTTCAAGGAGTTCTGTGTCCTTCTGGAACTGAGGGGCCCAGAACTGGACACAATATTCCAAATATTAGTAAATAGTGACTTAAAGATCTACACTGAATTAAAAAAAAATAAACCTCAGCATGCAAACTATATAGTATTTTCTAAGCTCAGTTTAGTGTGAGATGTCCAGAGACATTCAAACCCGCCTGGATGTGTTTCTGGGTGATGCTGCTCTGGCAGGGGGGTTGGACTAGATGATCCTTTGAAATCCCTTCCAATTCCTGACATTCTGTGTGATTCTGTGGTTGGATACTCTGAAGTACTCACAGCCTCAGAATGCTCTATAACTGGAGGTAGAAACAGTACTGCAGTTGATTAAGTGATGCAAACTCCTGAGAGTAAATCCAAGCCAATGCCAAATGTGTTGCAGCAGTTGGAAGAGGGCAGAAGGGGTGGGGGGGGGGGAACCTAACCTTGTATTAAAAGTTAAAAAACCCTACAACTTAAACCCAGTCTCCAGGAATGAGAGCACACAGTGACAGGCCAGCTGCATATAGACAAAATAAAAGAGAAGCTGCAATGCTCCACCTGAAGGTGCATCTTCCTTTTTGAAAAAGGAGGAAGTTGTTAGGTTGAAAAAGGAGAAAGTTGGTGATTTGTGCTTATATACCAGACCACTTCCAACCCTTGTCAGAAAATGATACACTGTTGAAGCATGCTATACAGTAGCACCTCCCTTTCTGTGTTGTGTAATGGCTCCTGAAGTGTTGAATGTGGAAGGGTTAACTTTCCACATTCAAAAATAAATTAGAATTGAAAAACAATTTAGAATTATTCCCTAATAAAAATATATAAACTGAAATTTGCAACCTGCATTCTATCCCTTAGATAATGTTACTCTTCCCTGCTTACATTAGGGCTACTGGTATTTGGAATAAACAGGCCAATTCACACAATTGTCTTGTGTTCATCTGTCCACAACTAGAAGCATTTTTGTTCCTGAAAGCACTGGGAATTGCCCAAAGAATCAAGCAGGGCTTCAGAAAGCTCATTTTAGGAAATTGGCTGAATAAGCTCCCCATGAGGGACGTTACCCTAACCTACAACACTGCCTCTGATGAAGAAAACAACCTGATTATCTGTGTGTTCAGTGTAGCAACAGTCAGACTAGGAAAGAGCTGAATGTTTGAGGGGTTTTTTTTCTTGGCTGACTGCATGTAGGGTACAGGTTGGTATCCATGTGAAACTGAGCTGGATTTACTTGCTGGGCTTTGATTATCTGTGGTCATTTGTTGTAAAATAAGCAAGTTCCCCCTTCATAATGCATATCCCATATTGCAAGCTTAACATATTTGCTCTCATTTCTGGCTAGCAGAGAAAGAGAATATATAGGTGACATGGCTGGTACTAGGGTAGGGGAATGGATGGGAGAGTGAACAGCCTGAAGAGGATGTGCATGAGGATGTTTACAGAAGCTTTTAGGTTCCTGTTCTGTTTTCAGGAGTAGCTTTAGGTATAAAGCAATTTTGACTAATACTGAGAAGTCCCTTCTGTTTGGTAGAGATGCAGGGGAGGGAGGGAAAGGTGACAGTGAGCTGAGGTAGGGTGGGGGAGAAAATGCAGGAGGTGAAGCAGCTACTAGCTGTGCTGGTGTACCAGCTGAGAGCTCTTCACCTGTGACTGACTTCTCCAGCTGGCACAGAGCTTTCTTCTCATTTCACCCCTGGGGCTTTCCTTCTATTTGAGTCGATTCTCCCTCCACCCCTAATTGTTGAAGTGTCACACTTGCATCCCCTGATTCAATCCACAATGCAAGATTTTTTGGACAGCTGAACTCTTTACCTGATGACTCTTAATAGATTGGCATTTAAAGCTGACCCTGTGTTTTCCTAAGGGGACAGGTCACTGCCACCAAAACATTAGCATTTTCCTTCCCAGAATCAGTAAACTATTGTTTTGCCATCACTGCAAGGCTGTAATTTGCAATTACTCCATCCCTGCTTACCTTCCCATCAGTATTCCTGTAACTTAGCATAATTAAATGACCTGTTGCTCTGGATT
This sequence comes from Gallinula chloropus, assembly GCF_964237585.1. NCBI lineage: Eukaryota > Metazoa > Chordata > Aves > Gruiformes > Rallidae > Gallinula > Gallinula chloropus. Next base: position 29,114,354 of record NC_140092.1, read on the forward strand.
AGTCTTGCAGTGCTATTACACACTTCACTTTTATTTCTTTTTCTGTACAGTGAGACAAAGCAATGCTTTGAAACAAAAACATCCAGGAAGCTTACACTGGTTTACATTTATTTAAAAAAAATATTTAAACATTTGTGTATTTCTCCAGTGGATTATTAACTACAAATCAAATAGGGCTTCTCACTCTGAAGAGGTTCACAAGTACAAAACAATCTCCTCCTGGCATCTTCACATCCTCCTCTTCTGTGTGCTTATGTACAATACTGTGGAGAGGAGAAAGCAGCACATGTGAGAGGGCCCTGGTACATCATGTGCAGAGGCTGGTTTATTTACAACACCTTATTTCTATGGCCTGTAAAACAACAGTGTAATGAACCCCATTCAGCATGAACAAAGTCAGGAAACTCTTACCTAAGAGTCCAGGCTTCAAGAAAGCTGTCAGATTTACTCATCATGCATTACTCTGGTTCAGTATTTACAACATCCATAGCCCAGCTACACCCCAGCAGCTGCAGGCTGAACACAGGGAGGAGGAAGGCAGCTGCCCTGCAGCATTACTGAGGGAGCATGAGAGTTTCTAAGCAGCAGAGTTACAGGTGTCAGGCACTAATGCTCTCATCTTTCAACCTAAATTGGAAATTGGGAAAGATTAAGGCAAAGCTAATAATCACCCATGAAGCCACTGTGTGGCTGGTGACATCCCCAGAAGAGCTACATGCACATGAAACTATCGTTGCTCCTAAACCTGTGATGTCTTAAGTTCTCTGCTCAGCCTGTTCCTCAGTCTCCTGCCTCTCACACACTTAACCTTTACAATAAATGCTTGCTTCCACAACTGATTCTCCAGCTGCAGTGTCACTGCATTCCTTGGATTATTATGCTGAATTCCTTGAAAAAGCATTTGGCCTCACTCAAGAATTATTCCTCCTCCCAAAACCCTTTCATACCGGGGCCACGTTCTCTTTGACCTTTTGTAACACAAGATTCAGTTGTTTCTTTTTATTCCCTCCCTCCTTCCCATCCTGTTTTCTTCTCAATTAACTATGTCAAACTCTGCTTCATTTACCTTCTCTACAAGTCTTTTCACATTGGACTTGTGAACTTTTTCTATTTTTAGATCTTCTCCCTGGCACATCCTGCTGTTGTGGCCTAACTGATACCACAGAGTCATTTCAGGAGCCTGGGACTGTCCTTGAAGTGTACTAAACTCTATCTGGGATACTCAAAGGCTCAAGGCATTTTCTTGACTGGTGGTAAAATCTTTGCTTATAAAGATGAAAATAGCCTCCAGTGCTACTGAGCAGCCTTCCTTCAGGTCTGGATGATTGCATCACAAGAAAACATCAGTCTCATCAACATCTGTACCATAGCACCAATTTATGCAGTAGTTTGCCTAGCAAAACACAAACATCTCTGTGGAGCAGAGGCCACTTAAGCAGGCAGTAAGGGCAAAAGAGTAAACCTGCTGAGTGACAGGAAATAAGCTCCAAGGAAGGCTAGGAAAGAGCAAGCTTCTCTAAATGAGCTTCCCAGTTCAGAGGCAAAAAGGGCCACAGGAATGCAGAGAAGCACAGACACTGAAAAGGAAAACTGTAATAAGTATGTATGTTAAGGTTTCTTGGAAACCTTAAAACTAATTCTTACTAATTCTTACAGGCAGCTTGTATACACCTCAGCCACTCCTCAAATTCAAAAGGAAATGCCAAAACACAATCTTCTGAGCAATAACACTAAGGAGGAAGGGAGTTACCATTATTCCCTCGGATAAATGCATCCCCATACTTGTTCTTCAGTTGTCCATTTACATATTCTTCTGTCTGTTCCAGAGCTATGTTCATATACCCATCCAGGCAAGCCAGGACACCTGAAGACAGTAACAGCTTAAAGTTATTTTAAATAAACAAAAATGCATCATGTTTGATCCTGAAAAAACTGTCTTCATAAAAAAACCCTAAAAGCCCAAGCTTGGCCATATCAATCAGTAGATCTGAGTATTCTTCAAAGAATTAAGCTGGCAGTGAGGAACCCCAGGCACTCTAGTAGCATCTTTACCAGCTGATATGAGAGTACAGGGTGGGGAGAAGGGGGAAAAGTCCTCAAGGTGTGCCTTTCAAAAGACTGACAACTTCCACTTTGCAAATTGAAGGTGTTCCTTCTCACTTTTCACACCTGAAAAGAACCTGTACCTGGATATCCTAAGGATAAGGCTATGTAAATCGACTTTTCATCTAAACTTGTGAAGGATATAGCTGAAAAAGCACCTTTTTAATACTGGGCACCTAACACACTTTCACATTTACCTTCATGCTTGCAGATCTAGAAGAACATTAACTGCAAGCCTCTGTTTTGAGGTAAACAAAGTTGTACATGGCTTTCAACAGGCAAAGGATTTTCAAATGACAGTGAAATCTTCCCACAAAAACAGCTGTATGTTTAATTAATGCAACTCAGGAAAAACTTCTGCTGTCTGTAGTCTCAGCTGTTGTCTTGATCAGAAGAGGCAGTTGAGTGGCCCTGACTCTCGCCAAGCCCTTATGTTCTCGCTTCTCGTGGCCCCTGCTGAAGGCTGCACCCTGTTCCCGCAGCACACTGGCAACCTCTCATCCAGCACTCCCTCCTTGGCACCCACATTCACCCTGATGATCAGAGCCATGGCTGCCTGTAAACTCCCCTCACCTGATCAACAGATTAGTCAGGTAAGGGACTGCACGTGGGGACTGCCAGAGCTGCCTGGACAATGCCAGCTGGTCCATGAACCGTGACACACACACAGCCACGTGTGGAAAGCTGCGTTACCTGCACCTTGCATGTGTGTCTTCCTGATCTCATCCTTGCACACACACACACACACACACACACACAGAACTGCTGAAATAACTTCTTCCTCTGTCTCAGAAATACCCAATTGATTTTTTATCTGGCATTAGAACTTGAAGTACAATGTATTGGTTGTACTTGAGGAAGAGGAGAAAACTCCAGTCTGAGAATACTCCTCTAATACACGTTCTCATTTTTTCAGAAGGGTTTCTGTAAGACCTTCCGTTAAATAATGAGGAATTCAAGTTCTCCTGCCACCTTGTAATGGCTTGAGGATTATTATTTTCCTTTATCTTTCCTCTGTTTCTATGCCAATAGGAAAAACTGCTCATCAAGTGTTACTAAACACACAAAAAAACCCCAAACAAGAGGTCACAACTGTTTTTTTTAAATCCAGTAATCCTGAGTGCTCCATGAAACAGCAGAAAAGCAAAAAAGTTAGTCCAAAATTAGTATGGGATTGTGTGGATTTTCTTGAGCTACCACTCAGTAGGACATAAACATAGTGTTTTCAAATTATTTTGTTCCTAGAGAGCATTCATGGCTGTGTCACTCTCTTCCTCCTTCTCTTTGTGCTTACTCTCAGGATACTAATGACACTAAATATTGTCACTGCTCATCCTGGCTAGTATTCTTCTGGTTTATCTATGTGCAGAGATACTTTAATGTACATATCCATCTCTACACACAGGAATCATACTTATTTTATCACTCATTCCGTTCCCAGGGCTGCTTCTTCCCTTAGACATGCACAGCACTTGGCAGCAAATCAAGACATCTTACAGCTACACACCAACACTTGTGTTAGGCAGTGTTTGTGTGTGTGGTGGCTTGGGGTGAAGGTACAGGCATAAAATCAGCAATGCAGCCTGGAGGAAGATTCTAGACAGACCTGTAATAAAAGTCTGAGATGCTGGCTTTTTTAATGTTTGGCTTTTTTTACAAATGTCAATCCAATTCCTGCAGAAAGAAGAATTCTCATTTTTCAAATGAGAAAAGTACCCAGGGTTTTAACTGCAGGATCACAGTGAGTGGGAAGGAAGGACAGCAGACAGAAATAAAGAAGGGAGAGGAAAAAATTCAGTAGCAAGGGTGTTCAGGGGAACTGGTAGGTCTGATTGTACACATGATAAACTGGCCTTGGTGAGTGGAAAGTTGGGTAATTTATCTGCTGCAGTTACAAATGCATCTTACTGAGTAGAAGGTACTGATGCTCTTGAAGAAAATAGTGCATCTAAAAACTAAATCTAGTTTGGCCCTGGCTTGTGCATAACTTTGGGTAACTGCTGACTTGCTTTAACTAAACTGAATGAGCTGTCACTAAGGTCCCCTGCAGTAATGAATTTACAGAGGCCAAAGATACCAGAAATGAAGGTTTTAAGCCAACAGCCCCACCTGAAGTGCTCAGACAATGTGGGTCTCAAAGAATTGGCAGATGGCAAGTTTTGTCAGCTGAGAGACCCTGAGGAGGAAGAGGAAGGGGTAAAAAGGCACTGCTTGTTCTGTTAGTGAGCAGTAACAATTTCCACCTGGTGTGATACAAAGATTCCTTGTCACAGCACAAACAAGCCAAGCTGAGCCAAGTGAATTAAAGCTATCTGATGCAGTGATCTGTAGCAGGCCCATAATGTTTAAATCATTCCAGAATAAAATGTCTTAAGTCACACACAACAGGAGACATGTAATAGTTTTAATTAAGTTGGGATACTAGTAAAAAAGTTGGGACAGGATGATAGTGTTATCCTAATAGCAGGAGGACCCAGGACGTTTCACTGAACAGAGAAGTTTAATTTTCTGGCTTAAAAAACCCCAAACTGTAATCTTACATATAATGCATGAAGGGTTACAGATAGGCTGAAGAGTTCTGGAATAAAACTGCTGGACTGAGTTAAAATGAACTGAACACACAGCAACAAAAACCATACTAGGCTTTCTCCTGTATCTCTGTGAGTCTTCATCTAGCAGGTGTTCATGCAGCTATTTAACCAAGAATGAAAAAAGCCTACCCTCACACTAGGGATGAAAGAGTTATGACTGATGGCACAGTTTATTGTTTGAAACTTTGCTGGACCAAGGTCTGTAGTAGGAACTGGAGAAGAGGAATGTAAAGAAGAGGCTAGTTCCAACAAGGGCTGCTATCTGAGCATTCCTGGCTGTTTCAGGAATGTAATTCCAGCTAATCTGTACAAATATCAGTTTAGAAACCCAGAATCATCCTGAGACTCCAGTCTAACAATTTGTGACTAAGACCACTTAAGATTCAGAAAAGTCATTTTAAATCACCATTAACCTCCTTTTCATCTGTTTTTCCAGAGCTGACTTTCTATTTCTGACATCACCATTCTGAGATCTATTTACATTCACACACTCCCAGGATTCTGGATCATGCTGTTTTGCTTCTCAAAAGCAAAATATCCACTCCAGTCTTTCCAAACAATGGCTTTACTCTGTGGGAGAGACAGATGGGAGAACTTACCTCGATAATCAACTCCAGAATTTAATTTTACAACAACTGGCCTTCCAATGATTTGTTTCAGAAAGTCACTAGGGGTTTGCTTCCGTAGACTCATCCTGATCCTCTCTGGTAAGCTGGGAAAAGAGGAGAAAACATTTGGATAAGCCAACATGCTAGCATATGGTCTTTAAACACTCAGGAGAGCCAGGCTGAAAGTGATGCTTCATAGTTTCAGCAGGAGAAAACAGCAAAGTAGACAAAAGCACGACCTGCAGGGTGTGGGTGGAGACACAGCGCTCTGAGGGCCTTAAACTTCCCCTTTGGCGTTTTTACAACTTCTGAAAGTTACTAGTAGCAACCCCTGTTTGTCAGGCTGTGCACCTTGCAAGCAGAGCCACAGGGCTCATCTTCTCTGGAACAACTTCTGCTAGAACAGCTTTACTAGAGTAGGAGCGAAGTGGGGGTGGGGGGGGGCAGCCAGTGCTCCTTCTGCACGCAGGAGGCTGCGCTAGGACAGCAGGAGAAGGGGTTTGTGTCCCCCAGCTCGCAGATAGAAGCGAAGAACGCCTGAGGACTCAATGCGTGTCGGGCCACAGGCGGGCGTACGGCTGCAGTTAAGCTGCGCGGAGACCTGGAGACGTGAAATCGCGGCGGGAAGCCAGTGCCGGTGGTGCCGCCGCCGCCTTCCCGCTGCCCGCCTTCCGCGGCAGGCAGCGAGACACCGCGGGGCGGCCGGGGCTTCCCCGCAAGCCAGCGGGGGACGAACCGCGGGTGCTGCCCCGCGGCCCCCGCAGCTCGCCGCCGCCACCCCCCCCCCCCCCCCCCCCCCCGCCACGGCAGAGGCGCTCCGGGGGGAGCGCAGCCCCCGGCGCCGCCCGAGCTCCACCGCCGCCTGCTTAGAGACCAGGGAAAGGCTGCACCAGGCACCGGTACCGGCCGCCGCACGCGTACGGCGTAGGGGCAGCCCGGCCCCCTCATCGCCCACCGCCCCCTCCCTCCCTCCCTCCCTGCCTGGGGCCGGGAGCCCCGCGGCGGCCCCCGCCCCGGGCCTGCCCCGCACTCACCCTCCGCCGCCTCCCGCGCCCCTTCCCGGCGCCGGCCGCGCTCCCGCCCAATGGCCGCCGCCCCGCTACGGTGCGCCGGCAGGGACACACCGCGCTGAGCGCGAAAACGCGAGGGGTGGAGCTGGGCCTGTGGGCGGGCCGGCGCCCACCCCCAGCTGTGCCTGTGCGGCCCCGCGGCGCTGCCTGCCCGCTGGTGGGGTGGCGGGGCCTCGTTGCTGCCGTGTGGCGTTTCTCCTCCGAGCCCGCGATTCTGGGGCGGGGGCTCCTCCATCACCGGGAGCGAGCCCCGACTGGCTGAGCAGCGTGGAGGCGGCAAACACCGCTGGGTTCCGATTAAACTGCCCCAGACGCTGCAGCTGTGAGGCACCCGCTGCCTCATCACCTCACCCCCCTTTCCTCAGAGAGACCTGTTGTTGTGGCTTGCTTACACCCAAGATAACGCCACGTTAGTGTCCAGCGGGGGGAAAAAACCTGCAGTAAATAATTATCTTCTACTCTTAAGGAGCCCCTGTTAATTGGGAAACGAGCTTGCCTTACGTGGAGTGAGCAAGTGCCTCTCAGCTGCCAGTGTGGATGTCCGCTCGAGACTGAGGGAGGAAAGCATTCCTCCCTTCGTTCTACAGACAAAATGTGGAAGCTTGGGAGATTTTAAAAATGTATTTAATATTTTATTCAAATGCCAGCTGGAAAGAGCGTGGCGCAACGAGAGGCTGAACTCTTGCCATTTACTTACCCCCCTTCTTCTCACCCATCTTTTCCCCTTACCCCAACTATCCCCTAATACCTAGAAAATACTCCTTTTTAATTTTTTTTTTTAAAGGGATTTAGTACTATGACAGAATTCATTCAGCTGGGAAAGCTTCTGGACTGGATTATTTATTTATTTTTAAAAATTCTTACATTATTGATTTAGTATTGTGGTGAAACTTAATTCTTGTGTGATAGGAAGACAATGTACTGTGGCTTTTCAGAAAACAGATTTATATCCTCTCTTGCTTCCAGAGCTGTTTATCTTCCTTTTTTTGAACACGTAGCGTTGGGGGTTTTTTTCTCCCCCTCCCCAAATCTTCAGCTAAAAGGCTTTCAGAGATGAGGCCTGCAAACCTGACCAAGTTCACCTGACTGCCCCGAAGTTCAAGCGCAGGCACAGCCAGAAGAGTTGGGCCACGTTCTGCCCATGTTTCCAGGCAACCGTCATGTTAATCGGGAGCATCCAACTGTGCTTGATTATATCTAGTACTTGAAGCAGAAAAGGAACATAAAATAGTTCCTCTGGGGAGCAGGCTTGCAAAGTTTTATTTGGCTGCCTGGCTTCAGTGTGTAATATTTTGATAAGGGAGTGTTGTGTTGTCATCCATCTCTGTGATAAAGGCTGGGCAAATAGATTTTTTTCCTGCTTGGGCTGGTGAATTTTCATGAAAATTTTACCAATCCAGCTAGTGACATTTGATGGTTTGTGAGCCTTCCTCTTTGTTTTATTTCTTACGAGTTTGCCTTTACAGCTTGTATTTCTCTCTGCTAGCCATCAGAACCTGCTGAGCTGTTTTGCCTTCTGCTCGACAGGCTGCTTTCCAGCTCGCTTAGGCACACAGTTCTACCTGTGTGGATACTTTGGTTATTTGGTGTCAGTCAACAAAATCCTTCTACTTCCCCGCTTCGTGCCCTGCTAACCTCATAAACGCATTTGTTTCGAATCGGGGGCTTTGAGGTTGTTGCATTTTGTATCCCTAGCTCCACGCTTTTGTGGTCTGAGACCACATCATCAACCCAAACCTTAGGTGATTTTCCTGGGTTTGCCATAGGTCTCAAAGCAGTCTCACCTGCTGTTGTAGGACGCTGTGTGTTGCAGAGTGAATCAGAGTAGCGTGATTCACACCTGGGAAGCCAATTCCCATCTTGCACATCCAGGAAGATTATGTCATCACAGCTGTTATTAGGCAACCTAAAGAATGTCTTTTTTCCTGAGTGACAAAACCCCAATGACCCCAGGAAGGTGGTCTTCAAAGGATTTAAGTAATCCACATTCATTGGACTCCTTAAGGATTTCAAAGCTTCAGGAGTGAAAATGAAATTAAGATGTCATGGGCTAATGATTCTCGTTTGTTTGGGGATTTTTTTTTATCATCTAGATGAAAAAGGTTTTTGATCTGAAGCACTGCATACCTTGCTACCAGTAGATTCTTTTAAATACCGCATTGCTTTATCCTTTCATGGTGTTCTGTGGCAGAGCTTTTTCAGCTGTATAACTCATGGAAATCAGGGAGATGCTGCCCTTGTGTTTTAATCACGATGAACTTGAAAGGTGAACGTTGTAAGTGGTAGAAATTATTTATAATTTGGTAATAAAAGTTTATGTCTAACACTCCAAATTTCATACGGCTGCTATGTGCTGGCCTCGAGATACAGAACAATTGCAATTGCCTTTACATTTGGCCCTAGCTGAAAGGTCATAAATTACACTGATGGAGTTCGTAGCCGTTCCCAGCTCACAAAATTTCCATATTAACATCTTCACCTCAAACAGAAACGGTTACAAAGTTAGAAAGAAAAGAGTTGTGCTGGCCTTTGTCAACGGAACCTAACGATGGAAGTCTGCGGGTCGTGTACTATTCCTAACTCTTTAAACACAAAGCATTGCAGAATCCTCCTTCAGAGGACCTAATTAAAACTTTGCAGTTAACTTTAAAAATGAAATGGGATTTGACAGTCTCTCTTTTATTGCATTGGAGAGAGAGAAAAACCACTTCAAAGTTAGGGAGGTTTTTCTCTCCCAGCTACTTGAAATAGAAGCATTTCCATGGCGCGAGGTGTTTCTGTAACGCAGAATGTGTTAAAAGGAGTATCCAATTTTTCTGTTTCTTGTGAAGTGCACACCATTTATCCAAGTCAAATGCAGAAGAACAACAATCCAGGTGACAAAAGAATGTCTGTGGCAGTTTTTTGAATTCAGCCTAAATAATCCCTGGCTACAACCTGTAGATGACAAAAAAATAAAGGGCAGGTATTATTAAACAGTCCTCACCCGACGACTGAGTCAGGGAGGACAAACCCATTCTGGCCACGATCAACATACCCCATGATTTTATCAATCCATTTTTGATGCTTCCTTAGATTAAAAAGAAAGGGGGAGGGGGGGAATGAAAGGAAAAAGAAATTTTAAAAATATGCAATAAAATAAGAGGCTGAGAGCGAGTTCCAAACCCAGGGGAACTTTTCTTGTTCAGAGCCTCTGAGAGTGTGCGGGCAGAAGGAGATGTCAGCCTCCATGAAATAGCACAGAGCTGGAGAAGCTCTGTGGTTCAAGATGAGGGGCTTCCCGAGGCCCCTGAAGTAAACATGATACTATGTTTCTGGACTTTGAGGGGTGGAAGGTGAGATCTTGCTCCCACTGAAGCCAGTGGAAGTTTTGCTAATTACTTCTCTCTCTACTAAGGATGCCTCTATAAATTATTGGAAGTACACCTGACATCTCCAAACAAATCTGTCTCGGTGAGCTGGTACCAAAAATACAACTTTTAGACTGATAGTTGTCACAGCTTGGAACTTCCCAGGAACACTTCCCAGCTGCTGAACCATCAGCCCACTGGCCTGATCCGAAACTCCTCCAGTGGTTTCTTAAGCTGCAGATCCTTTCCATCCACTTTGGATCAAGAAAGCACCATACATGCTTTCCCCACAGATATCCCCACGGGATTTCTAAGGGAGAACTTTGTGACAAGAAAGCTTTCCAGTCCTGAAACCCTTCCCCTGTATTGCTGTGGACCCCCCCGGGCTGTTACCTGATGGCGAGGTAGTGGCTGTGATCTGCTGAGGGCTCTGTGTCTCACGTGGCTTTGTCAGAGGATGTGCTGTGCTGTGTGTGGAGAATAGATGGGTGCCAGACCTGCACTTTGGCACAGCGCTGCTGAAGCTGACCTCATGCCTCTCTGAGGTTGGCAGTAACCTCCACATTCTGTGCCTTTCTTTTTCTTTCTGGAGTCGTGTTCTTTCCTGATGATTTGTGCTTCTTGGAAGTCATTTTCTGATACCCTGAGGGTGAGGATTAGGACATTAAGGAATTGAACAGTGTAAGAAGCAGCAACAGAAAGGAAGTATTAGGACCTCCCTCCTTTTCCTCTTCAGCAAACTTCCAGGTAAACAGGGAGCTAGCTGTCAGCAGGTCTTCAGGGAGCTGGGGAGAATAATGTGAGAACTCAGCCTGAGGCTTTCTCTCTGTCTTCTAGACTTTCAGGTCTGTAGAAAAGGAAGGGAAGATCCCCAGAAGCTTTCAGAATTCACTTAACTGCCTCCGAGTTCCTGGGAGTGCTCTCCTCCCCTGCCCCATGGGGCAAGCTTTTTCACAAGCCTTAAGAGGTCTGATATTCCCCTTGGCAGGCATTTAGATGGCAGAGTTCAAGCCTTTCAGCATTTGAATGATAGTCTATCAGTGCCTATGCAATAAAAGACCAAACATTTTTTTTCCCTTTAAATGAAGGCTTCGTTACCCAACATTCTTTCTCATGCTATGCTAAGATCATCAGAAATGCTGATTCCTGGCCGTGTTCTCAATTAAAAAGTTAATGCATTTTTAAATTGGACCTTAATCAAAAAATACTGGGTTTGTGCTATGGATTTTATGTAGAAGAGCTTAATAAAATTCTGTCCTCTTCAAGTTCTTACATTTTAGTCTGGAGAAAAGGAGACTGAGGGGAGACCTCATTGCTCTCTACGACTACCTAAAAGTTGTAGTGAGGTCGGGGTCAGTCTCTTCTCTCTGGTAGCTACTGATAGAACAAGGGGAAACGGTCTGAAGTTGCATCAGGGAAAGTTTAGGTTGGCTGTTAGGAAAAGTTGCTTTGCTGAAAGGTTTGTCAGGCATTGGCACAGGCTGCCCAGGGAGGTGGGTGAGTCGCCATCCCCAGAGGTGTTTAAAAGAGTAGATGTTGTACTTGGTGACGTGGTCTAGTGTTGGGCTTCACAGGGCTGGATAGATGGTTGGACTCGATGATCTTGAAGGTCTTTTCAAACCAAAACCATTTATAATTCTGTTGTGCTCACCACCTTATGATGTTCATGTCCCATATGGATTAAGTGACATGATGACCTTTTGATATGTTGTTTCTCCTACTTTTTGTCCAGTTAAAACACAATTTGGCAGATCATGTGGAAATTGTGCTTTCTGCTAAGTAAAGGCTGGAAACTCCAATTGATTCTTTGCTGCAACACTTAGCTAGATTCTGTCCAAAATATGATGGAATTGGGCATAGCCTTTTGTGTTTAGACTTTCTGAAATATTTACATTAAAGAAACACACATTCTCTATTTTTTCCAGTGTGGAATATCAATTCCAGATGACATTTCAGCATGAACTTTGCCATAGCCATTTCAATGCTGCTAATTCAGTGCTTCAGGTTGAAAACTCTGGTGTCGAGTTTAAGCACAGACGTGGGCTGAAGTGGTCACCTTGAATGGACCTGCTGGTGTAAAGCATCTACAAGGTTAGTTCCTCGCTCCCCAGAAATGCTTCTGATGAGGACCTGGGGTTATCAAGTGAACGTGAGGCAGATCTAATTTGTAGTGTGGTAAAAACAATCCATACCAGTGAAGAAGGAAGATTAAAAAGTGCTCAGCCACCTTTCTGTCCCGCTCTGACCCTTTCTACTTAAGGATTCAGATAATGCTCTAAAGAGGAAGTATCACCTGACTCACAGGACAATTAAGTCTCTTTATGGGAATGGACTGGTCTACTTCTGGCCTCTCAACCTAATTTATCTGTTTATCCCACCCTCCACAAGTATTTAATGTATGGGGAAAATCTGTGTCTGCCTTTCCTTGGGAAGAGCCCAAGACCCTTTCCATGGATTTCAGCCAGCAGCGGATTAGGGATCAAGCTGAAAATAAATTGAGTGGGTTTTATTTGGTTTTGGTTTTGGTTTTATTTCCATCCATACATTTGAGTCTGTCAGAAATTGTAAGACAGAAGCCTGAGCCCAGCAGTGCTACTTCACTGCATGGAACAGCTAGGACAGTTTAAGTACTAGCTGTAATAGTGGCACCTGTTCATGAGGGCATGTAACAGCAGGACAAAGGGTGATGGTGTTAAACTCAAATAGGGGAGATTTAGGTTGGGTATTAGGGAAAAGTTCTTCACTATGAGGTGGTGGATCACTGGCACAGGTTGCCCAGAGAGGTGGTGGAGGCCCCATCCCTGGAGACATTCAAGGTCAGGCTTGAGGGGGCTCTGAGTGACCTGATCTAGTGAAGATGTCCCTGCTCACTGCAGGGGGTAAGACTAGATGGCCTCTAAAGGTCCCTTAAAACCCTAAAATTCGAATCACATTCTATGATTCGAATTGAGTTTTATTGTCAGAGACCACAACATTTAGTGTCAATGTTAGGTGACTGGAAGTTTTTCATCGTGTACATTTCATTATTTTTCTTCAAACAGATGTTGTCACTTCAATAAAAACTCTGGAGTTCTTAGGTCTTGAGCTGTAGTTCACATGCAGTCCTTTGATCAGCCTTGCTTGCACACATTACAGTCCTAATTTGATTTTGGGGCTTCTGAATGTTTTACCTGCAGTTGTTTGTGTTCTGTGCACAGACAAGACAAAGTTTTCCTGCAAGGATTCCTGACCCTGGGCTGAATTTATCACCATATTAATCTCTTAACTTTTAAGATGATATCACCACAATTCTCTGATATGTTCATAACAGAGAAAAAAAAAATCCTCAAGCCCCCTTTCCCTCACTCTGTAGGATTACTGCCCACTCCCCAGAACACTGAGAAGTTGAGGAGTTGAAATACAAGTAGTAGTATTTCTAGTAGTACAATAGAGCTCCTTGTGCACTACTTCCTTAGAAATCTAGAGTGGGATCATTTCTTCCTCCCAGGTTTTTATGCAGGTAAATGTTCTGTGCTGTCAGTTTCACACTGAAGATATAATCCTGACTTAAGATACCCTCCCAGAGTCACTGCATTATACACCCTATGGATGGTTTGGGGGAATCGGAGGGATGGCAGCTGTGACATTCACCCTGTTCAACAGCGCAACTCAACAGCAAAGCAGCTCTTCTCCAGCCAGCTCGAGAAAGGGTCCAAATCACTACCCCAAACTCTGCAAAATCAAAAAAGATACTGAAAGAAATAGTGGGGTTCCCTTAACCACACCTAGCTGGCGCTGCAGCCGAGGTCAGGAACACTGCTCCTACACTTCTGGGACTATCAAACAGGGTAACTCTAGAAAGGTAGGGGAAAGGACAGGTTATAGTCTCCCCCCCTCCCATGGGAAAGCTATGCAAACACAGGGCCTGGACACCAAACCCTGACCTGAAGGACTGGACTATGCCCTACTAGCTTTGGTGTTTCCACTACCTGGGGTCTGAAATTCAGCCTCCCTGATACTCTGTGAGCTACAAGAGGATTATCCTTCCCCTCAACACTCTCCCCGTGATGGATAAATGGACTTAGGCTAGGGAGGATATTTTTCTAGTGTAAAACCAATAATGTGCAAGTTAATCACATACTATGCTAATTAGCCTATTTTAAACAGATAAAACAGCACAGGTAAGACTGCCTTTCTGTGTTCTGCTACAAACCACTCAGGCCTCTTTGGAGCAGAGAGGATAGTGCAGGATGAGGTGGGTGGCAGTGGCACCCCACAGGTTCATCCAGGGATGGGCAGGGGCAGAAGAGGAGAATCACTTAGTATGATGGAAAGGGGGTGTGGGGAAAGAATCTGCTCAAGCCCTCAGAACAAGACAAGTGTAAGTTTTCTGCAAAACAAGACCCTCCACTCTCTGAAAACATCTCTGGCTTCTTTCCCCACCCCAATTACTGGAAGCCAAAAGAAGGAGAATAAAGTAGCCTCTTGAATTCAGCCCAATACTTCCAATGCCACATTCAGAGTTCAATATGGAAAAGTAACTTCTAAATGAAATGTCAGCTACAGAATTGTAATTTTTAATTCTGCTCCTCCATTCCAATAGTTAATGTATGCACTTAAACACCCACACTGCATAGTTGTTTGGTTTTTCATATTAAATTATAACATCTAGCAAGCTATAGAGAATATTTTTGTTCCCTCTGATTAAGGGAGGCCACGCTCTTCTGCTCAGCTCTTGAGGGTAAGTAAAACAACAAAACCAACTCACAGTTGATATAGAAAGAAACCAGAAACATGTGCTGTGAGATTCTGTACCTTTCGTAATACTCCAAGAGTCCTGTATCTTCTCTCAAGTGCAGGGTACTAATCATCCTGAATGTGAACTACTTCAATTTTTCCTGGGAAGCCACTATTTATCTGCACACCAGAGTAACAACCCTGGAGGAGAAGTCACTTGCTTGGAGCACACCACGGGGCCTTAAAAGAAAAATCTTTTGACAGCTCCATCTAAAAAGAATCTCAGAGTAAGATGATTACTGAAATAGATGCTGCTGATCTTCCCACTGATGGCCCATTCCTAGTAAGGCTGGTAAGAGAAAACAGAAAATGGGAAGTACATAGATCAGAACAGCATTTTGGATCCCTCAGACTGGAAAGGCCACTTCTATGGCCAAGCGACGACGCTGTTCCCAACCCCTGCACACAAGCAGCTTGTCCTCTTGGTGAAAAGGTCACACTGAAGGGTGCCCAGTACTTCATTTTAAAAGAAAGACATTACTGCCTTACTAGAAAACAAATAGAGAAATCCTGAAAAAGTATTTCTCTGCTTTCCTTTAGCTATTGGGGATGGGTTGTAAAGGAAGTTAAAGGGGTGGGGCATGTACAAGGCAGTAAATAGCGACAATCTTAGGAACCAAAACTTGGGGTTTTTTTAAAATATGTATTGTTTTGCATATCCAAATCTTCTGTAATCTGTTAAAAAATATACTGTAACTTGGTGTGGCACTGGGACACATACTGACCCCAGATATTGGGAGTTATTCTCGACTGAATGTTACCTGAACTGAGATTACAGTGGGTTTCCCACTACAGTGGCAACAGAGTGCTCTACCATAATAAAGTCTTTTCTGTTCTTTACCTGTACCTCTCATGGCAGTTATTTGGGGTCTGACAACTGCTGTTTTCATGGAGCTGCTCACAGTATGGCTGTTACTTATTTTTGTACTCAAGTGTTGGATACAGTTGAAAACCTTCTAGAAGGGAAAAGTACACAGTTACTCCTCCAAGCCCATCTTGTCAATCATAGTACCAATCAAGTAGCCCCTAAACAAGACACTCCTGTTAAAGAAACAATAGAAGTATTTTACATTTAAGGTAGTTTTGTATCTTTTTTCCCAAGTCTACCTACTAATAATTAAAAAAAGCTGCTTCTATGTCAGTCTTCTCCGTTGGACTAAGTTTGACACTGATACAGTCATAATACACATCCAAAAAACGTTACTGTCTCTCAAATACTACTCCTAACTGCAAAGATGGGTCTGGCTCTCTTTTCAGAGCTGGGAACAAACTCACTATTTAGAACAGCCTCGTCACCAGGGCTTAGAAGCAGTAGCAGAGGTAGCTCATGACTGTCTTCCATGCACACACTGCTCAGCCTGACAAGATGCCCTCTAGATGACTGCTCTGGCCTCGGTCCTTGTCCAAAACACATGTGGCAGTGCCTGCACACACAAAGATCCCTGCAAATCAGCACACACCAGCAGTGTGCCTTCCTGTCCTACCACCAGTGACTCCAGGCCTGCACACAACACTAGCACCCCTGGAGTTTACTCTGCCCCCAGCAGACCCCTGGAGCACACATCAAAACAGAAAACCTCATAAACCAGTCTCAGCAATCACAGGGGCTTCTGGTTGGAAGTTCTGGCTGGGCCTTGACAAGCTGCTCAGGTCAGTCCTGCCGCTAGCACTTGGCAGTGAGCAGAGAGGCCGGGAGTGTAACAACAAACCTCACCACTGGGAACCAGAAAGAATACAGAGCGCTCTGGTCTTATGACTCCATCCAGCAGCTGTTTGGTGTCCTCATCACACCTGTCACCAGCTTACAGCTGTTCCAAAATCATATTCAATTACTTTGACAAGTCCAACCTGATTTGCAGTCACCGCAGAAATGCTTGAAGTGCACCCCAGGACAGGAGTTAACCTGTGCTCTCTGGAACCAGAGACTTGCTCATCTACTGTCTGCAGCACAGCCAATGCCAGTGCAAGATAAAGCATGAGGCTCCCAAACCCTGCTGCTTCCCCAAAGCAGCCCTGAAGTCACCACCAAAAGCTGTATTGTATCCATGTATCCAAGGTATCCATGATGCTGTATTTACTCCTAATGCTCCACCTCAGCTAGCTGTGATGGTGTACATACACCAACAGTGAAGCCTATCCACAAGGCAATTCCTCCCCACTTGCTTTGCCTTCCTCCTCCCAGCCATATAACTGTATTTACCCAATCATGGGTGTTGCTAGTGCACTATACACTCCATCTGTTTCGATTCAACAGACTGATCTTTGCTGACTTGGAAGATAACTAATGACCTCTTCCCCACTCTCCCTTTCTGTCTGCAGCATGCATGCCAGCTGCTCGCTGCAATCTAGATAACTGAACAGCATTCCCTCATCAGGAAACTCAAGGAAAATCACTTCTGACTACCAGGGTTTATTGCTGACTAGACTTCATTAAGATCCTTGCTGAGACAGATTGCCTTGTGCTTGGAATACATTGAATTTGTTCCTTATTAGCCAGCTTGGGGCTTGATGAGGAATAGGCACAGTGCTGCTTCTCCGTGAAGATCTAGAATAAAGACCTTTGCAATATACTTGATTATGGCTCAGCAGGGTCCCCTTCCACTCCTGGGCAGCCCAGCAAACACACAACAAGCAATCAAGCATTCTGCTGCTGTGCTGCTGTTACACAGCCGAGCACAAACACACCCGGAGATGCAGGACCTGCCTCCCCACTGCTGTGCCTGGAGGATATCCATCTGCCCAGGGGCTGCTGTGCCTGCAAGTGAGTGGGAAGCATCCTAGCACCTGCTGGAAAGCCCCCCCTGGACACTACCACTTAAAAAGCCAAAAATCCTCATGACTGACCTCTTCCATCTCCTACAGATGGGAGGGGAAGGACTAAGACATACACCCACCTTTAAGAAGCTGCAGCTGGTAACTCAGCTGAATGTGGAGAGGGAGTGCTACACAACATGCACCCCGTTACCAGCTCGCTGGTCTCACTGCCTGTTCATCGCAGGCTGCTGCACTCACCGTCTACCAAGTGTGGTCACCTCATGGTATCCTGTCTTCCCCCTAAAAGATACAACAGAGGAGAGAGTTGTCTGCTTTGCTTGCTTAAAATTAATTCCCAACCCTGAAGCCACACATCTTCCCCTCCTTTTTCTGTGGAAGGTTTCTGCCATTGATACTTGTCTATTTCCCTTCTCTGCTGAAAAGGGCAGGTCTCAAATCTTAGACTCTCAGTCTCCAACCTTTACCTGTACGTGTTTATTTACTACAGTAAATACACAACAAGGACTTCCAAAGCTAAAGTATTTCCTTCAGACTGTTTGCTTGGTTGGGTGTTTTTAAATGTATTTATTTTTTTAATAAAGAAAAGGAAATCTTGGCACCAAAACTGGATACATAATCCAAGTATTTCAGGATCAATTTCATCAACACTACACAGAGAAAACATGTTTGCATGCATGTGTATTTCTGTACCTCCACACTCATTCTACTGAGTGTTTGCCTTTTATGCCAACAAGCACCACAGGAGGCTGCCTACCCACCCCACTGAGTTTCTCACGAGCTGCTTGTCCACCACATTCACTAAAACCCTTTTGTGACTCAAGAATACAGTCACCTATTTGTTGGAAGCCCTCGTGTTTCTTAATCCTAGATGTGTAATTTCATATTTGCCGAACTGAAAAGCTTATGTTGCTCCCTTCCAGATAGACGCCCCAAGAAATCAGCGTTGCTGTGTGTGGTTCGCTGCTGCTCAACAGCTGTTGCCACAATTGGGCAATATTTCAGGAAAAGACTTTTAAAGTCAGTAATATTTACTCTTGGGGGAGGTGGGGGGGTGTGACACTAAACGTAGATGTAACAAGAGCCAGCTTTATACATATTCCTAATGAGACAAGTTCACAGGTCCACACGCTGTTAACAGTGAGAAACTCCTAACCTTACCTTACTGTTGATGCAAATATCACTGATTGTGCTACAGCCCCGAGGGAGGCAAAAATAATTCTCCTTTCCCATGAAGTGCAGGCCGTCCCCAGGGGCACCAGAGCAGCCAGGGCTGCTTCCTGGGAGGGTAACAGCAGGGTGCAAAGGAGAGCACTTCCCAATTCACCTGCGGCAGCATGTGCCCCAGAGGCAGGGCTGGGCAGGGTGAAATGACCAAATACCCTGGGACCAAGAGCACCCTGGACTCCTGCATAAGGAAACCAAACCCTCATCAGTGGAACCAGAACTGTGGCAAGAGAGAAAAACTCTCTGGAGGCTGTTCCCTCATTTCCCCATTTCTAACCCTCCTTCGGCATCCTTGCTGCTCCTTTCACCCTCCCACACAGGTTCCCGCAGCAGAAGGCGGCTTCCTCCCATCTCCTTGCTAGCCAACCTCTAACCCCTCACCTTTCCCTGGAGGCTTTCAGCCCTGAGTGAGCAGCAGAGCCAGACCAAAAGGCGATGCAGAAAGGCTGGGTCCTCGCAGCGGCATTTCGCCTGCACAGACCTCGAGTGGTGGCCCCAAAGCACGGCTGGGGCTTTTGGGAAAGGAGGGCAAAGGAGAACAGTTCCTTCTGGCAGCACGCTGCCGCAGCACAGGCGCTGTGCAGCAGGACGAGCCGTGTCGGCTGCTGGGCTCTGGAGTGCAGAGCGCGTCCCGGCAGCCACGGGGAACCCGAGCCGGAGTCCCAGCCCTGCAGCTCCTGCTCGAGTATTCCTGCTCCAAACGTCCGTACGGCCTCAGGAGCCTGTTTATTTAGCAGAACACAAATACTGTCCATCAGCTCCATTCGCAGCTTTATCTCTCTGGGAGGCAAGAGATGCCACACTGAAACAGCATCCAAAGGCCAAAGCAAGGACAATACACACGACAGACACTTGGGTTCAGGGTCTATTTCACCTGCTGACATCCATTCTTGAGCTGGAGAAAAACAATTAGGGATTTTGGGTTTTTAAAATCCAGTTTTTCTTGCAGAAGAAAAGACCTTTTAACACTTTCTCTTTTTGGTTTGTAAGGGGCAATAAATAAACATATAAAGTTTTAAATGTTACTTGGCTCAAGTTAAAACAGTTTTGTTATTGTTTTTGTGTTTAAGTTCCTCAAGTGGGGAAAAAAAAATGCAACCCATACACATCCAGCCCAATGGAATGACTGCGGCCACGATCACTTTCAGAGCAGCTGAATCTGATCTACAGTATGGAGGACGGAAGGTGGGTGCAGCAGCACTCACCTCAAAACATGCCAAACGTCCAGCAATAGCTCCCAAACCAAAGGAGCCATCCTGTTCAGATGCCTCCCTCAGGGGAAACTGGAGTCCGAGCTTGTTTAGGTTTTGGGTGTCTTGTGTTCATCGTGGTGTCCTGTGTGCAGATCTTCAGGGCCGTGCTGAGGATCCCCTCGGAGCAGGGACAGCAGAAAGCCTTTGCCACACGTCTCCCTCACTTAGCCCTGGTCTCCCTATTCTCAGCACAATCATGTTTGCCCACCTGAAGCCCCCCTCCATCTCTTCCCTAATTCTGGACCTGGTAGTGGCATTTCTTGACTCGGTGATTCCCCCAGCATGACCCCCTCATCTACAGTGTGAGCAGCCAGGAGACCAAGGATGCCATGTGGAAAATGATGACTGGATGTTTCTAAGCAGCAACAAACTGCTCGTTGTCTTCTGTGTATCGCTGGCCACGAAACTCACGTTAGGACCAGTCTGTATTTAGTAGGTTTTTTAGTAGTTGGTTTGGTTGTTTTTCTTCCTAGTGTGTCTAAGCCATAATAACATGGTGCATGTTCATCTCATGACACATCTCCAGGTCTTGTGTGACCCAGACACCACGTAAAGATGAGCTGTGCTCTCTACGAAACGTGTTGGAACAGACCAGCAAAACTCCACACACTGGTATGAGAACCTTTTTCTTTTAAGAACTTGCCAAACCAAAATGTGACAGTGAAAAATAAGATTTCTTTGCAGAAATAGATGTCAAGGCATGCGGGGCATCGCTAGTAGTCAAGCCGCTGAGCCAGTCCTCTTTCTACCAGAGCTCTGTTCACTGGCAGCATCTAAAGGAGGGGAAAAGAAGCAGAAAGGTGAACAAGCCACTGGAAAGAACCATCAGCCAGTTGCTAATCAACAGTCTGCATCATCATTGTCAACTCCCAACAGGAGCCCTTCCCCATCTCTCCCCTGGAGCCTGACAGGCTGTGACAGGCTCCCACATTTAGAAGAAAATACGTTTTCTCCAGCCCTCACTCCAGTCCCTTCAGAGGCTGCGCTCGCAAGGGAAGGGAGAAGGCTGAGCCAGAATCAAGGCTTGCACACAGCTGGCACCCAGGGAAACCTGCCAGAGCAGCACCCAGGGGACGTCTCCAGAGCTCCATTACCTGCCAGCGGGACCACGGTGTCCAGTAAAACTTCTGCTGCTTGGAAAGGCAGAAGAGCTCAGGGTGAGTGGATTCCCAGAAACGAGCCCTTCGGGCAGATCAGCAGCGACCTCCTGAGAACCAACAGCATTCCTTCTCCTGCTTCCATCTCCCTTCCACACCCCTGCCCCTCCATCAGACCCGCCTGCAGCTGTGACACAGCAGAGCTGCCTTGGACTCTCAGGTCTGTCTGCCACTACCGTGCTCAGGAGCATCAGGCTTTTGCACGATGCTACAAGTTTCTCAAGGGAACAGCGTGTGAGCAGTTGAGTTACTTGCCTTCTACTGGAGCTGGCAGGATTGGCATATCCGGTTGGGAGTAGCAGGCCCAAATGCTGCAGTATCCCAGGGAGTGGGGTGACCATTTAAAAACCCAGTTCTCCTCCTCTTCCTCCCATCTGAGGTCTCATAGCTGGTGGTACCCATGAACCAGCTATGGAGTTCATCATCCCATTGCAGGGACCTGCTCCGCCGCCTCCTCCTCTGAACACGGTGCTGCTGGGCAGTCCCCGGTGGATGAGCCAGATGGGAGATGGCACTGGAGGGCCCAGATGCTCCAGTATCCCAGGGAGTGTGGTGACCATTTAAAAGCACAGTTCTCCTCCTCTTCCTTCCATCTGAGCCCTTATAGCTGGTGGTACCAATGAACCAGCTATGGACTTCATTGTCCCACTGCAGGGATCTGCTCCGCCGCCTCCGCCTCTGCACACGGTGCTGCTGGGCATTCCCTGGTGCAGTAGCCAGATGGGAGATGGCACTGGAGGGGCCAGATGCTCCATTACACCAGGAAGTGTGGTGACCATTTAAAAGCACAGTTCTCCTCCTTTTCCTCCCATCTGAGGCCTTATGGCTGGTGGTACCCATGAACCAACTATGGAGGTCATTGTCCCACTGTAGGGACCTGCTCCGCCACCTCCGCCTCTGGACACTGTGCTGCTGAGCAGTCCCAGGTGGAAGAGCCAGATGGGAGATGGCACCAGGGGGCCCAGATGCTGTGGTATCCGACGGAGTGGGGTGACCACTGAATAACACAGTTCTCCTCCTCTTTCTCCCATCTGAGGTCTCATAGGTGGTGCTACCAATGAACCAGCCATGGAGTTCATTGTCCAACTGCAGGGATCTGCTGCGCCGCCTCCGCCTCTGCACAGTGCGCTGCTGGGCAGTCCCTGTTGGAACAGCCAGATGGGAGATGGCACTGGAGGGCCCAGATGCTCCAGTATCCCAGGGACTGGGTTGACTTCTTATAAAATGAGTTCTCCTCCTCTTCCTCCCAGTGGAAGCCGCATAGCTGGTGGTACCCATGAGCCAGCTATGGAGTTCATTGTCCCGCTGCAGGGACCTGCTCCGCCACCTCCGCATCTGCACAGTGTGCTGCTGGGCAGTCCCTGGTGCAGTGCCCAGATGGGAGATGGCACTGGAGGGCCCAGATGCTCCAGTATCCCAGGGAGTGGGGTGACCAGTTATAAAACGAGTTCTCCTCCTCTTCCTCCCATCTGAGTTCTCAAAGCTGGTGGCACCCATGAACCAACTATGGAGGTCATTGTCCCGCTGTAGGGACCTGCTCCGCCACCTCCGCCTCTGGACACTGTGCTGCTGGGCATTCCCTAGTGGAAGAGCCAGATGGGAGATGGCACCAGGGGGCCCAGATGCTACAGTATCCGACAGAGTGGCGTGACCACTTAAAAACACAGTTCTCCTCCTCTTTCTCCCATCTGAGGTCTCATAGCTGGTGGTACCAATGTACCAGCTATGGAGTTCATTGTCCCACTGCAGGGACCTGCTCCGCCGCCTCCGCCTCTGCACACTGTGCTGCTGGGCATTCCCTGGTGCAGTAGCCAGATGGGAGATGGCACTGGAGGGCCCAGATGCTCCATTATCCCTGGGAGAGGTGTGAAGATTTAAAAACACAGTTCTCCTCCTCTTTCTCCCATCTGAGGTCTCATAGCTGGTGCTACCAATGAACCAGCCATGGAGTTCATTGTCCAACTGCAGGGATCTGCTGCGCCGCCTCCGCCTCTGCACAGGGTGCTGCTGAGCAATCCCAGGTGGAAGAGCCAGATGGGAGATGGCACTGGAGGGCCCAGATGCTCCAGTATCCGAGGGAGTGGGGTGACCACTTAAAAACACAGTTCTCCTCCTCTTCCTCCCAGTGGAATCCTCATAGCTGGTGGTACCCGTGTAGGAGCAATGGAGTTCATCGTCCCACTGCAGGGACCTGCTCCGCCGCCTCCGCCTCTGAACACGGTGCTGCTGGGCAGTCCCCGGTGGATGAGCCAGATGGGAGATGGCACTGGGGAGCCCAGATGCTCCATTATCCCAGGGAGTGGTTTCACCAGGTAAAAGCACAGTTCTCCTCCTTTTCCTCCCATCTGGGGCCTCATAGCTGGTGGTACCCATGAACCAGCCATGGAGTTCATTGTCCCGCTGCGGGGATCTGCTCCGCCACCTCTGCCTCTGCACACGGTGTTGATGGGCAGTCCCTGGTGCAGTAGCCAGATGGGAGATGGCACTGGGGGCCCCAGATGCTGTGGTATCCCGACGAGTGGGGTCACCATTTAAAAGCACAGTTCTCCTCCTTTTCCTCCTAGCTGAGGCCTCATAGCTGGTGGTACCCATTAACCAGCCATGGACCTGGCTGCCCTGCTGCGGGAGTCTGCTTTGCTCCCTCTGCCTGGGCGTGCTTTGCTTTGGAGCAGCCGTGGTTGTGGGAACCTGCTTGGAGCTGGCACTGGAGGGCCCTGGAGCGCCATCAGCCTTTGGGTCTTGGTAGAGATGTGGCAGAGTTCTCCTCCTCTTGCCAGCTGAGGTGTCATAGTCCGTGGTCAGGGAGCAGCTGCAGACATCACTGCCCCTCTGTGGGGCTGTGCTCTGAGTCCCCTCCCTGAGCCTTTTCCTCTGGCATCGGGAGGAAGGGCTCGCTCCACGCTTGGAGAAGGAGCAGCCCTGCGGCTGTGAAGAAAGCTGCCATGTGGGAGGGCAAAGACAGCAATGTCAGTCCCAGAAAGAAATCCATCCCCTGTCCCTCTGGAACCCTAAGCCACCCTCTGCTGTTACCTCAGTCCTTGGAGGCAGACCCACTGGTGCCACAGCATCCGCCTGCTTGCAGTCGCCTCCCTGCTGACCGAGGAGGGACTGGGCAGATGGTGACGCTGGTGAGGAAGCAGCCTTGTCTCCGGTTTTCAAATCAAACTTCCTGGAGAAAAAAAAAAACAAGTGAGCCCCAGTTAGGGCTGCTCTTGCAGCCTCCTTTGGCCTTCAGTTGTTTGCTTAGAGCACATTCTATCATGACTTGGCTTGGAAGGGACCTTAAAGATCTCCGAGTTTTACTCCCCCCAGCCACTGCTACAGGCAGGGATGCTCTCCACTTGACCAGGTTGCCCAGCGCCCCATCCACCCAGGCCTTGAAGACTTCCAGGGAGCCAGGGGCATCCGCCGCCTCTCTAGGCAACCTCTGCCAGAGCCTCAATGCCCTCACAGAAAAGAATTTCTTCCTCAGATCGAAACTAAAGCTCCCTCCTTTAGGTTTCAGAGCATTCCCCCTCGTCCTATCGCTACACGCCCTGATAACGAGTCCCGCGTCATCTCTCCTGGAGACTCCCTTTAGGTCCTCTTCTCTACATAGGCCAGCTTCAGAGAGCAGACAAGCAGCAGTTAGCCTAAAGCCCAGCAAGGAAGGATAAGAGTTGATGTGGGGTAGTTCAGGTTTTACAGCACTGAGTGATGCAGGCAGTAACGGTCTCCTGTGGCAGAAGGAGAAACGCTGAGGAGGATGGGAAGAAAAACTGCAAAACCACAAACAAAGGAAACTTTTTCTGAGGCTATTTGAATGCTGGTTCTTACCTGACGTAGAACAGCAAATAGGCCTCCTTCCTGCAAACTGCATTGATGCTGCAGCGTTCCACAGACGCGTCATCCATCTCATACCACAGTCCATTGCTGGCCTGCAAAGAAAGGCAGCGGCATCTGGAGATGAGCTGCGTGGCTGCTCCACAAAAGCACGGGCAGAAAAAAGCACCAGACCTCACCCAAAGCCGTGGCTGCCAGTCACCCTGCAGCCTGGTTCCCTTGCTAGGAAGGAAGCTGCTCTTTACCTTGATGTAGCAGAGATAGTGTCCGGCATGGCAGCTGGCACCTTTGTGCAGCAGGACAGCATATAGAGAGTAGAGGAGCGGCTCTTCAGCAGTCTGCGATGTGTATGGCCGAAGATCCAAGTGCTCAGGATACTCCACAACCTACCAAGGAGAGACTGAGAGTGCTCAGAGATGATGCTGCAAGATTTTCTGAGAGAGCCTGCCAAGGCCAGGCGCTAGAGGTGAGGTGTCTACAGACACCTTTTGGGCTCCTGAGCACTTGGCTGTGCCCGAAAGCAACATGTAAAGCTTTGGCTGGCAGGAAATGGCTCTCAGCCAAAGCAGCCCTGTCCCTGTCAGAGCAGAACACGCGTTTGTCTTTCCCCCAGAACTCTCCTCTCCCCTCCCCAGAAAGGAACACAAACTGGTGGAAGAGCACACTGCTTTTGGGAATCTCCTGCTCCGGGAGGAGCAAGCTGCGCTCCAGCTGGGTACACACCTTCTCCATCTTCCTGCCGGTGAGCTCTTCAAACCTTTTCAGGCACAGGGTGAGGACCTTGGGCGCGTGATGGACAGTCAGCCCCTTGGAGGCAGGAACCCTCTTGTCACACCTGCAAACCAAGCACAGAGCCAGGTCTCAAGCCACGGCTCCTTCTTGTGCACTCATCCTCTGTGCAAAGAGGACTTCTGCTCCGTGACACACAGCACCTTCATGCAGGATCTAGTCTTAAGACATTGTTCCTAATGGTCTTACGTGCGACATTGCAAGCAGTTCTCGCCCTCCAACTGCTCGGGTGCCACAAAGCCCTTCAGAGCTGCAGTGACAGAGTCTGCTGCCTGCAGGAACGAGAAGGGAGAGCACTGAGCAGTGGGAAATGCCCTCACTCACCCATATGCTTCCTAGGGAGTCGCCAAGCAGGGCCCAGGAGGAGGCAGAGAGGGCGTATTCTGCTGAAGGCTTCACACAATTCCCAAGTATTCCTGGGGCCATCAAGAGCACCCTCTCTGTGGCACCGCTCAGTTCAGCTGCCTGTCGTGTGCAGGGTCATGAGCAATGGAAAAACAAACCCACAACCCATCAGCCCAGGAGCCAGATGGGTGTTGAGGGCAAAGGGAAGAAGGATGAGAGGTCACTGAGGGTGCAGGGAGGATAATGCACGCTTGTCCAGATGAAAGCCAGCACCTCCAGGGAGCGCAGTGCCACGGCCTCCTCAGGACACCGTCCATTCCGCTTCCCACCCACCACCACCAAGCTCCCTTGCATTTGCACTACTTGTTTCCAAGTCATCTGCGTGGATTCTGGAAAGCTACAGGGGCCTTGGGACACCTTGAATCACAGTTCAACAAACCCTCTTACCTTTATATCCAGGAGCACATCCAGGAAGGGCTCGTAGGAATCAGAAACCGCTTTGCAGCTCAAGCACGTGACTGGAACGCAAATCAAAAGGCTGAGTGACAGGGGCAGTCAACTGACTGGGATGGCTTACGCTGGTCATACCAGCGCCAGTCACACCATCAGCAGTTGTTCAAAGGCAGGCAGAAGAGCACAGACAATTCCAAGGGCAGTTATGGAAAGAAGTACCTCTGGATCTCAGCGAGCCCCCGAATATTTGGTGCACAACGGTGGTTTCTTGCAAAGACAAGTCCAAGCTGGAACAAAGCGGTAAGGCAGAGAGTTATGTCCTCCAAGAGCTTTTTGCTTTCTCTGAAAGCCCTGGGCATAGGTTTTCCTTGATGGGAGGACATCAGGGAATCCAAAGGGCTTGGGAACATAGAGGAGAGAATGTGCTTGTGCTTACTCCCTGCTTCCACTCAGACAAGCTCTCTGCATGGCATCGACAGTGTAGCGCAAGAACTCGTGGGCGTCTTCCTGCTTCCCAAGCTTGAAATGTTCTCCTATTCCTACAAAAGAAACACTTGGCAGCTCTCTCCTATGGGAGAGGCGGAAAACCTGAAGAAGGCTCTGAAATCTCTTACGTGTGAGGGCACTGACGACAGCACTCGGCTTGATGGCACTGCCTGAGGCGTGCAGGACCTCGTTCACATGAGCTTCCATTATACACATCATGCAGAAGCCTTGCTGGACACCTGAAGAGGGAGGGAAGCGAGTTTCTCAGGTTAGCAAAATAGCCATGGCGATGGACAGCCCAGTGGAGGTCTTGGAGTTATAAGGAAAAGCTCTCTGCAGAGGGATGCTTAAGGGACAGAAGTTTTCTGTGCCATGAGCCCAGGGGGCTGGAAACTTGCAGGAACAGGGACTAGTAAGAGGGGCCTTTCTGACCGACGCGCACCCCTCGATACAAGCGGCTTCTGGGCTTGTGTTCAGAGAGCAGCCACTTGGGGGGCTTGACAAAGAAGGGCTGCTTTTCTCCTAAATCAGGTTCTAGACCCCGGGAATCTGGGAAGCGCCTGACAAGGTTTCCAAGGAGATGTTCCTAAAAAGCACTCACACAGCCGGGTGTGCTCCCCAGAGAGCAGGTAGTTGGCCAGAGGGGGTGTGTATGTCAGGCACTGCAGGATGGAGTTGAGGAAGCAGGTATTGCCCAGGTTGTGGAGTCCCGCTCCGGCGTCCCGTTGCTGCTGCCACTCCATGCAGAGCTTCTCTGGGGGGAAGGGGGCCCCTTGGGACGGAGCCATTCCCTCGGCACTGGCTGCAGGGAAAGGACATTTGAAGAGCGTGCTGCTTGTCAAGTTCTGTACAGGAGCGCCCAGGACAACCAGCTCATGCCTCCACGACACAAACATCAGAGGAAGCCCAACACTGCCATTGGAATTAGCTGGTGCACAGAGAGTTTTGGAAAGTAGTCCGTTGCCCTCCTGACTTCATTGAAAATCCAGAAAACCCGTGCTGATTGCTGTGCCTTGGGCTACCTGCTGTTCCCTCTCCCTGACTGTAACTTGATGAAAACAAGTGCCTAGCACAGAGAGTAACCCTACCCATACCAGGTCATTCTACGAGCAATGGCCCCGTTCAAAGTCTTGTACTACTGGCTGAGATGGGATTAAAATGCCTTGCCCTGTGTCTAACCCAAACCCCTGGGTAAGTTTGGCTGCTACCAAGAAACACCCCAGAATTCACTCTCGGTTGTCAGGACGTCAACATTCAGGGTTGGAGCATCAGCCCCATCTGTGGCCTTTGGGGATTCACAAAGTCCAAGGCTGCTGGTGAAGCCATTACTCACAGGAGTTGTTCCCCATGTCAGCCATCACTCCTCTCAGGAACAAAGGATAAAGCTTTCGATGACAAAGGATGTCAGATCCGGAAAGAGAAGATCGGGTCGAATGGTGCCACCTGAAAGCAAAGGACTACGTCTGTCTCCTGCAAATGATGCAAAAGACGTGGAAACGTAGCCCACAAGTCAGCAGGAGCCATCCAAATTGTTTCAGTGGTACTTGTAACCACTGCAGAGCTGCAGGCTGATAGCCTTGCTGTCCCTGTCACAGGATCCTGAGCTCAGAAGGTACAGGCCAGCCTAGACTTTGACCCCCTATCTACCTACTCTGTGATCGGCCCTGCACATCAAAGTATAGTTACCCTTGAAAGAGGATGAAAGTTGAGGGGGGGTGGGCAGGAAACGAGAAATGACTGGAAAACAGTAGGGGTACGAGTCGCAGGAGCAGGAGCGAAGCTCTCCCGAAGGCCAGCTCAGCTCAAATGGCTTCCGTTGGCCCGGTTTGCGGAACATCAAGCCCCAGGCCCACGAGGTCACAAAGGGGCAGTGATGCAGGTGCTGCATCACCCTTTGACACACCTGTATCCCCTGGAAACGTGGTCCAAGGGCACGCAGCTGCCAGGAGCCAGGCACCTCCCACAGCCATCAGCCATTTTCCCCCCTAAAAAAGCCCCACTCCAAAACAATTGTTAAAATATTGTTCATTGGGTCAACACCACCCCGTTCCCAAACAAAGAGCTTCACGCCAGCACGGCTCTTTTTATATAGAATTCAAATATTTATTGCAATAAAATAAATAAATAGTTCTCTTTTCACAATGAACAGAAGAACAAAAACAGAACAAGAAAGCCAACCCCAGGTTGTAGGGACTCAGTCAAATGTCAGGAGAGAAAGTGGAACAAGAGTCAGGCCAAGGGGATCCCAGAGTAACTGCAGTAGTGCCCGTCTCACAGCAGCTGCTGGTGGATTATTTCCTGCACCATCTTCCTGCGGCAGCTTTTCAGCGGAGGACGTTCCCCAGCTGGGGGCTGGGACAAAACGAGGTGTCTGCCCTCCAACACATGGTGTTCCAACCACCAGTTTACATGGATCTGAAGTTCTGCTGTCACAGAGAGAGTCATCAACAGCATGAAAAAAGGACTAAAGAGCACCCCGTAACCGCAAGCCTGAGTTAAGTAGCGGGCACCTAAGGGGGTGCAGTAATGTGTCACCCTCCACAAGTCCAGACAACCAGACATTACATCGTCCTGCTGTGTGGTGCAGCTACAGTCTACCTACCAAGTGGGACAGGTACGACTCACGGGGATACTCACCAGTCTTTGGTGTGCCAGATGGAAAAGGATCTCCTCCATATTTTGGTATATCCAGGTGGTAATAGTTGGCACATGTCTACCGGACAAGGTTGGAAGATGGAGCAAGGATGGAACACCTGTGTAGGGTGGCAGGCCGCAGTAGGGTGGCAGGTTGCAGGAGGGTGGCAGGCTGCTGTAGGGTGGCACGCTGCAGGAGGGTGGCAGGCTGGGGTGTGTTTTAACGTCGCAGTCAATAGGAGCAATAGAGTAGATTGGATCGGGGGACAAGTCCAGAGCAGGAGGGAAGGATGAAGCACTGGAGAAGGCTGGAGCGGTCAAGGAGGCCAGAGCACTTTGGTGCAGGAAAAAACAATAGAGAAGAACCACAATGTTTATAAGCACAGCATTTCTTCTCGACATGTGCACCAGAAAGGAGACAGTTTATTCCTATACAGCTGTCTACATGTAAGTGGGGAGTCACAGCCAAAGCAATAAAATACCTAAAGTACAACGAGACTGTCAAATCCCTGGACAGCAACATCCAGCACTGCTATCACCACAAAACACAGCGGGCATGTCCGTGTGGAAGCCCTTCATACTCAGCTGGGTGGCTCTGACCTCGGGCAGACCAGAGGGGCTGGAGTCAAATTTGTCATCTCAGTGTACCCAAAAGAGAAACCTTCCTCTAAGTTGTGCAAGAAGGACCAGGGGAGGCAGAAAGGAAGAGAGAAAATCCTGGCATTCCCTATGTTTCCCTGACCTTTCATGTTCCCAGAAAAAAAAAAAAAAAAAGCATCTTCTCTAGTTAGAAGGGGTGGAAGGTAAAATAAAAAGCTACTGAAGACCCCCCCTTAGGAGAGCAGCCCAGGAAACCTTGGAAAAACATCCCTGTGCAGACACAGAGACAAATGTTGGGCAGCACTGAGGAAGTTCAGGAAGGAAATGGAAAGCAAACCTTTCAGAGAAGAAAGTCCAAGCAAACAGAAGGGGTTTACCTCGCACAAGGAGCTGTCTTGTGCCAAAGGGAGAGTGTTCCATTGCCCAAGGGAGTCCCGCAAGGCATTTGGTCTACGAGAGAAGAGCGTAAGCCATCAGCCACTGTAAAAGGGAACTGAGGAGGTTGATGAGGTGATGGTGAAGAGCTTCCCCAAAGGTCAATGCGCAGGAGAAACAAGCTCACAGCCTGACATCAGTCTTACCAGTCTGCACCAGTTCTTCTCCCGGCACAGAACTTCTCAGTCTTTTCACTGGAGGCTCAGAGAAAAGGGCCTGAGTCTGAAACAGAAACAAACAAAGCACCGCCCTGAGTTTAACCTCAACACCAGCCCAAGCCAGCAGAAACTTCCAGAAATGGAGGCAGCTCTGGTGCGACACACAAGAGGCGCCTGCTGTCAAGGGGAAAGAGGAGCCTACGGCTGCACAGGGTCAGGAAAGTCTCTGCTAACCTCTCCTGCAGACTCTGCTGCTGGAGCAGCATCGCTGCCCGAAGCCCGGCGTTTCTTTGCTCTCCTGGCTGGTACCCTCACCGCAGCAGGAACCTCCTCAGCCTTCTCTTCACACCCACAGACGGTGTCATCTGAACAACAAAAGCAGGCCACGTGACAGTGTGACTTCAGAGGGGTTAGGAGTGCCATGTGCATGGGAGCCCACCTCCTCAATCCCACCCAAAGCAGTGGAATTCATTCTGAGCTGCACACCCTGCTGCAGTTTCAGACACCCCTCAGTTTTCCAAGGGATGCCAAACCTCAGAAGAACTGGGGCTATGAACTACCTTTGTCATGGGCAGCACCTGGTTGTAGCTTCTGCAGTTCCTGCCAGTCAGGATGTTCCGCTGGCGGCTGAGGGCTGAGGAAAGAAGACACAGAACAGGGATTTACCCTCAAGGGGCAGAAATAACGAGCTGGGAACACCTTTGACACCCTACAGCCCGTCCCAGCCAGCGCTGCTGGAAAACCTCTTTGCAGCGGGAGAGCAGCTGAAGCACCTGATGCGCTTTCCCTGGCACCGCTTCGGCCGCCATTCCCAGCCAGGGGTCGCTGAGGGAAACCGGGTCTCCCGCTCCCATCGTGCCAGGACAGCCAGCAGCGCCTGCACAGGCACCTTCCTGCCCTGGCACTGTGCTCTGCACGGCTGCTGGGAACTGCTCCCGCTGCGGCCAGCGTCTCTCTCCACAGACGCTCCCTCTCCTCAGGGACACAGAAGCCACAGGCATGGCATGGCCATCGCTGCCCAGAGCAGGGGGGCCGGAACAAGATGGATCTCTAAGGGCCCTTCCAACCCCACAACCATCCACCATCTGTGACTGGGAGCTCCGGGACACTGGCACCAGTTCACACCCGGGAAGGCATCCCCGTTTCTCCACACGCCCTACACCGGGACTCCCCTCCACCCGCTGCACACCCCGGTGCCCGCACACCCCACCCGCCGCCCCACGCTCGCTCCCAGGCCCTGTTTCTGTTCAAACTTCCCGCTGGCCCGGCCCGGCCCGGCCGCCCCTCCCACGGGTGTGCGGGGCAGCCCCTCCGGTAGCTCCTACCGCTGCCTGTCTGGGGAAGGGAGAGTCCGGGGAAGCAACAGGGGGCGAGGGGCAGGGGCGGCCACGCACGCATGGTGTTGCTGCCCCTCCCGCGGGCAGAGGTCCCTCGGCAGCACCGTGCGGGGCTGGGCTGGGCCCCCCGGCTCTGCCCCTTCGGTTCCCCGCCCCGGCAGCCCCTCCCACGGGTTTGCGGCGCAGCCCCTCCATTGGCTTCTACCGTTGCCCATCTGGGCAGGGAGAGCCCAGGGAAGCGAGGGGCGGTTCTCTCCTCTCTCTCCCCGCCCCCCCACCGCAGGCTCCGCAGCCCGAGGGAGGGAGGGAGGTGCGTGGGCGCGGCCGGCGGCCCGGCCCCTGGGCTGGTTCCCCCTCCGGTCTCCTCCCCCAGGCTCAGCGGGTGAGAGGACGGAGGCTGCGGGGCTTACCGAGCCCTTTTCTCCTCCCGCTGCCGGCGCTCGGTGCGTGTCTCCGCTCCCGCTCGCGCAGTGCCGACCGGCTCAGCCATGGCCCAAGGCACGACTGAGCCAGAGCGGCGGGTGGGCAGGACGCGTGGCCCGGGAAACGGAGCGGGGAGTTGGGAAGCGTTGAACGGCCGAACCGGCTGCCCGCGCAACGGCCACGAGCACCCGGCCGCCGAACCCAGCGGGAAAGGCCGAACCCAGCGGGCGGGAACGGGGCGGGTTTCGCCTTTCCCGCTGGGTTCGGCTGGGTCCCGGACCCACCCCGCTCCCCCCTGCCCTGACCGAACAAGAACGGCGGGGATGCGGGGAGGGAGGGAGGGAGGGAGGGAGGGTGCTGCGCGGGCAGCCGGGATGAGGCTTCTTGGGGTGCCCCCGGGTTTATCCACCGTAAATCGGCGTTGCTGTGTGTGGTTCGCTGCTGCTCAATAGGTGTTGCCACAATGGGGCAATACTTCAGGAAAAGACTTTTAAAGTCAGTAATATTTACTCTTGGGGGAGGTGGGGGGGTGTGACACTAAACGTAGATGTAACAAGAGCCAGCTTTATACATATTCCTAATGAGACAAGTTCACAGGTCCACACACTGTTAACAGTGAGAAACTCCTAACCTTACCTTACTGTTGATGCAAATATCACTGATTGTGCTACAGCCCCGAGGGAGGCAAAAATAATTCTCCTTTCCCATGAAGTGCAGGCCGTCCCCAGGGGCACCAGAGCAGCCAGGGCTGCTTCCTGGGAGGGTAACAGCAGGGTGCAAAGGAGAGCACTTCCCAATTAAGCTGCGGCAGCATGTGCCCCAGAGGCAGTGCTGGGTAGGGTGAAATGACCAAATAGCCTAGGACCAAGAGCACCCTGGACTCAGGCATAAGGAAACCAAACGCCAGCAGTGTGCCCTGGTGGCTATGAGAGCCAATGGGATCCTGGGGTGCATCTGGAGAAGTATAGCCAGCAGGTCAAAGGAGGTGAACATCTCCCCTGTGAGGAAAGGCTGAGTAAGGTTGGACTCTTCTGCCTTGAGAAGAGAAGACTAAGGGGGGACCGATGATCTCTTGAGGTCCCTTCCAACCCCTACAATTCTATGATACTGTGATTCCTTCCATCTCCTTGCTAGCCAACCTCTAACCCTTCACCTTTCCCTGGAGGCTTTCAGCCCTGAGTGAGCAGCAGAGCCAGCTGTGAGCGGCCTCCCCAGCTCCGGCAGCGCCACAGGCCCGCAGCCCTCGGCGCTCAGGCCTAGCGAGGGTCCGCACGCCGAAGCGGCCCAGCCTGGCTGGCAGCGAGCGTGCCCCGGCTCTCGGCAAGGCCTGTTCCAGACACGGGGATCGCTGGTGGGGCCCCAGACCTCAAGAGATCATCGGGTCCAACCCCCCTGCCAAAGCAGCTCCCTAGGACAGGTCACTCAGATTGGCGTCCAGACGGGTCTTGAATCTCTCCAGAGATGGAGACTCCACCACCTCCCTGGGCAGCCTGTCCCAGGGATCTGTCACCCTCACTGGGAAAAAGTTCTTCCCCATGTTGGTGCGGAACTTCCTGTGCTCCAACTTGCAGCCATTGCCCCTTGTCCTATCCCCACAGACCACTGAAAAGGGGCTGGCTGATTCCCCCTGCATCCCCTGCTTCAGATAATTATAGACTTTAATTAGGTCCCCCCTTAGTCTTCTCAAGGCTGAAGAGTCCCAGCTTACTCAGCCTATCCTCACAGGGGAGATGTTCCAGGCCCCTAATCATCTTCGTGGCCCTTCTTTGCACTCTCTCCAGGAGATCCCTGTCCTTTTTAAACCAAGGAGCCCAGAACTGGACACAATACTCCAGGTGGGGCCTGACCAGGGCAGAGTAGAGGGGGAGGATCACCTCCTTTGACCTGCTGGCTATACTCCTCCGGATGCAGCCCAGGATGCCATTGGCCTGACCAGGGCAGAGTAGAGCAGTTATTCCTTCCCAGGTGCAAGACTTTACACTTGCTTTTGTTGAACTTCATCTGGTTTCCAACTGCCCAGCTCTCCAGCCTGTCCAGGTCTTGCTGGATGGCAGCGCAGTGTTCCAGCCTGTCAGCCACTCCTCCCAGCTTTGTATCATCGGATACTTGCTGAGGGTGGATGCTATTCCCTCATCAAGGTCGTCAGTGAAGATACTAAACAGAACTGGACCCAACACCGAGCCCTGGGCAACACCACTAGTAACAGGCCTTGTCCTGGTTTTGGTCAGGATGGAGTTAAATTCATTTGTAGCAGCAGATGGAATGCTGTGTTTGGGAGTTAAAATGGGAGTAGTGCTGATAACACCCTGATGTTTCTAGTTGCTGTCAGACAGTCAAGGACTTTCTCAGCTCTTCGTGAGAAAGGAGGGGCGAAGCCAGGACAGGTGACCCAACTGACCAAAGAGAGTATTCCACGCCAGTTACGTCCTGCCCAGGATATCGGGGGCTGACGGGAGGAAGGCCTGGGGCGGCTGCGGGACGCGCGGTTCTTGGGGGACGGTCGGGTTCTGGGACGGCTCTGGGTGGCACGGCCTGAGCTGTGGGTTTGGTGAGAAACTGCATTGTGTATCAACAGCTTCATAGATTTTTGCTCTGAAGTCCTGTTAGCGTTGTTACATTGTATCTTTCTGTTACCTTAGTAAACTATCCTTATCCCAACCCACGGGCCTCTTATTTCTTGGTTTTGGGGTTATTTGCCCCTTCCTCTTCCTTTTCCCTTCCCTTACTTCTCACCCCGCCCTCTTCCCTTTAACCTGCTCTTTTCCTTTAAGGAGCAGGCAGCTGCGTGGATCTTGGCCCTCAGCCGGGGTGAAACCACGACAGGCCTCCAGTCAGATTCTGCTCCTCGAATCACAACCCTCGGGGCTTGGTCCGACAGCCAATTCTCAACCCACCTCTCTGTCCACTCATCTATCCCATGCTCTCTCAGCTTTGCTATCAGGGTGTCATGGGAGACAGTATCAAAGGCCCTGCTGAAGTCAAGGTAGATGACATCCACTGCTCTCCCTCCATCTACCCAGCCTGTTATGAGATCGTAGAAGGCGATGAGATTGGTCAAGCACGATTTCCCCTTGGTGACTCCATGCTGACTGCTCCTCATGACCTTCTTCTCTTCCAATTGCTTGGAGATGGCATCCAGAACAAGCTGTTCCATTACCTTTCCTGGGACAGAGGTGAGGCTGACTGGCCTATAGTTACTAGGTTCCTCTTTCTTGCCCTTTTTAAAGACTGGAGTGACATTGGCTATCCTCCAGTCTTCAGGCACTTCTCCTGTTCTCCAAGACCTGTTGAGGATGATAGAGAGCGGCTCAGCAATCACCTCCGCCAGCTCCCTCAGCACACGTGGATGAAACCCATCAGGGCCCATGGATTTGTGTGCATTAATCCCTTTGAGCCGCTCCTGAACCTCCCCTACCTCAACCAGAGGGAAATTCTTTGTTTCCCCAACACTCCAACTTTCATACAGGATCTGTGGGTCCCGAGGGGCCTTTGAAGTGAAGACCGAAGCAAAGGCAGCATTCAGTATCTCCACCTTCTCAGCATCCCCCGTTACCAGGACACCCTCCTCATTCAGCAAGGGTCCTACATTATCCCTGGTCATCCTCTTACTATTAACGTATCTAAAAACACCCTTTTTATTACCCTTTATGTCCCTTGCCAGCTTCATTTGCAAGAGGGCTTTAGCCTTCCTGGTTGCATCCCTACAGGCCCTGAACACATTCCTGTATTCTCCCCAGGTGCTCAGACCCTTTTTCCACAATTCATAGATCTTCTGCATCTTTCACCTGCTGACACCCATTCTTCAGCTAGAGAAAAACAATTAGGGATTTTGGTTTTTTAAAATCCAGTTTTCCTGGTGGAAAAAAAGACCTTTGAACAATTTCTCTTTTTGTTTTGTAAGGGGCAATAAATAAATATATAAAGCTTTAAATGTTGCTTGGCTCAAGTTAAAACAGTTTTGTTTGAGGACGGAAGGTGGGTGCAGCAGCACTCACCTCAAAACATGCCAAACGTCCAGCAATAGCTCCCAAACCAAAGGAGCCATCCTGTTCAGATGCCTCCCTCAGGGGAAACTGGAGTCAGAGCTTGTTTAGGTTTTGGGTGTCTTGTGTTCATCGTGGTGTCCTGTGTGCAGATCTTCAGGGCCGTGCTGAGGATCCCCTCGGAGCAGGGACAGCAGAAAGCCTTTGCCACACGTCTCCCTCACTTAGCCCTGGTCTCCCTATTCTCAGCACAATCATGTTTGCCCACCTGAAGCTCCCCTCCATCTCTTCCCTAATTCTGGACCTGGTAGTGGCATTTCTGTACTCGGTGATTCCCCCAGCATGACCCCCTCATCTACAGTGTGAGGAGCCAGGAGACCAAGGATGCCATGTGGAAACTGATGACTGGATGTTTCTAAGCAGCAACAAACTGCTCGTTGTCTTCTGTGTATCACTGGCCACGAAACTCACGTTAGGACCAGTCTGTATTTAGTAGGTTTTTTTAGAGGTTGGTTTGGTTGTTTTTCTTCCTAGTGTGTCTAAGCCATAATAACATGGTGCATGTTCATCTCATGACACATCTCCAGGTCTTGTGTGACCCAGACACCACGTAAAGATGAGCTGTGCTCTCTACGAAACGTGTTGGAACAGACCAGCAAAACTCCACACACTGGTATGAGAACCTTTTTCTTTTAAGAACTTGCCAAACCAAAATGTGACAGTGAAAAATAAGATTTCTTTGCAGAAATAGATGTCAAGGCATGCGGGGCATCGCTAGTAGTCAAGCCGCTGAGCCAGTCCTCTTTCTACCAGAGCTCTGTTCACTGGCAGCATCTAAAGGAGGGGAAAAGAAGCAGAAAGGTGAACAGGCCACTGGGAA
The DNA here is from genome assembly GCF_964237585.1 of Gallinula chloropus. Lineage (NCBI taxonomy): Eukaryota > Metazoa > Chordata > Aves > Gruiformes > Rallidae > Gallinula > Gallinula chloropus. The sequence goes on from NC_140092.1 coordinate 29,151,606, forward strand.
GAACCATCAGCCAGTTGCTAATCAACAGTCTGCATCATCATCGTCAACTCCCAACAGGAGCCCTTCCCCATCTCTCCCCTGGAGCCTGACAGGCTGTGACAGGCTCCCACATTCAGAAGAAAATACGTTTTCTCCAGCCCTCACTCCAGTCCCTTCAGAGGCTGCGCTCGCAAGGGAAGGGAGAAGGCTGAGCCAGAATCAAGGCTTGCACACAGCTGGCACCCAGGGAAACCTGCCAGAGCAGCACCCAGGGGACGTCTCCAGAGCTCCATTACCTGCCAGCGGGACCACGGTGTCCAGTAAAACTTCTGCTGCTTGGAAAGGCAGAAGAGCTCAGGGTGAGTGGATTCCCAGAAACGAGCCCTTCGGGCAGATCAGCAGCGACCTCCTGAGAACCAACAGCATTCCTTCTCCTGCTTCCATCTCCCTTCCACACCCCTGCCCCTCCATCAGACCCGCCTGCAGCTGTGACACAGCAGAGCTGCCTTGGACTCTCAGGTCTGTCTGCCACTACCGTGCTCAGGAGCATCAGGCTTTTGCACGATGCTACAAGTTTCTCAAGGGAACAGTGTGGGAGCAGTTGAGTTACTTGCCTTCTACTGGATCTGGCAGGATTGGCATATCCGGTTGGGAGTAGCAGGCCCAAATGCTGCAGTATCCCAGGGAGTGGGGTGACCATTTATAAGCACAGTAGTCCTCCTTTTCCTTCCATCTGAGCCCTTACAGCTGGTGGTACCCATGAACCAGCTATGGACTTCATTGTCCCGCTGCAGGGACCTGCTCCGCCGCCTCCGCCTCTGCACACGGTGCTGCTGGGCATTCCCTGGTGCAGTAGCCAGATGAGAGATGGCACTGGAGGGGCCAGATGCTCCATTACACCAGGGAGTGTGGTGACCATTTAAAAGCACAGTTCTCCTCCTTTTCCTCCCATCTGAGGCCTTATGGCTGGTGGTTCCCAGGAACCAACTATAGAGGTCATTGTCCCGCTGCCGGGACCTGCTCCGCCACCTCCGCCTCTGGACACTGTGCTGCTGAGCAGTCCCAGGTGGAAGAGCCAGATGGGAGATGGCACCAGGGGGCCCAGATGCTGCAGTATCCGACGGAGTGGGGTGACCACATAAAAACACAGTTCTCCTCCTCTTCCTCCCAGTGGAAGCTTCATAGCTGGTGGTACCCATGAACCAGCCATGGAGTTCATCGTCCCGCTGCAGGGAATGGCTCCGCCGCATCCGCCTCTGCACACTGTGCTGCTGGGCAGTCCCTGGTGCAGTAGCCAGATGGGACATGGCACTGGAGGGCCCAGATGCTGTGTTATCGCGGCGAGTGGGGTGACCATTTAAAATCCCAGTTCTCCTCCTCTTCCTCCCAGTGGAATCTTCATAGCTGGTGGTACCCATGAACCAGCCATGGAGTTCATCATCCCGCTGCAGGGACCTGCTCCGCCACCTCCGCCTCTGCAAACTGTGCTGCTGGGCATTCCCTAATGGAAGAGCCAGATGGGAGATGGCACTGGGGAGCCCAGATGCTGTGGTATCCCAGGGAATGGGGTGACCACTGAAAAACACAGTTCTCCTCCTCTTTCTCCCATCTGAGGTCTCATAGGTGGTGCTACCAATGAACCAGCTATGGAGTTCATTGTCCAACTGCAGGGATCTGCTGCGCCGCCTCCGCCTCTGCACACGGTGCTGCTGGGCAGTCCCCGTTGGAACAGCCAGATGGGAGATGGCACTGGAGGGCCCAGATGCTCCAGTATCCCAGGGATTGGGTTGACCTCTTATAAAACGAGTTCTCCTCCTCTTCCTCCCAGTGGAAGCCTCATAGCTGGTGGTACCCATGAGCCAGCTATGGAGTTCATTGTCCCGCTGAAGGGACCTGCTCCGCCACCTCCGCATCTGCACAGTGTGCTGCTGGGCAGTCCCTGGAGCAGTGGCCAGATGGGAGATGGCACTGGAGGGCCCAGATGCTCCAGTATCCCAGGGAGTGTGGTGACCACTTATAAAACGAGTTCTCCTCCTCTTCCTCCCATCTGAGTTCTCAAAGCTGGTGGCACCCATGAACCAACTATGGAGGTCATTGTCCCGCTGTAGGGACCTGCTCCGCCACCTCCGCCTCTGGACACTGTGCTGCTGAGCAGTCCCAGGTGGAAGAGCCAGATGGGAGATGGCACCAGGTGGCCCAGATGCTGCAGTATCGGAGGGAGTGGGGTGACCACTTAAAAACACAGTTCTCCTCCTCTTCCTCCCATCTGAGGTCTCATAGCTGGTGGTACCAATGAACCAGCTATGGAGTTCATTGTCCCACTGCAGGGACCTGCTCCGCCGCCTCCGCCTCTGCACAGTGTGTTGCTGTGCATTCCGAGGTCCAGTGGCCATATGAGAGATGGCACTGGAGGGTCCAGATGCTCCAGTGTCCGAGGGAGTGGGGTGACCATTTAAAAGCACAGTTCTCCTCCTCTTCCTCCCATCCGAGGTCTCATAGCTGGTGGTACCCATGAACCAGCCATGGTGTTCATCATCCCGCTGCAGGGACCGGCTCCGCCACCTCTGCCTCTGCAAAGTGTGCTGCTGGGCATTCCCTGGTGCAGTAGCCAGATGGGAGATGGCACTGGAGGGCCCAGATGCTCCATTATCCCTGGGAGAGGGGTGACGATTTAAAAACACAGTTCTCCTCCTCTTTCTCCCATCTGAGGTCTCATAGGTGGTGGTACCAATGAACCAGCTATGGAGTTCATTGTCCAACTGCAGGGATCTGCTCCGCCGCCTCCGCCTCTTCACACGGTGCTGCTGGGCAGTCCCCGGTGGATGAGCCAGATGGGAGATAGCATTGGGGGGCCCAGATGCTGCAGTATCGGAGGGAGTGGGGTGACCACTTAAAAACACAGTTCTCCTCCTCTTCCTCCCATCTGGGGCCTCATAGCTGGTGGTACCCATGAACCAGCTATGGAGTTCATTGTCCCGCTGCGGGGATCTGCTCCGCCACCTCCGCCTCTGCACAGTGTGCTGCTGGGCAGTCCCTGGTGCAGTAGCCATATGGGAGATGGCACTGGGGGCCCCAGATGCTGTGGTATCCCGACGAGTGGGGTCACCATTTAAAAGCACAGTTCTCCTCCTTTTCCTCCTAGCTGAGGCCTCATAGCTGGTGGTACCCATGAACCAGCCATGGACCTGGCTGCCCTGCTGCGGGAGTCTGCTTTGCTCCCTCTGCCTGGGCGTGCTTTGCGTCGGAGCAGCCGTGGTTGTGGGAACCTGCTTGGAGCTGGCACTGGAGGGCCCTGGAATGCCATCAGCCTTTGGGTCTTGGTAGAGATGTGGCAGAGTTCTCCTCCTCTTGCCAGCTGAGGTGTCATAGTCGGTGGTAAGGGAGCAGCTGCAGACATCACTGCCCCTCTGTGGGGCTGTGCTCTGAGTCCCCTCCCTGAGCCTTTTCCTCTGGCATCGGGAGGAAGGGCTCGCTCCACGCTTGGAGAAGGAGCAGCCCTGCGGCTCTGAAGAAAGCTGCCATGTGGGAGGGCAAAGACAGCAATGTCAGTCCCAGAAAGAAATCCATCCCCTGTCCCTCTGGCACCCTAAGCCACCCTCTGCTGTTACCTCAGTCCTTGGAGGCAGACCCACTGGTGCCACAGCATCCGCCTGCTTGCAGTCGCCTCCCTGCTGACCGAGGAGGGACTGGGCAGATGGTGACGCTGGTGAGGAAGCAGCCTTGTCTCCGGTTTTCAAGTCAAACTTCCTGGAGAAAAGAAGCCAAGTGAGCCCCAGTTAGGGCTGCTCTTGCAGCCTCCTTTGGCCTTCAGTTGTTTGCTTAGAGCACATTCTATCATGACTTGGCTTGGAAGGGACCTTAAAGATCACTGAGTTTTACTCCCCCCCGCCACTGCTACAGGCAGGGATGCTCTCCACTTGACCAGGTTGCCCAGCGCCCCATCCACCCAGGCCTTGAAGACTTCCAGGGAGCCAGGGGCATCCGCCACCTCTCTAGGCAACCTCTGCCAGAGCCTCAATGCCCTCACAGAAAAGAATTTCTTCCTCAGATCGAAACTAAAGCTCCCTCCTTTAGGTTTCAGAGCATTCCCCCTCATCCTATCGCTACACGCCCTGATAACGAGTCCCGCGTCATCTGTCCTGGAGACTCCCTTTAGGTCCTCTTCTCTACATAGGCCAGCTTCAGAGAGCAGACAAGCAGCAGTTAGCCTAAAGCCCAGCAAGGAAGGATAAGAGTTGATGTGGGGTAGTTCAGGTTTTACAGCACTGAGTGATGCAGGCAGTAACGGTCTCCTGTGGCAGAAGGAGAAACGCTGAGGAGGATGGGAAGAAAAACTGCAAAACCACAAACAAAGGAAACTTTTTCTGAGGCTATTTGAATGCTGGTTCTTACCTGACGTAGAACAGCAAATAGGCCTCCTTCCTGCAAACTGCATTGATGCTGCAGCGTTCCACAGACGCGTCATCCATCTCATACCACAGTCCATTGCTGGCCTGCAAAGAAAGGCAGCGGCATCTGGAGATGAGCTGCGTGGCTGCTCCACAAAAGCACGGGCAGAAAAAAGCACCAGACCTCACCCAAAGCCGTGGCTGCCAGTCACCCTGCAGCCTGGTTCCCTTGCTAGGAAGGAAGCTGCTCTTTACCTTGATGTAGCAGAGATAGTGTCCGGCATGGCAGCTGGCACCTTTGTGCAGCAGGACAGCATAGAGAGAGTAGAGGAGCGGTTCTTCCGCAGTCTGCGATGTGTATGGCCGAAGATCCAAGTGCTCAGGATACTCCACAACCTACCAAGGAGAGACTGAGAGTGCTCAGAGATGATGCTGCAAGATTTTCTGAGAGAGCCTGCCAAGGCCAGGCGCTAGAGGTGAGGTGTCTACAGACACCTCTTGGGCTCCTGAGCACTTGGCTGTGCCCGAAAGCAACACGTAAAGCTTTGGCTGGCAGGAAATGGCTCTCAGCCAAAGCAGCCCTGTCCCTGTCAGAGCAGAACACGCGTTTGTCTTTCCCCCAGAACTCTCCTCTCCCCTCCCCAGAAAGGAACACAAACTGGTGGAAGAGCACACTGCTTTTGGGAATCTCCTGCTCCGGGAGGAGCAAGCTGCGCTCCAGCTGGGTACACACCTTCTCCATCTTCCTGCCGGTGAGCTCTTCAAACCTTTTCAGGCACAGGGTGAGGACCTTGGGCGCGTGATGGACAGTCAGCCCCTTGGAGGCAGGAACCCTCTTGTCACACCTGCAAACCAAGCACAGAGCCAGGTCTCAAGCCACGGCTCCTTCTTGTGCACTCATCCTCTGTGCAAAGAGGACTTCTGCTCCGTGACACACAGCACCTTCATGCAGGATCTAGTCTTAAGACATTGTTCCTAATGGTCTTACGTGCGACATTGCAAGCAGTTCTCGCCCTCCAACTGCTCGGGTGCCACAAAGCCCTTCAGAGCTGCAGTGACAGAGTCTGCTGCCTGCAGGAACGAGAAGGGAGAGCACTGAGCAGTGGGAAATGCCCTCACTCACCCATATGCTTCCTAGGGAGTCGCCAAGCAGGGCCCAGGAGGAGGCAGAGAGGGCGTATTCTGCTGAAGGCTTCACACAATTCCCAAGTATTCCTGGGGCCATCAAGAGCACCCTCTCTGTGGCACCGCTCAGTTCAGCTGCCTGTTGTGTGCAGGGTCATGAGCAATGGAGAAACAAACCCACAACCCATCAGCCCAGGAGCCAGATGGGTGTTGAGGGCAAAGGGAAGAAGGATGAGAGGTCACTGAGGGTGCAGGGAGGATAATGCACGCTTGTCCAGATGAAAGCCAGCACCTCCAGGGAGCGCAGTGCCACGGCCTCCTCAGGACACCGTCCATTCCGCTTCCCACCCACCACCACCAAGCTCCCTTGCATTTGCACTACTTGTTTCCAAGTCATCTGCGTGGATTCTGGAAAGCTACAGGGGCCTTGGGACACCTTGAATCACAGCTCAACAAACCCTCTTACCTTTATATCCAGGAGCACATCCAGGAAGGGCTCGTAGGAATCAGAAACCGCTTTGCAGCTCAAGCACGTGACTGGAACGCAAATCAAAAGGCTGAGTGACAGGGGCAGTCAACTGACTGGGATGGCTTACGCTGGTCATACCAGCGCCAGTCACACCATCAGCTGTTGTTCAAAGGCAGGCAGAAGAGCACAGACAATTCCAAGGGCAGTTATGGAAAGAAGTACCTCTGGATCTCAGCGAGCCCCCGAATATTTGGTGCACAACGGTGGTTTCTTGCAAAGACAAGTCCAAGCTGGAACAAAGCGGTAAGGCAGAGAGTTATGTCCTCCAAGAGCTTTTTGCTTTCTCTGAAAGCCCTGGGCATAGGTTTTCCTTGATGGGAGGACATCAGGGAATCCAAAGGGCTTGGGAACATAGAGGAGAGAATGTGCTTGTGCTTACTCCCTGCTTCCACTCAGACAAGCTCTCTGCATGGCATCGACAGTGTAGCGCAAGAACTCGTGGGCGTCTTCCTGCTTCCCAAGCTTGAAATGTTCTCCTATTCCTACAAAAGAAACACTTGGCAGCTCTCTCCTATGGGAGAGGCGGAAAACCTGAAGACGGCTCTGAAATCTCTTACGTGTGAGGGCACTGACGACAGCACTCGGCTTGATGGCACTGCCTGAGGCGTGCAGGACCTCGTTCACATGAGCTTCCATTATACACATCATGCAGAAGCCTTGCTGGACACCTGAAGAGGGAGGGAAGCAAGTTTCTCAGGTTAGCAAAATAGCCATGGCGATGGACAGCCCAGTGGAGGTCTTGGAGTTATAAGGAAAAGCTCTCTGCAGAGGGATGCTTAAGGGACAGAAGTTTTCTGTGCCATGAGCCCAGGGGGCTGGAAACTTGCAGGAACAGGGACTAGTAAGAGGGGCCTTTCTGACCGACGCGCACCGCTCGATACAAGCGGCTTCTGGGCTTGTGTTCAGAGAGCAGCCACTTGGGGGGCTTGACAAAGAAGGGCTGCTTTTCTCCTAAATCAGGTTCTAGACCCCGGGAATCTGGGAAGCGCCTGACAAGGTTTCCAAGGAGATGTTCCTAAAAAGCACTCACACAGCCGGGTGTGCTCCCCAGAGAGCAGGTAGTTGGCCAGAGGGGGTGTGTATGTCAGGCACTGCAGGATGGAGTTGAGGAAGCAGGTATTGCCCAGGTTGTGGAGTCCCGCTCCGGCGTCCCGTTGCTGCTGCCACTCCATGCAGAGCTTCTCTGGGGGGAAGGGGGCCCCTTGGGACGGAGCCATTCCCTCGGCACTGGCTGCAGGGAAAGGACATTTGAAGAGCGAGCTGCTTGTCAAGTTCTGTACAGGAGCGCCCAGGACAACCAGCTCATGCCTCCAAGACACAAAGATCAGAGGAAGCCCAACACTGCCATTGGAATTAGCTGGTCCACAGAGAGTTTTGGAAAGTAGCCCATTGCCCTCCTGACTTCATTGAAAATCCAGAAAACCCATGCTGATTGCTGTGCCTTGGGCTACCTTCTGTTCCCTCTCCCTGACTGTAACTTGATGAAAACAAGTGCCTAGCACAGAGAGTAACCCTACCCATACCAGGTCATTGTCCAAGCAATCCCCCCGGTCAAAGTCTTGTACTACTGGCTGAGATGGGATTAAAATGCCTTGCCCTGTGTCTAACCCAAACCCCTGGGTAAGTTTGGCTGCTACCAAGAAACACCCCAGAATTCACTCTCGGTTGTCAGGACGTCAACATTCAGGGTTGGAGCATCAGCCCCATCTGTGGCCTTTGTGGATTCCAAAAGTCCAAGGCTGCTGGTGAAGCCATTACTCACAGGAGTTGTTCCCCGTTTCAGCCATCACTCCTCTCAGGAACAAAGGATAAAGCTTTCGATGACAAAGGATGTCAGATCCGGAAAGAGAAGATCGGGTCGAATGGTGCCACCTGAAAGCAAAGGACTACGTCTGTCTCCTGCAAATGATGCAAAAGACGTGGAAACGTAGCCCACAAGTCAGCAGGAGCCATCCAAATTGTTTCAGTGGTACTTGTAACCACTGCAGAGCTGCAGGCTGATAGCCTTGCTGTCCCTGTCACAGGATCCTGAGCTCAGAAGGTACAGGCCAGCCTAGACTTTGACCCCCTATCTACCTACTCTGTGATCGGCCCTGCACATCAAAGTATAGTTACCCTTGAAAGAGGATGAAAGTTGAGGGGGGGTGGGCAGGAAACGAGAAATGACTGGAAAACAGTAGGGGTACGAGTCGCAGGAGCAGGAGCGAAGCTCTCCCGAAGGCCAGCTCAGCTCAAATGGCTTCCGTTGGCCCGGTTTGCGGAACATCAAGCCCCAGGCCCACGAGGTCACAAAGGGGCAGTGATGCAGGTGCTGCATCACCCTTTGACACACCTGTATCCCCTGGAAACGTGGTCCAAGGGCACGCAGCTGCCAGGAGCCGGGCACCTCCCACAGCCGTCAGCCATTTTCCCCCCTAAAAAAACCCCACTCCAAAACAATTGTTAAAATATTGTTTATTGGGTCAACACCACCCCGTTCCCAAACAAAGAGCTTCACGCCAGCACGGCTCTTTTTATATAGAATTCAAATATTTATTGTAATAAAATAAATAAATAGTTCTCTATTCACAATTAACAGAAAAACAAAAACAGAACAAGAAAGCCAACAACAGGTTGTAGGGACTCAGTCAAATGTCAGAAGGGGAAGTGGAACAAGAGTCAGGCCAAGGGGATCCCAGAGTAACTGCAGTAGTGCCCGTCTCACAGCAGCTGCTGGTGGATTATTTCCTGCACCATCTTCCTGCGGCAGCTTTTCAGCGGAGGACGTTCCCCAGCTGGGGGCTGGGACAAAATGAGGTGTCTGCCCTCCAACACATGGTGTTCCAACCACCAGTTTACATGGATCTGAAGTTCTGCTGTCACAGAGAGAGTCATCAACAGCATGAAAAAAGGACTAAAGAGCACCACGTAACCGCAAGCCTGAGTTAAGTAGCGGGCACCTAAGGGGGTGCAGTAATGTGTCACCCTCCACAAGTCCAGACAACCAGACATTACATCGTCCTGCTGTGTGGTGCAGCTACAGTCTACCTACCAAGTGGGACAGGTACGACTCACGGGGATACTCACCAGTCTTTGGTGTGCCAGATGGAAAAGGATCTCCTCCATATTTGTGTAAATCCAGGTGGTAATAGTTGGCACACGTCTACAGGAGAAGGTTGGAAGATGGAGCAAGGATGGAACACCTGTGTAGGGTGGCAGGCCGCAGTAGGGTGGCAGGTTGCAGGAGGGTGGCAGGCTGCTGTAGGGTGGCACGCTGCAGTAGGGTGGCAGGCTGGGGTGTGTTTTAACTTCGGAGTCAATAGGAGCAATAGAGTAGATTGGATCGGGGGACAAGTCCAGAGCAGGAGGGAAGGATGGAGCGCTGGAGAAGGCTGGAGCAGTCAAGGAGGCCAGAGCACTTTGGTGCAGGAAAAAACAATAGAGAAGAACCACAATGTTTATAAGCACAGCATTTCTTCTCGACATGTGCACCAGAAAGGAGACAGTTTATTCCTATACAGCTGTCTACATGTAAGTGGGGAGTCACAGCCAAAGCAATAAAATACCTAAAGTACAACGAGACTGTCAAATCCCTGGACAGAAACATCCAGCACTGCTATCACCACAAAACACAGCGGGCATGGCCGTGCGGAAGCCCTTCATACTCAGCTGGGTGGCTCTGAACTCGGGCAGACCAGAGGGGCTGGAGGCAAATTTGTCCCCTTAGTGTACCCAAAAGAGAAACCTTCCTCTAAGTTGTGCAAGAAGGACCAGGGGAGGTGGAAAGGAAGAGAGAAAATCCTGGCATTCCTTATGTTTACCTTACTATTCATGTCCCCAGAATAAAAAAAAAGCATCTTCTCTAGTTAGAAGGGGTGGAAGGTAAAATAAAAAGCTACTGAAGACCCCCCTTAGGAGAGCGGCCCAGGAAACCTTGGAAAAACATCCCTGTGCAGACACAGAGACAAATGTTGGGCAGCACGGAGGAACTTCATGAAGGAAATGGGAAGCAAACCTTTCAGAGAAGAAAGTCCAAGCAAACAGAAGGGGTTTACCTCGCACAAGGAGCTGTCTTTTCCCAAAGGGAGAGTGTTCCATTGCCCAAGAGAGTCCTGCAAGGCATTTGGTCTACGAGAGAAGAGCGTAAGCCATTGGTCACTGTAAAAGGGAACTGAGGAGGTTGATGAGGTGATGGTGAAGAGCTTCCCCAAAGGTCAATGCTTCCTTTCTCCCCTACGTCCCCACATTCCCTGTGTTCCGGTACTTTAGAATGGTCTCATAGTTTCCTATTGGCAACTCCAGCAAGTTGTGCTTGGCACAAGGTATCGCCAGGCTGAACCCCAAATTCAAAGCCAAAAAGGGTTCTGGGGATCTAACACCTCACATCAAACCAACTTCCTTCTGGCCAGCTGGCAGTGGCTGTATCGCAGCTGGAGCTGGCTGCATCCAAGGCAGCTCTGGGACTGAGATGCCGAGCTAAACGCCCGGCCCCGACCCTGCAGCAGCGCAGGGGTGCAGGGAAGAAACTCAGTTCCCACTCCAGCACTGCCAGACGCTACCGAGGGGCGATGCCGCCACAACCCGTCCGTGAGCCGAGGGGCAGAGTTGCACCACACGCCAGGAAGGGCGCAGGAGAAACAAGCTCACAGCCTGACGTCAGTCTTACCAGTCTGCACCAGTTCTTCTCCCGGCACAGAACTTCTCAGTCTTTTCACTGGAGGCTCAGAGAAAAGGGCCTGAGTCTGAAACAGAAACAAACAAAGCACCGCCCTGAGTTTAACCTCAACACCAGCCCAAGCCAGCAGAAACTTCCAGAAATGGAGGCAGCTCTGGTGCGACACACAAGAGGCGCCTGCTGTCAAGGGAAAAGAGGAGCCTACGGCTGCACAGGGTCAGGAAAGTCTCTGCTAACCTCTCCCGCAGACTCTGCTGCTGGAGCAGCATCGCTGCCCGAAGCCCGGTGTTTCCTTGCTCTCCTGGCTGGTACCCTCACCGCAGCAGGAACCTCCTCCGCCTTCTCTTCACACCCACAGACGGTGTCATCTGAACAACAAAAGCAGGCCACGTGACAGCGTGACTTCAGAGGGGTTAGGAGTGCCATGTGCATGGGAGCCCACCTCCTCAATCCCACCCAAAGCAGTGGAATTCATTCTGAGCTGCACACCCTGCTGCAGTTTCAGACACCCCTCAGTTTTCCAAGGGATGCCAAACCTCAGAAGAACTGGGGCTATGAACTACCTTTGTCATGGGCGGCAGCTGGTTGGAGCTTCTGCAGTTCCTGCCAGTCAGGATGTTCCGCTGGCGGCTGAGGGCTGAGGAAAGAAGACACAGAACAGGGATTTACAACCCTGGGTGAGCTTCACACAAGCAAACTTCCAGAGCTAATTGCTGTGTTTCTCCTTCCAAGCCCCCCCCCCCCCCCCGCTATCATCTCAGACACACACACAGCCACTGCAGAGCATCCCCCACTACTCCCAGCCAAGGCACCGCCAGTTATCCCGCTACAGTGGGGTAATTCCCTTCTCTTAATGCTGCTTCATGTGTTACGCTTGTTCCCAGCACCAAACAAATGGCTTCGGCTTACATGGAACTGGCTGTTTTCACTCTGCACAGGTTACCCCCCACCCCACACGCCGCACACTGCCCTTCAGCGGGGCAATGCCCCTGTGCACAACGCTGAGTTACTCTCCCTGGGGGTTTCACCACCCACACCCGCAGTTTTTCCTCTTTCTCCCATGGGAAACCTCAAGGGGCAGAAATAACGAGCAGCCTGCGGCTGAGAGTTCCGTGCAAGGACTCCCGCAGGGGACCTGGCAACACCTTTGACACCCTACAGCCCGTCCCAGCCAGCGCTGCTGGAAAACCTCTTTGCAGCGGAAGAGCAGCTGAAGCACCTGATGCGCTTTCCCTGGCACCGCTTCGCCCGCCATTCCCAGCCAGGGCTCGCTGAGGGAAACCGGGTCTCCCGCTCCCATCGTGCCAGGACAGCCAGCAGCGCCTGCACAGGCACCTTCCTGCCCTGGCACTGTGCTCTGCACGGCTGCTGGGAACTGCTCCCGCTGCGGCCAGCGTCTCTCTCCACAGACGCTCCCTCTCCTCAGGGACACAGAAGCCACAGTCATGGCATGGCCATCGCTGCCCATAGCAGGGGGACCGGAACAAGATGGATCTCTAAGGGCCCTTCCAACCCCACAACCATCCACCGTCTGTGACTGGGAGCTCCGGGACACTGGCACCAGTTCACACCCGGGAAGGCATCCCCGTTTCTCCACACGCCCTACACCGGGACTCCCCTCCACCCGCTGCACACCCCGGTGCCCGCACACCCCACCCGCCGCCCCACGCTCGCTCCCAGGCCCTGTTTCTGTTCAAACTTCCCGCTGGCCCGGCCCGGCCCGGCCGCACCTCCCACGGGTGTGCGGGGACGCCCCTCCGGTAGCTCCTACCGCTGCTTGTCTGGGGAAGGGAGAGTCCGGGGAAGCAACGGGGGGCGAGGGGCAGGGGCGGCCACGCACGCATGGTGTTGCTGCCCCTCCCGCGGGCAGAGGTCCCTCGGCAGCACCGTGCGGGGCTGGGCTGGGCCCCCCGGCTCTGCCCCCTCGGTTCCCCGCCCCGGCAGCCCCTCCATTGGCTTCTACCGCCGCCTGTCTGGGCAGGGAGAGCCCAGGGAAGCGAGGGGCGGTTCTCTCCTCTCTCTCCCCGCCCCCCCACCGCAGGCTCCGCAGCCCGAGGGAGGGAGGGAGGGAGGTGCGTGGGCGCGGCCGGCGGCCCGGCCCCTGGGCTGGTTCCCCCTCCGGTCTCCTCCCCCAGGCTCAGCGGGTGAGAGGACGGAGGCTGCGGGGCTTACCGAGCCCTTTTCTCCTCCCGCTGCCGGCGCTCGGTGCGTGTCTCCGCTCCCGCTCGCGCAGTGCCGACCGGCTCAGCCATGGCCCAAGGCACGACTGAGCCAGAGCGGCGGGTGGGCAGGACGCGTGGCCCGGGAAACGGAGCGGGGAGTTGGGAAGCGTTGAACGGCCGAACCGGCTGCCCGCGCAACGGCCACGAGCACCCGGCCGCCGAACCCAGCGGGAAAGGCCGAACCCAGCGGGCGGGAACGGGGCGGGTTTCGCCTTTCCCGCTGGGTTCGGCTGGGTCCCGGACCCACCCCGCTCCCCCCTGCCCTGACCGAACAAGCACGGCGGGGAGGGAGGGAGGGAGGGAGGGTGCTGCGCGGGCAGCCGGGATGAGGCTTCTTGGGGTGCCCCCGGGTTTATCCACCGTAAATCGGCGTTGCTGTGTGTGGTTCGCTGCTGCTCAACAGCTGTTGCCACAATCGGGCAATACTTAAGGAAAAGACTTTTAAAGTCAGTAACATTTACTCTTGGGGGAGGTGGGGGGGGTGTGACACTAAATGCAGATGTAACAAGACCCAGCTTTATACATATTCCTAATGAGACAAGTTCACAGGTCCACACACTGTTAACAGTGAGAAACTCCTCACCTTACCTTACTGTTGATGCAAATATCACTGATTGTGCTACAGCCCCGAGGGAGGCAAAAATAATTCTCCTTTCCCATGAAGTGCAGGCCGTCCCCAGGGGCACCAGAGCAGCCAGGGCTGCTTCCTGTGAGGGGAACAGCAGGGTGCAAAGGAGAGCACTTCCCAATTCACCTGCGGCAGCATGTGCCCCAGAGGCAGGGCTGGGTAGGGTGAAATGACCAAATAGCCTAGGACCAAGAGCACCCTGGACTCCTGCATAAGGAAACCAAACCCTCATCAGTGGAACCAGAACTGTGGCAAGAGAGAAACACTCTCTGGAGGCTGTTGCCTCATTTCCCCATTTCTAACCCTCCTTCGGCATCCTTGCTGCTCCTTTCACCCTCCCACACCAGTTCCTGCAGCAGAAGGTGGCTGGGGGATGACCTGCTGGAGAAGAGGTCAGTGGAGAAGGACCTGGGGGTCCTGGTAGACGACAGGTTGGCCATGAGCCAGCAGTGTGCCCTGGTGGCTAAGAAAGCCAATGGGATCCTGGGGTGCAACTGGAGAAGTATAGCCAGCAGGTCAAAGGAGGTGAACATCTCCCCTGTGAGGAAAGGCTGAGTAAGTTGGGACTCTTCTGCCTTGAGAAGAGAAGACTAAGGGGGGACTGATGATCTCTTGAGGTCCCTTCCAACCCCTACAATTCTATGATACTGTGATTCCTTCCATCTCCTTGCTGTCCAACCTCTAACCCCTCACCTTTCCCTGGTGGCTTTCAGCCCTGAGTGAGCAGCAGAGCCAGCTGTGAGCGGCCTCCCCAGCTCCGGCAGCGCCACAGGCCCGCAGCCCTCGGCGCTCAGGCCTAGCGAGGGTCCGTACGCCGAAGCGGCCCAGCCTGGCTGGCAGTGAGCGTGCCCCGGCTCTCGGCAAGGCCTGTTCCAGACACGGGGATCGCTGGAGGGGCCCCAGACCTCAAGAGATCATCGGGTCCAACCCCCCTGCCAAAGCAGCTCCCTAGGACAGGTCACTCAGCTTGGCGTCCAGATGGGTCTTGAATCTCTCCAGAGATGGAGACTCCACCACCTCCCTGGGCAGCCTGTCCCAGGGCTCTGTCACCCTCACTGGGAAAAAGTTCTTCCCCATGTTGGTGCTGAACTTCCTGTGCTCCAACTTGCAGCCATTGCCCCTTGTCCTATCCCCACAGACCACTGAAAAGGGGCTGGCTGATTCCCCCTGCATCCCCTGCTTCAGATAATTATAGACTTTAATTAGGTCCCCCCTTAGTCTTCTCAAGGCTGAAGAGTCCCAGCTTACTCAGCCTATCCTCACAGGGGAGATGTTCCAGGCCCCTAATCATCTTCGTGGCCCTTCTTTGCACTCTCTCCAGGAGATCCCTGTCCTTTTTAAACCAAGGAGCCCAGAACTGGACACAATACTCCAGGTGGGGCCTGACCAGGGCAGAGTAGAGGGGGAGGATCACCTCCTTTGACCTGCTGGCTATACTCCTCCGGATGCAGCCCAGGATGCCCTTGGCCTGACCAGGGCAGAGTAGAGCAGTTATTCCTTCCCAGGTGCAAGACTTTACACTTGCTTTTGTTGAACTTCATCTGGTTTCCAACTGCCCAGCTCTCCAGCCTGTCCAGGTCTTGCTGGATGGCAGCGCAGTGTTCCAGCCTGTCAGCCACTCCTCCCAGCTTTGTATCATCAGGTACTTGCTGAGGGTGGATGCTATTCCCTCATCAAGGTCGTCAGTGAAGATACTAAACAGAACTGGACCCAACACCGAGCCCTGGGCAACACCACTAGCAACAGGCCTTGTCCTGGTTTTGGTCAGGATGGAGTTAAATTCATTTGTAGCAGCAGATGGAATGCTGTGTTTGGGAGTTAAAATGGGAGTAGTGCTGATAACACCCTGATGTTTCTAGTTGCTGTCAGACAGTCAAGGACTTTCTCAGCTCTTCATGAGAAAGGAGGGGCGAAGCCAGGACAGGTGACCCAACTGACCAAAGAGAGTATTCCACGCCAGTTACGTCCTGCCCAGGATATCGGGGGCTGACGGGAGGAAGGCCTGGGGCGGCTGCGGGACGCGCGGTTCTTGGGGGACGGTCGGGTTCTGGGACGGCTCTGGGTGGCACGGCCTGAGCTGTGGGTTTGGTGAGAAACTGCATTGTGTATCAACAGCTTCATAGATTTTTGCTCTGAAGTCCTGTTAGCGTTGTTACATTGTATCTTTCTGTTACCTTAGTAAACTATCCTTATCCCAACCCACGGGCCTCTTATTTCTTGGTTTTGGGGTTATTTGCCCCTTCCTCTTCCTTTTCCCTTCCCTTACTTCTCACCCCGCCCTCTTCCCTTTAACCTGCTCTTTTCCTTTAAGGAGCAGGCAGCTGCGTGGATCTTGGCCCTCAGCCAGGGTGAAACCACCACAGGCCTCCAGTCAGATTCTGCTCCTCGAATCACAACCCTCGGGGCTTGGTCCCACAGCCAATTCTCAGCCCACCTCTCTGTCCACTCATCTATCCCATGCTCTCTCAGCTTTGCTATCAGGGTGTCATGGGAGACAGTATCAAAGGCCCTGCTGAAGTCAAGGTAGATGACATCCACTGCTCTCCCTCCATCTATCCAGCCTGTTATGAGATCGTAGAAGGCGATGAGATTGGTCAAGCACGATTTCCCCTTGGTGACTCCATGCTGACTGCTCCTCATGACCTTCTTCTCTTCCAATTGCTTGGAGATGGCATCCAGAACAAGCTGTTCCATTACCTTTCCTGGGACAGAGGTGAGGCTGACTGGCCTATAGTTACTAGGTTCCTCTTTCTTGCCCTTTTTAAAGACTGGAGTGACATTGGCTATCCTCCATTCTTCAGGCACTTCTCCTGTCCTCCAAGACCTGTTGAGGATGATAGAGAGCGGCTCAGCAATCACCTCCGCCAGCTTCCTCAGCACACGTGGATGAAACCCATCAGGGCCCATGGATTTGTGTGCATTAATCCCTTTGAGCCGCTCCTGGACCTCCCCTACCTCAACCAGAGGAAAATTCTTTGTTTCCCCAACACTCCAACTTTCATACAGGATCTGTGGGTCCCGAGGGGCCTTTGAAGTGAAGACCGAAGCAAAGGCAGCATTCAGTATCTCCACCTTCTCAGCATCCCCCGTTACCAGGACACCCTCCTCATTCAGCAAGGGTCCTACATTATCCCTGGTCATCCTCTTACTATTAACGTATCTAAAAACACCCTTTTTATTACCCTTTATGTCCCTTGCCAGCTTTATTTCCAAGAGGGCTTTAGCCTTCCTGGTTGCATCCCTACAGGCCCTGACCACATTCCTGTATTCTCCCCAGGTGCTCAGACCCTTTTTCCACAATTCATTGATCTTCTGCTTCTTTCACCTGCTGACACCCATTCTTGAGCTAGAGAAAAACAATTAGGGATTTTGGTTTTTTAAAATCCAGTTTTTCTTGCAGAAGAAAAGACCTTTTAACACTTTCTCTTTTTGTTTTGTAAGGGGCAATAAATAAATATATAAAGCTTTAAATGTTGCTTGGCTCAAGTTAAAACAGTTTTGTTTGAGGACGGAAGGTGGGTGCAGCAGCACTCACCTCAAAACATGCCAAACGTCCAGCAATAGCTCCCAAACCAAAGGAGCCATCCTGTTCAGATGCCTCCCTCAGGGGAAACTGGAGTCAGAGCTTGTTTAGGTTTTGGGTGTCTTGTGTTCATCGTGGTGTCCTGTGTGCAGATCTTCAGGGCCGTGCTGAGGATCCCCTCGGAGCAGGGACAGCAGAAAGCCTTTGCCACACGTCTCCCTCACTTAGCCCTGGTCTCCCTATTCTCAGCACAATCATGTTTGCCCACCTGAAGCCCCCCTCCATCTCTTCCCTAATTCTGGACCTGGTAGTGGCATTTCTGTACTCGGTGATTCCCCCAGCATGACCCCCTCATCTACAGTGTGAGGAGCCAGGAGACCAAGGATGCCATGTGGAAACTGATGACTGGATGTTTCTAAGCAGCAACAAACTGCTCGTTGTCTTCTGTGTATCGCTGGCCACGAAACTCACGTTAGGACCAGTCTGTATTTAGTAGGTTTTTTTAGAGGTTGGTTTGGTTGTTTTTCTTCCTAGTGTGTCTAAGCCATAATAACATGGTGCATGTTCATCTCATGACACATCTCCAGGTCTTGTGTGACCCAGACACCACGTAAAGATGAGCTGTGCTCTCTACGAAACGTGTTGGAACAGACCAGCAAAACTCCACACACTGGTATGAGAACCTTTTTCTTTTAAGAACTTGCCAAACCAAAATGTGACAGTGAAAAATAAGATTTCTTTGCAGAAATAGATGTCAAGGCATGCGGGGCATCGCTAGTAGTCAAGCCGCTGAGCCAGTCCTCTTTCTACCAGAGCTCTGTTCACTGGCAGCATCTAAAGGAGGGGAAAAGAAGCAGAAAGGTGAACAGGCCACTGGGAAGAACCATCAGCCAGTTGCTAATCAACAGTCTGCATCATCATCGTCAACTCCCAACAGGAGCCCTTCCCCATCTCTCCCCTGGAGCCTGACAGGCTGTGACAGGCTCCCACATTCAGAAGAAAATACGTTTTCTCCAGCCCTCACTCCAGTCCCTTCAGAGGCTGCGCTCGCAAGGGAAGGGAGAAGGCTGAGCCAGAATCAAGGCTTGCACACAGCTGGCACCCAGGGAAACCTGCCGGAGCAGCACCCAGGGGACGTCTCCAGAGCTCCATTACCTGCCAGCGGGACCACGGTGTCCAGTAAAACTTCTGCTGCTTGGAAAGGCAGAAGAGCTCAGGGTGAGTGGATTCCCAGAAACGAGCCCTTCGGGCAGATCAGCAGCGACCTCCTGAGAACCAACAGCATTCCTTCTCCTGCTTCCATCTCCCTTCCACACCCCTGCCCCTCCATCAGACCCGCCTGCAGCTGTGACACAGCAGAGCTGCCTTGGACTCTCAGGTCTGTCTGCCACTACCGTGCTCAGGAGCATCAGGCTTTTGCACGATGCTACAAGTTTCTCAAGGGAACAGTGTGGGAGCAGTTGAGTTACTTGCCTTCTACTGGATCTGGCAGGATTGGCATATCCGGTTGGGAGTAGCAGGCCCAAATGCTGCAGTATCCCAGGGAGTGGGGTGACCATTTATAAGCACAGTAGTCCTCCTTTTCCTTCCATCTGAGCCCTTACAGCTGGTGGTACCCATGAACCAGCTATGGACTTCATTGTCCCGCTGCAGGGACCTGCTCCGCCGCCTCCGCCTCTGCACACGGTGCTGCTGGGCATTCCCTGGTGCAGTAGCCAGATGAGAGATGGCACTGGAGGGGCCAGATGCTCCATTACACCAGGGAGTGTGGTGACCATTTAAAAGCACAGTTCTCCTCCTTTTCCTCCCATCTGAGGCCTTATGGCTGGTGGTTCCCAGGAACCAACTATAGAGGTCATTGTCCCGCTGCCGGGACCTGCTCCGCCACCTCCGCCTCTGGACACTGTGCTGCTGAGCAGTCCCAGGTGGAAGAGCCAGATGGGAGATGGCACCAGGGGGCCCAGATGCTGCAGTATCCGACGGAGTGGGGTGACCACATAAAAACACAGTTCTCCTCCTCTTCCTCCCAGTGGAAGCTTCATAGCTGGTGGTACCCATGAACCAGCCATGGAGTTCATCGTCCCGCTGCAGGGAATGGCTCCGCCGCATCCGCCTCTGCACACTGTGCTGCTGGGCAGTCCCTGGTGCAGTAGCCAGATGGGACATGGCACTGGAGGGCCCAGATGCTGTGTTATCGCGGCGAGTGGGGTGACCATTTAAAATCCCAGTTCTCCTCCTCTTCCTCCCAGTGGAATCTTCATAGCTGGTGGTACCCATGAACCAGCCATGGAGTTCATCATCCCGCTGCAGGGACCTGCTCCGCCACCTCCGCCTCTGCAAACTGTGCTGCTGGGCATTCCCTAATGGAAGAGCCAGATGGGAGATGGCACTGGGGAGCCCAGATGCTGTGGTATCCCAGGGAATGGGGTGACCACTGAAAAACACAGTTCTCCTCCTCTTTCTCCCATCTGAGGTCTCATAGGTGGTGCTACCAATGAACCAGCTATGGAGTTCATTGTCCAACTGCAGGGATCTGCTGCGCCGCCTCCGCCTCTGCACATGGTGCTGCTGGGCAGTCCCCGTTGGAACAGCCAGATGGGAGATGGCACTGGAGGGCCCAGATGCTCCAGTATCCCAGGGATTGGGTTGACCTCTTATAAAACGAGTTCTCCTCCTCTTCCTCCCAGTGGAAGCCTCATAGCTGGTGGTACCCATGAGCCAGCTATGGAGTTCATTGTCCCGCTGAAGGGACCTGCTCCGCCACCTCCGCATCTGCACAGTGTGCTGCTGGGCAGTCCCTGGAGCAGTGGCCAGATGGGAGATGGCACTGGAGGGCCCAGATGCTCCAGTATCCCAGGGAGTGTGGTGACCACTTATAAAACGAGTTCTCCTCCTCTTCCTCCCATCTGAGTTCTCAAAGCTGGTGGCACCCATGAACCAACTATGGAGGTCATTGTCCCGCTGTAGGGACCTGCTCTGCCACCTCCGCCTCTGGACACTGTGCTGCTGAGCAGTCCCAGGTGGAAGAGCCAGATGGGAGATGGCACCAGGTGGCCCAGATGCTGCAGTATCGGAGGGAGTGGGGTGACCACTTAAAAACACAGTTCTCCTCCTCTTCCTCCCATCTGAGGTCTCATAGCTGGTGGTACCAATGAACCAGCTATGGAGTTCATTGTCCCACTGCAGGGACCTGCTCCGCCGCCTCCGCCTCTGCACAGTGTGTTGCTGTGCATTCCGAGGTCCAGTGGCCATATGAGAGATGGCACTGGAGGGTCCAGATGCTCCAGTGTCCGAGGGAGTGGGGTGACCATTTAAAAGCACAGTTCTCCTCCTCTTCCTCCCATCCGAGGTCTCATACCTGGTGGTACCCATGAACCAGCCATGGTGTTCATCATCCCGCTGCAGGGACCGGCTCCGCCACCTCTGCCTCTGCAAAGTGTGCTGCTGGGCATTCCCTGGTGCAGTAGCCAGATGGGAGATGGCACTGGAGGGCCCAGATGCTCCATTATCCCTGGGAGAGGGGTGACGATTTAAAAACACAGTTCTCCTCCTCTTTCTCCCATCTGAGGTCTCATAGGTGGTGGTACCAATGAACCAGCTATGGAGTTCATTGTCCAACTGCAGGGATCTGCTCCGCCGCCTCCGCCTCTTCACACGGTGCTGCTGGGCAGTCCCCGGTGGATGAGCCAGATGGGAGATAGCATTGGGGGGCCCAGATGCTGCAGTATCGGAGGGAGTGGGGTGACCACTTAAAAACACAGTTCTCCTCCTCTTCCTCCCATCTGGGGCCTCATAGCTGGTGGTACCCATGAACCAGCTATGGAGTTCATTGTCCCACTGCGGGGATCTGCTCCGCCACCTCCGCCTCTGCACCCGGTGCTGCTGGGCATTCCCTGGTGCAGTAGCCAGATGAGAGATGGCACTGGAGGGCCCAGATGCTCCGGTGTCCCAGGGAGTGGAGTGACCAGTTAAAAACACTGTTCTCCTCCTCTTCCTACCATCTGAGGTCTCATAGCTGGTGGTATCCATGAACCAGCTATGGAGTTCATCACCCCGCTGCAGGGACCTGCTCCGCCACCTCCGCCTCTGCACACTGTGCTGCTGGGCATTCCCTGGTGCAGTAGCCAGAAGAGAGAAGGCACTGGAGGGCCCAGATGCTCCATTATCGCAGGGAGAGGGGTGAAGATTTAAAAGCACAGTTCTCCTCCTCTTCCTCCCATCTGAGGCCTCATAGCTGGAGGTACCCATTAACGAGCCATGGAGTTCATCATCCCGCGGCAGGGACCTGATCCGCCGTCTCCGCCTTTGCACCCGGTGCTGCTGGGCATTCCCCAGTGGAAGAGCCAGATGGGAGATGGCACTGGGGAGCTCAGATGCTGTAGTATCCCAGGGAATGGGGTGACCACTGAAAAACACAGTTCTCCTCCTCTTCCTCCCATCTGAGGTCTCATAGGTGGTGCTACCAATGAACCAGCTATGGAGTTCATTGTCCAACTGCAGGGATCTGCTCCGCCGCCTCCGCCTCTGCACACGGTGCTGCTGGGCAGTCCCCGGTGGATGAGCCAGATGGGAGATGGCACTGTGGGGCCCAGATGCTCCAGTATCCCAGGGAGTGGGGTGACCACTTAAAAAGCCAGTTCTCCTCCTCTTCCTCCCAGTGGAATCCTCATAGCTGGTGGTATCCGTGAAGGAGCCATGGAGTTCATCGTCCCACTGCAGGGACCTGCTCCGCCGCCTCCGCCTCTGAACACGGTGCTGCTGGGCAGTCCCCGGTGGATGAGCCAGATGGGAGATGGTACTGGGGGGCCCAGATGCTCCTTTATCACAGGGAGTTTGGTCACCAGTAAAAAACACAGTTCTCCTCCTTTTCCTCCCATCTGGGGCCTCATAGCTGGAGGTAGCCATGAACCAGCTATGGAGTTCATTGTCCCGCTGCGGGGATCTGCTCCGCCACCTCCGCCTCTGCACACTGTCCTGCTGGGCAGTCCCTGGTGCAGTAGCCAGATGGGAGATGGCACTGGAAGGCCCAGATGCTGTGTTATCCCGGAGAGTGGGGTCACCATTTAAAAGCACAGTTCTCCTTTTCCTCCTAGCTGAGGCCTCATAGCTGGTGGTACCCATTAACCAGCCATGGACCTCGCTGCCCTGCTGCGGGAGTCTGCTTTGCTCCCTCTGCCTGGGCGTGCTTTGCTTTGGAGCAGCCGTGGTTGTGGGAACCTGCTTGGAGCTGGCACTGGAGGGCCCTGGAGCGCCATCAGCCTTTGGGTCTTGGTAGAGATGTGGCAGAGTTCTCCTCCTCTTGCCAGCTGAGGTGTCATAGTCGGTGGTAAGGGAGCAGCTGCAGACATCACTGCCCCTCTGTGGGGCTGTGCTCTGAGTCCCCTCCCTGAGCCTTTTCCTCTGGCATCGGGAGGAAGGGCTCGCTCCACGCTTGGAGAAGGAGCAGCCCTGCGGCTGTGAAGAAAGCTGCCATGTGGGAGGGCAAAGACAGCAATGTCAGTCCCAGAAAGAAATCCATCCCCTGTCCCTCTGGCACCCTAAGACACCCTCTGCTGTTACCTCAGTCCTTGGAGGCAGACCCACTGGTGCCACAGCATCCGCCTGCTTGCAGTCGCCTCCCTGCTGACTGAGGAGGGACTGGGCAGATGGTGACGCTGGTGAGGAAGCAGCCTTGTCTCCGGTTTTCAAGTCAAACTTCCTGGAGAAAAAATAAAACAAGTGAGCCCCAGTTAGGGCTGCTCTTGCAGCCTCCTTTGGCCTTCAGTTGTTTGCTTAGAGCACATTCTATCATGACTTGGCTTGGAAGGGACCTTAAAGATCTCCGAGTTTTACTCCCCCCCGCCACTGCTACAGGCAGGGATGCTCTCCACTTGACCAGGTTGCCCAGCGCCCCATCCACCCAGGCCTTGAAGACTTCCAGGGAGCCAGGGGCATCCGCCACCTCTCTAGGCAACCTCTGCCAGAGCCTCAATGCCCTCACAGAAAAGAATGTCTTCCTCAGATCGAAACTAAAGCTCCCTCCTTTAGGTTTCAGAGCATTCCCCCTCGTCCTATCGCTACACGCCCTGATAACGAGTCCCGCGTCATCTGGCCTGGAGACTCCCTTTAGGTCCTCTTCTCTACATAGGCCAGCTTCAGAGAGCAGACAAGCAGCAGTTAGCCTAAAGCCCAGCAAGGAAGGATAAGAGTTGATGTGGGGTAGTTCAGGTTTTACAGCACTGAGTGATGCAGGCAGTAACGGTCTCCTGTGGCAGAAGGAGAAACGCTGAGGAGGATGGGAAGAAAAACTGCAAAACCACAAACAAAGGAAACTTTTTCTGAGGCTATTTGAATGCTGGTTCTTACCTGACGTAGAACAGCAAATAGGCCTCCTTCCTGCAAACTGCATTGATGCTGCAGCGTTCCACAGACGCGTCATCCATCTCATACCACAGTCCATTGCTGGCCTGCAAAGAAAGGCAGCGGCATCTGGAGATGAGCTGCGTGGCTGCTCCACAAAAGCACGGGCAGAAAAAAGCACCAGACCTCACCCAAAGCCGTGGCTGCCAGTCACCCTGCAGCCTGGTTCCCTTGCTAGGAAGGAAGCTGCTCTTTACCTTGATGTAGCAGAGATAGTGTCCGGCATGGCAGCTGGCACCTTTGTGCAGCAGGACAGCATATAGAGAGTAGAGGAGCGGCTCTTCAGCAGTCTGCGATGTGTATGGCCGAAGATCCAAGTGCTCAGGATACTCCACAACCTACCAAGGAGAGACTGAGAGTGCTCAGAGATGATGCTGCAAGATTTTCTGAGAGAGCCTGCCAAGGCCAGGCGCTAGAGGTGAGGTGTCTACAGACACCTTTTGGGCTCCTGAGCACTTGGCTGTGCCCGAAAGCAACATGTAAAGCTTTGGCTGGCAGGAAATGGCTCTCAGCCAAAGCAGCCCTGTCCCTGTCAGAGCAGAACATGCGTTTGTCTTTCCCCCAGAACTCTCCTCTCCCCTCCCCAGAAAGGAACACAAACTGGTGGAAGAGCACACTGCTTTTGGGAATCTCCTGCTCCGGGAGGAGCAAGCTGCGCTCCAGCTGGGTACACACCTTCTCCATCTTCCTGCCGGTGAGCTCTTCAAACCTTTTCAGGCACAGGGTGAGGACCTTGGGCGCGTGATGGACACTCAGCCCCTTGGAGGCAGGAACCCTCTTGTCACACCTGCAAACCAAGCACAGAGCCAGGTCTCAAGCCACGGCTCCTTCTTGTGCACTCATCCTCTGTGCAAAGAGGACTTCTGCTCCGTGACACACAGCACCTTCATGCAGGATCTAGTCTTAAGACATTGTTCCTAATGGTCTTACGTGCGACATTGCAAGCAGTTCTCGCCCTCCAACTGCTCGGGTGCCACAAAGCCCTTCAGAGCTGCAGTGACAGAGTCTGCTGCCTGGAGGAACAAGAAGGGAGAGCACTGAGCAGTGGGAAATGCCCTCACTCACCCATATGCTTCCTAGGGAGTCGACAAGCAGGGCCCAGGAGGAGGCAGAGAGGGCGTATTCTGCTGAAGGCTTCACACAATTCCCAGGCATTCCTGGGGCCCTCAAGCGCACCCTCTCTGTGGCACCGCTCAGTTCAGCTGCCTGTTGTGTGCAGGGTCATGAACAAACCCACAACCCATCAGCCCAGGAGCCAGATGGGTGTTGAGGGCAAAGGGAAGAAGGACGAGAGGTCACTGAGGGTGCAGGGAGGATAATGCACGCTTGTCCAGATGAAAGCCAGCACCTCCAGGGAGCGCAGTGCCACGGCCTCCTCAGGACACCGTCCATTCCGCTTCCCACCCACCACCACCAAGCTCCCTTGCATTTGCACTACTTGTTTCCAAGTCATCTGCGTGGATTCTGGAAAGCTACAGGGGCCTTGGGACACATTGAATCACAGTTCAACAAACCCTCTTACCTTTATATCCAGGAGCACATCCAGGAAGGGCTCGTAGGAATCAGAAACCGCTTTGCAGCTCGAGCACGTGACTGGAACGCAAATCAAAAGGCTGAGTGACAGGGGCAGTCAACTGACTGGGATGGCTTACGCTGGTCATACCAGCGCCAGTCACACCATCAGCAGTTGTTCAAAGGCAGGCAGAAGAGCACAGACAATTCCAAGGGCAGTTATGGAAAGAAGTACCTCTGGATCTCAGCGAGCCCCCGAATATTTGGTGCACAACGGTGGTTTCTTGCAAAGACAAGTCCAAGCTGGAACAAAGCGGTAAGGCAGAGAGTTATGTCCTCCAAGAGCTTTTTGCTTTCTCTGAAAGCCCTGGGCATAGGTTTTCCTTGATGGGAGGACATCAGGGAATCCAAAGGGCTTGGGAACATAGAGGAGAGAATGTGCTTGTGCTTACTCCCTGCTTCCACTCAGACAAGCTCTCTGCATGGCATCGACAGTGTAGCGCAAGAACTCGTGGGCGTCTTCCTGCTTCCCAAGCTTGAAATGTTCTCCTATTCCTACAAAAGAAACACTTGGCAGCTCTCTCCTATGGGAGAGGCGGAAAACCTGAAGAAGGCTCTGAAATCTCTTACGTGTGAGGGCACTGACGACAGCACTCGGCTTGATGGCACTGCCTGAGGCGTGCAGGACCTCGTTCACATGAGCTTCCATTATACACATCATGCAGAAGCCTTGCTGGACACCTGAAGAGGGAGGGAAGCGAGTTTCTCAGGTTAGCAAAATAGCCATGGCGATGGACAGCCCAGTGGAGGTCTTGGAGTTATAAGGAAAAGCTCTCTGCAGAGGGATGCTTAAGGGACAGAAGTTTTCTGTGCCATGAGCCCAGGGGGCTGGAAACTTGCAGGAACAGGGACTACTAAGAGGGGCCTTTCTGACCGACGTGCACCCCTCGATACAAGCGGCTTCTGGGCTTGTGTTCAGAGAGCAGCCACTTGGGGGGCTTGACAAAGAAGGGCTGCTTTTCTCCTAAATCAAGTTCCAGATCCCGGGAATCTGGGAAGCGCCTGACAAGGTTTCCAAGGAGATGTTCCTAAAAAGCACTCACACAGCCGGGTGTGCTCCCCAGAGAGCAGGTAGTTGGCCAGAGGGGGTGTGTATGTCAGGCACTGCAGGATGGAGTTGAGGAAGCAGGTATTGCCCAGGTTGTGGAGTCCCGCTCCGGCGTCCCGTTGCTGCTGCCACTCCATGCAGAGCTTCTCTGGGGGGAAGGGGGCCCCTTGGGACGGAGCCATTCCCTCGGCACTGGCTGCAGGGAAAGGACATTTGAAGAGCGTGCTGCTTGTCAAGTTCTGTACAGGAGCGCCCAGGACAACCAGCTCATGCCTCCACGACACAAACATCAGAGGAAGCCAAACACTGCCATTGGAATTAGCTGGTGCACAGAGAGTTTTGGAAAGTAGCCCATTGCCCTCCTGACTTCATTGAAAATCCAGAAAACCCATGCTGATTGCTGTGCCTTGGGCTACCTTCTGTTCCCTCTCCCTGACTGTAACTTGATGAAAACAAGTGCCTAGCACAGAGAGTAACCCTACCCATACCAGGTCATTGTCCAAGCAATCCCCCCGGTCAAAGTCTTGTACTACTGGCTGAGATGGGATTAAAATGCCTTGCCCTGTGTCTAACCCAAACCCCTGGGTAAGTTTGGCTGCTACCAAGAAACACCCCAGAATTCACTCTCGGTTGTCAGGACGTCAACATTCAGGGTTGGAGCATCAGCCCCATCTGTGGCCTTTGTGGATTCCAAAAGTCCAAGGCTGCTGGTGAAGCCATTACTCACAGGAGTTGTTCCCCGTTTCAGCCATCACTCCTCTCAGGAACAAAGGATAAAGCTTTCGATGACAAAGGATGTCAGATCCGGAAAGAGAAGATCGGGTCGAATGGTGCCACCTGAAAGCAAAGGACTACGTCTGTCTCCTGCAAATGATGCAAAAGACGTGGAAACGTAGCCCACAAGTCAGCAGGAGCCATCCAAATTGTTTCAGTGGTACTTGTAACCACTGCAGAGCTGCAGGCTGATAGCCTTGCTGTCCCTGTCACAGGATCCTGAGCTCAGAAGGTACAGGCCAGCCTAGACTTTGACCCCCTATCTACCTACTCTGTGATCGGCCCTGCACATCAAAGTATAGTTACCCTTGAAAGAGGATGAAAGTTGAGGGGGGGTGGGCAGGAAACGAGAAATGACTGGAAAACAGTAGGGGTACGAGTCGCAGGAGCAGGAGCGAAGCTCTCCCGAAGGCCAGCTCAGCTCAAATGGCTTCCGTTGGCCCGGTTTGCGGAACATCAAGCCCCAGGCCCACGAGGTCACAAAGGGGCAGTGATGCAGGTGCTGCATCACCCTTTGACACACCTGTATCCCCTGGAAAAGTGGTCCAAGGACACCCAGCTGCCAGGAGCCGGGCACCTCCCACAGCCATCAGCCATTTTCCCCCCTAAAAAAGCCCCACTCCAAAACAATTGTTAAAATATTGTTTATTGGGTCAACACCACCCCGTTCCCAAACAAAGAGCTTCACGCCAGCACGGCTCTTTTTATATAGAATTCAAATATTTATTGTAATAAAATAAATAAATAGTTCTCTTTTCACAACTAACAGAAAAACAAAAACAGAACAACAAAGCCAACAACAGGTTGTAGGGACTCAGTAAAATGTCAGAAGGGGAAGTGTAAAAAGACTCAGCCCAAGGGGATCCCAGAGTAACTGCAGTAGTGCCCGTCTCACAGCAGCTGCTGGTGGATTATTTCCTGCACCATCTTCCTGCGGCAGCTTTTCAGCGGAGGACGTTCCCCAGCTGGGGGCTGGGACAAAACGAGGTGTCTGCCCTCCAACACATGGTGTTCCAACCACCAGTTTACATGGATCTGAAGTTCTGCTGTCACAGAGAGAGTCATCAACAGCATGAAAAAAGGACTAAAGAGCACCCCGTAACCGCAAGCCTGAGTTAAGTAGCGGGCACCTAAGGGGGTGCAGTAATGTGTCACCCTCCACAAGTCCAGACAACCAGACATTACATCGTCCTGCTGTGTGGTGCAGCTACAGTCTACCTACCAAGTGGGACAGGTACGACTCACGGGGATACTCACCAGTCTTTGGTGTGCCAGATGGAAAAGGATCTCCTCCATATTTGTGTAAATCCAGGTGGTAATAGTTGGCACACGTCTACAGGAGAAGGTTGGAAGATGGAGCAAGGATGGAACACCTGTGTAGGGTGGCAGGCCGCAGTAGGGTGGCAGGTTGCAGGAGGGTGGCAGGCTGCTGTAGGGTGGCACGCTGCAGTAGGGTGGCAGGCTGGGGTGTGTTTTAACTTCGGAGTCAATAGGAGCAATAGAGTAGATTGGATCGGGGGACAAGTCCAGAGCAGGAGGGAAGGATGGAGCGCTGGAGAAGGCTGGAGCAGTCAAGGAGGCCAGAGCACTTTGGTGCAGGAAAAAACAATAGAGAAGAACCACAATGTTTATAAGCACAGCATTTCTTCTCGACATGTGCACCAGAAAGGAGACAGTTTATTCCTATACAGCTGTCTACATGTAAGTGGGGAGTCACAGCCAAAGCAATAAAATACCTAAAGTACAACGAGACTGTCAAATCCCTGGACAGAAACATCCAGCACTGCTATCACCACAAAACACAGCGGGCATGGCCGTGCGGAAGCCCTTCATACTCAGCTGGGTGGCTCTGAACTCGGGCAGACCAGAGGGGCTGGAGGCAAATTTGTCCCCTTAGTGTACCCAAAAGAGAAACCTTCCTCTAAGTTGTGCAAGAAGGACCAGGGGAGGTGGAAAGGAAGAGAGAAAATCCTGGCATTCCTTATGTTTACCTTACTATTCATGTCCCCAGAATAAAAAAAAAGCATCTTCTCTAGTTAGAAGGGGTGGAAGGTAAAATAAAAAGCTACTGAAGACCCCCCTTAGGAGAGCGGCCCAGGAAACCTTGGAAAAACATCCCTGTGCAGACACAGAGACAAATGTTGGGCAGCATGGAGGAAGTTCAGGAAGGAAATGGGAAGCAAACCTTTCAGAGAAGAAGGTCCAAGCAAACAGAAGGGGTTTACCTCGCACAAGGAGCTGTCTTGTGCCAAAGGGAGAGTGTTCCATTGCCCAAGAGAGTCCTGCAAGGCATTTGGTCTACGAGAGAAGAGCGTAAGCCATCAGTCACTGTAAAAGGGAACTGAGGAGGTTGATGAGGTGATGGTGAAGAGCTTCCCCAAAGGTCAATGCGCAGGAGAAACAAGCTCACAGCCTGACGTCAGTCTTACCAGTCTGCACCAGTTCTTCTCCCGGCACAGAACTTCTCAGTCTTTTCACTGGAGGCTCAGAGGAAAGGGCCTGAGTCTGAAACAGAAACAAACAAAGCACCGCCCTGAGTTTAACCTCAACACCAGCCCAAGCCAGCAGAAACTTCCAGAAATGGAGGCAGCTCTGGTCCAACACACAAGAGGCGCCTGCTGTCAAGGGGAAAGAGGAGCCTACGGCTGCACAGGGTCAGGAAAGTCTCTGCTAACCTCTCCCGCAGACTCTGCTGCTGGAGCAGCATCGCTGCCCGAAGCCCGGTGTTTCCTTGCTCTCCTGGCTGGTACCCTCACCGCAGCAGGAACCTCCTCCGCCTTCTCTTCACACCCACAGACGGTGTCATCTGAACAACAAAAGCAGGCCACGTGACAGCGTGACTTCAGAGGGGTTAGGAGTGCCATGTGCATGGGAGCCCACCTCCTCAATCCCACCCAAAGCAGTGGAATTCATTCTGAGCTGCACACCCTGCTGCAGTTTCAGACACCCCTCAGTTTTCCAAGGGATGCCAAACCTCAGAAGAACTGGGGCTATGAACTACCTTTGTCATGGGCGGCAGCTGGTTGGAGCTTCTGCAGTTCCTGCCAGTCAGGATGTTCCGCTGGCGGCTGAGGGCTGAGGAAAGAAGACACAGAACAGGGATTTACAACCCTGGGTGAGCTTCACACAAGCAAACTTCCAGAGCTAATTGCTGGATTTCCCCTTCCAAGCCCCCCCGCTATCATCTCAGACACACACTCAGCCACTGCAGAGCATCCCCCACTACTCCCAGCCAAGGCACCGCCAGTTATCCCGCTACAGTGGGGTAATTCCCTTCTCTTAATGCTGCTTCATGTGTTACGCTTGTTCCCAGCACCAAACAAATGGCTTCGGCTTACATGGAACTGGCTGTTTTCACTCTGCACAGGTTACCCCCCACCCCACAAGCCGCACACTGCCCTTCAGCGGGGCAATGCCCCTGTGCACAATGCTGAGTTACTCTCCCCGGGGGTTTCACCACCCACACCCGCAGTTTTTCCTCTTTCTCCCACGGGAAACCTCAAGGGGCAGAAATAACGAGCAGCCTGCGGCTGAGAGTTCCGTGCAAGGACTCCCGCAGGGGACCTGGCAACACCTTTGACACCCTACAGCCCGTCCCAGCCAGCGCTGCTGGAAAACCTCTTTGCAGCGGGAGAGCAGCTGAAGCACCTGATGCGCTTTCCCTGGCACCGCTTCGCCCGCCATTCCCAGCCAGGGCTCGCTGAGGGAAACCGGGTCTCCCGCTCCCATCGTGCCAGGACAGCCAGCAGCGCCTGCACAGGCACCTTCCTGCCCTGGCACTGTGCTCTGCACGGCTGCTGGGAACTGCTCCCGCTGCGGCCAGCGTCTCTCTCCACAGACGCTCCCTCTCCTCAGGGACACAGAAGCCACAGGCATGGCATGGCCATCGCTGCCCAGAGCAGGGGGGCCGGAACAAGATGGATCTCTAAGGGCCCTTCCAACCCCACAACCATCCACCGTCTGAGACTGGGAGCTCCGGGACACTGGCACCAGTTCACACCTAGGAAGGCATCCCCGTTTCTCCACACGCCCTACACCGGGACTCCCCTCCACCCGCTGCACACCCCGTTGCCCGCACACCCCACCCGCCGCCCCACGCTCGCTCCCAGGCCCTGTTTCTGTTCAAACTTCCCGCTGGCCCGGCCCGGCCCGGCCGCACCTCCCACGGGTGTGCGGGGCAGCCCCTCCGGTAGCTCCTACCGCTGCCTGTCTGGGGAAGGGAGAGTCCGGGGAAGCAACGGGGGGCGAGGGGCAGGGGCGGCCACGCACGCATGGTGTTGCTGCCCCTCCCGAGGGCAGAGGTCCCTCGGCAGCACCGGGCTGGGCTGGACTGGACTGGGCTGGGCCCCCCGGCGCTGCCCCGCAGCCTGCCCGCCCCGGCCGCCCCTCCCACGGGTGTGCGGGGCAGCCCCTCCATTGGCTTCTACCGCCGCCTGTCTGGGCAGGGAGAGCCCAGGGAAGCGAGGGGCGGTTCTCTCCTCTCTCTCCCCGCCCCCCCACCGCAGGCTCCGTAGCCCGAGGGAGGGAGGGAGGGAGGGAGGTGCGTGGGCGCGGCCGGCGGCCCGGCCCCTGGGCTGGTTCCCCCTCCGGTCTCCTCCCCCAGGCTCAGCGGGTGAGAGGACGGAGGCTGCGGGGCTTACCGAGCCCTTTTCTCCTCCCGCTGCCGGCGCTCGGTGCGTGTCTCCGCTCCCGCTCGCGCAGTGCCGACCGGCTCAGCCATGGCCCAAGGCACGACTGAGCCAGAGCGGCGGGTGGGCAGGACGCGTGGCCCGGGAAACGGAGCGGGGAGTTGGGAAGCGTTGAACGGCCGAACCGGCTGCCCGCGCAACGGCCACGAGCACCCGGCCGCCGAACCCAGCGGGAAAGGCCGAACCCAGCGGGCGGGAACGGGGCGGGTTTCGCCTTTCCCGCTGGGTCCGGCTGGGTCCCGGACCCACCCCGCTCCCCCCTGCCCTGACCGAAGAAGAACGGCGGGGATGCGGGGAGGGAGGGAGGGAGGGAGGGAGGGTGCTGCGCGGGCAGCCGGGATGAGGCTTCTTGGGGTGCCCCCGGGTTTATCCACCGTAAATCGGCGTTGCTGTGTGTGGTTCACTGCTGCTCAACAGCTGTTGCCACAATCGGGCAATACTTAAGGAAAAGACTTTTAAAGTCAGTAATATTTACTCTTGGGGGAGGTGGGGTGGGTGTGACACTAAACGTAGATGTAACAAGAGCCAGCTTTATACATATTCTTAATGAGACAAGTTCACAGGTCCACACACTGTTAACAGTGAGAAACTCCTCACCTTACCTTACTGTTGATGCAAATATCACTGATTGTGCTACAGCCCCGAGGGAGGCAAAAATAATTCTCCTTTCCCATGAAGTGCAGGCCGTCCCCAGGGGCACCAGAGCAGCCAGGGCTGCTTCCTGGGAGGGGAACAGCAGGGTGCAAAGGAGAGCACTTCCCAATTCACCTGCGGCAGCATGTGCCCCAGAGGCAGTGCTGGGTAGGGTGAAATGGCCAAATAGCCTAGGACCAAGAGCACCCTGGACTCAGGCATAAGGAAACCAAACCCTCATCAGTGGAACCAGAACTGTGGCAAGAGAGAAACACTCTCTGGAGGCTGTTCCCTCATTTCCCCATTTCTAACCCTCCTTCGGCATCCTTGCTGCTCCTTTCACCCTCCCACACCAGTTCCCGCAGCAGAAGGTGGCTGGGGGATGACCTGCTGGAGAAGAGCTCAGTGGAGAAGGACCTGGGGGTCCTGGTAGATGACAGGTGGCCATGAGCCAGCAGTGTGCCCTGGTGGCTATGAGAGCCAATGGGATCCTGGGGTGCATCCGGAGAAGTATAGCCAGCAGGTCAAAGGAGGTGATCCTCCCCCTCTACTCTGCCCTGGTGTCCTGGTTTTGGTCAGGATGGAGTTAAATTCATTTGTAGCAGCGGATGGAATGCTGTGTTTGGGAGTTAAAATGGGAGTAGTGCTGATAACACCCTGATGTTTCTAGTTGCTGTCAGACAGTCAAGGACTTTCTCAGCTCTTCATGAGAAAGGAGGGGCGAAGCCAGGACAGGTGACCCAACTGACCAAAGAGAGTATTCCACGCCAGTTACGTCCTGCCCAGGATATCGGGGGCTGACGGGAGGAAGGCCTGGGGCGGCTGCGGGACGCGCGGTTCTTGGGGGACGGTCGGGTTCTGGGACGGCTCTGGGTGGCACGGCCTGAGCTGTGGGTTTGGTGAGAAACTGCCTTGTGTATCAACAGCTTCATATATTTTTGCTCTGAAGTCCTGTTAGCGTTGTTACATTGTATCTTTCTGTCACCTTAGTAAACTATCCTTATCCCAACCCACGGGCCTCTTATTTCTTGGTTTTGGGGTTATTTGCCCCTTCCTCTTCCTTTTCCCTTCCCTTACTTCTCACCCCCTCCCCCGCCCTCTTCCCTTTAACCTGCTCTTTTCCTTTAAGGAGCAGGCAGCTGCGTGGATATTGGCCCTCAGCCGGGATGAAACCACGACACCTGGTCAGGCCCGACCTGGAGTATTTTGTCCAGTTCTGGGCTCCTTGGTTTAAAAAGGACAGGGATCTCCTGGAGAGAGTCCAAAGAAGGGCCATGAAGATGATTAGGGGCCTGGAACATCTCCCCTGTGAGGAAAGGCTGAGTAAGTTGGGACTCTTCAGCCTTGAGAAGAGAAGACTAAGGGGGGACCGATGATCTCTTGAGGTCCCTTCCAACCCCTACAATTCTATGATTCTATGATTCCTCCCATCTCCTTGCTAGCCAACCTCTAACCCTTCACCTTTCCCTGGAGGCTTTCAGCCCTGAGTGAGCAGCAGAGCCAGCTGTGAGCGGCCTCCCCAGCTCTGGCAGCGCCACAGGCCCGCAGCCCTCGGCGCTCAGGCCTAGCGAGGGTCCGCACGCCGAAGCGGCCCAGCCTGGCTGGCAGCGAGCGTGCCCCGGCTCTGGGCAAGGCCTGTTCCAGACACGGGGATCGCTGGTGGGGACCCCCTGTTTGCGGGGAAGCCGGCGCTGGCCATTAGCACCCTGAGCCAGCGACCCTAGCAGAGCCCTTCCGAGGGGCAACGGGTCTGGCGCCCGCGGAGCCCACGCGTACAAACGCCGGCGAGGACTGCAGAGCGCGTCCCGGCAGCCACGGGGAACCCGAGCCGGAGTCCCAGCCCTGCAGCTCCTGCTCAAGTATTCCTGCTCCAAACGTCCGTACGGCCTCAGGAGCCTGTTTATTTAGCAGAACACAAATACTGTCCATCAGCTCCACTCGCAGCTTTATCTCTCTGGGAGGCAAGAGATGCCACACTGAAACAGCATCCAAAGGCCAAAGCAAGGACAACGCACACGACAGACGCTTGGGTTCAGGGTCTATTTCACCTGCTGACACCCATTCTTCAGCTAGAGAAAAACAATTAGGTATTTTGGTTTTTAAAATCCAGTTTTTCTTGTGGAAGAAAAGACCTTTTAACACTTTATCTTTTTGTTTTGTTAGGGGCAATAAATAAATATATAAAGCTTTAAATGTTGCTTGGCTCAAGTTAAAACAGTTTTGTTATTGTTGTTGTGTTTAAGTTCCTGAAGTGGGGAAAAAAAAGTGCAACCCATACACATCCAGCCCAATGGAATGACTGCGGCCACGATCACTTTCAGAGCAGCTGAATCTGATCTACAGTATGGAGGACGGAAGGTGGGTGCAGCAGCACTCACCTCAAAACATGCCAAACGTCCAGCAATAGCTCCCAAACCAAAGGAGCCATCCTGTTCAGATGCCTCCCTCAGGGGAAACTGGAGTCAGAGCTTGTTTAGGTTTTGGGTGTCTTGTGTTCATCGTGGTGTCCTGTGTGCAGATCTTCAGGGCCGTGCTGAGGATCCCCTCGGAGCTGGGACAGCAGAAAGCCTTTGCCACACGTCTCCCTCACTTAGCCCTGGTCTCCCTATTCTCAGCACAATCATGTTTGCCCACCTGAAGCCCCCCTCCATCTCTTCCCTAATTCTGGACCTGGTAGTGGCATTTCTTGACTCGGTGATTCCCCCAGCATGACCCCCTCATCTACAGTGTGAGGAGCCAGGAGACCAAGGATGCCATGTGGAAACTGATGACTGGATGTTTCTAAGCAGCAACAAACTGCTCGTTGTCTTCTGTGTATCACTGGCCACGAAACTCACGTTAGGACCAGTCTGTATTTAGTAGGTTTTTTTAGAGGTTGGTTTGGTTGCTTTTCTTCCTAGTGTGTCTAAGCCATAATAACATGGTGCATGTTCATCTCATGACACATCTCCAGGTCTTGTGTGACCCAGACACCACGTAAAGATGAGCTGTGCTCTCTACGAAACGTGTTGGAACAGACCAGCAAAACTCCACACACTGGTATGAGAACCTTTTTCTTTTAAGAACTTGCCAAACCAAAATGTAACAGTGAAAAAGAAGATTTCTTTGCAGAAATAGATGTCAAGGCATGCGGGGCATCGCTAGTAGTCAAGCCGCTGAGCCAGTCCTCTTTCTACCAGAGCTCTGTTCACTGGCAGCATCTAAAGGAGGGGAAAAGAAGCAGAAAGGTGAACAAGCCACTGGGAAGAACCATCAGCCAGTTGCTAATCAACAGTCTGCATCATCATCGTCAACTCCCAACAGGAGCCCTTCCCCATCTCTCCCCTGGAGCCTGACAGGCTGTGACAGGCTCCCACATTTAGAAGAAAATACGTTTTCTCCAGCCCTCACTCCAGTCCCTTCAGAGGCTGCGCTCGCAAGGGAAGGGAGAAGGCTGAGCCAGAATCAAGGCTTGCACACAGCTGGCACCCAGGGAAACCTGCCGGAGCAGCACCCAGGGGACGTCTCCAGAGCTCCATTACCTGCCAGCGGGACCACGGTGTCCACTAAAACTTCTGCTGCTTGGAAAGGCAGAAGAGCTCAGGGTGAGTGGATTCCCAGAAACGAGCCCTTCGGGCAGATCAGCAGCGACCTCCTGAGAACCAACAGTATTCCTTCTCCTGCTTCCATCTCCCTTCCACACCCCTGCCCCTCCATCAGACCCGCCTGCAGCTGTGACACAGCAGAGCTGCCTTGGACTCTCAGGTCTGTCTGCCACTACCATGCTCAGGAGCATCAGGCTTTTGCACGATGCTACAAGTTTCTCAAGAGAACAGTGTGGGAGCAGTTGAGTTACTTGCCTTCTACTGGAGCTGGCAGGATTGGCATATCCGGTTGGGAGTAGCAGGCCCAAATGCTGCAGTATTCCAGGGAGTGGGGTGACCATTTAAAAACACAGTTCTCCTCCTCTTCCTCCCATCTGAGGTCTCATAGCTGGTGGTACCCATGAACCAGCTATGGACTTCATTGTCCCGCTGCAGGGACCTGCTCCGCCGCCTCCGCCTCTGCACACGGTGCTGCTGGGCATTCCCCGGTACAAGAGCCAGATGGGAGATGGCACTGGAGGGCCCAGATGCTCCAGTATCCCAGGGAGTGGAGTGACCAGTTAAAAACACTGTTCTCCTCCTCTTCCTTCCATCTGAGCCCTTATAGCTGGTGGTACCCATGAACCAGCTATGGTGTTCATTGTCCCACTGCAGGGACCTTCTCCGCCGCCTCCGCCTCTGCACAGTGTGCTGCTGTGCAGTCCCTGGTGCAGTAGCCAGATGAGAGATGGCACTGGAGGGGCCAGATGCTCCATTACACCAGGGAGTGGGGTGACCATTTAAAAGCACAGTTCTCCTCCTTTTCCTCCCATCTGAGGCCTTATGGCTGGTGGTACCCATGAACCAACTATGGAGGTCATTGTCGCGCTGCAGGGACCTGCTCCGCCACCTCCGCCTCTGCACACTGCGCTGTTGGGCAGTCCCTGGTGGAAGAGCCAGATGGGAGATGGCACCAGGGGGCCCAGATGCTGCAGTATCCGAGGGAGTGGGGTGACCACTTAAAAAGCCAGTTCTCCTCCTCTTCCTCCCAGTGGAAGCTTCATAGCTGGTGGCACCCATGAACCAGCTAGGGAGTTCATTGTCCCGCTGCAGGGACCTGCTCCGCCACCTCCGCCTCTGCACACTGTACTGCTGCGCATTCCCAGGTGGAAGAGCCAGATGGGAGATGGCACTGGAGGGCCCAGATGCTCCATTATCCCAGGGAATGGGGTGACCATTTAAAAGCACACTTCTCCTCCTCTTTCTTCCATCTGAGGCCTTATGGCTGGTGGTATCCATGAACCAGCCATGGAGTTCATTGTCCCGCTGCCGGGACCTGCTCCGCCTCCTCCGCCTCTGCACACTGTGATGATGAGCAGTTCCAGGTGGAAGAGCCAGATGGGAGATGGCACCAGGTGGCCCAGATGCTACAGTATCCGAGGGAGTGGGGTGACTACTTAAAATCCCAGTTCTCCTCCTCTTCCTCCCAGTAGAAGCCTTATAGCTGGTGGTACCAATGAACCAGCAAGAGAGTTCATTGTCCCACTGCAGGGACCTGCTCCGCCACCTCCGCCTCTGCACACGGTGCTGCTGGGCAGTCCCTGGTGCAGTAGCCATATGAGAGATGGCACTGGAGGGCCCAGATGCTCCAGTATCTGAGGGAGTGGGGTGACCACTTAAAAACACAGTTCTCCTCCTCCTCTTCCTCCCATCTGAGGTCTCATAACTGGTGGTATCCATTAACCAGC
This sequence comes from Gallinula chloropus, assembly GCF_964237585.1. Taxonomy (NCBI): domain Eukaryota; kingdom Metazoa; phylum Chordata; class Aves; order Gruiformes; family Rallidae; genus Gallinula; species Gallinula chloropus. The sequence continues at coordinate 29,189,079 of NC_140092.1, forward strand.
TGTGGAGTTCATCACCCCGCTGTAGGGACCTGCTCCGACACCTCCGCCTCTGCACCCGGTGCTGCTGGGCATTCCCTGGTGCAGTAGCCAGATGAGAGATGGCACTGGAGGGCCCAGATGCTCCGGTGTCCCAGGGAGTGGAGTGACCAGTTAAAAACACAGTTCTCCTCCTCTTCCTACCATCTGAGGTCTCATAGCTGGTGGTATCCATGAACCAGCTATGGAGTTCATCACCCCGCTGCAGGGACCTGCTCCGCCACCTCCGCCTCTGCACACTGTGCTGCTGGGCAGTCCCTGGTGCAGTAGCCAGATGAGAGATGGCACTGGAGGGCCCAGATGTTCCATTATCCCAGGGGGAGGGGTGAAGATTTAAAAACACAGTTCTCCTCCTCTTCCTCCCATCTGAGGCCTCATAGCTGGAGGTACCCATTAACGAGCCATGGAGTTCATCATCCCGCGGCAGGCACCTGATCCGCCGCCTCCGCCTCTGCACCCGGTGCTGCTGGGCATTCCCTAGTGGAAGAGCCAGATGGGAGATGGCACTGGGGAGCTCAGATGCTGCAGTATCCCAGGGAATGGGGTGACCACTGAAAAACACAGTTCTCCTCCTCTTTCTCCCATCTGAGGTCTCATAGGTGGTGCTACCAATGAACCAGCTATGGAGTTCATTGTCCAACTGCAGGGATCTGCTCCGCCGCCTCCGCCTCTGCACACGGTGCTGCTGAGCAATCCCAGGTGGAAGAGCCAGATGGGAGATGGCACTGGAGGGCCCAGATGCTCCAGTATCCGAGGGAGTGGGGTGACCACTTAAAAAGCCAGTTCTCCTCCTCTTCCTCCCAGTGGAATCCTCATAGCTGGTGGTACCCGTGAAGGAGCAATGGAGTTCATCATCCCACTGCAGGGACCTGCTCCGCCGCCTCCGCCTCTGAACACGGTGCTGCTGGGCAGTCCCCGGTGGATGAGCCAGATGGGAGATAGCATTGGGGGGCCCAGATGCTGCATTATCACAGGGAGTGAGGTCACCAGGTAAAAGCACAGTTCTCCTCCTTTTCCTCCCATCTGGGGCCTCATAGCTGGTGGTGCCCATGAACCAGCTATGGAGTTCATTGTCCCGCTGCGGGGATCTGCTCCGCCACCTCCGCCTCTGCACACTGTGCTGCTGGGCAGTCCCTGGTGCAGTAGCCAGATGGGAGATGGCACTGGGGGCCCCAGATGCTGTGGTATCCCGACGAGTGGGGTCACCATTTAAAAGCACAGTTCTCCTCCTTTTCCTCCTAGCTGAGGCCTCATAGCTGGTGGTACCCATGAACCAGCCATGGACCTGGCTGCCCTGCTGCGGGAGTCTGCTTTGCTCCCTCTGCCTGGGCGTGCTTTGCTTCGGAGCAGCCGTGGTTGTGGGAACCTGCTTGGAGCTGGCACTGGAGGGCCCTGGAATGCCATCAGCCTTTGGGTCTTGGTAGAGATGTGGCAGAGTTCTCCTCCTCTTGCCAGCTGAGGTGTCATAGTCGGTGGTAAGGGAGCAGCTGCAGACATCACTGCCCCTCTGTGGGGCTGTGCTCTGAGTACCCTCCCTGAGCCTTTTCCTCTGGCATCGGGAGGAAGGGCTCGCTCCACGCTTGGAGAAGGAGCAGCCCTGCAGCTGTGAAGAAAGCTGCCATGTGGGAGGGCAAAGACAGCAATGTCAGTCCCAGAAAGAAATCCATCCCCTGTCCCTCTGGCACCCTAAGCCACCCTCTGCTGTTACCTCAGTCCTTGGAGGCAGACCCACTGGTCCCACAGCATCCGCCTGCTTGCAGTCGCTTCCCTGCTGACCGAGGAGGGACTGGGCAGATGGTGACGCTGGTGAGGAAGCAGCCTTGTCTCCGGTTTTCAAATCAAACTTCCTGGAGAAAAGAAGCCAAGTGAGCCCCAGTTAGGGCTGCTCTTGCAGCCTCCTTTGGCCTTCAGTTGTTTGCTTAGAGCACATTCTATCATGATTTGGCTTGGAAGGGACCTTAAAGATCTCCGAGTTTTACTCCCCCCAGCCACTGCTACAGGCAGGGATGCTCTCCACTTGACCAGGTTGCCCAGCGCCCCATCCACCCAGGCCTTGAAGACTTCCAGGGAGCCAGGGGCATCCGCCGCCTCTCTAGGCAACCTCTGCCAGAGCCTCAATGCCCTCACAGAAAAGAATTTCTTCCTCAGATCGAAACTAAAGCTCCCTCCTTTAGGTTTCAGAGCATTCCCCCTCATCCTATCGCTACACGCCCTGATAACGAGTCCCGCGTCATCTCTCCTGGAGACTCCCTTTAGGTCCTCTTCTCTACATAGGCCAGCTTCAGAGAGCAGACAAGCAGCAGTTAGCCTAAAGCCCAGCAAGGAAGGATAAGAGTTGATGTGGGGTAGTTCAGGTTTTACAGCACTGAGTGATGCAGGCAGTAACGGTCTCCTGTGGCAGAAGGAGAAACGCTGAGGAGGATGGGAAGAAAAACTGCAAAACCACAAACAAAGGAAACTTTTTCTGAGGCTATTTGAATGCTGGTTCTTACCTGACGTAGAACAGCAAATAGGCCTCCTTCCTGCAAACTGCATTGATGCTGCAGCGTTCCACAGACGCGTCATCCATCTCATACCACAGTCCATTGCTGGCCTGCAAAGAAAGGCAGCGGCATCTGGAGATGAGCTGCGTGGCTGCTCCACAAAAGCACGGGCAGAAAAAAGCACCAGACCTCACCCAAAGCCGTGGCTGCCAGTCACCCTGCAGCCTGGTTCCCTTGCTAGGAAGGAAGCTGCTCTTTACCTTGATGTAGCAGAGATAGTGTCCGGCATGGCAGCTGGCACCTTTGTGCAGCAGGACAGCATATAGAGAGTAGAGGAGCGGCTCTTCAGCAGTCTGCGATGTGTATGGCCGAAGATCCAAGTGCTCAGGATACTCCACAACCTACCAAGGAGAGACTGAGAGTGCTCAGAGATGATGCTGCAAGATTTTCTGAGAGAGCCTGCCAAGGCCAGGCGCTAGAGGTGAGGTGTCTACAGACACCTTTTGGGCTCCTGAGCACTTGGCTGTGCCCGAAAGCAACACGTAAAGCTTTGGCTGGCAGGAAATGGCTCTCAGCCAAAGCAGCCCTGTCCCTGTCAGAGCAGAACACGCGTTTGTCTTTCCCCCAGAACTCTCCTCTCCCCTCCCCAGAAAGGAACACAAACTGGTGGAAGAGCACACTGCTTTTGGGAATCTCCTGCTCCGGGAGGAGCAAGCTGCGCTCCAGCTGGGTACACACCTTCTCCATCTTCCTGCCGGTGAGCTCTTCAAACCTTTTCAGGCACAGGGTGAGGACCTTGGGCGCGTGATGGACACTCAGCCCCTTGGAGGCAGGAACCCTCTTGTCACACCTGCAAACCAAGCACAGAGCCAGGTCTCAAGCCACGGCTCCTTCTTGTGCACTCATCCTCTGTGCAAAGAGGACTTCTGCTCCGTGACACACAGCACCTTCATGCAGGATCTAGTCTTAAGACATTGTTCCTAATGGTCTTACGTGCGACATTGCAAGCAGTTCTCGCCCTCCAACTGCTCGGGTGCCACAAAGCCCTTCAGAGCTGCAGTGACAGAGTCTGCTGCCTGCAGGAACGAGAAGGGAGAGCACTGAGCGGTGGGAAATGCCCTCACTCACCCATATGCTCCCTAGGGAGTCGCCAAGCAGGGCCCAGGAGGAGGCAGAGGGCGTATTCTGCTGAAGGCTTCACACAATTCCCAGGCATTCCTGGGGCCCTCAAGAGCACCCTCTCTGTGGCACCGCTCAGTTCAGCTGCCTGTCGTGTGCAGGGTCATGAACAAACCCACAACCCATCAGCCCAGGAGCCAGATGGGTGTTGAGGGCGAAGGGAAGAAGGATGAGAGGTCACTGAGGGTGCAGGGAGGATAATGCACGCTTGTCCAGATGAAAGCCAGCACCTCCAGGGAGCGCAGTGCCACGGCCTCCTCAGGACACCGTCCATTCCGCTTCCCACCCACCACCACCAAGCTCCCTTGCATTTGCACTACTTGTTTCCAAGTCATCTGCGTGGATTCTGGAAAGCTACAGGGGCCTTGGGACACCTTGAATCACAGCTCAACAAACCCTCTTACCTTTATATCCAGGAGCACATCCAGGAAGGGCTCGTAGGAATCAGAAACCGCTTTGCAGCTCGAGCACGTGACTGGAACGCAAATCAAAATGCTGAGTGACAGGGGCAGTCAACTGACTGGGATGGCTTACGCTGGTCATACCAGCGCCAGTCACACCATCAGCAGTTGTTCAAAGGCAGGCAGAAGAGCACAGACAATTCCAAGGGCAGTTATGGAAAGAAGTACCTCTGGATCTCAGCGAGCCCCCGAATATTTGGTGCACAACGGTGGTTTCTTGCAAAGACAAGTCCAAGCTGGAACAAAGCGGTAAGGCAGAGAGTTATGTCCTCCAAGAGCTTTTTGCTTTCTCTGAAAGCCCTGGGCATAGGTTTTCCTTGATGGGAGGACATCAGGGAATCCAAAGGGCTTGGGAACATAGAGGAGAGAATGTGCTTGTGCTTACTCCCTGCTTCCACTCAGACAAGCTCTCTGCATGGCATCGACAGTGTAGCGCAAGAACTCGTGGGCGTCTTCCTGCTTCCCAAGCTTGAAATGTTCTCCTATTCCTACAAAAGAAACACTTGGCAGCTCTCTCCTATGGGAGAGGCGGAAAACCTGAAGAAGGCTCTGAAATCTCTTACGTGTGAGGGCACTGACGACAGCACTCGGCTTGATGGCACTGCCTGAGGCGTGCAGGACCTCGTTCACATGAGCTTCCATTATACACATCATGCAGAAGCCTTGCTGGACACCTGAAGAGGGAGGGAAGCGAGTTTCTCGGGTTAGCAAAATAGCCATGGCGATGGACAGCCCAGTGGAGGTCTTGGAGTTATAAGGAAAAGCTCTCTGCAGAGGGATGCTTAAGGGACAGAAGTTTTCTGTGCCATGAGCCCAGGGGGCTGGAAACTTGCAGGAACAGGGACTAGTAAGAGGGGCCTTTCTGACCGACGCGCACCCCTCGATACAAGCGGCTTCTGGCCTTGTGTTCAGAGAGCAGCCACTTGGGGTCTTGACAAAGAAGGGCTGCTTTTCTCCTAAATCAGGTTCTAGACCCCGGGAATCTGGGAAGCGCCTGACAAGGTTTCCAAGGAGATGTTCCTAAAAAGCACTCACACAGCCGGGTGTGCTCCCCAGAGAGCAGGTAGTTGGCCAGAGGGGGTGTGTATGTCAGGCACTGCAGGATGGAGTTGAGGAAGCAGGTATTGCCCAGGTTGTGGAGTCCCGCTCCGGCGTCCCGTTGCTGCTGCCACTCCATGCAGAGCTTCTCTGGGGGGAAGGGGGCCCCTTGGGACGGAGCCATTCCCTCGGCACTGGCTGCAGGGAAAGGACATTTGAAGAGCGTGCTGCTTGTCAAGTTCTGTACAGGAGCGCCCAGGACAACCAGCTCATGCCTCCAAGACACAAACGTCAGAGGAAGCCCAACACTGCCATTGGAATTAGCTGGTCCACAGAGAGTTTTGGAAAGTAGTCCGTTGCCCTCCTGACTTCATTGAAAATCCAGAAAACCCATGCTGATTGCTGTGCCTTGGGCTACCTTCTGTTCCCTCTCCCTGACTGTAACTTGATGAAAACAAGTGCCTAGCACAGAGAGTAACCCTACCCATACCAGGTCATTCTACGAGCAATGGCCCCGTTCAAAGTCTTGTACTACTGGCTGAGATGGGATTAAAATGCCTTGCCCTGTGTCTAACCCAAACCCCTGGGTAAGTTTGGCTGCTACCAAGAAACACCCCAGAATTCACTCTCGGTTGTCAGGACGTCAACATTCAGGGTTGGAGCATCAGCCCCATCTGTGGTCTTTGTGGATTCCAAAAGTCCAAGGCTGCTGGTGAAGCCATTACTCACAGGAGTTGTTCCCCATTTCAGCCATCACTCCTCTCAGGAACAAAGGATAAAGCTTTCGTTGACAAAGGATGTCAGATCCAGAAAGAGAAGATCGGGTCGAATGGTGCCACCTGAAAGCAAAGGACTACGTCTGTCTCCTGCAAATGATGCAAAAGACGTGGAAACGTAGCCCACAAGTCAGCAGGAGCCATCCAAATTGTTTCAGTGGTACTTGTAACCACTGCAGAGCTGCAGGCTGATAGCCTTGCTGTCCCTGTCACAGGATCCTGAGCTCAGAAGGTACAGGCCAGCCTAGACTTTGACCCCCTATCTACCTACTCTGTGATCGGCCCTGCACATCAAAGTATAGTTACCCTTGAAAGAGGATGAAAGTTGAGGGGGGGTGGGCAGGAAATGAGAAATGACTGGAAAACAGTAGGGGTACGAGTCGCAGGAGCAGGAGCGAAGCTCTCCCGAAGGCCAGCTCAGCTCAAATGGCTTCCGTTGGCCCGGTTTGCGGAACATCAAGCCCCAGGCCCACGAGGTCACAAAGGGGCAGTGATGCAGGTGCTGCATCACCCTTTGACACACCTGTATCCCCTGGAAACGTGGTCCAAGGGCACGCAGCTGCCAGGAGCCGGGCACCTCCCACAGCCGTCAGCCATTTTCCCCCCTAAAAAAAACCCCACTCCAAAACAATTGTTAAAATATTGTTTATTGGGTCGACACCACCCCGTTCCCAAACAAAGAGCTTCACGCCAGCACGGCTCTTTTTATATAAAATTCAAATATTTATTGTAATAAAATAAATAAATAGTTCTCTATTCACAATTAACAGAAAAACAAAAACAGAAGAACAAAGCCAACAACAGGTTGTAGAGAATGTCAGGAGAGAAAGTGTAACAAGACTCAGCCCAAGGGGATCCCAGAGTAACTGCAGTAGTGCCCGTCTCACAGCAGCTGCTGGTGGATTATTTCCTGCACCATCTTCCTGCGGCAGCTTTTCAGCGGAGGACGTTCCCCAGCTGGGGGCTGGGACAAAATGAGGTGTCTGCCCTCCAACACATGGTGTTCCAACCACCAGTTTACATGGATCTGAAGTTCTGCTGTCACAGAGAGAGTCATCAACAGCATGAAAAAAGGACTAAAGAGCACCACGTAACCGCAAGCCTGAGTTAAGTAGCGGGCACCTAAGGGGGTGCAGTAATGTGTCACCCTCCACAAGTCCAGACAACCAGACATTACATCGTCCTGCTGTGTGGTGCAGCTACAGTCTACCTACCAAGTGGGACAGGTACGACTCACGGGGATACTCACCAGTCTTTGGTGTGCCAGATGGAAAAGGATCTCCTCCATATTTTGGTATATCCAGGTGGTAATAGTTGGCACACGTCTACCGGACAAGGTTGGAAGATGGAGCAAGGATGGAACACCTGTGTAGGGTGGCAGGCCACAGTAGGGTGGCACGTTGCAGGAGGGTGGCAGGCTGCTGTAGGGTGGCACGCTGCAGTAGGGTGGCAGGCTGGGGTGTGTTTTAACTTCGGAGTCTATTGGAGCGATGGAGTAGATTGGATCGGGGGACAAGTCCAGAGCAGAAGGGAAGGATGAAGCGCTGGAGAAGGCTGGAGTAGTCAAGGAGGCCAGAGCACTTTGGTGCAGGAAAAAACAATAGAGAAGAACCACAATGTTTATAAGCACAGCATTTCTTCTCGACATGTGCACCAGAAAGGAGACAGTTTATTCCTATACAGCTGTCTACATGTAAGTGGGGAGTCACAGCCAAAGCAATAAAATACCTAAAGTACAACGAGACTGTCAAATCCCTGGACAGAAACATCCAGCACTGCTATCACCACAAAACACAGCGGGCATGGCCGTGCGGAAGCCCTTCATACTCAGCTGGGCGGCTCTGAACTCGGGCAGACCAGAGGGGCTGGAGTCAAATTTGTCATCTCAGTGTACCCAAAAGAGAAACCTTCCTCTAAGTTGTGCAAGAAGGACCAGGGGAGGTGGAAAGGAAGAGAGAAAATCCTGGCATTCCCTATGTTTCCCTTACCTTTCATGTTCCCAGAAAAAAAAAAAAAAAGCATCTTCTCTAGTTAGAAGGGGTGGAAGGTAAAATAAAAAGCTACTGAAGACCCCCCTTAGGAGAGCGGCCCAGGAAACCTTGGAAAAACATCCCTGTGCAGACACAGAGACAAATGTTGGGCAGCACGGAGGAAGTTCAGGAAGGAAATGGAAAGCAAACCTTTCAGAGAAGAAAGTCCAAGCAAACAGAAGGGGTTTACCTCGCACAAGGAGCTGTCTTGTGCCAAAGGGAGAGTGTTCCATTGCCCAAGGCAGTCCCACAAGGCATTTGGTCTACGAGAGAAGAGCGTAAGCCATCAGCCACAGTAAAAGGGAACTGAGGAGGTTGATGAGGTGATGGTGAAGAGCTTCCCCAAAGGTCAATGCTTCCTTTCTCCCCTACGTCCCCACATTCCCTGTGTTCCGGTACTTTAGAACGGTCTCATATTTTCTTATTGGCAACTCCAGCAAGTTGTGCTTGGCACAACGTATCGCCAGGCTGAACCCCAAATTCAAAGCCAAAAAGGGTTCTGGGGATCTAACACCTCACATCAAACCAATTTCACTCTGGCCAGCTGGCAGTGGCCGTATCGCAGCTGGAGCTGGCTGCATCCAAGGCAGCTCTGGGACTGAGATGCCGAGCTAAACGCCCGGCCCCGACCCTGCAGCAGCGCAGGGGTGCAGGGAAGAAACTCAGTTCCCACTCCAGCACTGCCAGACGCTACCGAGGGGCGATGCCGCCACAACCCGTCCGTGAGCCGAGGGGGAGAGTTGCACCACACGCCAGGAAGGGCGCAGGAGAAACAAGCTCACAGCCTGACGTCAGTCTTACCAGTCTGCACCAGTTCTTCTCCCGGCACAGAACTTCTCAGTCTTTTCACTGGAGGCTCAGAGAAAAGGGCCTGAGTCTGAAACAGAAACAAACAAAGCACCGCCCTGAGTTTAACCTCAACACCAGCCCAAGCCAGCAGAAACTTCCAGAAATGGAGGCAGCTCTGGTGCGACACACAAGAGGCGCCTGCTGTCAAGGGAAAAGAGGAGCCTACGGCTGCACAGGGTCAGGAAAGTCTCTGCTAACCTCTCCCGCAGACTCTGCTGCTGGAGCAGCATCGCTGCCCGAAGCCCGGTGTTTCCTTGCTCTCCTGGCTGGTACCCTCACCGCAGCAGGAACCTCCTCAGCCTTCTCTTCACACCCACAGACGGTGTCATCTGAACAACAAAAGCAGGCCACGTGACAGCGTGACTTCAGAGGGGTTAGGATTGCCATTTGCATGGGAGCCCACCTCCTCAATCCCACCCAAAGCAGTGGAATTCATTCTGAGCTGCACACCCTGCTGCAGTTTCAGACACCCCTCAGTTTTCCAAGGGATGCCAAACCTCAGAAGAACTGGGGCTATGAACTACCTTTGTCATGGGCGGCAGCTGGTTGGAGCTTCTGCAGTTCCTGCCAGTCAGGATGTTCTGCTGGCGGCTGAGGGCTGAGGAAAGAAGACACAGAACAGGGATTTACCCTCAAGGGGCAGAAATAACGAGCAGCCTGCGGCTGAGAGTTCCGTGCAAGGACTCCCGCAGGGGACCTGGCAACACCTTTGACACCCTACAGCCCGTCCCAGCCAGCGCTGCTGGAAAACCTCTTTGCAGCGGGAGAGCAGCTGAAGCACCTGATGCGCTTTCCCTGGCACCGCTTTGCCCGCCATTCCCAGCCAGGGCTCGCTGAGGGAAACCGGGTCTCCCGCTCCCATCGTGCCAGGACAGCCAGCAGCGCCTGCACAGGCACCTTCCTGCCCTGGCACTGTGCTCTGCACGGCTGCTGGGAACTGCTCCCGCTGCGGCCAGCGTCTCTCTCCACAGACGCTCCCTCTCCTCAGGGACACAGAAGCCACAGGCATGGCATGGCCATCGCTGCCCAGAGCAGGGGGGCCGGAACAAGATGGATCTCTAAGGGCCCTTCCAACCCCACAACCATCCACCATCTGTGACTGGGAGCTCCGGGACACTGGCACCAGTTCACACCCAGGAAGGCATCCCCGTTTCTCCACACGCCCTACACCGGGACTCCCCTCCACCCGCTGCACACCCCGGTGCCCGCACACCCCACCCGCCGCCCCACGCTCGCTCCCAGGCCCTGTTTCTGTTCAAACTTCCCGCTGGCCCGGCCCGGCCCGGCCGCACCTCCCACGGGTGTGCGGGGCAGCCCCTCCATTGGCTTCTACCGCCGCCTGTCTGGGCAGGGAGAGCCCAGGGAAGCGAGGGGCGGTTCTCTCCTCTCTCTCCCCGCCCCCCCACCGCAGGCTCCGCAGCCCGAGGGAGGGAGGGAGGGAGGTGCGTGGGCGCGGCCGGCGGCCCGGCCCCTGGGCTGGTTCCCCCTCCGGTCTCCTCCCCCAGGCTCAGCGGGTGAGAGGACGGAGGCTGCGGGGCTTACCGAGCCCTTTTCTCCTCCCGCTGCCGGCGCTCGGTGCGTGTCTCCGCTCCCGCTCGCGCAGTGCCGACCGGCTCAGCCATGGCCCAAGGCACGACTGAGCCAGAGCGGCGGGTGGGCAGGACGCGTGGCCCGGGAAACGGAGCGGGGAGTTGGGAAGCGTTGAACGGCCGAACCGGCTGCCCGCGCAACGGCCACGAGCACCCGGCCGCCGAACCCAGCGGGAAAGGCCGAACCCAGCGGGCGGGAACGGGGCGGGTTTCGCCTTTCCCGCTGGGTTCGGCTGGGTCCCGGACCCACCCCGCTCCCCCCTGCCCTGACCGAACAAGAACGGCGGGGATGCGGGGAGGGAGGGAGGGAGGGAGGGAGGGTGCTGCGCGGGCAGCCGGGATGAGGCTTCTTGGGGTGCCCCCGGGTTTATCCACGGTAAATCGGCGTTGCTGTGTGTGGTTCACTGCTGCTCCCGAAGGAGGCAAAAATAATTCTCCTTTCCCATGAAGTGCAGGCCGTCCCCAGGGGCACCAGAGCAGCCAGGGCTGCTTCCTGGGAGGGGAACAGCAGGGTGCAAAGGAGAGCACTTCCCAATTCACCTGCGGCAGCATGTGCCCCAGAGGCAGGGCTGGGCAGGGTGAAATGACCAAATAGCCTAGGACCAAGAGCACCCTGGACTCCTGCATAAGGAAACCAAACCCTCATCAGTGGAACCAGAACTGTGGCAAGAGAGAAAAACTCTCTGGAGGCTGTTCCCTCATTTCCCCATTTCTAACCCTCCTTCGGCATCCTTGCTGCTCCTTTCACCCTCCCACACCAGTTCCCGCAGCAGAAGGTGGCTGGGGGATGACCTGCTGGAGAAGAGCTCAGTAGAGAAGGACCTGGGGGTCCTGGTAGATGACAGGTTGGCCATGAGCCAGCAGTGTGCCCTGGTGGCTAAGAGAGCCAATGGGATCCTGGGGTGCATCCGGAGAAGTATAGCCAGCAGGTCAAAGGAGGTGAACATCTCTCCTGTGAGGATAGGCTGAGTAAGTTGGGACTCTTCAGCCTTGAGAAGAGAAGACTAAGGGGGGACTGATGATCTCTTGAGGTCCCTTCCAACCCCTACAATTCTATGATTCTATGATTCCTTCCATCTCCTTGCTGTCCAACCTCTAACCCCTCACCTTTCCCTGGAGGCTTTCAGCCCTGAGTGAGCAGCAGAGCCAGCTGTGAGCGGCCTCCCCAGCTCTGGCAGCGCCACAGGCCCGCAGCCCTCGGCGCTCAGGCCTAGCGAGGGTCCGTACGCCGAAGCGGCCCAGCCTGGCTGGCAGCGAGCGTGCCCCGGCTCTCGGCAAGGCCTGTTCCAGACACGGGGATCGCTGGTGGGGCCCCAGACCTCAAGAGATCATCGGGTCCAACCCCCCTGCCAAAGCAGCTCCCTAGGACAGGTCACTCAGATTGGCGTCCAGACGGGTCTTGAATCTCTCCAGAGATGGAGACTCCACCACCTCCCTGGGCAGCCTGTCCCAGGGCTCTGTCACCCTCACTGGGAAAAAGTTCTTCCCCATGTTGGTGCGGAACTTCCTGTGCTCCAACTTGCAGCCATTGCCCCTTGTCCTATCCCCACAGACCACTGAAAAGGGGCTGGCTGATTCCCCCTGCATCCCCTGCTTCAGATAATTATAGACTTTAATTAGGTCCCCCCTTAGTCTTCTCAAGGCTGAAGAGTCCCAGCTTACTCAGCCTATCCTCACAGGGGAGATGTTCCAGGCCCCTAATCATCTTCGTGGCCCTTCTTTGCACTCTCTCCAGGAGATCCCTGTCCTTTTTAAACCAAGGAGCCCAGAACTGGACACAATACTCCAGGTGGGGCCTGACCAGGGCAGAGTAGAGGGGGAGGATCACCTCCTTTGACCTGCTGGCTATACTCCTCCGGATGCAGCCCAGGATGCCATTGGCCTGACCAGGGCAGAGTAGAGCAGTTATTCCTTCCCAGGTGCAAGACTTTACACTTGCTTTTGTTGAACTTCATCTGGTTTCCAACTGCCCAGCTCTCCAGCCTGTCCAGGTCTTGCTGGATGGCAGCGCAGTGTTCCAGCCTGTCAGCCACTCCTCCCAGCTTTGTATCATCGGGTACTTGCTGAGGGTGGATGCTATTCCCTCATCAAGGTCGTCAGTGAAGATACTAAACAGAACTGGACCCAACACCGAGCCCTGGGGAACACCACTAGTAACAGGCCTTGTCCTGCTTTTGGTCAGGATGGAGTTAAATTCATTTGTAGCAGCGGATGGAATGCTGTGTTTGGGAGTTAAAATGGGAGTAGTGCTGATAACACCCTGATGTTTCTAGTTGCTGTCAGACAGTCAAGGACTTTCTCAGCTCTTCATGAGAAAGGAGGGGCGAAGCCAGGACAGGTGACCCAACTGACCAAAGAGAGTATTCCACGCCAGTTACGTCCTGCCCAGGATATCGGGGGCTGACGGGAGGAAGGCCTGGGGCGGCTGCGGGACGCGCGGTTCTTGGGGGACAGTCGGGTTCTGGGACGGCTCTGGGTGGCACGGCCTGAGCTGTGGGTTTGGTGAGAAACTGCATTGTGTATCAACAGCTTCATAGATTTTTGCTCTGAAGTCCTGTTAGCGTTGTTACATTGTATCTTTCTGTCACCTTAGTAAACTATCCTTATCCCAACCCTCGGGCCTCTTATTTCTTGGTTTTGGGGTTATTTGCCCCTTCCTCTTCCTTTTCCCTTCCCTTACTTCTCACACCCCCCCCCCCCCCCCCCCCCTTCCCTTTAACCTGCTCTTTTCCTTTAAGGAAAAGGCAGCTGCGTGGATCTTGGCCCTCAGCCAGGATGAAACCACGACACCTGGTCAGGCCCGACCTGGAGTATTTTGTCCAGTTCTGGGCTCCTTGGTTTAAAAAGGACAGGGATCTCCTGGAAAGAGTCCAAAGAAGGGCCATGAAGATGATTAGGGGCCTGGAACATCTCCCCTGTGAGGAAAGGCTGAGTAAGTTGGGACTCTTCAGCCTTGAGAAGAGAAGACTAAGGGGGGACCGATGATCTCTTGAGGTCCCTTCCAACCCCTACAATTCTATGATTCTATGATTCCTCCCATCTCCTTGGTAGCCAACCTCTAGCCCTTCACCTTTCCCTGGAGGCTTTCAGCCCTGAGTGAGCAGCAGAGCCAGACCAAAAGGCGATGCAGAAAGGCTGGGTCCTCGCAGCGGCATTTCGCATGCACAGACCTCGAGTGGTGGCCCCAAAGCACGGCTGGGGCTTTTGGGAAGGGAGGGCAAAGGAGAACAGTTCCTTCTGGCAGCACGCTGCCGCAGCACAGGCGCTGTGCAGCAGGACGAGCCGTGCCCGCTGCTGGGCTCTGGAGTGCAGAGCGCGTCCCGGCAGCCACGGGGAACCCGAGCCGGAGTCCCAGCCCTGCAGCTCCTGCTCGAGTATTCCTGCTCCAAACGTCCGTACGGCCTCAGGAGCCTGTTTATTTAGCAGAACACAAATACTGTCCATCAGCTCCACTCGCAGCTTTATCTCTCTGGGAGGCAAGAGATGCCACACTGAAACAGCATCCAAAGGCCAAAGCAAGGACAATACACACGACAGACACTTGGGTTCAGGGTCTATTTCACCTGCTGACATCCATTCTTCAGCTAGAGAAAAACAATGAGGGATTTTGGTTTTTTGAAATCCAGTTTTCCTTGCGAAAGAAAAGACCTTTTAACACTTTCTCTTTTTGTTTTGTAAGGGGCAATAAATAAATATATAAAGCTTTAAATGTTGCTTGTCTCAAGTTAAAACAGTTTTGTTATTGTTGTTGTGTTTATGTTCCTGAAGTGGGGGAAAATAAGTGCATCCCATACACATCCAGCCCAATGGAATGACTGCGGCCACGATCACTTTCAGAGCAGCTGAATCTGTCTGATCTACAATATGGAGGACGGAAGGTGGGTGCAGCAGCACTCACTTCAAAACATGCCAAACGTCCAGCAATAGCTCCCAAACCAAAGGAGCCATCCTGTTCAGATGCCTCCCTCAGGGGAAACTGGAGTCAGAGCTTGTTTAGGTTTTGGGTGTCTTGTGTTCATCGTGGTGTCCTGTGTGCAGATCTTCAGGGCCGTGCTGAGGATCCCCTCGGAGCAGGGACAGCAGAAAGCCTTTGCCACACGTCTCCCTCACTTAGCCCTGGTCTCCCTATTCTCAGCACAATCATGTTTGCCCACCTGAAGCCCCCCTCCATCTCTTCCCTAATTCTGGACCTGGTAGTGGCATTTCTGTACTCAGTGATTCCCCCAGCATGACCCCCTCATCTACAGTGTGAGGAGCCAGGAGACCAAGGATGCCATGTGGAAACTGATGACTGGATGTTTCTAAGCAGCAACAAACTGCTCGGTGTCTTCTGTGTATCGCTGGCCACGAAACTCACGTTAGGACCAGTCTGTATTTAGTAGGTTTTTCAGTAGTTGGTTTGGTTGTTTTTCTTCCTAGTGTGTCTAAGCCATAATAACATGGGGCATGTTCATCTCATGACACATCTCCAGGTCTTGTGTGACCCAGACACCACGTAAAGATGAGCCGTGCTCTCTACGAAACGTGTTGGAACAGACCAGCAAAACTCCACACACTGGTATGAGAACCTTTTTCTTTTAAGAACTTGCCAAACCAAAATGTAACAGAGAAAAATAAGATTTCTTTGCAGAAATAGATGTCAAGGCATGCGGGGCATCGCTAGTAGTCAAGCCGCTGAGCCAGTCCTCTTTCTACCAGAGCTCTGTTCACTGGCAGCATCTAAAGGAGGGGAAAAGAAGCAGAAAGGTGAACAGGCCACTGGGAAGAACCATCAGCCAGTTGCTAATCAACACTCTGCATCATCATCGTCAACTCCCAACAGGAGCCCTTCCCCATCTCTCCCCTGGAGCCTGACAGGCTGTGACAGGCTCCCACATTTAGAAGAAAATACGTTTTCTCCAGCCCTCACTCCAGTCCCTTCAGAGGCTGCGCTCGCAAGGGAAGGGAGAAGGCTGAGCCAGAATCAAGGCTTGCACACAGCTGGCACCCAGGGAAACCTGCCGGAGCAGCACCCAGGGGACGTCTCCAGAGCTCCATTACCTGCCAGCAGGACCACGGTGTCCAGTAAAACTTCTGCTGCTTGGAAAGGCAGAAGAGCTCCGGGTGAGTGGATTCCCAGAAACGAGCCCTTCGGGCAGATCAGCAGCGACCTCCTGAGAACCAACAGCATTCCTTCTCCTGCTTCCATCTCCCTTCCACACCCCTGCCCCTCCATCAGACCCGCCTGCAGCTGTGACACAGCAGAGCTGCCTTGGACTCTCAAGTCTGTCTGCCACTACCGTGCTCAGGAGCATCAGGCTTTTGCACGATGCTACAAGTTTCTCAAGGGAACAGTGTGGGAGCAGTTGAGTTACTTGCCTTCTACTGGATCTGGCAGGATTGGCATATCCGGTTGGGAGTAGCAGGCCCAAATGCTGCAGTATCCCAGGGAGTGGGGTGACCATTTCAAGCACAGTTCTCCTCCTTTTCCTTCCATCTGAGCCCTTACAGCTGGTGGTACCCCTGAACCAGCTATGGACTTCATTGTCCCGCTGCAGGGACCTGCTCCGCCGCCTCCGCCTCTGCACACGGTGCTGCTGGGCAGTCCCTGGTGCAGTAGCCAGATGAGAGATGGCACTGGAGGGGCCAGATGCTCCATTACACCAGGGAGTGGGGTGACCATTTAAAAGCACAGTTCTCCTCCTTTTCCTCCCATCTGAGGCCTTATGGCTGGTGGTTCCCATGAACCAACTATAGAGGTCATTGTCCCGCTGCCGGGACCTGCTCCGCCACCTCCGCCTCTGGACACTGTGCTGCTGAGCAGTCCCAGGTGGAAGAGCCAGATGGGAGATGGCACCAGGGGGCCCAGATGCTGCAGTATCCGAGGGAGTGGGGTGACCACATAAAAACCCAGTTCTCCTCCTCTTCCTCCCAGTGGAAGCTTCATAGCTGGTGGTACCCATGAACCAGCTATGGAGTTCATTGTCCCGCTGCAGGGACCTGCTCTGCCGCATCCGCCTCTGCACACTGTGCTGCTGGGCAGTCCCTGGTGCAGTAGCCAGATGGGACATGGCACTGGAGGGCCCAGATGCTATGTTATCGCGGCGAGTGGGGTGACCATTTAAAATCCCAGTTCTCCTCCTCTTCCTCCCAGTGGAATCTTCATAGCTGGTGGTACCCATGAACCAGCCATGGAGTTCATCATCCCGGTGCCGGGACCTGCTCCGCCACCTCCGCCTCTGCACACTGTGCTGCTGGGCATTCCCTGGTGCAGTAGCCAGATGAGAGATGGCACTGGAGGGCCCAGATGCTCCATTATCCCAGGGAGAGGGATGAAGATTTAAAAGCACAGTTCTCCTCCTCTTCCTGCCATCTGAGGCCTCATAGCTGGAGGTACCCATTAACGAGCCATGGAGTTCATCATCCCGCTGCAGGCACCTGATCCGCCGCCTCCGCCTCTGCACACTGTGCTGCTGGGCATTCCCTAGTGGAAGAGCCAGATGGGACATGGCACTGGGGAGCCCAGATGCTGTGGTATCCCAGGGAATGGGGTGACCACTGAAAACCACAGTTCTCCTCCTCTTTCTCCCATCTGAGGTTTCATAGCTGGTGGTACCCATGAACCAGCTATGGAGTTCATTGTCCCGCTGCTGGGACCGGCTCCGCCACCTCTGCATCTGGACACTGTGATGATGAGCATTCCCAGGTGGAAGAGCTAGATGGGAGATCGCACTGGAGGGCCCAGATGCTCCAGTATCCGAGGGAGTGGGGTGACCACTGAATAACACAGTTCTCCTCCTCCTCTTCCTCCCATCTGAGGTCTCATAACTGGTGGTATCCATTAACCAGCTGTGGAGTTCATCACCCCGCTGCAGGGACCTGCTCCGCCACCTCCGCCTCTGCACCCGGTGCTGCTGGGCATTCCCCAGTGGAAGAGCCAGATGGGAGATGGCACTGGGGCGCTCAGATGCTGTAGTATCCCAGGGAATGGGGTGACCACTGAAAAACACAGTTCTCCTCCTCTTTCTCCCATCTGAGGTCTCATAGGTGGTGGTACCAATGAACCAGCTATGGAGTTCATTGTCCAACTGCAGGGATCTGCTCCGCCGCCTCCGCCTCTGCACACGGTGCTGCTGAGCAATCCCAGGTGGAAGAGCCAGATGGGAGATGGCACTGGAGGGCCCAGATGCTCCAGTATCTGAGGGAGTGGGGTGACCACTTAAAAACACAGTTCTCCTCCTCTTCCTCCCAGTGGAATCCTCATAGCTGGTGGTACCCGTGAAGGAGCAATGGAGTTCATCATCCCACTGCAGGGACCTGCTCCGCCGCCTCCGCCTCTTCACACGGTGCTGCTGGGCAGTCCCCGGTGGATGAGCCAGATGGGAGATAGCATTGGGGGGCCCAGATGCTCCATTATCCCAGGGAGTGGGGTCACCAGGTAAAAGCACAGTTCTCCTCCTTTTCCTCCCATCTGGGGCCTCATAGCTGGTGGTACCCATGAACCAGCCATGGAGTTCATTGTCCCGCTGCGGGGATCTGCTCCGCCACCTCCGCCTCTGCACACTGTGCTGCTGGGCAGTCCCTGGTGCAGTAGCCAGATGGGAGATGGCACTGGGGGCCCCAGATGCTGTGGTATACCGACGAGTGGGGTCACCATTTAAAAGCACAGTTCTCCTCCTTTTCCTCCTAGCTGAGGCCTCATAGCTGGTGGTACCCATTAACCAGCCATGGACCTGGCTGCCCTGCTGCGGGAGTCTGCTTTGCTCCCTCTGCCTGGGCGTGCTTTGCTTCGGAGCAGCCGTGGTTGTGGGAACCTGCTTGGAGCTGGCACTGGAGGGCCCTGGAGCGCCATCAGCCTTTGGGTCTTGGTAGAGATGTGGCAGAGTTCTCCTCCTCTTGCCAGCTGAGGTGTCATAGTCGGTGGTAAGGGAGCAGCTGCAGACATCACTGCCCCTCTGTGGGGCTGTGCTCTGAGTCCCCTCCCTGAGCCTTTTCCTCTGGCATCGGGAGGAAGGGCTCGCTCCACGCTTGGAGAAGGAGCAGCCCTGCGGCTCTGAAGAATGCTGCCATGTGGGAGGGCAAAGACAGCAATGTCAGTCCCAGAAAGAAATCCATCCCCTGTCCCTCTGGCACCCTAAGCCACCCTCTGCTGTTACCTCAGTCCTTGGAGGCAGACCCACTGGTGCCACAGCATCCGCCTGCTTGCAGTCGCCTCCCTGCTGACCGAGGAGGGACTGGGCAGATGGTGACGCTGGTGAGGAAGCAGCCTTGTCTCCGGTTTTCAAGTCAAACTTCCTGGAGAAAAAAAAAAACAAGTGAGCCCCAGTTAGGGCTGCTCTTGCAGCCTCCTTTGGCCTTCAGTTGTTTGCTTAGAGCACATTCTATCATGACTTGGCTTGGAAGGGACCTTAAAGATCTCCGAGTTTTACTCCCCCCAGACACTGCTACAGGCAGGGATGCTCTCCACTTGACCAGGTTGCCCAGCGCCCCATCCAACCAGGCCTTGAAGACTTCCAGGGAGCCAGGGGCATCCGCCGCCTCTCTAGGCAACCTCTCCCAGAGCCTCAATGCCCTCACAGAAAAGAATTTCTTCCTCAGATCGAAACTAAAGCTCCCTCCTTTAGGTTTCAGAGCATTCCCCCTCGTCCTATCGCTACACGCCCTGATAACGAGTCCCGCGTCATCTGGCCTGGAGACTCCCTTTAAGTCCTCTTCTCTACATAGGCCAGCTTCAGAGAGCAGACAAGCAGCAGTTAGCCTAAAGCCCAGCAAGGAAGGATAAGAGTTGATGTGGGGTAGTTCAGGTTTTACAGCACTGAGTGATGCAGGCAGTAACGGTCTCCTGTGGCAGAAGGAGAAACGCTGAGGAGGATGGGAAGAAAAACTGCAAAACCACAAACAAAGGAAACTTTTTCTGAGGCTATTTGAATGCTGGTTCTTACCTGACGTAGAACAGCAAATAGGCCTCCTTCCTGCAAACTGCATTGATGCTGCAGCGTTCCACAGACGCGTCATCCATCTCATACCACAGTCCATTGCTGGCCTGCAAAGAAAGGCAGCGGCATCTGGAGATGAGCTGCGTGGCTGCTCCACAAAAGCACGGGCAGAAAAAAGCACCAGACCTCACCCAAACCTGTGGCTGCCAGTCACCCTGCAGCCTGGTTCCCTTGCTAGGAAGGAAGCTGCTCTTTACCTTTATGTAGCAGAGATAGTGTCCGGCATGGCAGCTGGCACCTTTGTGCAGCAGGACAGCATATAGAGAGTAGAGGAGCGGCTCTTCAGCAGTCTGCGATGTGTATGGCCGAAGATCCAAGTGCTCAGGATACTCCACAACCTACCAAGGAGAGACTGAGAGTGCTCAGAGATGATGCTGCAAGATTTTCTGAGAGAGCCTGCCAAGGCCAGGCGCTAGAGGTGAGGTGTCTACAGACACCTTTTGGGCTCCTGAGCACTTGGCTGTGCCCGAAAGCAACACGTAAAGCTTTGGCTGGCAGGAAATGGCTCTCAGCCAAAGCAGCCCTGTCCCTGTCAGAGCAGAACACGCGTTTGTCTTTCCCCCAGAACTCTCCTCTCCCCTCCCCAGAAAGGAACACAAACTGGTGGAAGAGCACACTGCTTTTGGGAATCTCCTGCTCCGGGAGGAGCAAGCTGCGCTCCAGCTGGGTACACACCTTCTCCATCTTCCTGCCGGTGAGCTCTTCAAACCTTTTCAGGCACAGGGTGAGGACCTTGGGCGCGTGATGGACACTCAGCCCCTTGGAGGCAGGAACCCTCTTGTCACACCTGCAAACCAAGCACAGAGCCAGGTCTCAAGCCACGGCTCCTTCTTGTGCACTCATCCTCTGTGCAAAGAGGACTTCTGCTCCGTGACACACAGCACCTTCATGCAGGATCTAGTCTTAAGACATTGTTCCTAATGGTCTTACGTGCGACATTGCAAGCAGTTCTCGCCCTCCAACTGCTCGGGTGCCACAAAGCCCTTCAGAGCTGCAGTGACAGAGTCTGCTGCCTGCAGGAACGAGAAGGGAGAGCACTGAGCGGTGGGAAATGCCCTCACTCACCCATATGCTTCCTAGGGAGTCGCCAAGCAGGGCCCAGGAGGAGGCAGAGAGGGCGTATTCTGCTGAAGGCTTCACACAATTCCCAGACATTCCTGGGGCCGTCAAGAGCACCCTCTCTGTGGCACCGCTCAGTTCAGCTGCCTGTCGTGTGCAGGGTCATGAGCAATGGGAAAACAAACCCACAACCCATCAGCCCAGGAGCCAGATGGGTGTTGAGGGCAAAGGGAAGAAGGATGAGAGGTCACTGAGGGTGCAGGGAGGATAATGCACGCTTGTCCAGATGAAAGCCAGCACCTCCAGGGAGCGCAGTGCCACGGCCTCCTCAGGACACCGTCCATTCCGCTTCCCACCCACCACCACCAAGCTCCCTTGCATTTGCACTACTTGTTTCCAAGTCATCTGCGTGGATTCTGGAAAGCTACAGGGGCCTTGGGACACCTTGAATCACAGTTCAACAAACCCTCATACCTTTATATCCAGGAGCACATCCAGGAAGGGCTCGTAGGAATCAGAAACCGCTTTGCAGCTCAAGCACGTGACTGGAACGCAAATCAAAAGGCTGAGTGACAGGGGCAGTCAACTGACTGGGATGGCTTACGCTGGTCATACCAGCGCCAGTCACACCATCAGCTGTTGTTCAAAGGCAGGCAGAAGAGCACAGACAATTCCAAGGGCAGTTATGGAAAGAAGTACCTCTGGATCTCAGCGAGCCCCCGAATATTTGGTGCACAACGGTGGTTTCTTGCAAAGACAAGTCCAAGCTGGAACAAAGCGGTAAGGCAGAGAGTTATGTCCTCCAAGAGCTTTTTGCTTTCTCTGAAAGCCCTGGGCATAGGTTTTCCTTGATGGGAGGACATCAGGGAATCCAAAGGGCTTGGGAACATAGAGGAGAGAATGTGCTTGTGCTTACTCCCTGCTTCCACTCAGACAAGCTCTCTGCATGGCATCGACAGTGTAGCGCAAGAACTCGTGGGCGTCTTCCTGCTTCCCAAGCTTGAAATGTTCTCCTATTCCTACAAAAGAAACACTTGGCAGCTCTCTCCTATGGGAGAGGCGGAAAACCTGAAGAAGGCTCTGAAATCTCTTACGTGTGAGGGCACTGACGACAGCACTCGGCTTGATGGCACTGCCTGAGGCGTGCAGGACCTCGTTCACATGAGCTTCCATTATACACATCATGCAGAAGCCTTGCTGGACACCTGAAGAGGGAGGGAAGCGAGTTTCTCGGGTTAGCAAAATAGCCATGGCGATGGACAGCCCAGTGGAGGTCTTGGAGTTATAAGGAAAAGCTCTCTGCAGAGGGATGCTTAAGGGACAGAAGTTTTCTGTGCCATGAGCCCAGGGGGCTGGAAACTTGCAGGAACAGGGACTACTAAGAGGGGCCTTTCTGACCGACGTGCACCCCTCGATACAAGCGGCTTCTGGGCTTGTGTTCAGAGAGCAGCCACTTGGGGGGCTTGACAAAGAAGGGCTGCTTTTCTCCTAAATCAAGTTCCAGATCCCGGGAATCTGGGAAGCGCCTGACAAGGTTTCCAAGGAGATGTTCCTAAAAAGCACTCACACAGCCGGGTGTGCTCCCCAGAGAGCAGGTAGTTGGCCAGAGGGGGTGTGTATGTCAGGCACTGCAGGATGGAGTTGAGGAAGCAGGTATTGCCCAGGTTGTGGAGTCCCGCTCCGGCGTCCCGTTGCTGCTGCCACTCCATGCAGAGCTTCTCTGGGGGGAAGGGGGCCCCTTGGGACGGAGCCATTCCCTCGGCACTGGCTGCAGGGAAAGGACATTTGAAGAGCGTGCTGCTTGTCAAGTTCTGTCCAGGAGCGCCCAGGACAACCAGCTCATGCCTCCAAGACACAAACATCAGAGGAAGCCCAACACTGCCATTGGAATTAGCTGGTGCACAGAGAGTTTTGGAAAGTAGCCCGTTGCCCTCCTGACTTCATTGAAAATCCAGAAAACCCGTGCTGATTGCTGTGCCTTGGGCTACCTGCTGTTCCCTCTCCCTGACTGTAACTTGATGAAAACAAGTGCCTAGCACAGAGAGTAACCCTACCCATACCAGGTCATTCTACGAGCAATGCCCCCGTTCAAAGTCTTGTACCACTGGCTGAGATGTGATTAAAATGCCTTGCCCTGTGTCTAACCCAAACCCCTGGGTAAGTTTGGCTGCTACCAAGAAACACCCCAGAATTCACTCTCGGTTGTCAGGACGTCAACATTCAGGGTTGGAGCATCAGCCACGTCTGTGGCCTTTGGGGATTCCAAAAGTCCAAGGCTGCTGGTGAAGCCATTACTCACAGGAGTTGTTCCCCGTTTCAGCCATCACTCCTCTCAGGAACAAAGGATAAAGCTTTCGATGACAAAGGATGTCAGATCCAGAAAGAGAAGATCGGGTCGAATGGTGCCACCTGAAAGCAAAGGACTACGTCTGTCTCCTGCAAATGATGCAAAAGACGTGGAAACGTAGCCCACAAGTCAGCAGGAGCCATCCAAATTGTTTCAGTGGTACTTGTAACCGCTGCAGAGCTGCAGGCTGATAGCCTTGCTGTCCCTGTCACAGGATCCTGAGCTCAGAAGGTACAGGCCAGCCTAGACTTTGACCCCCTATCTACCTACTCTGTGATCGGCCCTGCACATCAAAGTATAGTTACCCTTGAAAGAGGATGAAAGTTGAGGGGGGGTGGGCAGGAAATGAGAAATGACTGGAAAACAGTAGGGGTACGAGTCACAGGAGCAGGAGCGAAGCTCTCCCGAAGGCCAGCTCAGCTCAAATGGCTTCCGTTGGCCCGGTTTGCGGAACATCAAGCCCCAGGCCCACGAGGTCACAAAGGGGCAGTGATGCAGGTGCTGCATCACCCTTTGACACACCTGTATCCCCTGGAAACGTGGTCCAAGGGCACCCAGCTGCCAGGAGCCGGGCACCTCCCACAGCCATCAGCCATTTTCCCCCCTAAAAAAGCCCCACTCCAAAACAATTGTTAAAATTTTGTTTATTGGGTCAACACCACCCCGTTCCCAAACAAAGAGCTTCACGCCAGCACAGCTCTTTTTATATAGAATTCAAATATTTATTGTAATAAAATAAATAAATAGTTGTCTTTTCACAATGAACAGAAAAACAAAAACAGAACAAGAAAGCCAACAACAGGTTGTAGGGACTCAGTCAAATGTCAGGAGAGAAAGTGGAACAAGACTCAGCCCAAGGGGATCCCAGAGTAACTGCAGTAGTGCCCGTCTCACAGCAGCTGCTGGTGGATTATTTCCTGCACCATCTTCCTGCGGCAGCTTTTCAGCGGAGGACGTTCCCCAGCTGGGGGCTGGGACAAAACGAGGTGTCTGCCCTCCAACACATGGTGTTCCAACCACCAGTTTACATGGATCTGAAGTTCTGCTGTCACAGAGAGAGTCATCAACAGCATGAAAAAAGGACTAAAGAGCACCCCGTAACCGCAAGCCTGAGTTAAGTAGCGGGCACCTAAGGGGGTGCAGTAATGTGTCACCCTCCACAAGTCCAGACAACCAGACATTACATCGTCCTGCTGTGTGGTGCAGCTACAGTCTACCTACCAAGTGGGACAGGTACGACTCACGGGGATACTCACCAGTCTTTGGTGTGCCAGATGGAAAAGGATCTCCTCCATATTTTGGTATATCCAGGTGGTAATAGTTGGCACTCGTCTACCGGACAAGGTTGGAAGATGGAGCAAGGATGGAACACCTGTGTAGGGTGGCAGGCCGCAGTAGGGTGGCAGGTTGCAGGAGGGTGGCAGGCCGCTGTAGGGTGGCACGCTGCAGTAGGGTGGCAGGCTGGGGTGTGTTTTAACTTCAGAGTCAATAGGAGCAATGGAGTAGATAGGATCGGGTGACAAGTCCAGAGCAGGAGGGAAGGATGAAGCACTGGAGAAGGCTGGAGTAGTCAAGGAGGCCAGAGCACTTTGGTGCAGGAAAAAACAATAGAGAAGAACCACAATGTTTATAAGCACAGCATTTCTTCTCGACATGTGCACCAGAAAGGAGACAGTTTATTCCTATACAGCTGTCTACATGTAAGTGGGGAGTCACAGCCAAAGCAATAAAATACCTAAAGTACAACGAGACTGTCAAATCCCTGGACAGAAACATCCAGCACTGCTATCACCACAAAACACAGCGGGCATGGCCGTGCGGAAGCCCTTCATACTCAGCTGGGCGGCTCTGAACTCGGGCAGACCAGAGGGGCTGGATTCAAATTTGTCATCTCAGTGTACCCAAAAGAGAAACCTTCCTCTAAGTTGTGCAAGAAGGACCAGGGGAGGCAGAAAAGAAGCGAGAAAATCCTGGCATTCCCTATGTTTCCCTGACCTTTCATGTTCCCAGAAAAAAAAAAAAAAAAAGCATCTCCTCTTGTTAGAAGGGGTGGAAGGTAAAATAAAAAGCTACTGAAGACCCCCCCTTAGGAGAGCAGCCCAGGAAACCTTGGAAAAACATCCCTGTGCAGACACAGAGACAAATGTTGGGCAGCACTGAGGAAGTTCAGGAAGGAAATGGAAAGCAAACCTTTCAGAGAAGAAAGTCCAAGCAAACAGAAGGGGTTTACCTCGCACAAGGAGCTGTCTGGTCCCAAAGGGAGAGTGTTCCATTGCCCAAGGGAGTCCCGCAAGGCATTTGGTCTACGAGAGAAGAGCGTAAGCCATCAGCCACTGTAAAAGGGAACTGAGGAGGTTGATGAGGTGATGGTGAAGAGCTTCCCCAAAGGTCAATGCTTCCTTTCTTCCCTACGTACCCACATTCCCTGTGTTCCGGTACTTTAGAACGGTCTCATATTTTCTTATTGGCAACTCCAGCAAGTTGTGCTTGGCACAAGGTATCGCCAGGCTGAACCCCAAATTCAAAGCCAAAAAGGGTTCTGGGGATCTAACACCTCACATCAAACCAATTTCACTCTGGCCAGCTGGCAGTGGCTGTATCGCAGCTGGAGCTGGCTGCATCCAAGGCAGCTCTGGGACTGAGATGCCGAGCTAAACGCCCGGCCCCGACCCAGCAGCAGCGCAGCGGTGCAGGGAAGAAACTCAGTTCCCACTCCAGCACTGCCAGACGCTACCGAGGGGCGATGCCGCCACAACCCGTCCGTGAGCCGAGGGGGAGAGTTGCACCACACGCCAGGAAGGGCGCAGGAGAAACAAGCTCACAGCCTGACGTCAGTCTTACCAGTCTGCACCAGTTCTTCTCCCGGCACAGAACTTCTCAGTCTTTTCACTGGAGGCTCAGAGAAAAGGGCCTGAGTCTGAAACAGAAACAAACAAAGCACCGCCCTGAGTTTAACCTCAACACCAGCCCAAGCCAGCAGAAACTTCCAGAAATGGAGGCAGCTCTGGTGCGACACACAAGAGGCGCCTGCTGTCAAGGGAAAAGAGGAGCCTACGGCTGCACAGGGTCAGGAAAGTCTCTGCTAACCTCTCCCGCAGACTCTGCTGCTGGAGCAGCATCGCTGCCCGAAGCCCGGTGTTTCCTTGCTCTCCTGGCTGGTACCCTCACCGCAGCAGGAACCTCCTCAGCCTTCTCTTCACACCCACAGACGGTGTCATCTGAACAACAAAAGCAGGCCACGTGACAGCGTGACTTCAGAGGGGTTAGGATTGCCATTTGCATGGGAGCCCACCTCCTCAATCCCACCCAAAGCAGTGGAATTCATTCTGAGCTGCACACCCTGCTGCAGTTTCACACACCCCTCAGTTTTCCAAGGGATGCCAAACCTCAGAAGAACTGGGGCTATGAACTACCTTTGTCATGGGCGGCACCTGGTTGGAGCTTCTGCAGTTCCTGCCAGTCAGGATGTTCCGCTGGCGGCTGAGGGCTGAGGAAAGAAGACACAGAACAGGGATTTACCCTCAAGGGGCAGAAATAACGAGCAGCCTGCGGCTGAGAGTTCCGTGCAAGGACTCCCGCAGGGGACCTGGCAACACCTTTGACACCCTACAGCCCGTCCCAGCCAGCGCTGCTGGAAAACCTCTTTGCAGCGGGAGAGCAGCTGAAGCACCTGATGCGCTTTCCCTGGCACCGCTTCGCCCGCCATTCCCAGCCAGGGCTCGCTGAGGGAAACCGGGTCTCCCGCTCCCATCGTGCCAGGACAGCCAGCAGCGCCTGCACAGGCACCTTCCTGCCCTGGCACTGTGCTCTGCACGGCTGCTGGGAACTGCTCCCGCTGCGGCCAGCGTCTCTCTCCACAGACGCTCCCTCTCCTCAGGGACACAGAAGCCACAGGCATGGCATGGCCATCGCTGCCCAGAGCAGGGGGGCAAGATGGATCTCTAAGGGCCCTTCCAACCCCACAACCATCCACCGTCTGTGACTGGGAGCTCCGGGACACTGGCACCAGTTCACACCTGGGAAGGCATCCCCGTTTCTCCACACGCCCTACACCGGGACTCCCCTCCACCCGCTGCACACCCCGGTGCCCGCACACCCCACCCGCCGCCCCACGCTCGCTCCCAGGCCCTGTTTCTGTTCAAACTTCCCGCTGGCCCGGCCCGGCCCGGCCGCACCTCCCACGGGTGTGCGGGGCAGCCCCTCCATTGGCTTCTACCGCCGCCTGTCTGGGCAGGGAGAGCCCAGGGAAGCGAGGGGCGGTTCTCTCCTCTCTCTCCCCGCCCCCCCACCGCAGGCTCCGCAGCCCGAGGGAGGGAGGGAGGAAGGGAGGGAGGTGCGTGGGCGCGGCCGGCGGCCCGGCCCCTGGGCTGGTTCCCCCTCCGGTCTCCTCCCCCAGGCTCAGCGGGTGAGAGGACGGAGGCTGCGGGGCTTACCGAGCCCTTTTCTCCTCCCGCTGCCGGCGCTCGGTGCGTGTCTCCGCTCCCGCTCGCGCAGTGCCGACCGGCTCAGCCATGGCCCAAGGCACGACTGAGCCAGAGCGGCGGGTGGGCAGGACGCGTGGCCCGGGAAACGGAGCGGGGAGTTGGGAAGCGTTGAACGGCCGAACCGGCTGCCCGCGCAACGGCCACGAGCACCCGGCCGCCGAACCCAGCGGGAAAGGCCGAACCCAGCGGGCGGGAACGGGGCGGGTTTCGCCTTTCCCGCTGGGTTCGGCTGGGTCCCGGACCCACCCCGCTCCCCGCTGCCCTGACCGAAGAAGAACGGCGGGGATGCGGGGAGGGAGGGAGGGAGGGAGGGAGGGAGGGAGGGAGGGTGCTGCGCGGTCAGCCGGGATGAGGCTTCTTGGGGTGCCCCCGGGTTTATCCACTGTAAATCGGCGTTGCTGTGTGTGGTTCACTGCTGCTCAACAGCTGTTGCCACAGTTGGGCAATACTTAAGGAAAAGACTTTTAAAGTCAGTAATATTTACTCTTGGGGGAGGTGGGGGTGTGTGACACTAAACGTAGATGTAACAAGACCCAGCTTTATACATATTCTTAATGAGACAAGTTCACAGGTCCACACACTGTTAACAGTGAGAAACTCCTAACCTTACCTTACTGTTGATGCAAATATCACTGATTGTGCTACAGCCCCGAGGGAGGCAAAAATAATTCTCCTTTCCCATGAAGTGCAGGCCGTCCCCAGGGGCACCAGAGCAGCCAGGGCTGCTTCCTGTGAGGGTAACAGCAGGGTGCAAAGGAGAGCACTTCCCAATTCACCTGCGGCAGCATGTGCCCCAGAGGCAGGGCTGGGTAGGGTGAAATGACCAAATACCCTGGGACCAAGAGCACCCTGGACTCAGGCATAAGGAAACCAAACCCTCATCAGTGGAACCAGAACTGTGGCAAGAGAGAAAAACTCTCTGGAGGCTGTTCCCTCATTTCCCCATTTCTAACCCTCCTTCGGCATCCTTGCTGCTCCTTTCACCCTCCCACACCAGTTCACACAGCAGAACGCGGCTTCCTCCTATCTCCTTGCTAGCCAACCTCTAACCCCTCACCTTTCCCTGGAGGCTTTCAGCCCTGAGTGAGCAGCAGAGCCAGACCAAAAGGCGATGCAGAAAGGCTGGGTGTTCGCAGCGGTATTCGCCTGCACAGACCTCGAGTGGTGGCCCCAAAGCACGGCTGGGGCTTTTGGGAAAGGAGGGCAAAGGAGAACAGTTCCTTCTGGCAGCACGCTGCCGCAGCACAGGCGCTGTGCAGCAGGACGAGCCGTGCCCGCTGCTGGGCTCTGGAGTGCAGAGCGCGTCCCGGCAGCCACGGGGAACCCGAGCCGGAGTCCCAGCCCTGCAGCTCCTGCTCGAGTATTCCTGCTCCAAACGTCCGTACGGCCTCAGGAGCCTGTTTATTTAGCAGAACACAAATACTGTCCATCAGCTCCACTCGCAGCTTTATCTCTCTGAGAGGCAAGAGATGCCACACTGAAACAGCATCCAAAGGCCAAAGCAAGGACAACGCACACGACAGACACTTGGGTTCAGGGTCTATTTCATAGAATAGAATAGAATGATAGAATAGAATTGTAGGGGTTGGAAGGGACCTCAAGAGATTATTGGGTCCAACCCCCCTGCCAAAGCAGCTCCTTAGGACATATCACTCAAATAGGCGTGCCCAGAGCTGGACACAATACTCCACGTGGAGCCTGACCAGGGCAGAGTAGAGGGGGAGGATCACCTCCTTTGACCTGCTGGCTATACTCCTCCGGATGCACCCCAGGATCCCATTGGCTCTCATAGCCACCAGAGCACACTGCTGGCTCATGGCCAACCTTTCATCTACCAGGACCCCCAGGTCCTTCTCCACTGAGCTCTTCTCCAGCAGGTCATCCCCCAGCCTGTACTGATACAAGCAGTTATTCCTTCCCAGGTGCAAGACTTTACACTTGCTTTTGTTGAACTTCATCTCTTTTCTAACTGCCCAGCTCTCCAGCCTGTCCAGGTCTTGCTGGATGGCAGCGCAGTGTTCCAGCCTGTCAGCCACTCCTCCCAGCTTTGTATCATCGGGTACTTGCTGAGGGTGGATGCAGTTCCCTCATCAAGGTCGTCAGTGAAGATACTAAACAGAACTGGACCCAACACCGAGCTCTGGGGAACACCGCTAGTAACAGGCCTCCAGTCAGATTCTGCTCCTCGAATCACAACCCTCGGGGCTCGGTCCCACAGCCAATTCTCAACCCACCTCTCTGTCCACTCATCTATCCCATGCTCTCTCAGCTTTGCTATCAGGGTGTCATGGGAGACAGTATCAAAGGCCCTGCTGAAGTCAGGGTAGATGACATCCACTGCTCTCCCTCCATCTATCCAGCCTGTTATGAGATCATAGAAGGCGATGAGATTGGTCAAGCACAATTTCCCCTTGGTGAATCCATGCTGACTACTCCTCATGACCTTCTTCTCTTCCAATTGCTTGCAGATGGCATCCAGAACAAGCTGTTCCATTACCTTTCCTGGGACAGAGGTGAGGCTGACTGGCCTATAGTTACTAGGTTCCTCTTTCTTGCCCTTTTTAAAGACTGGAGTGACAGTGGCTATCCTCCAGTCTTCAGGCACTTCTCCTGTCCTCCAAGACCTGTTGAAGATGATAGAGAGCGGCTCAGCAATCACCTCCACCAGCTCCCTCAGCACACGTGGATGAAACCCATCAGGGCCCATGGATTTGTGTGCATTAATCCCTTTGAGCCGCTCCTGGACCTCCCCTACCTCAACCAGAGGGAAATTCTTTGTTTCCCCAACACTCCAACTTTCATACAGGATCTGTGGGTCCCGAGGGGCCTTTGAAGTGAAGACCGAAGCAAAGGCAGCATTCAGTATCTCCACCTTCTCAGCACCCCCCGTTACCAGGACACCCTCCTCATTCAGCAAGGGTCCTACATTATCCCTGGTCACCCTCTTACTATTAACGTATCTAAAAAAACCCTTTTTATTATCCCTTATGTCCCTTGCCAGCTTTATTTCCAAGAGGGCTTTAGCCTTGCTGGTTGCATCCCTACAGGCCCTGACCACATTCCTGTATTCTCCCCAGGTGCTCAGATCCTTTTTCCACAATTCATAGATCTTCTGCTTCTTTCACCTGCTAACACCCATTCTTGAGCTAGAGAAAAACAATTAGGGATTTTGGTTTTTTTAAAATCCAGTTTTTCTTGCGGAAGAAAAGACCTTTTAACACTTTCTCTTTTTGTTTTGTAAGGGGCAATAAATAAATATATAAAGCTTTAAATGTTACTTGTCTCAAGTTAAAACAGTTTTGTTATTGTTGTTGTGTTTAAGTTCCTGAAGTGGGGATAATAAAAGTGCAACCCATACACATCCAGCCCAATGGAATGACTGCGGCCACGATCACTTTCAGAGCAGCTGAGTCTGTCTGATCTGCAGTATGGAGGACGGAAGGTGGGTGCAGCAGCACTCACCTCAAAACATGCCAAATGTCCAGCAATAGCTCCCAAACCAAAGGAGCCATCCTGTTCAGATGCCTCCCTCAGGGGAAACTGGAGTCAGAGCTTGTTTAGGTTTTGGGTGTCTTGTGTTCATCGTGGTGTCCTGTGTGCAGATCTTCAGGGCCGTGCTGAGGATCCCCTCGGAGCTGGGACAGCAGAAAGCCTTTGCCACACGTCTCCCTCACTTAGCCCTGGTCTCCCTATTCTCAGCACAATCATGTTTGCCCACCTGAAGCCCCCCTCCATCTCTTCCCTAATTCTGGACCTGGTAGTGGCATTTCTGTACTCAGTGATTCCCCCAGCATGACCCCCTCATCTACAGTGTGAGGAGCCAGGAGACCAAGGATGCCATGTGGAAACTGATGACTGGACGTTTCTAAGCAGCAACAAACTGCTCGTTGTCTTCTGTGTATCGCTGGCCACGAAACTCACGTTAGGACCAGTCTGTATTTAGTAGGTTTTTTCAGTAGTTGGTTTGGTTGTTTTTCTTCCTAGTGTGTCTAAGCCATAATAACATGGTGCATGTTCATCTCATGACACATCTCCAGGTCTTGTGTGACCCAGACACCACGTAAAGATGAGCTGTGCTCTCTACGAAACGTGTTGGAACAGACCAGCAAAACTCCACACACTGGTATGAGAACCTTTTTCTTTTAAGAACTTGCCAAACCAAAATGTAACAGAGAAAAATAAGATTTCTTTGCAGAAATAGATGTCAAGGCATGCGGGGCATCGCTAGTAGTCAAGACGCTGAGCCAGTCCTCTTTCTACCAGAGCTCTGTTCACTGGCAGCATCTAAAGGAGGGGAAAAGAAGCAGAAAGGTGAACAGGCCACTGGGAAGAACCATCAGCCAGTTGCTAATCAACAGTCTGCATCATCATCGTCAACTCCCAACAGGAGCCCTTCCCCATCTCTCCCCTGGAGCCTGACAGGCTGTGACAGGCTCCCACATTTAGAAGAAAATACGTTTTCTCCAGCCCTCACTCCAGTCCCTTCAGAGGCTGCGCTCGCAAGGGAAGGGAGAAGGCTGAGCCAGAATCAAGGCTTGCACACAGCTGGCACCCAGGGAAACCTGCCGGAGCAGCACCCAGGGGACGTCTCCAGAGCTCCATTACCTGCCAGCGGGACCACGGTGTCCACTAAAACTTCTGCTGCTTGGAAAGGCAGAAGAGCTCAGGGTGAGTGGATTCCCAGAAACGAGCCCTTCGGGCAGATCAGCAGCGACCTCCTGAGAACCAACAGCATTCCTTCTCCTGCTTCCATCTCCCTTCCACACCCCTGCCCCTCCATCAGACCCGCCTGCAGCTGTGACACAGCAGAGCTGCCTTGGACTCTCAAGTCTGTCTGCCACTACCGTGCTCAGGAGCATCAGGCTTTTGCACGATGCTACAAGTTTCTCAAGGGAACAGTGTGTGAGCAGTTGAGTTACTTGCCTTCTACTGGAGCTGGCAGGATTGGCATATCCGGTTGGGAGTAGCAGGCCCAAATGCTGCAGTATCCCAGGGAGTGGGGTGACCATTTAAAAACACAGTTCTCCTCCTCTTCCTCCCATCTGAGGTCTCATAGCTGGTGGTACCCATGAACCAGCTATGGAGTTCATCATCCCACTGCAGGGACCTGCTCCGCCGCCTCCGCCTCTGCACACGGTGCTGCTGGGCATTCCCCGGTACAAGAGCCAGATGGGAGATGGCACTGGAGGGCCCAGATGCTCCAGTATCCCAGGGAGTGTGGTGACCATTTAAAAGCACAGTTCTCCTCCTTTTCCTCCCATCTGAGGCCTTATGGCTGGTGGCACCCATGAACCAACTATGGTGTTCATTGTCCCACTGCAGGGACCTTCTCCGCCGCCTCCGCCTCTGCACAGTGTGCTGCTGTGCAGTCCCTGGTGCAGTAGCCAGATGACAGATGGCACTGGAGGGGCCAGATGCTCCATTACACCAGGGAGTGTGGTGACCATTTAAAAGCACAGTTCTCCTCCTTTTCCTCCCATCTGAGGCCTTATGGCTGGTGGTTCCCATGAACCAACTATGGAGGTCATTGTCGCGCTGCCGGGACCTGCTCCGCCACCTCCGCCTCTGCACACTGTGCTGTTGGGTAGTCCCTGGTGGAAGAGCCAGATGGGAGATGGCACCAGGGGGCCCAGATGCTGCAGTATCCGAGGGAGTGGGGTGACCACTTAAAAAGCCGGTTCTCCTCCTCTTCCTCCCAGTGGAAGCTTCATAGCTGGTGGTACCCATGAACCAGCTATGGAGTTCATTGTCCCGCTGCAGGGACCTGCTCCGCCACCTCCGCCTCTGCACACTGTACTGCTGGGCATTCCCAGGTGGAAGAGCCAGATGGGAGATGGCACTGGAGGGCCCAGATGCTCCAGTATCCCAGGGAGTGGAGTGACCAGTTAAAAACACTGTTCTCCTCCTCTTCCTACCATCTAAGGTCTCATAGCTGGTGGTATCCATGAACCAGCTATGGAGTTCATCACCCCGCTGCAGGGACCTGCTGCGCCGCCTCCGACTCTGCACACTGTGCTGCTGGGCATTCCCAGGTGGAAGAGCCAGATGGGAGATGGCACTGGAGGGCCCAGATGCTCCATTATCCAAGGGAATGTGGTGACCATTTAAAAGCACACTTCTCCTCCTCTTTCTTCCATCTGAGGCCTTATGGCTGGTGGTACCCATGAACCAGCCATGGAGTTCATTGTCCCGCTGCCGGGACCTGCTCCGCCACCTCCGCCTCTGGACACTGTGATGATGAGCAGTTCCAGGTGGAAGAGCCAGATGGGAGATGGCACCAGGTGGCCCAGATGCTACAGTATCCGAGGGAGTGGGGTGACTACTTAAAAACACAGTTCTCCTCCTCTTCCTCCCAGTAGAAGCCTTATAGCTGGTGGTACCAATGAACCAGAAAGAGTGTTCATTGTCCCACTGCAGGGACCTGCTCCGCCGCCTCCGCCTCTGCACACGGTGCTGCTGGGCAGTCCCTGGTGCAGTAGCCAGATTGGAGATGGTACTGGAGGGCCCAGATGCTCCGTTATCCCGGCGAGTGGGGTGACCATTTAAAAACACTGTTCTCCTCCTCTTCCTCCCAGTGGAATCTTCATAGCTGGTGGTACCCATGAACCAGCCATGGAGTTCATCGTCCCGCTGCAGGGACCGGCTCCGCCACCTCCGCCTTTCTAAACTGTGCTGCTGGGTATTCCCTGGTGCAGTAGCCAGATGAGAGATGGCACTGGAGGGCCCAGATGCTCCATTATCCCAGGGAGTGGGGTGACCACTTAAAAACACAGTTCTCCTCCTCCTCTTCCTCCCATCTGAGGTCTCATAGCTGGTGGCACCCATGAACCAGCCATGGAGATCATCATCCCGCTGCAGGCACTTGATCCGTCGCCTCCGCCTCTGAACACGGTGCTGCTGGGCAGTCCCCGGTGGATGAGCCAGAAGGGAGATGGCACTGGAGGGCCCAGATGCTGTGTTATCCTGGCGAGTGTGGTCACCATTTAAAAGCACAGTTCTCGTCCTTTTCCTCCTAGCTGAGGCCTCATAGCTGGTGGTACCCATGAACCAGCCACGGACCTGGCTGCCCTGCTGCGGGAGTCTGCTTTGCTCCCTCTGCCTGGGCGTGCTTTGCTTCGGAGCAGCCGTGGTTGTGGGAACCTGCTTGGAGCTGGCACTGGAGGGCCCTGGAGCGCCATCAGCCTTTGGGTCTTGGTAGAGATGTGGCAGAGTTCTCCTCCTCTTGCCAGCTGAGGTGGCATAGTCGGTGGTAAGGGAGCAGCTGCAGACATCACTGCCCCTCTGTGGGGCTGTGCTCTGAGTCCCCTCCCTGAGCCTTTTCCTCTGGCATCGGGAGGAAGGGCTCGCTCCACGCTTGGAGAAGGAGCAGCCCTGCGGCTCTGAAGAAAGCTGCCATGTGGGAGGGCAAAGACAGCAATGTCAGTCCCAGAAAGAAATCCATCCCCTGTCCCTCTGGCACCCTAAGCCACCCTCTGCTGTTACCTCAGTCCTTGGAGGCAGACCCACTGGTCCCACAGCATCCGCCTGCTTGCAGTCGCCTCCCTGCTGACCGAGGAGGGACTGGGCAGATGGTGACGCTGGTGAGGAAGCAGCCTTGTCTCCGGTTTTCAAGTCAAACTTCCTGGAGAAAAATAAAAACAAGTGAGCCCCAGTTAGGGCTGCTCTTGCAGCCTCCTTTGGCCTTCAGGTGTTTGCTTAGAGCACATTCTATCATGACTTGGCTTGGAAGGGACCTTAAAGATCACTGAGTTTTACTCCCCCCCGCCACTGCTACAGGCAGGGATGCTCTCCACTTGACCAGGTTGCCCAGCGCCCCATCCACCCAGGCCTTGAAGACTTCCAGGGAGCCAGGGGCATCCGCCACCTCTCTAGGCAACCTCTGCCAGAGCCTCAATGCCCTCACAGAAAAGAATTTCTTCCTCAGATCGAAACTAAAGCTCCCTCCTTTAGGTTTCAGAGCATTCCCCCTCGTCCTATCGCTACACGCCCTGATAACGAGTCCCGCGTCATCTGTCCTGGAGACTCCCTTTAGGTCCTCTTCTCTACATAGGCCAGCTTCAGAGAGCAGACAAGCAGCAGTTAGCCTAAAGCCCAGCAAGGAAGGATAAGAGTTGATGTGGGGTAGTTCAGGTTTTACAGCACTGAGTGATGCAGGCAGTAACGGTCTCCTGTGGCAGAAGGAGAAACGCTGAGGAGGATGGGAAGAAAAACTGCAAAACCACAAACAAAGGAAACTTTTTCTGAGGCTATTTGAATGCTGGTTCTTACCTGACGTAGAACAGCAAATAGGCCTCCTTCCTGCAAACTGCATTGATGCTGCAGCGTTCCACAGACGCGTCATCCATCTCATACCACAGTCCATTGCTGGCCTGCAAAGAAAGGCAGCGGCATCTGGAGATCAGCTGCGTGGCTGCTCCACAAAAGCACGGGCAGAAAACTAGGGAGCCAAGCGTACACCAGACCTCACCCAAAGCCGTGGCTGCCAGTAACCCTGCAGCCTGGTTCCCTTGCTAGGAAGGAAGCTGCTCTTTACCTTTATGTAGCAGAGATAGTGTCCGGCATGGCAGCTGGCACCTTTGTGCAGCAGGACAGCATAGAGAGAGTAGAGGAGCGGCTCTTCAGCAGTCTGCGATGTGTAAGGCCGAAGATCCAAGTGCTCAGGATACTCCACAACCTACCAAGGAGAGACTGAGAGTGCTCAGAGATGATGCTGCAAGATTTTCTGAGAGAGCCTGCCAAGGCCAGGCGCTAGAGGTGAGGTGTCTACAGACACCTTTTGGGCTCCTGAGCACTTGGCTGTGCCCGAAAGCAACATGTAAAGCTTTGGCTGGCAGGAAATGGCTCTCAGCCAAAGCAGCCCTGTCCCTGTCAGAGCAGAACACGCGTTTGTCTTTCCCCCAGAACTCTCCTCTCCCCTCCCCAGAAAGGAACACAAACTGGTGGAAGAGCACACTGCTTTTGGGAATCTCCTGCTCCGGGAGGAGCAAGCTGCGCTCCAGCTGGGTACACACCTTCTCCATCTTCCTGCCGGTGAGCTCTTCAAACCTTTTCAGGCACAGGGTGAGGACCTTGGGCGCGTGATGGACAGTCAGCCCCTTGGAGGCAGGAACCCTCTTGTCACACCTGCAAACCAAGCACAGAGCCAGGTCTCAAGCCACGGCTCCTTCTTGTGCACTCATCCTCTGTGCAAAGAGGACTTCTGCTCCGTGACACACAGCACCTTCATGCAGGATCTAGTCTTAAGACATTGTTCCTAATGGTCTTACGTGCGACATTGCAAGCAGTTCTCGCCCTCCAACTGCTCGGGTGCCACAAAGCCCTTCAGAGCTGCAGTGACAGAGTCTGCTGCCTGCAGGAACGAGAAGGGAGAGCACTGAGCGGTGGGAAATGCCCTCACTCACCCATATGCTTCCTAGGGAGTCGCCAAGCAGGGCCCAGGAGGAGGCAGAGAGGGCGTATTCTGCTGAAGGCTTCACACAATTCCCAGGCATTCCTGGGGCCATCAAGAGCACCCTCTCTGTGGCACCGCTCAGTTCAGCTGCCTGTTGTGTGCAGGGTCATGAGCAATGGAGAAACAAACCCACAACCCATCAGCCCAGGAGCCAGATGGGTGTTGAGGGCAAAGGGAAGAAGGATGAGAGGTCACTGAGGGTGCAGGGAGGATAATGCACGCTTGTCCAGATGAAAGCCAGCACCTCCAGGGAGCGCAGTGCCACGGCCTCCTCAGGACACCGTCCATTCCGCTTCCCACCCACCACCACCAAGCTCCCTTGCATTTGCACTACTTGTTTCCAAGTCATCTGCGTGGATTCTGGAAAGCTACAGGGGCCTTGGGACACCTTGAATCACAGCTCAACAAACCCTCTTACCTTTATATCCAGGAGCACATCCAGGAAGGGCTCGTAGGAATCAGAAACCGCTTTGCAGCTCAAGCACGTGACTGGAACGCAAATCAAAAGGCTGAGTGACAGGGGCAGTCAACTGACTGGGATGGCTTACGCTGGTCATACCAGCGCCAGTCACACCATCAGCTGTTGTTCAAAGGCAGGCAGAAGAGCACAGACAATTCCAAGGGCAGTTATGGAAAGAAGTACCTCTGGATCTCAGCGAGCCCCCGAATATTTGGTGCACAACGGTGGTTGCTTGCAAAGACAAGTCCAAGCTGGAACAAAGCGGTAAGGCAGAGAGTTATGTCCTCCAAGAGCTTTTTGCTTTCTCTGAAAGCCCTGGGCATAGGTTTTCCTTGATGGGAGGACATCAGGGAATCCAAAGGGCTTGGGAACATAGAGGAGAGAATGTGCTTGTGCTTACTCCCTGCTTCCACTCAGACAAGCTCTCTGCATGGCATCGACAGTGTAGCGCAAGAACTCGTGGGCGTCTTCCTGCTTCCCAAGCTTGAAATGTTCTCCTATTCCTACAAAAGAAACACTTGGCAGCTCTCTCCTATGGGAGAGGCGGAAAACCTGAAGAAGGCTCTGAAATCTCTTACGTGTGAGGGCACTGACGACAGCACTCGGCTTGATGGCACTGCCTGAGGCGTGCAGGACCTCGTTCACATGAGCTTCCATTGTACACATCATGCAGAAGCCTTGCTGGACACCTGAAGAGGGAGGGAAGCGAGTTTCTCAGGTTAGCAAAATAGCCATGGCGATGGACAGCCCAGTGGAGGTCTTGGAGTTATAAGGAAAAGCTCTCTGCAGAGGGATGCTTAAGGGACAGAAGTTTTCTGTGCCATGAGCCCAGGGGGCTGGAAACTTGCAGGAACAGGGACTAGTAAGAGGGGCCTTTCTGACCGACGCGCACCCCTCGATACAAGCGGCTTCTGGGCTTGTGTTCAGAGAGCAGCCACTTGGGGTCTTGACAAAGAAGGGCTGCTTTTCTCCTAAATCAGGTTCTAGACCCCGGGAATCTGGGAAGCGCCTGACAAGGTTTCCAAGGAGATGTTCCTAAAAAGCACTCACACAGCCGGGTGTGCTCCCCAGAGAGCAGGTAGTTGGCCAGAGGGGGTGTGTATGTCAGGCACTGCAGGATGGAGTTGAGGAAGCAGGTATTGCCCAGGTTGTGGAGTCCCGCTCCGGCGTCCCGTTGCTGCTGCCACTCCATGCAGAGCTTCTCTGGGGGGAAGGGGGCCCCTTGGGACAGAGCCATTCCCTCGGCACTGGCTGCAGGGAAAGGACATTTGAAAGACGTGCTGCTTGTCAAGTTCTGTACAGGAGCGCCCAGGACAACCAGCTCATGCCTCCAAGACACAAAGATCAGAGGAAGCCCAACACTGCCATTGGAATTAGCTGGTCCACAGAGAGTTTTGGAAAGTAGTCCATTGCCCTCCTGACTTCATTGAAAATCCAGAAAACCCATGCTGATTGCTGTGCCTTGGGCTACCTTCTGTTCCCTCTCCCTGACTGTAACTTGATGAAAACAAGTGCCTAGCACAGAGAGTAACCCTACCCATACCAGGTCATTGTCCGAGCAATCCCCCCGGTCAAAGTCTTGTACTACTGGCTGAGATGGGATTAAAATGCCTTGCCCTGTGTCTAACCCAAACCCCTGGGTAAGTTTGGCTGCTACCAAGAAACACCCCAGAATTCACTCTCGGTTGTCAGGACGTCAACATTCAGGGTTGGAGCATCAGCCCCATCTGTGGTCTTTGTGGATTCCAAAAGTCCAAGGCTGCTGGTGAAGCCATTACTCACAGGAGTTGTTCCCCGTTTCAGCCATCACTCCTCTCAGGAACAAAGGATAAAGCTTTCGATGACAAAGGATGTCAGATCCAGAAAGAGAAGATCGGGTCGAATGGTGCCACCTGAAAGCAAAGGACTACGTCTGTCTCCTGCAAATGATGCAAAAGACGTGGAAACGTAGCCCACAAGTCAGCAGGAGCCATCCAAATTGTTTCAGTGGTACTTGTAACCACTGCAGAGCTGCAGGCTGATAGCCTTGCTGTCCCTGTCACAGGATCCTGAGCTCAGAAGGTACAGGCCAGCCTAGACTTTGACCCCCTATCTACCTACTCTGTGATGGGCCCTGCACATCAAAGTATAGTTACCCTTGAAAGAGGATGAAAGTTGAGGGGGGGTGGGCAGGAAATGAGAAATGACTGGAAAACAGTAGGGGTACGAGTCGCAGGAGCAGGAGCGAAGCTCTCCCGAAGGCCAGCTCAGCTCAAATGGCTTCCGTTGGCCCGGTTTGCGGAACATCAAGCCCCAGGCCCACGAGGTCACAAAGGGGCAGTGATGCAGGTGCTGCATCACCCTTTGACACACCTGTATCCCCTGGAAACGTGGTCCAAGGGCACACAGCTGCCAGGAGCCGGGCACCTCCCACAGCCATCAGCCATTTTCCCCCCTAAAAAAGCCCCACTCCAAAACAATTGTTAAAATATTGTTTATTGGGTCAACACCACCCCGTTCCCAAACAAAGAGCTTCACGCCAGCACGGCTCTTTTTATATAGAATTCAAATATTTATTATAATAAAATAAATAAATAGTTCTCTTTTCACAATGAACAGAAGAACAAAAACAGAACAAGAAAGCCAACCCCAGGTTGTAGGGACTCAGTCAAATGTCAGGAGAGAAAGTGGAACAAGACTCAGCCCAAGGGGATCCCAGAGTAACTGCAGTAGTGCCCGTCTCACAGCAGCTGCTGGTGGATTATTTCCTGCACCATCTTCCTGCGGCAGCTTTTCAGCGGAGGACGTTCCCCAGCTGGGGGCTGGGACAAAACGAGGTGTCTGCCCTCCAACACATGGTGTTCCAACCACCAGTTTACATGGATCTGAAGTTCTGCTGTCACAGAGAGAGTCATCAACAGCATGAAAAAAGGACTAAAGAGCACCCCGTAACCGCAAGCCTGAGTTAAGTAGCGGGCACCTAAGGGGGTGCAGTAATGTGTCACCCTCCACAAGTCCAGACAACCAGACATTACATCGTCCTGCTGTGTGGTGCAGCTACAGTCTACCTACCAAGTGGGACAGGTACGACTCACGGGGATACTCACCAGTCTTTGGTGTGCCAGATGGAAAAGGATCTCCTCCATATTTGTGTAAATCCAGGTGGTAATAGTTGGCACACGTCTACAGGAGAAGGTTGGAAGATGAAGCAAGGATGGAACACCTGTGTAGGGTGGCAGGCCGCAGTAGGGTGGCAGGTTGCAGGAGGGTGGCAGGCTGCTGTAGGGTGGCACGCTGCAGTAGGGTGGCAGGCTGGGGTGTGTTTTAACTTCGGAGTCTATTGGAGCGATGGAGTAGGTAGGATCGGGGGACAAGTCCAGAGCAGGAGGGAAGGATGAAGCACTGGAGAAGGCTGGAGCGGTCAAGGAGGCCAGAGCACTTTGGTGCAGGAAAAAACAATAGAGAAGAACCACAATGTTTATAAGCACAGCATTTCTTCTCGACATGTGCACCAGAAAGGAGACAGTTTATTCCTATACAGCTGTCTACATGTAAGTGGGGAGTCACAGCCAAAGCAATAAAATACCTAAAGTACAACGAGACTGTCAAATCCCTGGACAGAAACATCCAGCACTGCTATCACCACAAAACACAGCGGGCATGTCCGTGCGGAAGCCCTTCATACTCAGCTGGGCGGCTCTGAACTCGGGCAGACCAGAGGGGCTGGAGTCAAATTTGTCATCTCAGTGTACCCAAAAGAGAAACCTTCCTCTAAGTTGTGCAAGAAGGACCAGGGGAGGCGGAAAGGAAGAGAGAAAATCCTGGCATTCCCTATGTTTCCCTGACCTTTCATGTTCCCAGAAAAAAAAAAAAAAAAGCATCTTCTCTAGTTAGAAGGGGTGGAAGGTAAAATAAAAAGCTACTGAAGACACCCCTTAGGAGAGCGGCCCAGGAAACCTTGGAAAAACATCCCTGTGCAGACACAGAGACAAATGTTGGGCAGCACTGAGGAAGTTCAGGAAGGAAATGGAAAGCAAACCTTTCAGAGAAGAAAGTCCAAGCCAACAGAAGGGGTTTACCTCGCACAAGGAGCTGTCTGGTCCCAAAGGGAGAGTGTTCCATTGCCCAAGGCAGTCCCGCAAGGCATTTGGTCTACGAGAGAAGAGCGTAAGCCATCAGCCACAGTAAAAGGGAACTGAGGAGGTTGATGAGGTGATGGTGAAGAGCTTCCCCAAAGGTCAATGCGCAGGAGAAACAAGCTCACAGCCTGACGTCAGTCTTACCAGTCTGCACCAGTTCTTCTCCCGGCACAGAACTTCTCAGTCTTTTCACTGGAGGCTCAGAGAAAAGGGCCTGAGTCTGAAACAAACAAACAAAGCACCGCCCTGAGTTTAACCTCAACACCAGCCCAAGCCAGCAGAAACTTCCAGAAATGGAGGCAGCTCTGGTCCGACACACAAGAGGCGCCTGCTGTCAAGGGAAAAGAGGAGCCTACGGCTGCACAGGGTCAGGAAAGTCTCTGCTAACCTCTCCCGCAGACTCTGCTGCTGGAGCAGCATCGCTGCCCGAAGCCCGGTGTTTCCTTGCTCTCCTGGCTGGTACCCTCACCGCAGCAGGAACCTCCTCAGCCTTCTCTTCACACCCACAGACGGTGTCATCTGAACAACAAAAGCAGGCCACGTGACAGCGTGACTTCAGAGGGGTTAGGATTGCCATTTGCATGGGAGCCCACCTCCTCAATCCCACCCAAAGCAGTGGAATTCATTCTGAGCTGCACACCCTGCTGCAGTTTCAGACACCCCTCAGTTTTCCAAGGGATGCCAAACCTCAGAAGAACTGGGGCTATGAACTACCTTTGTCATGGGCGGCAGCTGGTTGGAGCTTCTGCAGTTCCTGCCAGTCAGGATGTTCTGCTGGCGGCTGAGGGCTGAGGAAAGAAGACACAGAACAGGGATTTACAACCCTGGGTGAGCTTCACACAAGCAAACTTCCAGAGCTAATTGCTGGATTTCCCCTTCCAAGCGCCCCCGCTATCATCTCAGACACACACACAGCCACTGCAGAGCATCCCCCACTACTCCCAGCCAAGGCACCGCCAGTTATCCCGCTACAGTGGGGTAATTCCCTTCTCTTAATGCTGCTTCACGTGTTACGCTTGTTCCCAGCACCAAACAAATGGCTTCGGCTTACATGGAACTGGCTGTTTTCACTCTGCACAGGTTACCCCCCCACCCCACAAGCCGCACACTGCCCTTCAGCGGGGCAATGCCCCTGTGCACAACGCTGAGTTACTCTCCCCGGGGGTTTCACCACCCACACCCGCAGTTTTTCCTCTTTCTTCCACGGGAAACCTCAAGGGGCAGAAATAACGAGCAGCCTGCGGCTGAGAGTTCCGTGCAAGGACTCCCGCAGGGGACCTGGCAACACCTTTGACACCCTACAGCCCGTCCCAGCCAGCGCTGCTGGAAAAAACCTCTTTGCAGCGGGAGAGCAGCTGAAGCACCTGATGCGCTTTCCCTGGCACCGCTTCGCCCGCCATTCCCAGCCAGGGCTCGCTGAGGGAAACCGGGTCTCCCGCTCCCATCGTGCCAGGACAGCCAGCAGCGCCTGCACAGGCACCTTCCTGCCCTGGCACTCTGCTCTGCACGGCTGCTGGGAACTGCTCCCGCTGCGGCCAGCGTCTCTCTCCACAGACGCTCCCTCTCCTCAGGGACACAGAAGCCACAGGCATGGCATGGCCATCGCTGCCCAGAGCAGGGGGGCCGGAACAAGATGGATCTCTAAGGGCCCTTCCAACCCCACAACCATCCACCGTCTGTGACTGGGAGCTCCGGGACACTGGCACCAGTTCACACCTGGGAAGGCATCCCCGTTTCTCCACACGCCCTACACCGGGACTCCCCTCCACCCGCTGCACACCCCGTTGCCCGCACACCCCACCCGCCGCCCCACGCTCGCTCCCAGGCCCTGTTTCTGTTCAAACTTCCCGCTGGCCCGGCCCGGCCCGGCCGCCCCTCCCACGGGTGTGCGGGGCAGCCCCTCCGGTAGCTCCTACCGCTGCCTGTCTGGGGAAGGGAGAGTCCGGGGAAGCAACGGGGGGCGAGGGGCAGGGGCGGCCACGCACGCATGGTGTTGCTGCCCCTCCCGCGGGCAGAGGTCCCTCGGCAGCACCGTGCGGGGCTGGGCTGGGCCCCCCGGC
This sequence comes from Gallinula chloropus, assembly GCF_964237585.1. NCBI lineage: Eukaryota > Metazoa > Chordata > Aves > Gruiformes > Rallidae > Gallinula > Gallinula chloropus. Next base: position 29,232,474 of record NC_140092.1, read on the forward strand.
TCTGCCCCCTCGGTTCCCCGCCCCGGCAGCCCCTCCATTGGCTTCTACCGCTGCCTGTCTGGGGAAGGGAGAGTCCGGGGAAGCGAGGGGCGGTTCTCTCCTCTCTCTCCCCGCGCCCCCACCGCAGGCTCCGCAGCCCGAGGGAGGGAGGGAGGTGCGTGGGCGCGGCCGGCGGCCCGGCCCCTGGGCTGGTTCCCCCTCCGGTCTCGTCCCCCAGGCTCAGCGGGTGAGAGGACGGAGGCTGCGGGGCTTACCGAGCCCTTTTCTCCTCCCGCTGCCGGCGCTCGGTGCGTGTCTCCGCTCCCGCTCGCGCAGTGCCGACCGGCTCAGCCATGGCCCAAGGCACGACTGAGCCAGAGCGGCGGGTGGGCAGGACGCGTGGCCCGGGAAACGGAGCGGGGAGTTGGGAAGCGTTGAACGGCCGAACCGGCTGCCCGCGCAACGGCCACGAGCACCCGGCCGCCGAACCCAGCGGGAAAGGCCGAACCCAGCGGGCGGGAACGGGGCGGGTTTCGCCTTTCCCGCTGGGTTCGGCTGGGTCCCGGACCCACCCCGCTCCCCGCTGCCCTGACCGAACAAGAACGGCGGGGATGCGGGGAGGGAGGGAGGGAGGGAGGGAGGGTGCTGCGCGGGCAGCCGGGATGAGGCTTCTTGGGGTGCCCCCGGGTTTATCCACCGTAAATCGGCGTTGCTGTGTGTGGTTCACTGCTGCTCAACAGCTGTTGCCACAATCGGGCAATACTTAAGGAAAAGACTTTTAAAGTCAGTAACATTTACTCTTGGGGGAGGTGGGGGGGTGTGACACTAAACGTAGATGTAACAAGACCCAGCTTTATACATATTCTTAATGAGACAAGTTCACAGGTCCACACACTGTTAACAGTGAGAAACTCCTAACCTTACCTTACTGTTGATGCAAATATCACTGATTGTGCTACAGCCCCGAGGGAGGCAAAAATAATTCTCCTTTCCCATGAAGTGCAGGCCGTCCCCAGGGGCACCAGAGCAGCCAGGGCTGCTTCCTGGGAGGGGAACAGCAGGGTGCAAAGGAGAGCACTTCCCAATTCACCTGCGGCAGCATGTGCCCCAGAGGCAGGGCTGGGTAGGGTGAAATGACCAAATAGCCTAGGACCAAGAGCACCCTGGACTCAGGCATAAGGAAACCAAACCCTCATCAGTGGAACCAGAACTGTGGCAAGAGAGAAAAACTCTCTGGAGGCTGTTGCCTCATTTCCCCATTTCTAACCCTCCTTCGGCATCCTTGCTGCTCCTTTCACCCTCCCACACCAGTTCCCGCAGCAGAAGGTGGCTGGGGGATGACCTGCTGGAGAAGAGCTCAGTGGAGAAGGACCTGGGGGTCCTGGTAGATGACAGGTTGGCCATGAGCCAGCAGTGTGCCCTGGTGGCTAAGAGAGCCAATGGTATCCTGGGGTGCATCCGGAGAAGTATAGCCAGCAGGTCAAAGGAGGTGATCCTCCCCCTCTACTCTGCCCTGGTCAGGCCCTACCTGGAGTATTGTGTCCAGTTCTGGGCTCCTTGGTTTACAAAGGACAGGGATCTCCTGGAGAGAGTCCAAAGAAGGGCCATGAAGATGATTAGGGGCCAGGAACATCTCTCCTGTGAGGATAGGCTGAGTAAGTTGGGACTCTTCAGCCTTGAGAAGAGAAGACTAAGGGGGGACCGATGATCTCTTGAGGTTCCTTCCAACCCCTACAATTCTATGATTCTATGATTCCTTCCATCTCCTTGCTGTCCAACCTCTAGCCCTTCACCTTTCCCTGGAGGCTTTCAGCCCTGAGTGAGCAGCAGAGCCAGCTGTGAGCGGCCTCCCCAGCTCCGGCAGCGCCACAGGCCCGCAGCCCTCGGCGCTCAGGCCTAGCGAGGGTCCGCAGGCCGAAGCGGCCCAGCCTGGCTGGCAGCGAGCGTGCCCCGGCTCTGGGCAAGGCCTGTTCCAGACACGGGGATCGCTGGAGGGGCCCCAGACCTCAAGAGATCATCGGGTCCAACCCCCCTGCCAAAGCAGCTCCCTAGGACAGGTCACTCAGATTGGCGTCCAGACGGGTCTTGAATCTCTCCAGAGATGGAGACTCCACCACCTCCCTGGGCAGCCTGTCCCAGGGCTCTGTCACCCTCACTGGGAAAAAGTTCTTCCCCATGTGGGTGCGGAAATTCCTGTGCTCCAACTTGCAGCCATTGCCCCTTGTCCTATCCCCACAGACCACTGAAAAGGGGCTGGCTGATTCCCCCTGCATCCCCTGCTTCAGATAATTATAAACTTTAATTAGGTCCCCCTAATGGCCCTTATTTGGACTCTCTCCAGGAGATCCCTGTCCTTTTTAAACCAAGGAGCCCAGAACTGGACACAATACTCCAGGTGGGGCCTGACCAGGGCAGAGTAGAGGGGGAGGATCACCTCCTTTGACCTGCTGGCTATACTCCTCCGGATGCAGCCCAGGATTCCACTGGCCTGACCAGGGCAGAGTAGAGCAGTTATTCCTTCCCAGGTGCAAGACTTTACACTTGCTTTTGTTGAACTTCATCTGGTTTCCAACTGCCCAGCTCTCCAGCCTGTCCAGGTCTTGCTGGATGGCAGCGCAGTGTTCCAGCCTGTCAGCCACTCCTCCCAGCTTTGTATCATCGGGTACTTGCTGAGGGTGGATGCTATTCCCTCATCAAGGTCGTCAGTGAAGATACTAAACAGAACTGGACCCAACACCGAGCCCTGGGGAACACCACTAGTAACAGGCCTTGTCCTGGTTTTGGTCAGGATGGAGTTAAATTCATTTGTAGCAGCAGATGGAATGCTGTGTTTGGGAGTTAAAATGGGAGTAGTGCTGGTAACACCCTGATGTTTCTAGTTGCTGTCAGACAGTCAAGGATTTTCTCAGCTCTTCATGAGAAAGGAGGGGCGAAGCCAGGACAGGTGACCCAACTGACCAAAGAGAGTATTCCACGCCAGTTACGTCCTGCCCAGGATATCGGGGGCTGACGGGAGGAAGGCCTGGGGCGGCTGCGGGACGCGCGGTTCTTGGGGGACGGTCGGGTTCTGGGACGGCTCTGGGTGGCACGGCCTGAGCTGTGGGTTTGGTGAGAAACTGCCTTGTGTATCAACAGCTTCATAGATTTTTGCTCTGAAGTCCTGTTAGCGTTGTTACATTGTATCTTTCTGTTACCTTAGTAAACTATCCTTATCCCAACCCACGGGCCTCTTATTTCTTGGTTTTGGGGTTATTTGCCCCTTCCTCTTCCTTTTCCCTTCCCTTACTTCTCACCCCCGCCTCTTCCCTTTAACCTGCTCTTTTCCTTTAAGGAGCAGGCAGCTGCGTGGATCTTGGCCCTCAGCCAGGGTGAAACCACCACAGGCCTCCAGTCAGATTCTGCTCCTCGAATCACAACCCTCGGGGCTCGGTCCCACAGCCAATTCTCAACCCACCTCTCTGTCCACTCATCTATCCCATGCTCTCTCAGCTTTGCTATCAGGGTGTCATGGGAGACAGTATCAAAGGCCCTGCTGAAGTCAAGGTAGATGACATCCACTGCTCTCCCTCCATCTACCCAGCCTGTTATGAGATCGTAGAAGGCGATGAGATTGGTTAAGCACGATTTCCCCTTGGTGACTCCATGCTGACTGCTCCTCATGACCTTCTTCTCTTCCAATTGGCATCCAGAACAAGCTGTTCCATTACCTTTCCTGGGACAGAGGTGAGGCTGACTGGCCTATAGTTACTAGGTTCCTCTTTCTTGCCCTTTTTAAAGACTGGAGTGACATTGGATATCCTCCAGTCTTCAGGCACTTCTCCTGTCCTCCAAGACCTGTTGAGGATGATAGAGAGCGGCTCAGCAAACACCTCCGCCAGCTCCCTCAGCACACGTGGATGAAACCCATCAGGGCCCATGGATTTGTGTGCATTAATCCCTTTGAGCCGCTCCTGGACCTCCCCTACCTCAACCAGAGGGAAATTCTTTGTTTCCCCAACACTCCAACTTTCATGCAGGATCTGTGGGTCCCGAGGGGCCTTTGAAGTGAAGACCGAAGCAAAGGCAGCATTCAGTATCTCCACCTTCTCAGCATCCCCCGTTACCAGGACACCCTCCTCATTCAGCAAGGGTCCTACATTATCCCTGGTCATCCTCTTACTATTAACGTATCTAAAAACACCCTTTTTATTACCCTTTATGTCCCTTGCCAGCTTCATTTCCAAGAGGGCTTTAGCCTTCCTGGTTGCATCCCTACAGGCCCTGACCACATTCCTGTATTCTCCCCAGGTGCTCAGACCCTTTTTCCACAATTCATAGATCTTCTGCATCTTTCACCTGCTGACACCCATTCTTGAGTTAGAGAAAAACAATTAGGGATTTTGGTTTTTTAAAATCCAGTTTTCCTGGCGGAAAAAAAGACCTTTTAACACTTTCTCTTTTTGTTTTGTAAGGGGCAATAAATAAATATATAAAGCTTTAAATGTTACTTGGCTCAAGTTAAAACAGTTTTGTTATTGTTGTTGTGTATAAATTCCTGAAGTGGGGATAATAAAAGTGCAACCCATACACATCCAGCCCAATGGAATGACTGCGGCCACGATCACTTTCAGAGCAGCTGACTCTGTCTGATCTACAATAAGGAGGACGGAAGGTGGGTGCAGCAGCACTCACCTCAAAACATGCCAAACGTCCAGCAATAGCTCCCAAACCAAAGGAGCCATCCTGTTCAGATGCCTCCCTCAGGGGAAACTGGAGTCAGAGCTTGTTTAGGTTTTGGGTGTCTTGTGTTCATCGTGGTGTCCTGTGTGCAGATCTTCAGGGCCGTGCTGAGGATCCCCTCGGAGCAGGGACAGCAGAAAGCCTTTGCCACACGTCTCCCTCACTTAGCCCTGGTCTCCCTATTCTCAGCACAATCATGTTTGCCCACCTGAAGCCCCCCTCCAGCCTAATTCTGGACCTGGTAATGGCATTTCTTGACTCGGTGATTCCCCCAGCATGACCCCCTCATCTACAGTGTGAGGAGCCAGGAGACCAAGGATGCCATGTGGAAACTGATGACTGGATGTTTCTAAGCAGCAACAAACTGCTCGTTGTCTTCTGTGTATCGCTGGCCACGAAACTCACGTTAGGACCAGTCTGTATTTAGTAGGTTTTTCAGTAGTTGGTTTGGTTGTTTTTCTTCCTAGTGTGTCTAAGCCATAATAACATGGTGCATGTTCATCTCATGACACATCTCCAGGTCTTGTGTGACCCAGACACCACGTAAAGATGAGCTGTGCTCTCTAGGAAACGTGTTGGAACAGACCAGCAAAACTCCACACACTGGTATGAGAACCTTTTTCTTTTAAGAACTTGCCAAACCAAAATGTAACAGTGAAAAATAAGATTTCTTTGCAGAAATAGATGTCAAGGCATGCGGGGCATCGCTAGTAGTCAAGCCGCTGAGCCAGTCCTCTTTCTACCAGAGCTCTGTTCACTGGCAGCATCTAAAGGAGGGGAAAAGAAGCAGAAAGGTGAACAAGCCACTGGGAAGAACCATCAACCAGTTCTAATCAACACTCTGCATCATCATCGTCAACTCCCAACAGGAGCCCTTCCCCATCTCTCCCCTGGAGCCTGACAGGCTGTGACAGGCTCCCACATTTAGAAGAAAATACGTTTTCTCCAGCCCTCACTCCAGTCCCTTCAGAGGCTGCGCTCGCAAGGGAAGGGAGAAGGCTGAGCCAGAATCAAGGCTTGCACACAGCTGGCACCCAGGGAAACCTGCCGGAGCAGCACCCAGGGGACGTCTCCAGAGCTCCATTACCTGCCAGCGGGACCACGGTGTCCACTGAAACTTCTGCTGCTTGGAAAGGCAGAAGAGCTCAGGGTGAGTGGATTCCCAGAAACGAGCCCTTCGGGCAGATCAGCAGCGACCTCCTGAGAACCAACAGCATTCCTTCTCCTGCTTCCATCTCCCTTCCACACCCCTGCCCCTCCATCAGACCCGCCTGCAGCTGTGACACAGCAGAGCTGCCTTGGACTCTCAGGTCTGTCTGCCACTACCGTGCTCAGGAGCATCAGGCTTTTGCACGATGCTACAAGTTTCTCAAGGGAACAGTGTGGGAGCAGTTGAGTTACTTGCCTTCTAATGGAGCTGGCAGGATTGGCATATCCGGTTGGGAGTAGCAGGCCCAAATGCTGCAGTATCCCAGGGAGTGGGGTGATCATTTAAAAAGCCAGTTCTCCTCCTCTTCCTCCCATCTGAGGTCTCATAGGTGGTGGTACCCATGAACCAGCTATGGAGTTCATCGTCCCACTGCAGGGACCTGCTCTGCGGCCTCCGCCTCTGCACACGGTGCTGCTGGGCATTCCCTGGTGCAGTAGCCAGATGAGAGATGGCACTGGAGGGGCCAGATGCTCCATTACACCAGGGAGTGTGGTGACCATTTAAAAGCACAGTTCTCCTCCTCTTCCTTCCATCAGAGCCCTTATAGCTGGTGGTACCCATGAACCAGCTATGGTGTTCATTGTCCCACTGCAGGGACCTTCTCCGCTGCCTCCGCCTCTGCACAGTGTGCTGCTGTGCAGTCCCTGGTGCAGTAGCCAGATGAGAGATGGCACTGGAGAGGCCAGATGCTCCATTACACCAGGGAGTGTGGTGACCATTTAAAAGCACAGTTCTCCTCCTTTTCCTCCCATCTGAGGCCTTATGGCTGGTGGTATCCATGAACCAACTATGGAGGTCATTGTCCCGCTGCCGGGACCTGCTCCGCCACCTCCGCCTCTGGACACTGTGCTGCTGAGCAGTCCCAGGTGGAAGAGCCAGATGGGAGATGGCACCAGGGGGCCCAGATGCTGCAGTATCCGACGGAGTGGGGTGACCACATAAAAACACAGTTCTCCTCCTCTTCCTCCCAGTGGAAGCTTCATAGCTGGTGGTACCCATGAACCAGCTATGGAGTTCATCATCCCGCTGCAGGGACCTGCTCCGCCGCATCCGCCTCTGCACACTGTGCTGCTGGGCAGTCCCTGGTGCAGTAGCCAGATGGGACATGGCACTGGAGGGCCCAGATGCTGTGTTATCGCGGCGAGTGGGGTGACCATTTAAAATCCCAGTTCTCCTCCTCTTCCTCCCAGTGGAATCTTCATAGCTGGTGGTACCCATGAACCAGCTATGGAGTTCATCATCCCGGTGCCGGGACCTGCTCCGCCGCCTCCGCCTCTGCACACTGTGCTGCTGGGCATTCCCTGGTGCAGTAGCCAGATGAGAGATGGCACCAGGGGGCCCAGATGCTGCAGTATCCGACGGAGTGGGGTGACCACATAAAAACACAGTTCTCCTCCTCTTCCTCCCATCTGAGGCCTCATAGCTGGAGGTACCCATGAATGAGCCATGGAGTTCATCATCCCGCTGCAGGCACCTGATCCGCCGCCTCCGCCTCTGCACACTGTGCTGCTGGGCATTCCCTAGTGGAAGAGCCAGATGGGACATGGCACTGGGGATCCCAGATGCTGTGGTATCCCAGGGAATGGGGTGACCACTGAATAACACAGTTCTCCTCCTCTTCCTCCCAGTAGAAGCCTTATAGCTGGTGGTATCCATGAACCAACTATAAAGGTCATTGTCCCGCTGCCGGGACCTGCTCCGCCACCTCTGCCTCTGCACACTGTGCTGCTGGGCATTCCCAGGTGGAAGAGCCAGATGGGAGATGGCACTGGAGGGCCCAGATGCTCCAGTATCTGAGGGAGTGGGGTGACCACTGAAAAACACAGTTCTCCTCCTCTTTCTCCCATCTGAGGTCTCATAGCTGGTGGTACCAATGAACCAGCTATGGAGTTCATTGTCCCGCTGCAGGGATCTGCTCCGCCGCCTCCGCCTCTGCACACGGTGCTGCTGGGCAGTCCCCGGTAGATGAGCCAGATGGGAGATGGCACTGGAGGGCCCAGATGCTCCATTACACCAGGGAGTGTGGTGACCATTGAAAAGCACAGTTCTCCTCCTTTTCCTCCCATCTGAGGCCTTATGGCTGGTGGTATCCATGAACCAACTATGGAGGTCATTGTCCCGCTGCCGGGACCTGCTCCGCCACCTCCGCCTCTGCACGCTGTGCTGCTGGGCAATCCCAGGTGGAAGAGCCAGATGGGAGATGGCACTGGAGGGCCCAGATTCTCCAGTATCTGAGGGAGTGGGGTGACCACTTAAAAACACAGTTCTCCTCCTCTTCCTCCCAGTGGAATCCTCATAGCTGGTGGTACCCGTGAAGGAGCAATGGAGTTCATCATCCCGCTGCAGGGACCTGCTCCGCCGCCTCCGCCTCTGAACACGGTGCTGCTGGGCAGTCCCCGGTGGATGAGCCAGATGGGAGATAGCATTGGGGGGCCCAGATGCTCCATTATCCCAGGGAGTGGGGTCACCAGTTAAAAGCACAGTTCCCCTCCTTTTCCTCCCATCTGGGGCCTCATAGCTGGTGGTACCCATGAACCAGCTATGGAGTTCATTGTCCCGCTGCGGGGATCTGCTCCGCCACCTCCGCCTCTGCACACTGTCCTGCTGGGCAGTCCCTGGTGCAGTAGCCAGATGGGAGATGGCACTGGAAGGCCCAGATGCTGTGTTATCCCGGAGAGTGGGGTCACCATTTAAAAGCACACTTCTCGTCCTTTTCCTCCTAGCTGAGGCCTCATAGCTGGTGGTACCCATTAACCAGCCACGGACCTGGCTGCCCTGCTGCGGGAGTCTGCTTTGCTCCCTCTGCCTGGGCGTGCTTTGCTTCGGAGCAGCCGTGGTTGTGGGAACCTGCTTGGAGCTGGCACTGGAGGGCCCTGGAGCGCCATCAGCCTTTGGGTCTTGGTAGAGATGTGGCAGAGTTCTCCTCCTCTTGCCAGCTGAGGTGTCATAGTCGGTGGTAAGGGAGCAGCTGCAGACATCACTGCCCCTCTGTGGGGCTGTGCTCTGAGTCCCCTCCCTGAGCCTTTTCCTCTGGCATCGGGAGGAAGGGCTCGCTCCACGCTTGGAGAAGGAGCAGCCCTGCGGCTCTGAAGAAAGCTGCCATGTGGGAGGGCAAAGACAGCAATGTCAGTCCCAGAAAGAAATCCATCCCCTGTCCCTCTGGCACCCTAAGCCACCCTCTGCTGTTACCTCAGTCCTTGGAGGCAGACCCACTGGTGCCACAGCATCCGCCTGCTTGCAGTCGCCTCCCTGCTGACCGAGGAGGGACTGGGCAGATGGTGACGCTGGTGAGGAAGCAGCCTTGTCTCCGGTTTTCAAATCAAACTTCCTGGAGAAAAGAAGCCAAGTGAGCCCCAGTTAGGGCTGCTCTTGCAGCCTCCTTTGGCCTTCAGGTGTTTGCTTAGAGCACATTCTATCATGACTTGGCTTGGAAGGGACCTTAAAGATCTCCGAGTTTTACTCCCCCCAGCCACTGCTACAGGCAGGGATGCTCTCCACTTGACCAGGTTGCCCAGCGCCCCATCCATCCAGGCCTTGAAGACTTCCAGGGAGCCAGGGGCATCCGCCGCCTCTCTAGGCAACCTCTGCCAGAGCCTCAATGCCCTCACAGAAAAGAATTTCTTCCTCAGATCGAAACTAAAGCTCCCTCCTTTAGGTTTCAGAGCATTCCCCCTCGTCCTATCGCTACACGCCCTGATAACGAGTCCCGCGTCATCTGGCCTGGAGACTCCCTTTAAGTCCTCTTCTCTACATAGGCCAGCTTCAGAGAGCAGACAAACAGCAGTTAGCCTAAAGCCCAGCAAGGAAGGATAAGAGTTGATGTGGGGTAGTTCAGGTTTTACAGCACTGAGTGATGCAGGCAGTAACGGTCTCCTGTGGCAGAAGGAGAAACGCTGAGGAGGATGGGAAGAAAAACTGCAAAACCACAAACAAAGGAAACTTTTTCTGAGGCTATTTGAATGCTGGTTCTTACCTGACGTAGAACAGCAAATAGGCCTCCTTCCTGCAAACTGCATTGATGCTGCAGCGTTCCACAGACGCGTCATCCATCTCATACCACAGTCCATTGCTGGCCTGCAAAGAAAGGCAGCGGCATCTGGAGATGAGCTGCGTGGCTGCTCCACAAAAGCACGGGCAGAAAACTAGGGAGCCAAGCATACACCAGACCTCACCCAAAGCCGTGGCTGCCAGTAACCCTGCAGCCTGGTTCCCTTGCTAGGAAGGAAGCTGCTCTTTACCTTTATGTAGCAGAGATAGTGTCCGGCATGGCAGCTGGCACCTTTGTGCAGCAGGACAGCATAGAGAGAGTAGAGGAGCGGCTCTTCAGCAGTCTGCGATGTGTATGGCCGAAGATCCAAGTGCTCAGGATACTCCACAACCTACCAAGGAGAGACTGAGAGTGCTCAGAGATGATGCTGCAAGATTTTCTGAGAGAGCCTGCCAAGGCCAGGCGCTAGAGGTGAGGTGTCTACAGACACCTTTTGGGCTCCTGAGCACTTGGCTGTGCCCGAAAGCAACACGTAAAGCTTTGGCTGGCAGGAAATGGCTCTCAGCCAAAGCAGCCCTGTCCCTGTCAGAGCAGAACACGCGTTTGTCTTTCCCCCAGAACTCTCCTCTCCCCTCCCCAGAAAGGAACACAAACTGGTGGAAGAGCACACTGCTTTTGGGAATCTCCTGCTCCGGGAGGAGCAAGCTGCGCTCCAGCTGGGTACACACCTTCTCCATCTTCCTGCCGGTGAGCTCTTCAAACCTTTTCAGGCACAGGGTGAGGACCTTGGGCGCGGGATGGACAGTCAGCCCCTTGGAGGCAGGAACCCTCTTGTCACACCTGCAAACCAAGCACAGAGCCAGGTCTCAAGCCACGGCTCCTTCTTGTGCACTCATCCTCTGTGCAAAGAGGACTTCTGCTCCGTGACACACAGCACCTTCATGCAGGATCTAGTCTTAAGACATTGTTCCTAATGGTCTTACGTGCGACATTGCAAGCAGTTCTCGCCCTCCAACTGCTCGGGTGCCACAAAGCCCTTCAGAGCTGCAGTGACAGAGTCTGTTGCCTGGAGGAACGAGAAGGGAGAGCACTGAGCAGTGGGAAATGCCCTCACTCACCCATATGCTCCCTAGGGAGTCGACAAGCAGGGCCCAGGAGGAGGCAGAGAGGGCGTATTCTGCTGAAGGCTTCACACAATTCCCAGGCATTCCTGGGGCCCTCAAGAGCACCCTCTCTGTGGCACCGCTCAGTTCAGCTGCCTGTCGTGTGCAGGGTCATGAGCAATGGGGAAACAAACCCACAACCCATCAGCCCAGGAGCCAGATGGGTGTTGAGGGCAAAGGGAAGAAGGATGAGAGGTCACTGAGGGTGCAGGGAGGATAATGCACGCTTGTCCAGATGAAAGCCAGCACCTCCAGGGAGTGCAGTGCCACGGCCTCCTCAGGACACCGTCCATTCCGCTTCCCACCCACCACCAGCAAGCTCCCTTGCATTTGCACTACTTGTTTCCAAGTCATCTGCGTGGATTCTGGAAAGCTACAGGGGCCTTGGGACACCTTGAATCACAGTTCAACAAACCCTCTTACCTTTATATCCAGGAGCACATCCAGGAAGGGCTCGTAGGAATCAGAAACCGCTTTGCAGCTCAAGCACGTGACTGGAACGCAAATCAAAAGGCTGAGTGACAGGGGCAGTCAACTGACTGGGATGGCTTACGCTGGTCATACCAGCGCCAGTCACACCATCAGCTGTTGTTCAAAGGCAGGCAGAAGAGCACAGACAATTCCAAGGGCAGTTATGGAAAGAAGTACCTCTGGATCTCAGCGAGCCCCCGAATATTTGGTGCACAACGGTGGTTGCTTGCAAAGACAAGTCCAAGCTGGAACAAAGCGGTAAGGCAGAGAGTTATGTCCTCCAAGAGCTTTTTGCTTTCTCTGAAAGCCCTGGGCATAGGTTTTCCTTGATGGGAGGACATCAGGGAATCCAAAGGGCTTGGGAACATAGAGGAGAGAATGTGCTTGTGCTTACTCCCTGCTTCCACTCAGACAAGCTCTCTGCATGGCATCGACAGTGTAGCGCAAGAACTCGTGGGCGTCTTCCTGCTTCCCAAGCTTGAAATGTTCTCCTATTCCTACAAAAGAAACACTTGGCAGCTCTCTCCTATGGGAGAGGCGGAAAACCTGAAGAAGGCTCTGAAATCTCTTACGTGTGAGGGCACTGACGACAGCACTCGGCTTGATGGCACTGCCTGAGGCGTGCAGGACCTCGTTCACATGAGCTTCCATTATACACATCATGCAGAAGCCTTGCTGGACACCTGAAGAGGGAGGGAAGCGAGTTTCTCAGGTTAGCAAAATAGCCATGGCGATGGACAGCCCAGTGGAGGTCTTGGACTTATAAGATCCCCCACTCCTCCCAAACTGACAGCATCCCAACGAGCCCGGGACATTCTGGTGCACAGAAAAGCTCTCTGCAGAGGGATGCTCAAGGGACAGAAGTTTTCTGTGCCATGAGCCCAGGGGGCTGGAAACTTGCAGGAACAGGGACTAGTAAGAGGGGCCTTTCTGACCGACGCACACCCCTCGACACAAGCGGCTTCTGGGCTTGTGTTCAGAGAGCAGCCACTTGGGGGGCTTGACAAAGAAGGGCTGCTTTTCTCCTAAATCAAGTTCCAGATCCCGGCAATCTGGGAAGCGCCTGACAAGGTTTCCAAGGAGATGTTCCTAAAAAGCACTCACACAGCCGGGTGTGCTCCCCAGAGAGCAGGTAGTTGGCCAGAGGGGGTGTGTATGTCAGGCACTGCAGGATGGAGTTGAGGAAGCAGGTATTGCCCAGGTTGTGGAGTCCCGCTCCGGCGTCCCGTTGCTGCTGCCACTCCATGCAGAGCTTCTCTGGGGGGAAGGGGGCCCCTTGGGACGGAGCCATTCCCTCGGCACTGGCTGCAGGGAAAGGACATTTGAAGAGCGTGCTGCTTGTCAAGTTCTGTCCAGGAGCGCCCAGGACAACCAGCTCATGCCTCCAAGACACAAACATCAGAGGAAGCCCAACACTGCCATTGGAATTAGCTGGTGCACAGAGAGTTTTGGAAAGTAGCCCGTTGCCCTCCTGACTTCATTGAAAATCCAGAAAACCCGTGCTGATTGCTGTGCCTTGGGCTACCTGCTGTTCCCTCTCCCTGACTGTAACTTGATGAAAACAAGTGCCTAGCACAGAGAGTAACCCTACCCATACCAGGTCATTCTACGAGCAATGCCCCTGTTCAAAGTCTTGTACCACTGGCTGAGATGTGATTAAAATGCCTTGCCCTGTGTCTAACCCAAACCCCTGGGTAAGTTTGGCTGCTACCAAGAAACACCCCAGAATTCACTCTCGGTTGTCAGGACGTCAACATTCAGGGTTGGAGCATCAGCCACGTCTGTGGCCTTTGGGGATTCCAAAAGTCCAAGGCTGCTGGTGAAGCCATTACTCACAGGAGTTGTTCCCCATGTCAGCCATCACTCCTCTCAGGAACAAAGGATAAAGCTTTCGATGACAAAGGATGTCAGATCCAGAAAGAGAAGATCGGGTCGAATGGTGCCACCTGAAAGCAAAGGACTACGTCTGTCTCCTGCAAATGATGCAAAAGACGTGGAAACGTAGCCCACAAGTCAGCAGGAGCCATCCAAATTGTTTCAGTGGTACTTGTAACCGCTGCAGAGCTGCAGGCTGATAGCCTTGCTGTCCCTGTCACAGGATCCTGAGCTCAGAAGGTACAGGCCAGCCTAGACTTTGACCCCCTATCTACCTACTCTGTGATCGGCCCTGCACATCAAAGTATAGTTACCCTTGAAAGAGGATGAAAGTTGAGGGGGGGTGGGCAGGAAATGAGAAATGACTGGAAAACAGTAGGGGTACGAGTCGCAGGAGCAGGAGCGAAGCTCTCCCGAAGGCCAGCTCAGCTCAAATGGCTTCCGTTGGCCCGGTTTGCGGAACATCAAGCCCCAGGCCCACGAGGTCACAAAGGGGCAGTGATGCAGGTGCTGCATCACCCTTTGACACACCTGTATCCCCTGGAAACGTGGTCCAAGGGCACGCAGCTGCCAGGAGCCGGGCACCTCCCACAGCCATCAGCCATTTTCCCCCCTAAAAAAACCCCACTCCAAAACAATTGTTAAAATATTGTTTATTGGGTCAACACCACCCCGTTCCCAAACAAAGAGCTTCACGCCAGCACGGCTCTTTTTATATAAAATTCAAATATTTATTGTAATAAAATAAATAAATAGTTCTCTTTTCACAACTAACAGAAAAACAAAAACAGAACAACAAAGCCAACAACAGGTTGTAGAGAATGTCAGGGGATCCCAGAGTAACTGCAGTAGTGCCCGTCTCACAGCAGCTGCTGGTGGATTATTTCCTGCACCATCTTCCTGCGGCAGCTTTTCAGCGGAGGACGTTCCCCAGCTGGGGGCTGGGACAAAACGAGGTGTCTGCCCTCCAACACATGGTGTTCCAACCACCAGTTTACATGGATCTGAAGTTCTGCTGTCACAGAGAGAGTCATCAACAGCATGAAAAAAGGACTAAAGAGCACCCCGTAACCGCAAGCCTGAGTTAAGTAGCGGGCACCTAAGGGGGTGCAGTAATGTGTCACCCTCCACAAGTCCAGACAACCAGACATTACATCGTCCTGCTGTGTGGTGCAGCTACAGTCTACCTACCAAGTGGGACAGGTACGACTCACGGGGATACTCACCAGTCTTTGGTGTGCCAGATGGAAAAGGATCTCCTCCATATTTGTGTAAATCCAGGTGGTAATAGTTGGCACTCGTCTACAGGAGAAGGTTGGAAGATGGAGCGAGGATGGAACACCTGTGTAGGGTGGCAGGCCGCAGTAGGGTGGCAGGTTGCAGGAGGGTGGCAGGCTGCTGTAGGGTGGCACGCTGCAGTAGGGTGGCAGGCTGGGGTGTGTTTTAACTTCGGAGTCTATTGGAGCAATAGAGTAGATAGGATCGGGGGACAAGTCCAGAGCAGGAGGGAAGGATGAAGCACTGGAGAAGGCTGGAGCAGTCAAGGAGGCCAGAGCACTTTGGTGCAGGAAAAAACAATAGAGAAGAACCACAATGTTTATAAGCACAGCATTTCTTCTCGACATGTGCACCAGAAAGGAGACAGTTTATTCCTATACAGCTGTCTACATGTAAGTGGGGAGTCACAGCCAAAGCAATAAAATACCTAAAGTACAACGAGACTGTCAAATCCCTGGACAGAAACATCCAGCACTGCTATCACCACAAAACACAGCGGGCATGTCCGTGTGGAAGCCCTTCATACTCAGCTGGGCGGCTCTGAACTCGGGCAGACCAGAGGGGCTGGAGGCAAATTTGTCCCCTTAGTGTACCCAAAAGAGAAACCTTCCTCTAAGTTGTGCAAGAAGGACCAGGGGAGGTGGAAAGGAAGAGAGAAAATCCTGGCATTCCTTATGTTTACCTTACTATTCATGTCCCCAGAATAAAAAAAAAGCATCTTCTCTAGTTAGAAGGGGTGGAAGGTAAAATAAAAAGCTACTGAAGACCCCCCTTAGGAGAGCGGCCCAGGAAACCTTGGAAAAACATCCCTGTGCAGACACAGAGACAAATGTTGGGCAGCATGGAGGAAGTTCAGGAAGGAAATGGGAAGCAAACCTTTCAGAGAAGAAAGTCCAAGCAAACAGAAGGGGTTTACCTCGCACAAGGAGCTGTCTTGTGCCAAAGGGAGAGTGTTCCATTGCCCAAGGCAGTCCCACAAGGCATTTGGTCTACAAGAGAAGAGCGTAAGCCATCAGCCACTGTAAAAGGGAACTGAGGAGGTTGATGAGGTGATGGTGAAGAGCTTCCCCAAAGGTCAATGCGCAGGAGAAACAAGCTCACAGCCTGACGTCAGTCTTACCAGTCTGCACCAGTTCTTCTCCCGGCACAGAACTTCTCAGTCTTTTCACTGGAGGCTCAGAGAAAAGGGCCTGAGTCTGAAACAGAAACAAACAAAGCACCGCCCTGAGTTTAACCTCAACACCAGCCCAAGCCAGCAGAAACTTCCAGAAATGGAGGCAGCTCTGGTCTGACACACAAGAGGCGCCTGCTGTCAAGGGAAAAGAGGAGCCTACGGCTGCACAGGGTCAGGAAAGTCTCTGCTAACCTCTCCCGCAGACTCTGCTGCTGGAGCAGCATCGCTGCCCGAAGCCCGGCGTTTCCTTGCTCTCCTGGCTGGTACCCTCACCGCAGCAGGAACCTCCTCAGCCTTCTCTTCACACCCACAGACGGTGTCATCTGAACAACAAAAGCAGGCCACGTGACAGCGTGACTTCAGAGAGGTTAGGAGTGCCATGTGCATGGGAGCCCACCTCCTCAATCCCACCCAAAGCAGTGGAATTCATTCCAAGCTGCAAACCCTGCTGCAGTTTCACACACCCCTCAGTTTTCCAAGGGATGCCAAACCTCAGAAGAACTGGGGCTATGAACTACCTTTGTCATGGGCGGCAGCTGGTTGGAGCTTCTGCAGTTCCTGCCAGTCAGGATGTTCCGCTGGCGGCTGAGGGCTGAGGAAAGAAGACACAGAACAGGGATTTACAACCCTGGGTGAGCTTCACACAAGCAAACTTCCAGAGCTAATTGCTGGATTTCCCCTTCCCAGTGCCCCCGCTATCATCTCAGACACACACACAGCCACTGCAGAGCATCCCCCACTACTCCCAGCCAAGGCACCGCCAGTTATCCCGCTACAGTGGGGTAATTCCCTTCTCTTAATGCTGCTTCATGTGTTACGCTTGATCCCAGCACCAAACAAATGGCTTCGGCTTACATGGAACTGGCTGTTTTCACTCTGCACAGGTTACCCCCACCCCACAAGCCGCACACTGCCCTTCAGCGGGGCAATGCCCCTGTGCACAACGCTGAGTTACTCTCCCCGGGGGTTTCACCACCCACACCCGCAGTTTTTCCTCTTTCTCCCATGGGAAACCTCAGGGGACAGAAATAACGAGCAGCCTGCGGCTGAGAGTTCCGTGCAAGGACTCCCGCAGGGGACCTGGCAACACCTTTGACACCCTACAGCCCGTCCCAGCCAGCGCTGCTGGAAAAAACCTCTTTGCAGCGGGAGAGCAGCTGAAGCACCTGATGCGCTTTCCCTGGCACCGCTTCGGCCGCTTTTCCCAGCCAGGGGTCGCTGAGGGAAACCGGGTCTCCCGCTCCCATCGTGCCGGGACAGCCAGCAGCGCCTGCACAGGCACCTTCCTGCCCTGGCACTGTGCTCTGCACGGCTGCTGGGAACTGCTCCCGCTGCGGCCAGCGTCTCTCTCCACAGACGCTCCCTCTCCTCAGGGACACAGAAGCCACAGGCATGGCATGGCCATCGCTGCCCAGAGCAGGGGGGCCGGAACAAGATGGATCTCTAAGGGCCCTTCCAACCCCACAACCATCCACCGTCTGTGACTGGGAGCTCCGGGACACCGGCACCAGTTCACACCTGGGAAGACATCCCCGTTTCTCCACACGCCCTACACCGGGACTCCCCTCCACCCGCTGCACACCCCGTTGCCCGCACACCCCACCCGCCGCCCCACGCTCGCTCCCAGGCCCTGTTTCTGTTCAAACTTCCCGCTGGCCCGGCCCGGCCCGGCCGCCCCTCCCACGGGTGTGCGGGGCAGCCCCTCCGGTAGCTCCTACCGCTGCCTGTCTGGGGAAGGGAGAGTCCGGGGAAGCAACGGGGGGCGAGGGGCAGGGGCGGCCACGCACGCATGGTGTTGCTGCCCCTCCCGCGGGCAGAGGTCCCTCGGCAGCACCGGGCTGGGCTGGACTGGACTGGGCTGGGCCCCCCGGCGCTGCCCCGCCGTCTGCCCGCCCCGGCCGCCCCTCCCACGGGTGTGCGGGGCAGCCCCTCCATTGGCTTCTACCGCCGCCTGTCTGGGCAGGGAGAGCCCAGGGAAGCGAGGGGCGGTTCTCTCCTCTCTCTCCCCGCCCCCCCACCGCAGGCTCCGCAGCCCGAGGGAGGGAGGGAGGTGCGTGGGCGCGGCCGGCGGCCCGGCCCCTGGGCTGGTTCCCCCTCCGGTCTCCTCCCCCAGGCTCAGCGGGTGAGAGGACGGAGGCTGCGGGGCTTACCGAGCCCTTTTCTCCTCCCGCTGCCGGCGCTCGGTGCGTGTCTCCGCTCCCGCTCGCGCAGTGCCGACCGGCTCAGCCATGGCCCAAGGCACGACTGAGCCAGAGCGGCGGGTGGGCAGGACGCGTGGCCCGGGAAACGGAGCGGGGAGTTGGGAAGCGTTGAACGGCCGAACCGGCTGCCCGCGCAACGGCCACGAGCACCCGGCCGCCGAACCCAGCGGGAAAGGCCGAACCCAGCGGGCGGGAACGGGGCGGGTTTCGCCTTTCCCGCTGGGTTCGGCTGGGTCCCGGACCCACCCCGCTCCCCGCTGCCCTGACCGAACAAGAACGGCGGGGATGCGGGGAGGGAGGGAGGGAGGGAGGGAGGGTGCTGCGCGGGCAGCCGGGATGAGGCTTCTTGGGGTGCCCCCGGGTTTATCCACGGTAAATCGGCGTTGCTGTGTGTGGTTCGCTGCTGCTCAACAGCTGTTGCCACAATGGGGCAATACTTCAGGAAAAGACTTTTAAAGTCAGTAATATTTACTCTTGGGGGAGGTGGGGGGGTGTGACACTAAACGTAGATGTAACAAGACCCAGCTTTATACATATTCCTAATGAGACAAGTTCACAGGTCCACACACTGTTAACAGTGAGAAACTCCTAACCTTACCTTACTGTTGATGCAAATATCACTGATTGTGCTACAGCCCCGAGGGAGGCAAAAATAATTCTCCTTTCCCATGAAGTGCAGGCCGTCCCCAGGGGCACCAGAGCAGCCAGGGCTGCTTCCTGGGAGGGGAACAGCAGGGTGCAAAGGAGAGCACTTCCCAATTCACCTGCGGCAGCATGTGCCCCAGAGGCAGGGCTGGGTAGGGTGAAATGGCCAAATAGCCTAGGACCAAGAGCACCCTGGACTCAGGCATAAGGAAACCAAACCCTCATCAGTGGAACCAGAACTGTGGCAAGAGAGAAACACTCTCTGGAGGCTGTTCCCTCATTTCCCCATTTCTAACCCTCCTTCGGCATCCTTGCTGCTCCTTTCACCCTCCCACACCAGTTCCCGCAGCAGAAGGTGGCTGGGGGATGACCTGCTGGAGAAGAGCTCAGTGGAGAAGGACCTGGGGGTCCTGGTAGATGACAGGTTGGCCATGAGCCAGCAGTGTGCCCTGGTGGCTAAGAGAGCCAATGGCATCCTGGGGTGCATCCGGAGAAGTATAGCCAGCAGGTCAAAGGAGGTGATCCTCCCCCTCTACTCTGCCCTGGTGTCCTGGTTTTGGTCAGGATGGAGTTAAATTCATTTGTAGCAGCAGATGGAATGCTGTGTTTGGGAGTTAAAATGGGAGTAGTGCTGGTAACACCCTGATGTTTCTAGTTGCTGTCAGACAGTCAAGGACTTTCTCAGCTCTTCATGAGAAAGGAGGGGCGAAGCCAGGACAGGTGACCCAACTGACCAAAGAGAGTATTCCACGCCAGTTACGTCCTGCCCAGGATATCGGGGGCTGACGGGAGGAAGGCCTGGGGCGGCTGCGGGACGCGCGGTTCTTGGGGGACGGTCGGGTTCTGGGACGGCTCTGGGTGGCACGGCCTGAGCTGTGGGTTTGGTGAGAAACTGCATTGTGTATCAACAGCTTCATAGATTTTTGCTCTGAAGTCCTGTTAGCGTTGTTACATTGTATCTTTCTGTCACCTTAGTAAACTATCCTTATCCCAACCCTCGGGCCTCTTATTTCTTGGTTTTGGGGTTATTTGCCCCTTCCTCTTCCTTTTCCCTTCCCTTACTTCTCACACCCCCCCCCCCCCCCCCCCCCTTCCCTTTAACCTGCTCTTTTCCTTTAAGGAAAAGGCAGCTGCGTGGATCTTGGCCCTCAGCCAGGATGAAACCACGACACCTGGTCAGGCCCGACCTGGAGTATTTTGTCCAGTTCTGGGCTCCTTGGTTTAAAAAGGACAGGGATCTCCTGGAAAGAGTCCAAAGAAGGGCCATGAAGATGATTAGGGGCCTGGAACATCTCCCCTGTGAGGAAAGGCTGAGTAAGTTGGGACTCTTCAGCCTTGAGAAGAGAAGACTAAGGGGGGACCGATGATCTCTTGAGGTCCCTTCCAACCCCTACAATTCTATGATTCTATGATTCCTCCCATCTCCTTGGTAGCCAACCTCTAGCCCTTCACCTTTCCCTGGAGGCTTTCAGCCCTGAGTGAGCAGCAGAGCCAGACCAAAAGGCGATGCAGAAAGGCTGGGTCCTCGCAGCGGCATTTCGCATGCACAGACCTCGAGTGGTGGCCCCAAAGCACGGCTGGGGCTTTTGGGAAGGGAGGGCAAAGGAGAACAGTTCCTTCTGGCAGCACGCTGCCGCAGCACAGGCGCTGTGCAGCAGGACGAGCCGTGCCCGCTGCTGGGCTCTGGAGTGCAGAGCGCGTCCCGGCAGCCACGGGGAACCCGAGCCGGAGTCCCAGCCCTGCAGCTCCTGCTCGAGTATTCCTGCTCCAAACGTCCGTACGGCCTCAGGAGCCTGTTTATTTAGCAGAACACAAATACTGTCCATCAGCTCCACTCGCAGCTTTATCTCTCTGGGAGGCAAGAGATGCCACACTGAAACAGCATCCAAAGGCCAAAGCAAGGACAATACACACGACAGACACTTGGGTTCAGGGTCTATTTCACCTGCTGACATCCATTCTTCAGCTAGAGAAAAACAATGAGGGATTTTGGTTTTTTGAAATCCAGTTTTCCTTGCGAAAGAAAAGACCTTTTAACACTTTCTCTTTTTGTTTTGTAAGGGGCAATAAATAAATATATAAAGCTTTAAATGTTGCTTGTCTCAAGTTAAAACAGTTTTGTTATTGTTGTTGTGTTTATGTTCCTGAAGTGGGGGAAAATAAGTGCATCCCATACACATCCAGCCCAATGGAATGACTGCGGCCACGATCACTTTCAGAGCAGCTGAATCTGTCTGATCTACAATATGGAGGACGGAAGGTGGGTGCAGCAGCACTCACTTCAAAACATGCCAAACGTCCAGCAATAGCTCCCAAACCAAAGGAGCCATCCTGTTCAGATGCCTCCCTCAGGGGAAACTGGAGTCAGAGCTTGTTTAGGTTTTGGGTGTCTTGTGTTCATCGTGGTGTCCTGTGTGCAGATCTTCAGGGCCGTGCTGAGGATCCCCTCGGAGCTGGGACAGCAGAAAGCCTTTGCCACACGTCTCCCTCACTTAGCCCTGGTCTCCCTATTCTCAGCACAATCATGTTTGCCCACCTGAAGCCCCCCTCCATCTCTTCCCTAATTCTGGACCTGGTAGTGGCATTTCTTGACTCAGTGATTCCCCCAGCATGACCCCCTCATCTACAGTGTGAGGAGCCAGGAGACCAAGGATGCCATGTGGAAACTGATGACTGGATGTTTCTAAGCAGCAACAAACTGCTCGGTGTCTTCTGTGTATCACTGGCCACGAAACTCACGTTAGGACCAGTCTGTATTTAGTAGGTTTTTTTAGAGGTTGGTTTGGTTGTTTTTCTTCCTAGTGTGTCTAAGCCATAATAACATGGTGCATGTTCATCTCATGACACATCTCCAGGTCTTGTGTGACCCAGACACCACGTAAAGATGAGCTGTGCTCTCTAGGAAACGTGTTGGAACAGACCAGCAAAACTCCACACACTGGTATGAGAACCTTTTTCTTTTAAGAACTTGCCAAACCAAAATGTAACAGAGAAAAAGAAGATTTCTTTGCAGAAATAGATGTCAAGGCATGCGGGGCATCGCTAGTAGTCAAGCCGCTGAGCCAGTCCTCTTTCTACCAGAGCTCTGTTCACTGGCAGCATCTAAAGGAGGGGAAAAGAAGCAGAAAGGTGAACAGGCCACTGGGAAGAACCATCAGCCAGTTGCTAATCAACAGTCTGCATCATCATTGTCAACTCCCAACAGGAGCCCTTCCCCATCTCTCCCCTGGAGCCTGACAGGCTGTGACAGGCTCCCACATTTAGAAGAAAATACGTTTTCTCCAGCCCTCACTCCAGTCCCTTCAGAGGCTGCGCTCGCAAGGGAAGGGAGAAGGCTGAGCCAGAATCAAGGCTTGCACACAGCTGGCACCCAGGGAAACCTGCCGGAGCAGCACCCAGGGGACGTCTCCAGAGCTCCATTACCTGCCAGCGGGACCACGGTGTCCACTAAAACTTCTGCTGCTTGGAAAGGCAGAAGAGCTCAGGGTGAGTGGATTCCCAGAAACGAGCCCTTCGGGCAGATCAGCAGCGACCTCCTCAGAACCAACAGCATTCCTTCTCCTGCTTCCATCTCCCTTCCACACCCCTGCCCCTCCATCAGACCCGCCTGCAGCTGTGACACAGCAGAGCTGCCTTGGACTCTCAAGTCTGTCTGCCACTACCGTGCTCAGGAGCATCAGGCTTTTGCACGATGCTACAAGTTTCTCAAGGGAACAGTGTGGGAGCAGTTGAGTTACTTGCCTTCTACTGGAGCTGGCAGGATTGGCATATCCGGTTGGGAGTAGCAGGCCCAAATGCTGCAGTATCCCAGGGAGTGGGGTGACCATTTAAAAACACAGTTCTCCTCCTCTTCCTCCCATCTGAGGTCTCATAGCTGGTGGTACCCATGAACCAGCTATGGAGTTCATCATCCCACTGCAGGGACCTGCTCCGCCGCCTCCGCCTCTGCACACGGTGCTGCTGGGCATTCCCCGGTACAAGAGCCAGATGGGAGATGGCACTGGAGGGCCCAGATGCTCCAGTATCCCAGGGAGTGTGGTGACCATTTAAAAGCACAGTTCTCCTCCTTTTCCTCCCATCTGAGGCCTTATGGCTGGTGGCACCCATGAACCAACTATGGTGTTCATTGTCCCACTGCAGGGACCTTCTCCGCCGCCTCCGCCTCTGTACAGTGTGCTGCTGTGCAGTCCCTGGTGCAGTAGCCAGATGAGAGATGGCACTGGAGGGGCCAGATGCTCCATTACACCAGGGAGTGGGGTGACCATTTAAAAGCACAGTTCTCCTCCTTTTCCTCCCATCTGAGGCCTTATGGCTGGTGGTACCCATGAACCAGCCATGGAGTTCATTGTCCCGCTGCCGGGACCTGCTCCGCCACCTCCGCCTCTGCACACTGTGCTGTTGGGCAGTCCCTGGTGGAAGAGCCAGATGGGAGATGGCACCAGGGGGCCCAGATGCTGCAGTATCCGAGGGAGTGGGGTGACCACTTAAAAAGCCGGTTCTCCTCCTCTTCCTCCCAGTGGAAGCTTCATAGCTGGTGGTACCCATGAACCAGCTATGGAGTTCATTGTCCCGCTGCAGGGACCTGCTCCGCCACCTCCGCCTCTGCACACTGTACTGCTGGGCATTCCCAGGTGGAAGAGCCAGATGGGAGATGGCACTGGAGGGCCCAGATGCTCCAGTATCCCATGGAGTGGAGTGACCAGTTAAAAATACTGTTCTCCTCCTCTTCCTACCATCTAAGGTCTCATAGCTGGTGGTATCCATGAACCAGCCATGGAGTTCATTGTCCCGCTGCCGGGACCTGCTCCGCCACCTCCGCCTCTGGACACTGTGATGATGAGCAGTTCCAGGTGGAAGAGCCAGATGGGAGATGGCACCAGGTGGCCCAGATGCTACAGTATCCGAGGGAGTGGGGTGACTACTTAAAAACCCAATTCTCCTCCTCTTCCTCCCAGTAGAAGCCTTATAGCTGGTGGTACCAATGAACCAGCAAGAGTGTTCATTGTCCCACTGCAGGGACCTGCTCCGCCGCCTCCGCCTCTGCACACGGTGCTGCTGGGCAGTCCCTGGTGCAGTAGCCAGATTGGAGATGGCACTGGAGGGCCCAGATGCTCCGTTATCCCGGCGAGTGGGGTGACCATTTAAAAACACTGTTCTCCTCCTCTTCCTCCCAGTGGAATCTTCATAGCTGGTGGTACCCATGAACCAGCCATGGAGTTCATCGTCCCGCTGCAGGGACCGGCTCCGCCACCTCCGCCTTTCTAAACTGTGCTGCTGGGTATTCCCTGGTGCAGTAGCCAGATGAGAGATGGCACTGGAGGGCCCAGATGCTCCATTATCCCAGGGAGTGGGGTGACCACTTAAAAACACAGTTCTCCTCCTCCTCTTCCTCCCATCTGAGGTCTCATAGCTGGTGGTACCCGTGAAGGAGCCATGGAGTTCATTGTCCCGCTGCGGGGATCTGCTCCGCCACCTCCGCCTCTGCACACTGTGCTGCTGGGCATTCCCAGGTGGAAGAGCCAGATGGGAGATCGCACTGGAGGGCCCAGATGCTCCAGTATCTGAGGGAGTGGGGTGACCACTTAAAAACACAGTTCTCCTCCTCCTCTTCCTCCCATCTAAGGTCTCATAGCTGGTGGCACCCATGAACCAGCCATGGAGATCATCATCCCGCTGCAGGCACTTGATCCGTCGCCTCCGCCTCTGAACACGGTGCTGCTGGGCAGTCCCCGGTGGATGAGCCAGAAGGGAGATGGTACTGGGGGGCCCAGATGCTCCATTATCACAGGGAGTGAGGTCACCAGATAAAAGCACAGTTCTCCTCCTCTTCCTCCCATCTGGGGCCTCATAGCTGGTGGTACCCGTGAAGGAGCCATGGAGTTCATTGTCCCGCTGCGGGGATCTGCTCCGCCACCTCCGCCTCTGCACACGGTGCTGCTGGGCAGTCCCTGGTGCAGTAGCCAGATGGGAGATGGCACTGGAGGGCCCAGATGCTGTGTTATCCTGGCGAGTGTGGTCACCATTTAAAACCACAGTTCTCCTTTTCCTCCTAGCTGAGGCCTCATAGCTGTTGGTACCCATGAACCAGCCACGGACCTGGCTGCCCTGCTGCGGGAGTCTGCTTTGCTCCCTCTGCCTGGGCGTGCTTTGCTTCGGAGCAGCCGTGGTTGTGGGAACCTGCTTGGAGCTGGCACTGGAGGGCCCTGGAGCGCCATCAGCCTTTGGGTCTTGGTAGAGATGTGGCAGAGTTCTCCTCCTCTTGCCAGCTGAGGTGGCATAGTCGGTGGTAAGGGAGCAGCTGCAGACATCACTGCCCCTCTGTGGGGCTGTGCTCTGAGTCCCCTCCCTGAGCCTTTTCCTCTGGCATCGGGAGGAAGGGCTCGCTCCACGCTTGGAGAAGGAGCAGCCCTGCGGCTGTGAAGAAAGCTGCCATGTGGGAGGGCAAAGACAGCAATGTCAGTCCCAGAAAGAAATCCATCCCCTGTCCCTCTGGCACCCTAAGCCACCCTCTGCTGTTACCTCAGTCCTTGGAGGCAGACCCACTGGTGCCACAGCATCCGCCTGCTTGCAGTCGCCTCCCTGCTGACCGAGGAGGGACTGGGCAGATGGTGACGCTGGTGAGGAAGCAGCCTTGTCTCCGGTTTTCAAGTCAAACTTCCTGGAGAAAAAAAAAAACAAGTGAGCCCCAGTTAGGGCTGCTCTTGCAGCCTCCTTTGGCCTTCAGGTGTTTGCTTAGAGCACATTCTATCATGACTTGGCTTGGAAGGGACCTTAAAGATCACTGAGTTTTACTCCCCCCCGCCACTGCTACAGGCAGGGATGCTCTCCACTTGACCAGGTTGCCCAGCGCCCCATCCACCCAGGCCTTGAAGACTTCCAGGGAGCCAGGGGCATCCGCCACCTCTCTAGGCAACCTCTGCCAGAGCCTCAATGCCCTCACAGAAAAGAATTTCTTCCTCAGATCGAAACTAAAGCTCCCTCCTTTAGGTTTCAGAGCATTCCCCCTCGTCCTATCGCTACATGCCCTGATAACGAGTCCCGCGTCATCTGGCCTGGAGACTCCCTTTAGGTCCTCTTCTCTACATAGGCCAGCTTCAGAGAGCAGACAAGCAGCAGTTAGCCTAAAGCCCAGCAAGGAAGGATAAGAGTTGATGTGGGGTAGTTCAGGTTTTACAGCACTGAGTGATGCAGGCAGTAACGGTCTCCTGTGGCAGAAGGAGAAACGCTGAGGAGGATGGGAAGAAAAACTGCAAAACCACAAACAAAGGAAACTTTTTCTGAGGCTATTTGAATGCTGGTTCTTACCTGACGTAGAACAGCAAATAGGCCTCCTTCCTGCAAACTGCATTGATGCTGCAGCGTTCCACAGACGCGTCATCCATCTCGTACCACAGTCCATTGCTGGCCTGCAAAGAAAGGCAGCGGCATCTGGAGATGAGCTGCGTGGCTGCTCCACAAAAGCACGGGCAGAAAACTAGGGAGCCAAGCGTACACCAGACCTCACCCAAAGCCGTGGCTGCCAGTAACCCTGCAGCCTGGTTCCCTTGCTAGGAAGGAAGCTGCTCTTTACCTTTATGTAGCAGAGATAGTGTCCGGCATGGCAGCTGGCACCTTTGTGCAGCAGGACAGCATATAGAGAGTAGAGGAGCGGCTCTTCAGCAGTCTGCGATGTGTATGGCCGAAGATCCAAGTGCTCAGGATACTCCACAACCTACCAAGGAGAGACTGAGAGTGCTCAGAGATGATGCTGCAAGATTTTCTGAGAGAGCCTGCCAAGGCCAGGCGCTAGAGGTGAGGTGTCTACAGACACCTTTTGGGCTCCTGAGCACTTGGCTGTGCCCGAAAGCAACATGTAAAGCTTTGGCTGGCAGGAAATGGCTCTCAGCCAAAGCAGCCCTGTCCCTGTCAGAGCAGAACACGCGTTTGTCTTTCCCCCAGAACTCTCCTCTCCCCTCCCCAGAAAGGAACACAAACTGGTGGAAGAGCACACTGCTTTTGGGAATCTCCTGCTCCGGGAGGAGCAAGCTGCGCTCCAGCTGGGTACACACCTTCTCCATCTTCCTGCCGGTGAGCTCTTCAAACCTTTTCAGGCACAGGGTGAGGACCTTGGGCGCGTGATGGACAGTCAGCCCCTTGGAGGCAGGAACCCTCTTGTCACACCTGCAAACCAAGCACAGAGCCAGGTCTCAAGCCACGGCTCCTTCTTGTGCACTCATCCTCTGTGCAAAGAGGACTTCTGCTCCGTGACACACAGCACCTTCATGCAGGATCTAGTCTTAAGACATTGTTCCTAATGGTCTTACGTGCGACATTGCAAGCAGTTCTCGCCCTCCAACTGCTCGGGTGCCACAAAGCCCTTCAGAGCTGCAGTGACAGAGTCTGCTGCCTGCAGGAACGAGAAGGGAGAGCACTGAGCGGTGGGAAATGCCCTCACTCACCCATATGCTTCCTAGGGAGTCGCCAAGCAGGGCCCAGGAGGAGGCAGAGAGGGCGTATTCTGCTGAAGGCTTCACACAATTCCCAGGCATTCCTGGGGCCATCAAGAGCACCCTCTCTGTGGCACCGCTCAGTTCAGCTGCCTGTCGTGTGCAGGGTCATGAGCAATGGAGAAACAAACCCACAACCCATCAGCCCAGGAGCCAGATGGGTGTTGAGGGCAAAGGGAAGAAGGATGAGAGGTCACTGAGGGTGCAGGGAGGATAATGCACGCTTGTCCAGATGAAAGCCAGCACCTCCAGGGAGCGCAGTGCCACGGCCTCCTCAGGACACCGTCCATTCCGCTTCCCACCCACCACCACCAAGCTCCCTTGCATTTGCACTACTTGTTTCCAAGTCATCTGCGTGGATTCTGGAAAGCTACAGGGGCCTTGGGACACCTTGAATCACAGCTCAACAAACCCTCTTACCTTTATATCCAGGAGCACATCCAGGAAGGGCTCGTAGGAATCAGAAACCGCTTTGCAGCTCAAGCACGTGACTGGAACGCAAATCAAAAGGCTGAGTGACAGGGGCAGTCAACTGACTGGGATGGCTTACGCTGGTCATACCAGCGCCAGTCACACCATCAGCTGTTGTTCAAAGGCAGGCAGAAGAGCACAGACAATTCCAAGGGCAGTTATGGAAAGAAGTACCTCTGGATCTCAGCGAGCCCCCGAATATTTGGTGCACAACGGTGGTTTCTTGCAAAGACAAGTCCAAGCTGGAACAAAGCGGTAAGGCAGAGAGTTATGTCCTCCAAGAGCTTTTTGCTTTCTCTGAAAGCCCTGGGCATAGGTTTTCCTTGATGGGAGGACATCAGGGAATCCAAAGGGCTTGGGAACATAGAGGAGAGAATGTGCTTGTGCTTACTCCCTGCTTCCACTCAGACAAGCTCTCTGCATGGCATCGACAGTGTAGCGCAAGAACTCGTGGGCGTCTTCCTGCTTCCCAAGCTTGAAATGTTCTCCTATTCCTACAAAAGAAACACTTGGCAGCTCTCTCCTATGGGAGAGGCGGAAAACCTGAAGAAGGCTCTGAAATCTCTTACGTGTGAGGGCACTGACGACAGCACTCGGCTTGATGGCACTGCCTGAGGCGTGCAGGACCTCGTTCACATGAGCTTCCATTGTACACATCATGCAGAAGCCTTGCTGGACACCTGAAGAGGGAGGGAAGCGAGTTTCTCAGGTTAGCAAAATAGCCATGGCGATGGACAGCCCAGTGGAGGTCTTGGAGTTATAAGGAAAAGCTCTCTGCAGAGGGATGCTTAAGGGACAGAAGTTTTCTGTGCCATGAGCCCAGGGGGCTGGAAACTTGCAGGAACAGGGACTAGTAAGAGGGGCCTTTCTGACCGACGCGCACCCCTCGATACAAGCGGCTTCTGGGCTTGTGTTCAGAGAGCAGCCACTTGGGGTCTTGACAAAGAAGGGCTGCTTTTCTCCTAAATCAGGTTCTAGACCCCGGGAATCTGGGAAGCGCCTGACAAGGTTTCCAAGGAGATGTTCCTAAAAAGCACTCACACAGCCGGGTGTGCTCCCCAGAGAGCAGGTAGTTGGCCAGAGGGGGTGTGTATGTCAGGCACTGCAGGATGGAGTTGAGGAAGCAGGTATTGCCCAGGTTGTGGAGTCCCGCTCCGGCGTCCCGTTGCTGCTGCCACTGCATGCAGAGCTTCTCTGGGGGGAAGGGGGCCCCTTGGGACGGAGCCATTCCCTCGGCACTGGCTGCAGGGAAAGGACATTTGAAGAGCGTGCTGCTTGTCAAGTTCTGTACAGGAGCGCCCAGGACAACCAGCTCATGCCTCCAAGACACAAAGATCAGAGGAAGCCCAACACTGCCATTGGAATTAGCTGGTCCACAGAGAGTTTTGGAAAGTAGTCCGTTGCCCTCCTGACTTCATTGAAAATCCAGAAAACCCATGCTGATTGCTGTGCCTTGGGCTACCTTCTGTTCCCTCTCCCTGACTGTAACTTGATGAAAACAAGTGCCTAGCACAGAGAGTAACCCTACCCATACCAGGTCATTGTCCGAGCAATCCCCCCGGTCAAAGTCTTGTACTACTGGCTGAGATGTGATTAAAATGCCTTGCCCTGTGTCTAACCCAAACCCCTGGGTAAGTTTGGCTGCTACCAAGAAACACCCCAGAATTCACTCTCGGTTGTCAGGACGTCAACATTCAGGGTTGGAGCATCAGCCCCATCTGTGGTCTTTGTGGATTCCAAAAGTCCAAGGCTGCTGGTGAAGCCATTACTCACAGGAGTTGTTCCCCGTTTCAGCCATCACTCCTCTCAGGAACAAAGGATAAAGCTTTCGATGACAAAGGATGTCAGATCCGGAAAGAGAAGATCGGGTCGAATGGTGCCACCTGAAAGCAAAGGACTACGTCTGTCTCCTGCAAATGATGCAAAAGACGTGGAAACGTAGCCCACAAGTCAGCAGGAGCCATCCAAATTGTTTCAGTGGTACTTGTAACCGCTGCAGAGCTGCAGGCTGATAGCCTTGCTGTCCCTGTCACAGGACTCTGAGCTCAGAAGGTACAGGCCAGCCTAGACTTTGACCCCCTATCTACCTACTCTGTGATCGGCCCTGCACATCAAAGTATAGTTACCCTTGAAAGAGGATGAAAGTTGAGGGGGGGTGGGCAGGAAACGAGAAATGACTGGAAAACAGTAGGGGTACGAGTCGCAGGAGCAGGAGCGAAGCTCTCCCGAAGGCCAGCTCAGCTCAAATGGCTTCCGTTGGCCCGGTTTGCGGAACATCAAGCCCCAGGCCCACGAGGTCACAAAGGGGCAGTGATGCAGGTGCTGCATCACCCTTTGACACACCTGTATCCCCTGGAAACGTGGTCCAAGGGCACGCAGCTGCCAGGAGCCGGGCACCTCCCACAGCCATCAGCCATTTTCCCCCCTAAAAAAACCCCACTCCAAAACAATTGTTAAAATATTGTTTATTGGGTCAACACCACCCCGTTCCCAAAGAAAGAGCTTCACGCCAGCACGGCTCTTTTTATATAGAATTCAAATATTTATTGTAATAAAATAAATAAATAGTTCTCTATTCACAATTAACAGAAAAACAAAAACAGAACAAGAAAGCCAACAACAGGTTGTAGAGAATGTCAGGGGATCCCAGAGTAACTGCAGTAGTGCCCATCTCACAGCAGCTGCTGGTGGATTATTTCCTGCACCATCTTCCTGCGGCAGCTTTTCAGCGGAGAACGTTCCCCAGCTGGGGGCTGGGACAAAACGAGGTGTCTGCCCTCCAACACATGGTGTTCCAACCACCAGTTTACATGGATCTGAAGTTCTGCTGTCACAGAGAGAGTCATCAACAGCATGAAAAAAGGACTAAAGAGCACCCCGTAACCGCAAGCCTGAGTTAAGTAGCGGGCACCTAAGGGGGTGCAGTAATGTGTCACCCTCCACAAGTCCAGACAACCAGACATTACATCGTCCTGCTGTGTGGTGCAGCTACAGTCTACCTACCAAGTGGGACAGGTACGACTCACGGGGATACTCACCAGTCTTTGGTGTGCCAGATGGAAAAGGATCTCCTCCATATTTGTGTAAATCCAGGTGGTAATAGTTGGCACTCGTCTACCGGACAAGGTTGGAAGATGGAGCGAGGATGGAACACCTGTGTAGGGTGGCAGGCCGCAGTAGGGTGGCAGGTTGCAGGAGGGTGGCAGGCTGCTGTAGGGTGGCACGCTGCAGTAGGGTGGCAGGCTGGGGTGTGTTTTAACTTCGGAGTCAATTGGAGCAATAGAGTAGATAGGATCGGGGGACAAGTCCAGAGCAGGAGGGAAGGATGAAGCGCTGGAGAAGGCTGGAGCAGTCAAGGAGGCCAGAGCACTTTGGTGCAGGAAAAAACAATAGAGAAGAACCACAATGTTTATAAGCACAGCATTTCTTCTCGACATGTGCACCAGAAAGGAGACAGTTTATTCCTATACAGCTGTCTACATGTAAGTGGGGAGTCACAGCCAAAGCAATAAAATACCTAAAGTACAACGAGACTGTCAAATCCCTGGACAGAAACATCCAGCACTGCTATCACCACAAAACACAGCGGGCATGGCCGTGCGGAAGCCCTTCATACTCAGCTGGGCGGCTCTGAACTCGGGCAGACCAGAGGGGCTGGAGGCAAATTTGTCCCCTTAGTGTACCCAAAAGAGAAACCTTCCTCTAAGTTGTGCAAGAAGGACCAGGGGAGGTGGAAAGGAAGAGAGAAAATCCTGGCATTCCTTATGTTTACCTTACTATTCATGTCCCCAGAATAAAAAAAAAGCATCTTCTCTAGTTAGAAGGGGTGGAAGGTAAAATAAAAAGCTACTGAAGACCCCCCTTAGGAGAGCGGCCCAGGAAACCTTGGAAAAACATCCCTGTGCAGACACAGAGACAAATGTTGGGCAGCATGGAGGAAGTTCAGGAAGGAAATGGGAAGCAAACCTTTCAGAGAAGAAAGTCCAAGCAAACAGAAGGGGTTTACCTCGCACAAGGAGCTGTCTGGTCCCAAAGGGAGAGTGTTCCATTGCCCAAGGCAGTCCCACAAGGCATTTGGTCTACAAGAGAAGAGCGTAAGCCATCAGCCACTGTAAAAGGGAACTGAGGAGGTTGATGAGGTGATGGTGAAGAGCTTCCCCAAAGGTCAATGCGCAGGAGAAACAAGCTCACAGCCTGACGTCAGTCTTACCAGTCTGCACCAGTTCTTCTCCCGGCACAGAACTTCTCAGTCTTTTCACTGGAGGCTCAGAGAAAAGGGCCTGAGTCTGAAACAGAAACAAAGCACCGCCCTGAGTTTAACCTCAACACCAGCCCAAGCCAGCAGAAACTTCCAGAAATGGAGGCAGCTCTGGTGCGACACACAAGAGGCGCCTGCTGTCAAGGGAAAAGAGGCTGCACAGGGTCAGGAAAGTCTCTGCTAACCTCTCCCGCAGACTCGGCGGCTGGAGCAGCATCGCTGCCCGAAGCCCGGCATTTCTTTGCTCTCCTGGCTGGTGGCGGAGGGCTGAGGAAAGAAGACACAGAACAGGGATTTACAACCCTGGGTGAGCTTCACACAAGCAAACTTCCAGAGCTAATTGCTGGATTTCCCCTTCCCAGTGCCCCCGCTATCATCTCAGACACACAGCCACTGCAGAGCATCCCCCACTACTCCCAGCCAAGGCACCGCCAGTTATCCCGCTACAGTGGGGTAATTCCCTTCTCTTAATGCTGCTTCACGTGTTACGCTTGTTCCCAGCACCAAACAAATGGCTTCGGCTTACATGGAACTGGCTGTTTTCACTCTGCACAGGTTACCCCCCACCCCACAACCCGCACACTGCCCTTCAGCGGGGCAATGCCCCTGTGCACAACGCTGAGTTACTCTCCCCGGGGGTTTCACCACCCACACCCGCAGTTTTTCCTCTTTCTCCCACGGGAAACCTCAAGGGGCAGAAATAACGAGCAGCCTGCGGCTGAGAGTTCCGTGCAAGGACTCCCGCAGGGGACCTGGCAACACCTTTGACACCCTACAGCCCGTCCCAGCCAGCGCTGCTGGAAAACCTCTTTGCAGCGGGAGAGCAGCTGAAGCACCTGATGCGCTTTCCCTGGCACCGCTTCGCCCGCCATTCCCAGCCAGGGCTCGCTGAGGGAAACCGGGTCTCCCGCTCCCATCGTGCCGGGACAGCCAGCAGCGCCTGCACAGGCACCTTCCTGCCCTGGCACTGTGCTCTGCACGGCTGCTGGGAACTGCTCCCGCTGCGGCCAGCGTCTCTCTCCACAGACGCTCCCTCTCCTCAGGGACACAGAAGCCACAGGCATGGCATGGCCATCGCTGCCCAGAGCAGGGGGGCCGGAACAAGATGGATCTCTAAGGGCCCTTCCAACCCCACAACCATCCACCGTCTGTGACTGGGAGCTCCGGGACACTGGCACCAGTTCACACCTGGGAGGGCATCCCCGTTTCTCCACACGCCCTACACCGGGACTCCCCTCCACCCGCTGCACACCCCGTTGCCCGCACACCCCACCCGCCGCCCCACGCTCGCTCCCAGGCCCTGTTTCTGTTCAAACTTCCCGCTGGCCCGGCCCGGCCGCACCTCCCACGGGTGTGCGGGGCAGCCCCTCCGGTAGCTCCTACCGCTGCCTGTCTGGGGAAGGGAGAGTCCGGGGAAGCAACGGGGGGCGAGGGGCAGGGGCGGCCACGCACGCATGGTGTTGCTGCCCCTCCCGCGGGCAGAGGTCCCTCGGCAGCACCGGGCTGGGCTGGACTGCACTGGGCTGGGCCCCGCCCCGGCAGCCCCTCCATTGGCTTCTACCGCCGCCTGTCTGGGCAGGGAGAGCCCAGGGAAGCGAGGGGCGGTTCTCTCCTCTCTCTCCCCGCCCCCCCACCGCAGGCTCCGCAGCCCGAGGGAGGGAGGGAGGTGCGTGGGCGCGGCCGGCGGCCCGGCCCCTGGGCTGGTTCCCCCTCCGGTCTCCTCCCCCAGGCTCAGCGGGTGAGAGGACGGAGGCTGCGGGGCTTACCGAGCCCTTTTCTCCTCCCGCTGCCGGCGCTCGGTGCGTGTCTCCGCTCCCGCTCGCGCAGTGCCGACCGGCTCAGCCATGGCCCAAGGCACGACTGAGCCAGAGCGGCGGGTGGGCAGGACGCGTGGCCCGGGAAACGGAGCGGGGAGTTGGGAAGCGTTGAACGGCCGAACCGGCTGCCCGCGCAACGGCCACGAGCACCCGGCCGCCGAACCCAGCGGGAAAGGCCGAACCCAGCGGGCGGGAACGGGGCGGGTTTCGCCTTTCCCGCTGGGTCCGGCTGGGTCCCGGACCCACCCCGCTCCCCCCTGCCCTGACCGAAGAAGAACGGCGGGGATGCGGGGAGGGAGGGAGGGAGGGAGGGTGCTGCGCGGGCAGCCGGGATGAGGCTTCTTGGGGTGCCCCCGGGTTTATCCACCGTAAATCGGCGTTGCTGTGTGTGGTTCGCTGCTGCTCAACAGCTGTTGCCACAATTGGGCAATACTTAAGGAAAAGACTTTTAAAGTCAGTAATATTTACTCTTGGGGGAGGTGGGGGGGGGGTGGTTTGACACTAAACGTAGATGTAACAAGAGCCAGCTTTATACATATTCTTAATGAGACAAGTTCACAGGTCCACACACTGTTAACAGTGAGAAACTCCTCACCTTACCTTACTGTTGATGCAAATATCACTGATTGTGCTACAGCCCCGAGGGAGGCAAAAATAATTCTCCTTTCCCATGAAGTGCAGGCCGTCCCCAGGGGCACCAGAGCAGCCAGGGCTGCTTCCTGGGA
This sequence comes from Gallinula chloropus, assembly GCF_964237585.1. Lineage (NCBI taxonomy): Eukaryota > Metazoa > Chordata > Aves > Gruiformes > Rallidae > Gallinula > Gallinula chloropus. The sequence goes on from NC_140092.1 coordinate 29,266,934, forward strand.
GGGGAACAGCAGGGTGCAGGGGCCAGGAACATCTCTCCTGTGAGGATAGGCTGAGTAAGTTGGGACTCTTCAGCCTTGAGAAGAGAAGACTAAGGGGGGACTGATGATCTCTTGAGGTCCCTTCCAACCCCTACAATTCTATGATTCTATGATTCCTTCCATCTCCTTGCTGTCCAACCTCTAACCCCTCACCTTTCCCTGGAGGCTTTCAGCCCTGAGTGAGCAGCAGAGCCAGCTGTGAGCGGCCTCCCCAGCTCTGGCAGCGCCACAGGCCCGCAGCCCTCGGCGCTCAGGCCTAGCGAGGGTCCGTACGCCGAAGCGGCCCAGCCTGGCTGGCAGCGAGCGTGCCCCGGCTCTCGGCAAGGCCTGTTCCAGACACGGGGATCGCTGGTGGGGCCCCAGACCTCAAGAGATCATCGGGTCCAACCCCCCTGCCAAAGCAGCTCCCTAGGACAGGTCACTCAGATTGGCGTCCAGACGGGTCTTGAATCTCTCCAGAGATGGAGACTCCACCACCTCCCTGGGCAGCCTGTCCCAGGGATCTGTCACCCTCACTGTGAAATTGTTCTTCCCCATGTTGGTGCGGAACTTCCTGTGCTCCAACTTGCAGCCATTGCCCCTTGTCCTATCCCCACAGACCACTGAAAAGGGGCTGGCTGATTCCCCCTGCATCCCCTGCTTCAGATAATTATAGACTTTAATTAGGTCCCCCCTTAGTCTTCTCAAGGCTGAAGAGTCCCAGCTTACTCAGCCTATCCTCACAGGGGAGATGTTCCAGGCCCCTAATCATCTTCGTGGCCCTTCTTTGCACTCTCTCCAGGAGATCCCTGTCCTTTTTAAACCAAGGAGCCCAGAACTGGACACAATACTCCAGGTGGGGCCTGACCAGGGCAGAGTAGAGGGGGAGGATCACCTCCTTTGACCTGCTGGCTATACTCCTCCGGATGCAGCCCAGGATGCCCTTGGCCTGACCAGGGCAGAGTAGAGCAGTTATTCCTTCCCAGGTGCAAGACTTTACACTTGCTTTTGTTGAACTTCATCTGGTTTCCAACTGCCCAGCTCTCCAGCCTGTCCAGGTCTTGCTGGATGGCAGCGCAGTGTTCCAGCCAGTCAGCCACTCCTCCCAGCTTTGTATCATCGGATACTTGCTGAGGCTGGATGCTATTCCCTCATCAAGGGCGTCAGTGAAGATACTAAACAGAACTGGACCCAACACCGAGCCCTGGGGAACACCACTAGTAACAGGCCTTGTCCTGGTTTTGGTCAGGATGGAGTTAAATTCATTTGTAGCAGCAGATGGAATGCTGTGTTTGGGAGTTAAAATGGGAGTAGTGCTGATAACACCCTGATGTTTCTAGTTGCTGTCAGACAGTCAAGGACTTTCTCAGCTCTTCATGAGAAAGGAGGGGCGAAGCCAGGACAGGTGACCCAACTGACCAAAGAGAGTATTCCACGCCAGTTACGTCCTGCCCAGGATATCGGGGGCTGACGGGAGGAAGGCCTGGGGCGGCTGCGGGACGCGCGGTTCTTGGGGGACGGTCGGGTTCTGGGACGGCTCTGGGTGGCACGGCCTGAGCTGTGGGTTTGGTGAGAAACTGCATTGTGTATCAACAGCTTCATAGATTTTTGCTCTGAAGTCCTGTTAGCGTTGTTACATTGTATCTTTCTGTTACCTTAGTAAACTATCCTTATCCCAACCCACGGGCCTCTTATTTCTTGGTTTTGGGGTTATTTGCCCCTTCCTCTTCCTTTTCCCTTCCCTTACTTCTCACACCCCCCCCCTCCCCCCTCTTCCCTTTAACCTGCTCTTTTCCTTTAAGGAAAAGGCAGCTGCGTGGATCTTGGCCCTCAGCCGGGATGAAACCACGACACCTGGTCAGGCCCGACCTGGAGTATTTTGTCCAGTTCTGGGCTCCTTGGTTTAAAAAGGACAGGGATCTCCTGGAGAGAGTCCAAAGAAGGGCCATGAAGATGATTAGGGGCCAGGAACATCTCCCCTGTGAGGAAAGGCTGAGTAAGTTGGGACTCTTCAGCCTTGAGAAGAGAAGACTAAGGGGGGACCGATGATCTCTTGAGGTCCCTTCCAACCCCTACAATTCTATGATTCTATGATTCCTCCCATCTCCTTGCTAGCCAACCTCTAACCCTTCACCTTTCCCTGGAGGCTTTCAGCCCTGAGTGAGCAGCAGAGCCAGCTGTGAGCGGCCTCCCCAGCTCCGGCAGTGCCACAGGCCCGCAGCCCTTGGCGCTCAGGCCTAGCGAGGGTCCGCACGCCGAAGCGGCCCAGCCTGGCTGGCAGCGAGCGTGCCCCGGCTCTGGGCAAGGCCTGTTCCAGACACGGGGATCGCTGGTGGCGCCCCCCCTGTTTGCGGGGAAGCCGGCGCTGGCCATTAGCACCCCGAGCCAGCGACCCTAGCAGAGCCCTTCCGAGGGGCAACTGGTCTGGCGCCCGCGGAGCCCACGCGTACAAACGCCGGCGAGGACTGCAGAGCGCGTCCCGGCAGCCACGGGGAACCCGAGCCGGAGTCCCAGCCCTGCAGCTCCTGCTCCAGTATTCCTGCTACAAACGTCCGTACGGCCTCAGGAGCCTGTTTATTTAGCAGAACACAAATACTGTCCATCAGCTCCACTCGCAGCTTTATCTCTCTGAGAGGCAAGAGATGCCACACTGAAACAGCATCCAAAGGCCAAAGCAAGGACAACGCACACGACAGATGCTTGGGTTCAGGGTCTATTTCACCTGCTGACATCCATTCTTCAGCTAGAGAAAAACAATTAGGGATTTTGGTTTTTTGAAATCCAGTTTTCCTTGTGGAAGAAAAGACCTTTTAACACTTTATCTTTTTGTTTTGTAAGGGGCAATAAATAAATATATAAAGCTTTAAATGTTGCTTGGCTCAAGTTAAAACAGTTTTGTTATTCTTGTTGTATTTAAGTTCCTGAAGTGGGGGAAAATAAGTGCAACCCATACACATCCAGCCCAATGGAATGACTGCGGCCACGATCACTTTCAGAGCAGCTGAATCTGTCTGATCTACAGTATGGAGGACGGAAGGTGGGTGCAGCAGCACTCACTTCAAAACATGCCAAACGTCCAGCAATAGCTCCCAAACCAAAGGAGCCATCCTGTTCAGATGCCTCCCTCAGGGGAAACTGGAGTCAGAGCTTGTTTAGGTTTTGGGTGTCTTGTGTTCATCGTGGTGTCCTGTGTGCAGATCTTCAGGGCCGTGCTGAGGATCCCCTCGGAGCAGGGCCAGCAGAAAGCCTTTGCCACACGTCTCCCTCACTTAGCCCTGGTCTCCCTATTCTCAGCACAATCATGTTTGCCCACCTGAAGCCCCCCTCCATCTCTTCCCTAATTCTGGACCTGGTAGTGGCATTTCTTGACTCGGTGATTCCCCCAGCATGACCCCCTCATCTACAGTGTGAGCAGCCAGGAGACCAAGGATGCCATGTGGAAACTGATGACTGGATGTTTCTAAGCAGCAACAAACTGCTCGTTGTCTTCTGTGTATCGCTGGCCACGAAACTCACGTTAGGACCAGTCTGTATTTAGTAGGTTTTTCAGTAGTTGGTTTGGTTGTTTTTCTTCCTAGTGTGTCTAAGCCATAATAACATGGTGCATGTTCATCTCATGACACATCTCCAGGTCTTGTGTGACCCAGACACCACGTAAAGATGAGCTGTGCTCTCTACGAAACGTGTTGGAACAGACCAGCAAAACTCCACACACTGGTATGAGAACCTTTTTCTTTTAAGAACTTGCCAAACCAAAATGTAACAGAGAAAAATAAGATTTCTTTGCAGAAATAGATGTCAAGGCATGCGGGGCATCGCTAGTAGTCAAGCCGCTGAGCCAGTCCTCTTTCTACCAGAGCTCTGTTCACTGGCAGCATCTAAAGGAGGGGAAAAGAAGCAGAAAGGTGAACAAGCCACTGGGAAGAACCATCAGCCAGTTGCTAATCAACAGTCTGCATCATCATCGTCAACTCCCAACAGGAGCCCTTCCCCATCTCTCCCCTGGAGCCTGACAGGCTGTGACAGGCTCCCACATTCAGAAGAAAATACGTTTTCTCCAGCCCTCACTCCAGTCCCTTCAGAGGCTGCGCTCGCAAGGGAAGGGAGAAGGCTGAGCCAGAATCAAGGCTTGCACACAGCTGGCACCCAGGGAAACCTGCCGGAGCAGCACCCAGGGGACGTCTCCAGAGCTCCATTACCTGCCAGCGGGACCACGGTGTCCACTAAAACTTCTGCTGCTTGGAAAGGCAGAAGAGCTCAGGGTGAGTGGATTCCCAGAAACGAGCCCTTTGGGCAGATCAGCAGAGACCTCCTGAGAACCAACAGCATTCCTTCTCCTGCTTCCATCTCCCTTCCACACCCCTGCCCCTCCATCAGACCCGCCTGCAGCTGTGACACAGCAGAGCTGCCTTGGACTCTCAGGTCTGTCTGCCACTACCGTGCTCAGGAGCATCAGGCTTTTGCACGATGCTACAAGTTTCTCAAGGGAACAGCGTGTGAGCAGTTGAGTTACTTGCCTTCTACTGGATCTGGCAGGATTGGCATATCCGGTTGGGAGTAGCAGGCCCAAATGCTCCAGTATCCCAGGGAGTGGGGTGACCATTTAAAAACCCAGTTCTCCTCCTCTTCCTCCCATCTGAGGTCTCATAGCTGGTGGTACCAATGAACCAGCTTTGGAGTTCATCACCCCATTGCAGGGACCTGCTCCGCCGCCGCCTCCTCTGCACACGGTGCTGCTGGGCATTCCCCGGTACAAGAGCCAGATGGGAGATGGCACTGGAGGGCCCAGATGCTGTGGTATCCCGGGGAATGGGGTCACCAGTTAAAAGCACAGTTCTCCTCCTCTTCCTTCCATCTGAGCCCTTATAGCTGGTGGTACCCATGAACCAGCTATGGACTTCATTGTCCCGCTGCAGGGATCTGCTCCGCCGCCTCCGCCTCTGCACACGGTGCTGCTGGGCATTCCCTGGTGCAGTAGCCAGATGAGAGATGGCACTGGAGGGCCCAGATGCTCCATTACACCAGGAAGTGTGGTGACCATTTACAAGCACAGTTCTCCTCCTTTTCCTCCCATCTGAGGCCTTATGGCTGGTGGTATCCATGAACCAACTATGGAGTTCATTGTCCCGCTGCCGGGACCTGCTCCGCCACCTCCGCCTCTGGACACTGTGCTGCTGAGCAGTCCCAGGTGGAAGAGCCAGATGGGAGATGGCACCAGGGGGCCCAGATGCTGCAGTATCCGAGGGATTGGGGTGACCACTTAATAACACAGTTCTCCTCCTCTTTCTCCCATCTGAGGTCTCATAGGTGGTGCTACCAATGAACCAGCCATGGAGTTCATTGTCCAACTGCAGGAATCTGCTGCGCCGCCTCCGCCTCTGCACACGGTGCTGCTGGGCAGTCCCCGTTGGAACAGCCAGACGGGAGATGGCACTGGAGGGCCCAGATGCTCCAGTATCCCAGGGATTGGGTTGACCTCTTATAAAATGAGTTCTCCTCCTCTTCCTCCCAGTGGAAGCCTCATAGGTGGTGGTACCCATGAGCCAGCTATGGAGATCATTGTCCCGCTGCAGGGACCTGCTCCGCCACCTCCGCATCTGCACAGTGTGCTGCTGGGCAGTCCCTGGTGCAGTGCCCAGATGGGAGATGGCACTGGAGGGCCCAGATGCTCCAGTATCCCAGGGAGTGGGGTGACCAGTTATAAAACGAGTTCTCCTCCTCTTCCTCCCATCTGAGTTCTCAAAGCTGGTGGCACCCATGAACCAACTATGGAGGTCATTGTCCCGCTGCCGGGACCTGCTCCGCCACCTCCGCCTCTGGACACTGTGCTGCTGAGCAGTCCCAGGTGGAAGAGCCAGATGGGAGATGGCACCAGGGGGCCCAGATGCTGCAGTATCCGACAGAGTGGCTTGACCACTTAAAAACACAGTTCTCCTCCTCTTCCTCCCATCTGAGGTCTCATAGGTGGTGGTACCAACGTACCAGCTATGGAGTTCATTGTCCCACTGCAGGGACCTGCTCCGCCGCCTCCGCCTCTGCACACTGTGCTGCTGGGCATTCCCTGGTGCAGTAGCCAGATGGGAGATGGTACTGGAGGGCCCAGATGCTCCATTATCCCTGGGAGAGGTGTGAAGATTTAAAAACACAGTTCTCCTCCTCTTTCTCCCATCTGAGGTCTCATAGCTGGTGCTATCAATGAACCAGCCATGGAGTTCATTGTCCAACTGCAGGGATCTGCTGCGCCGCCTCCGCCTCTGCACAGGGTGCTGCTGAGCAATCCCAGGTGGAAGAGCCAGATGGGAGATGGCACTGGAGGGCCCAGATGCTCCAGTATCTGAGGGAGTGGGGTGACCACTTAAAAACACAGTTCTCCTCCTCTTCCTCCCAGTGGAATCCTCATAGCTGGTGGTACCCGTGAAGGAGCAATGGAGTTCATCGTCCCACTGCAGGGACCTGCTCCGCCGCCTCCGCCTCTGAACACGGTGCTGCTGGGCAGTCCCCGGTGGATGAGCCAGATGGGAGATGGCACTGGGGATCCCAGATGCTCCATTATCCCAGGGAGTGGTGTCACCAGGTAAAAGCACAGTTCTCCTCCTTTTCCTCCCATCTGGGGCCTCATAGCTGGTGGTACCCATGAAGGAGCCATGGAGTTCATTGTCCCGCTGCGGGGATCTGCTCCGCCACCTCCGCCTCTGCACACGGTGCTGATGGGCAGTCCCTGGTGCAGTAGCCAGATGGGAGATGGCACTGGAAGGCCCAGATGCTGTGCTATCCCGGAGAGTGGGGTCACCATTTAAAAGCACACTTCTCCTTTTCCTCCTAGCTGAGGCCTCATAGCTGGTGGTACCCATGAACCAGCCATGGACCTCGCTGCCCTGCTGCGGGAGTCTGCTTTGCTCCCTCTGCCTGGGCGTGCTTTGCTTCGGAGCAGCCGTGGTTGTGGGAAGCTGCTTGGAGCTGGCACTGGAGGGCCCTGGAGCGCCATCAGCCTTTGGGTCTTGGTAGAGATGTGGCAGAGTTCTCCTCCTCTTGCCAGCTGAGGTGGCATAGTCGGTGGTAAGGGAGCAGCTGCAGACATCACTGCCCCTCTGTGGGGCTGTGCTCTGAGTCCCCTCCCTGAGCCTTTTCCTCTGGCATCGGGAGGAAGGGCTCGCTCCACGCTTGGAGAAGGAGCAGCCCTGCGGCTGTGAAGAAAGCTGCCATGTGGGAGGGCAAAGACAGCAATGTCAGTCCCAGAAAGAAATCCATCCCCTGTCCCTCTGGCACCCTAAGACACCCTCTGCTGTTACCTCAGTCCTTGGAGGCAGACCCACTGGTCCCACAGCATCCGCCTGCTTGCAGTCGCCTCCCTGCTGACCGAGGAGGGACTGGGCAGATGTTGACGCTGGTGAGGAAGCAGCCTTGTCTCCGGTTTTCAAATCAAACTTCCTGGAGAAAAAAAAAACCAAGTGAGCCCCAGTTAGGGCTGCTCTTGCAGCCTCCTTTGGCCTTCAGTTGTTTGCTTAGAGCACATTCTATCATGACTTGGCTTGGAAGGGACCTTAAAGATCTCCGAGTTTTACTCCCCCCAGCCACTGCTACAGGCAGGGATGCTCTCCACTTGACCAGGTTGCCCAGCGCCCCATCCACCCAGGCCTTGAAGACTTCCAGGGAGCCAGGGGCATCCGCCGCCTCTCTAGGCAACCTCTGCCAGAGCCTCAATGCCCTCACAGAAAAGAATTTCTTCCTCAGATCGAAACTAAAGCTCCCTCCTTTAGGTTTCAGAGCATTCCCCCTCGTCCTATCGCTACACGCCCTGATAACGAGTCCCGCGTCATCTGTCCTGGAGACTCCCTTTAGGTCCTCTTCTCTACATAGGCCAGCTTCAGAGAGCAGACAAGCAGCAGTTAGCCTAAAGCCCAGCAAGGAAGGATAAGAGTTGATGTGGGGTAGTTCAGGTTTTACAGCACTGAGTGATGCAGGCAGTAACGGTCTCCTGTGGCAGAAGGAGAAACGCTGAGGAGGATGGGAAGAAAAACTGCAAAACCACAAACAAAGGAAACTTTTTCTGAGGCTATTTGAATGCTGGTTCTTACCTGACGTAGAACAGCAAATAGGCCTCCTTCCTGCAAACTGCATTGATGCTGCAGCGTTCCACAGACGCGTCATCCATCTCATACCACAGTCCATTGCTGGCCTGCAAAGAAAGGCAGCGGCATCTGGAGATGAGCTGCGTGGCTGCTCCACAAAAGCACGGGCAGAAAAAAGCACCAGACCTCACCCAAAGCCGTGGCTGCCAGTCACCCTGCAGCCTGGTTCCCTTGCTAGGAAGGAAGCTGCTCTTTACCTTGATGTAGCAGAGATAGTGTCCGGCATGGCAGCTGGCACCTTTGTGCAGCAGGACAGCATATAGAGAGTAGAGGAGCGGCTCTTCAGCAGTCTGCGATGTGTATGGCCGAAGATCCAAGTGCTCAGGATACTCCACAACCTACCAAGGAGAGACTGAGAGTGCTCAGAGATGATGCTGCAAGATTTTCTGAGAGAGCCTGCCAAGGCCAGGCGCTAGAGGTGAGGTGTCTACAGACACCTTTTGGGCTCCTGAGCACTTGGCTGTGCCCGAAAGCAACACGTAAAGCTTTGGCTGGCAGGAAATGGCTCTCAGCCAAAGCAGCCCTGTCCCTGTCAGAGCAGAACACGCGTTTGTCTTTCCCCCAGAACTCTCCTCTCCCCTCCCCAGAAAGGAACACAAACTGGTGGAAGAGCACACTGCTTTTGGGAATCTCCTGCTCCGGGAGGAGCAAGCTGCGCTCCAGCTGGGTACACACCTTCTCCATCTTCCTGCCGGTGAGCTCTTCAAACCTTTTCAGGCACAGGGTGAGGACCTTGGGCGCGTGATGGACAGTCAGCCCCTTGGAGGCAGGAACCCTCTTGTCACACCTGCAAACCAAGCACAGAGCCAGGTCTCAAGCCACGGCTCCTTCTTGTGCACTCATCCTCTGTGCAAAGAGGACTTCTGCTCCGTGACACACAGCACCTTCATGCAGGATCTAGTCTTAAGACATTGTTCCTAATGGTCTTACGTGCGACATTGCAAGCAGTTCTCGCCCTCCAACTGCTCGGGTGCCACAAAGCCCTTCAGAGCTGCAGTGACAGAGTCTGCTGCCTGCAGGAACGAGAAGGGAGAGCACTGAGCAGTGGGAAATGCCCTCACTCACCCATATGCTCCCTAGGGAGTCGACAAGCAGGGCCCAGGAGGAGGCAGAGAGGGCGTATTCTGCTGAAGGCTTCACACAATTCCCAGACATTCCTGGGGCCATCAAGAGCACCCTCTCTGTGGCACCGCTCAGTTCAGCTGCCTGTCATGTGCAGGGTCATGAGCAATGGGAAAACAAACCCACAACCCATCAGCCCAGGAGCCAGATGGGTGTTGAGGGCAAAGGGAAGAAGGATGAGAGGTCACTGAGGGTGCAGGGAGGATAATGCACGCTTGTCCAGATGAAAGCCAGCACCTCCAGGGAGCGCAGTGCCACGGCCTCCTCAGGACACCGTCCATTCCGCTTCCCACCCACCACCACCAAGCTCCCTTGCATTTGCACTACTTGTTTCCAAGTCATCTGCGTGGATTCTGGAAAGCTACAGGGGCCTTGGGACACCTTGAATCACAGTTCAACAAACCCTCTTACCTTTATATCCAGGAGCACATCCAGGAAGGGCTCGTAGGAATCAGAAACCGCTTTGCAGCTCAAGCACGTGACTGGAACGCAAATCAAAAGGCTGAGTGACAGGGGCAGTCAACTGACTGGGATGGCTTACGCTGGTCATACCAGCGCCAGTCACACCATCAGCTGTTGTTCAAAGGCAGGCAGAAGAGCACAGACAATTCCAAGGGCAGTTATGGAAAGAAGTACCTCTGGATCTCAGCGAGCCCCCGAATATTTGGTGCACAACGGTGGTTTCTTGCAAAGACAAGTCCAAGCTGGAACAAAGCGGTAAGGCAGAGAGTTATGTCCTCCAAGAGCTTTTTGCTTTCTCTGAAAGCCCTGGGCATAGGTTTTCCTTGATGGGAGGACATCAGGGAATCCAAAGGGCTTGGGAACATAGAGGAGAGAATGTGCTTGTGCTTACTCCCTGCTTCCACTCAGACAAGCTCTCTGCATGGCATCAACAGTGTAGCGCAAGAACTCGTGGGCGTCTTCCTGCTTCCCAAGCTTGAAATGTTCTCCTATTCCTACAAAAGAAACACTTGGCAGCTCTCTCCTATGGGAGAGGCGGAAAACCTGAAGAAGGCTCTGAAATCTCTTACGTGTGAGGGCACTGACGACAGCACTCGGCTTGATGGCACTGCCTGAGGCGTGCAGGACCTCGTTCACATGAGCTTCCATTATACACATCATGCAGAAGCCTTGCTGGACACCTGAAGAGGGAGGGAAGCAAGTTTCTCAGGTTAGCAAAATAGCCATGGCGATGGACAGCCCAGTGGAGGTCTTCAAGTTATAAGATGCTAGAGAGCAGCCACTTGGGGGGCTTGACAAAGAAGGGCTGCTTTTCTTCTAAATCAAGTTCCAGATCCCGGGAACCTGGGAAGCACCTGACAAGGTTTCCAAGGAGATGTTCATAAAAACCACTCACACAGCCGGGTGTGCTCCCCAGAGAGCAGGTAGTTGGCCAGAGGGGGTGTGTATGTCAGGCACTGCAGGATGGAGTTGAGGAAGCAGGTATTGCCCAGGTTGTGGAGTCCCGCTCCGGCGTCCCGTTGCTGCTGCCACTCCATGCAGAGCTTCTCTGGGGGGAAGGGGGCCCCTTGGGACGGAGCCATTCCCTCGGCACTGGCTGCAGGGAAAGGACATTTGAAGAGCGTGCTGCTTGTCAAGTTCTGTCCAGGAGCGCCCAGGACAACCAGCTCATGCCTCCAAGACACAAACATCAGAGGAAGCCCAACACTGCCATTGGAATTAGCTGGTGCACAGAGAGTTTTGGAAAGTAGCCCGTTGCCCTCCTGACTTCATTGAAAATCCAGAAAACCCATGCTGATTGCTGTGCCTTGGGCTACCTTCTGTTCCCTCTCCCTGACTGTAACTTGATGAAAACAAGTGCCTAGCACAGAGAGTAACCCTACCCATACCAGGTCATTCTACGAGCAATGCCACCAGTTAAAGTCTTGTACTACAGCCTGAGATGTGATTAAAATGCCTTGCCCTGTGTCTAACCCAAACCCCTGGGTAAGTTTGGCTGCTACCAAGAAACACCCCAGAATTCACTCTTGGTTGTCAGGACGTCAACATTCAGGGTTGGAGCATCAGCCGCGTCTGTGGCCTTTGGGGATTCCAAAAGTCCAAGGCTGCTGGTGAAGCCATTACTCACAGGAGTTGTTCCCCGTTTCAGCCATCACTCCTCTCAGGAACAAAGGATAAAGCTGTCGATGACAAAGGATGTCAGATCCAGAAAGAGAAGATCGGGTCGAATGGTGCCACCTGAAAGCAAAGGACTACGTCTGTCTCCTGCAAATGATGCAAAAGACGTGGAAACGTAGCCCACAAGTCAGCAGGAGCCATCCAAATTGTTTCAGTGGTACTTGTAACCGCTGCAGAGCTGCAGGCTGATAGCCTTGCTGTCCCTGTCACAGGATCCTGAGCTCAGAAGGTACAGGCCAGCCTAGACTTTGACCCCATATCTACCTACTCTGTGATCGGCCCTGCACATCAAAGTATAGTTACCCTTGAAAGAGGATGAAAGTTGAGGGGGGGTGGGCAGGAAACGAGAAATGACTGGAAAACAGTAGGGGTACGAGTCGCAGGAGCAGGAGCGAAGCTCTCCCGAAGGCCAGCTCAGCTCAAATGGCTTCCGTTGGCCCGGTTTGCGGAACATCAAGCCCCAGGCCCACGAGGTCACAAAGGGGCAGTGATGCAGGTGCTGCATCACCCTTTGACACACCTGTATCCCCTGGAAACGTGGTCCAAGGGCACCCAGCTGCCAGGAGCCGGGCACCTCCCACAGCCTTAGCCATTTTCCCCCCTAAAAAAGCCCCACTCCAAAACAATTGTTAAAATATTGTTCATTGGGTCAACACCACCCCGTTCCCAAACAAAGAGCTTCACGCCAGCACGGCTCTTTTTATATAAAATTCAAATATTTATTGCAATAAAATAAATAAATAGTTGTCTTTTCACAATGAACAGAAAAACAAAAACAGAACAAGAAAGCCAACCCCAGGTTGTAGGGACTCAGTCAAATGTCAGAAGGGGAAGTGTAACAAGAGTCAGCCCAAGGGGATCCCAGAGTAACTGCAGTAGTGCCCGTCTCACAGCAGCTGCTGGTGGATTATTTCCTGCACCATCTTCCTGCGGCAGCTTTTCAGCGGAGGACGTTCCCCAGCTGGGGGCTGGGACAAAACGAGGTGTCTGCCCTCCAACACATGGTGTTCCAACCACCAGTTTACATGGATCTGAAGTTCTGCTGTCACAGAGAGAGTCATCAACAGCATGAAAAAAGGACTAAAGAGCACCCCGTAACCGCAAGCCTGAGTTAAGTAGCGGGCACCTAAGGGGGTGCAGTAATGTGTCACCCTCCACAAGTCCAGACAACCAGACATTACATCGTCCTGCTGTGTGGTGCAGCTACAGTCTACCTACCAAGTGGGACAGGTACGACTCACGGGGATACTCACCAGTCTTTGGTGTGCCAGATGGAAAAGGATCTCCTCCATATTTGTGTAAATCCAGGTGGTAATAGTTGGCACTCCTCTACAGGAGAAGGTTGGAAGATGGAGCAAGGATGGAACACCTGTGTAGGGTGGCAGGCCACAGTAGGGTGGCAGGTTGCAGGAGGGTGGCAGGCCGCTGTAGGGTGGCACGCTGCAGTAGGGTGGCAGGCTGGGGTGTGTTTTAACGTCGCAGTCAATAGGTGCAATGGAGTAGATTGGATTGGGGGACAAGTCCAGAGCAGGAGGGAAGGATGAAGCACTGGAGAAGGCTGGAGTAGTCAAGGAGGCCAGACCACTTTGGTGCAGGAAAAAACAATAGAGAAGAACCACAATGTGGACTGTCAAATCCCTGGACAGAAACATCCAGCACTGCTATCACCACAAAACACAGCGGGCATGGCCGTGCGGAAGCCCTTCATACTCAGCTGGGCGGCTCTGAACTCGGGCAGACCAGAGGGGCTGGAGGCAATTTGTCATCTCAGTGTACCCAAAAGAGAAACCTTCCTCTATGTTGTGCAAGAAGGAACAGGGGAGGTGGAAAGGAAGAGAGAAAATCCTGGCATTCCCTATGTTTCCCTTACCTTTCATGTTCCCAGAAAAAAAAAAAAAAAAAAGCATCTTCTCTAGTTAGAAGGGGTGGAAGGTAAAATAAAAAGCTACTGAAGACCCCCCTTAGGAGAGCGGCCCAGGAAACCTTGGAAAAACATCCCTGTGCAGACACAGAGACAAATGTTGGGCAGCATGGAGGAAGTTCAGGAAGGAAATGGGAAGCAAACCTTTCAGAGAAGAAAGTCCAAGCCAACAGAAGGGGTTTACCTCGCACAAGGAGCTGTCTGGTCCCAAAGGGAGAGTGTTCCATTGCCCAAGGGAGTCCCGCAAGGCATTTGGTCTACAAGAGAAGAGCGTAAGCCATCAGCCACTGTAAAAGGGAACTGAGGAGGTTGATGAGGTGATGGTGAAGAGCTTCCCCAAAGGTCAATGCGCAGGAGAAACAAGCTCACAGCCTGACGTCAGTCTTACCAGTCTGCACCAGTTCTTCTCCCGGCACAGAACTTCTCAGTCTTTTCACTGGAGGCTCAGAGAAAAGGGCCTGAGTCTGAAACAGAAACAAACAAAGCACCGCCCTGAGTTTAACCTCAACACCAGCCCAAGCCAGCAGAAACTTCCAGAAATGGAGGCAGCTCTGGTCCGACACACAAGAGGCGCCTGCTGTCAAGGGCAAAGAGGAGCCTACGGCTGCACAGGGTCAGGAAAGTCTCTGCTAACCTCTCCCGCAGACTCTGCTGCTGGAGCAGCATCGCTGCCCGAAGCCCGGCGTTTCTTTGCTCTCCTGGCTGGCGGCTGAGGGCTGAGGAAAGAAGACACAGAACAGGGATTTACAACCCTGGGTGAGCTTCACACAAGCAAACTTCCAGAGCTAATTGCTGGATTTCCCCTTCCAAGCCCCCCGCTATCATCTCAGACACACACACAGCCACTGCAGAGCATCCCCCACTACTCCCAGCCAAGGCACCGCCAGTTATCCCGCTACAGTGGGGTAATTCCCTTCTCTTAATGCTGCTTCATGTGTTACGCTTGTTCCCAGCACCAAACAAATGGCTTCGGCTTACATGGAACTGGCTGTTTTCACTCTGCACAGGTTACCCCCCCACCCCACAAGCCGCACACTGCCCTTCAGCGGGGCAATGCCCCTGTGCACAACGCTGAGTTACTCTCCCCGGGGGTTTCACCACCCACACCCGCAGTTTTTCCTCTTTCTCCCATGGGAAACATCAAGGGGCAGAAATAACGAGCAGCCTGCGGCTGAGAGTTCCGTGCAAGGACTCCCGCAGGGGACCTGGCAACACCTTTGACACCCTACAGCCCGTCCCAGCCAGCGCTGCTGGAAAACCTCTTTGCAGCGGGAGAGCAGCTGAAGCACCTGATGCGCTTTCCCTGGCACCGCTTCGCCCGCTATTCCCAGCCAGGGCTCGCTGAGGGAAACCGGGTCTCCCGCTCCCATCGTGCCAGGACAGCCAGCAGCGCCTGCACAGGCACCTTCCTGCCCTGGCACTGTGCTCTGCACGGCTGCTGGGAACTGCTCCCGCTGCGGCCAGCGTCTCTCTCCACAGACGCTCCCTCTCCTCAGGGACACAGAAGCCACAGGCATGGCATGGCCATCGCTGCCCTGAGCAGGGGGACAAGATGGATCTCTAAGGGCCCTTCCAACCCCACAACCATCCATCATCTGTGACTGGGAGCTCCGGGACACTGGCACCAGTTCACACCCAGGAAGGCATCCCCGTTTCTCCACACGCCCTACACCGGGACTCCCCTCCACCCGCTGCACACCCCGGTGCCCGCACACCCCACCCGCCGCCCCACGCTCGCTCCCAGGCCCTGTTTCTGTTCAAACTTCCCGCTGGCCCGGCCCGGCCCGGCCGCCCCTCCCACGGGTGTGCGGGGCAGCCCCTCCATTGGCTTCTACCGCCGCCTGTCTGGGCAGGGAGAGCCCAGGGAAGCGAGGGGCGGTTCTCTCCTCTCTCTCCCCGCCCCCCCACCGCAGGCTCCGCAGCCCGAGGGAGGGAGGGAGGTGCGTGGGCGCGGCCGGCGGCCCGGCCCCTGGGCTGGTTCCCCCTCCGGTCTCCTCCCCCAGGCTCAGCGGGTGAGAGGACGGAGGCTGCGGGGCTTACCGAGCCCTTTTCTCCTCCCGCTGCCGGCGCTCGGTGCGTGTCTCCGCTCCCGCTCGCGCAGTGCCGACCGGCTCAGCCATGGCCCAAGGCACGACTGAGCCAGAGCGGCGGGTGGGCAGGACGCGTGGCCCGGGAAACGGAGCGGGGAGTTGGGAAGCGTTGAACGGCCGAACCGGCTGCCCGCGCAACGGCCACGAGCACCCGGCCGCCGAACCCAGCGGGAAAGGCCGAACCCAGCGGGCGGGAACGGGGCGGGTTTCGCCTTTCCCGCTGGGTTCGGCTGGGTCCCGGACCCACCCCGCTCCCCCCTGCCCTGACCGAACAAGCACGGCGGGGAGGGAGGGAGGGAGGGAGGGTGCTGCGCGGGCAGCCGGGATGAGGCTTCTTGGGGTGCCCCCGGGTTTATCCACCGTAAATCGGCGTTGCTGTGTGTGGTTCGCTGCTGCTCAACAGCTGTTGCCACAATCGGGCAATACTTAAGGAAAAGACTTTTAAAGTCAGTAATATTTACTCTTGGGGGAGGTGGGGGGGTGTGACACTAAACGTAGATGTAACAAGAGCCAGCTTTATACATATTCTTAATGAGACAAGTTCACAGGTCCACACACTGTTAACAGTGAGAAACTCCTAACCTTACCTTACTGTTGATGCAAATATCACTGATTGTGCTACAGCCCCGAGGGAGGCAAAAATAATTCTCCTTTCCCATGAAGTGCAGGCCGTCCCCAGGGGCACCAGAGCAGCCAGGGCTGCTTCCTGGGAGGGGAACAGCAGGGTGCAAAGGAGAGCACTTCCCAATTCACCTGCGGCAGCATGTGCCCCAGAGGCAGGGCTGGGTAGGGTGAAATGGCCAAATAGCCTAGGACCAAGAGCACCCTGGACTCAGGCATAAGGAAACCAAACCCTCATCAGTGGAACCAGAACTGTGGCAAGAGAGAAAAACTCTCTGGAGGCTGTTGCCTCATTTCCCCGTTTCTAACCCTGCTTCGGCATCCTTGCTGCTCCTTTCACCGTCCCACACCAGTTCCCGCGGCAGAAGGTGGCTGGGGGATGACCTGCTGGAGAAGAGCTCAGTGGAGAAGGATCTGGGGGTCCTGGTAGATTACAGGTGGCCATGAGCCAGCAGTGTGCCCTGGTGGCTATGAGAGCCAATGGGATCCTGGGGTGCATCCGGAGAAGTATAGCCAGCAGGTCAAAGGAGGTGATCCTCCCCCTCTACTCTGCCCTGGTGTCCTGTTTTTGGTCAGGATGGAGTTAAATTCATTTGTAGCAGCAGATGGAATGCTGTGTTTGGGAGTTAAAATGGGAGTAGTGCTGGTAACACCCTGATGTTTCTAGTTGCTGTCAGACAGTCAAGGACTTTCTCAGCTCTTCATGAGAAAGGAGGGGCGAAGCCAGGACAGGTGACCCAACTGACCAAAGAGAGTATTCCACGCCAGTTACGTCCTGCCCAGGATATCGGGGGCTGACGGGAGGAAGGCCTGGGGCGGCTGCGGGACGCGCGGTTCTTGGGGGACGGTCGGGTTCTGGGACGGCTCTGGGTGGCACGGCCTGAGCTGTGGGTTTGGTGAGAAACTGCCTTGTGTATCAACAGCTTCATAGATTTTTGCTCTGAAGTCCTGTTAGCGTTGTTACATTGTATCTTTCTGTTACCTTAGTAAACTATCCTTATCCCAACCCACGGGCCTCTTATTTCTTGGTTTTGGGGTTATTTGCCCCTTCCTCTTCCTTTTCCCTTCCCTTACTTCTCACCCCCCCCCCCCCCTCTTCCCTTTAACCTGCTCTTTTCCTTTAAGGAAAAGGCAGCTGCGTGGATCTTGGCCCTCAGCCGGGATGAAACCACGACACCTGGTCAGGCCCGACCTGGAGTATTTTGTCCAGTTCTGGGCTCCTTGGTTTAAAAAGGACAGGGATCTCCTGGAGAGAGTCCAAAGAAGGGCCATGAAGATGATTAGGGGCCTGGAACATCTCCCCTGTGAGGAAAGGCTGAGTAAGCTGGGACTCTTCAGCCTTGAGAAGAGAAGACTAAGGGGGGACCGATGATCTCTTGAGGTCCCTTCCAACCCCTACAATTCTATGATACTGTGATTCCTTCCATCTCCTTGCTAGCCAACCTCTAGCCCTTCACCTTTCCCTGGAGGCTTTCAGCCCTGAGTGAGCAGCAGAGCCAGCTGTGAGCGGCCTCCCCAGCTCTGGCAGCGCCACAGGCCCGCAGCCCTCGGCGCTCAGGCCTAGCGAGGGTCCGCACGCTGAAGCGGCCCAGCCTGGCTGGCAGCGAGCGTGCCCCGGCTCTGGGCAAGGCCTGTTCCAGACACGGGGATCGCTGGTGGGGACCCCCTGTTTGCGGGGAAGCCGGCGCTGGCCATTAGCACCCCGAGCCAGCGACCCTAGCAGAGCCCTTCCGAGGGGCAACGGGTCTGGCGCCCGCGGAGCCCACGCGTACAAACGCCGGCGAGGACTGCCGAGCGCGTCCCGGCAGCCACGGGGAACCCGAGCCGGAGTCCCAGCCCTGCAGCTCGTGCTTGAGTATTCCTGCTCCAAACGTCCGTACGGCGTCAGGAGCCTGTTTATTTAGCAGAACACAAATACTGTCCATCAGCTCCACTCGCAGCTTTATCTCTCTGGGAGGCAAGAGATGCCACACTGAAACAGCATCCAAAGGCCAAAGCAAGGACAACGCACACGACAGACGCTTGGGTTCAGGGTCTATTTCACCTGCTAACTCCCATTCTTCAGCTAGAGAAAAATAATTAGGGATTTAGGTTTTTAAAATCCAGTTTTTCTTGTGGAAGAAAAGACCTTTTAACACTTTATCTTTTTGTTTTGTTTTGTAAGGGGCAATAAATAAATATATAAAGCTTTAAATGTTGCTTGGCTCAAGTTAAAACAGTTTTGTTATTGTTGTTGTGTTTAAGTTCCTGAAGTGGGGAAAAAAAAGTGCAACCCATACACATCCAGCCCAATGGAATGACTGCGGCCACGATCACTTTCAGAGCAGCTGAATCTGATCTACAATATGGAGGACGGAAGGTGGGTGCAGCAGCACTCACCTCAAAACATGCCAAACGTCCAGCAATAGCTCCCAAACCAAAGGAGCCATCCTGTTCAGATGCCTCCCTCAGGGGAAACTGGAGTCAGAGCTTGTTTAGGTTTTGGGTGTCTTGTGTTCATCGTGGTGTCCTGTGTGCAGATCTTCAGGGCCGTGCTGAGGATCCCCTCGGAGCAGGGACAGCAGAAAGCCTTTGCCACACGTCTCCCTCACTTAGCCCTGGTCTCCCTATTCTCAGCACAATCATGTTTGCCCACCTGAAGCCCCCCTCCGTCTCTTCCCTAATTCTAGACCTGGCAGTGGCATTTCTTGACTCGGTGATTCCCCCAGCATGACCCCCTCATCTACAGTGTGAGGAGCCAGGAGACCAAGGATGCCATGTGGAAACTGATGACTGGATGTTTCTAAGCAGCAACAAACTGCTCGGTGTCTTCTGTGTATCACTGGCCACGAAACTCACGTTAGGACCAGTCTGTATTTAGTAGGTTTTTCAGTAGTTGGTTTGGTTGCTTTTCTTCCTAGTGTGTCTAAGCCATAATAACATGGTGCATGTTCATCTCATGACACATCTCCAGGTCTTGTGTGACCCAGACACCACGTAAAGATGAGCTGTGCTCTCTAGGAAACGTGTTGGAACAGACCAGCAAAACTCCACACACTGGTATGAGAACCTTTTTCTTTTAAGAACTTGCCAAACCAAAATGTAACAGAGAAAAAGAAGATTTCTTTGCAGAAATAGATGTCAAGGCATGCGGGGCATCGCTAGTAGTCAAGCCGCTGAGCCAGTCCTCTTTCTACCAGAGCTCTGTTCACTGGCAGCATCTAAAGGAGGGGAAAAGAAGCAGAAAGGTGAACAGGCCACTGGGAAGAACCATCAGCCAGTTGCTAATCAACAGTCTGCATCATCATCGTCAACTCCCAACAGGAGCCCTTCCCCATCTCTCCCCTGGAGCCTGACAGGCTGTGACAGGCTCCCACATTTAGAAGAAAATACGTTTTCTCCAGCCCTCACTCCAGTCCCTTCAGAGGCTGCGCTCGCAAGGGAAGGGAGAAGGCTGAGCCAGAATCAAGGCTTGCACACAGCTGGCACCCAGGGAAACCTGCCGGAGCAGCACCCAGGGGACGTCTCCAGAGCTCCGTTACCTGCCAGCGGGACCACGGTGTCCAGTAAAACTTCTGCTGCTTGGAAAGGCAGAAGAGCTCAGGGTGAGTGGATTCCCAGAAATGAGCCCTTCGGGCAGATCAGCAGCGACCTCCTGAGAACCAACAGCATTCCTTCTCCTGCTTCCATCTCCCTTCCACACCCCTGCCCCTCCATCAGACCCGCCTGCAGCTGTGACACAGCAGAGCTGCCTTGGACTCTCAGGTCTGTCTGCCACTACCGTGCTCAGGAGCATCAGGCTTTTGCACGATGCTACAAGTTTCTCAAGAGAACAGTGTGGGAGCAGTTGAGTTACTTGCCTTCTACTGGATCTGGCAGGATTGGCATATCCGGTTGGGAGTAGCAGGCCCAAATGCTGCAGTATCCCAGGGAGTGGGGTGACCATTTAAAAACACAGTTCTCCTCCTCTTCCTCCCATCTGAGGTCTCATAGCTGGTGGTACCCATGAACCAGCTATGGAGTTCATCATCCCATTGCAGGGACCTGCTCCACCGCCTTCGCCTCTGCACACGGTGCTGCTGGGCATTCCCCGGTACAAGAGCCAGATGGGAGGTGGCACTGGAGGGCCCAGATGCTCCAGTATCCCAGGGAGTGGAGTGACCAGTTAAAAACACTGTTCTCCTCCTCTTCCTTCCATCTGAGCCCTTATAGCTGGTGGTACCCATGAACCAGCTATAGTGTTCATTGTCCCACTGCAGGGACCTTCTCCGCCGCCTCCGCCTCTGCACAGTGTGCTGCTGTGCAGTCCCTTGTGCAGTAGCCAGATGAGAGATGGCACTGGAGGGGCCAGATGCTCCATTACACCAGGGAGTGGGGTGACCATTTAAAAGCACAGTTCTCCTCCTTTTCCTCCCATCTGAGGCCTTATGGGTGGTGGTACCCATGAACCAACTATGGAGGTCATTGTCGCGCTGCAGGGACCTGCTCCGCCACCTCCGCCTCTGCACACTGTGCTGTTGGGCAGTCCCTGGTGGAAGAGCCAGATGGGAGATGGCACCAGGGGGCCCAAATGCTGCAGAATCCAAGGGAGTGGGGTGACTACTTAAAAACCCAGTTCTCCTCCTCTTCCTCCCAGTAGAAGCCTTATAGCTGGTGGTACCAATGAACCAGCAAGAGAGTTCATTGTCCCACTGCAGGGACCTGCTCCGCCACCTCTGCCTCTGCACACGGTGCTGCTGGGCAGTCCCTGGTGCAGTAGCCAGATTGGAGATGGCACTGGAGGGCCCAGATGCTCCGTTATCCCGGCGAGTGGGGTGACCATTTAAAAACACTGTTCTCCTCCTCTTCCTCCCAGTGGAATCTTCATAGCTGGTGGTACCCATGAACCAGCCATGGAGTTCATCGTCCCGCTGCAGGGACCGGCTCCGCCACCTCCGCCTTTGTAAACTGTGCTGCTGGGTATTCCCTGGTGCAGTAGCCATATGAGAGATGGCACTGGAGGGCCCAGATGCTCCATTATCCCAGGGAGTGGGCTGACCACTTAAAAACACAGTTCTCCTCCTCCTCTTCCTCCCATCTGAGGTCTCATAGCTGGTGGCACCCATGAACCAGCCATGGAGTTCATCATCCCGCTGCAGGCACTTGATCCGTCGCCTCCGCCTCTGAACACGGTGCTGCTGGGCAGTCCCCGGTGGATGAGCCAGATGGGAGATGGTACTGGGGGGCCCAGATGCTCCATTATCACAGGGAGTGAGGTCACCAGATAAAAGCACAGTTCTCCTCCTCTTCCTCCCATCTGGGGCCTCATAGCTGGTGGTACCCGTGAAGGAGCCATGGAGTTCATTGTCCCGCTGCGGGGATCTGCTCCGCCACCTCCGCCTCTGCACACTGTGCTGCTGGGCATTCCCAGGTGGAAGAGCTAGATGGGAGATCGCACTGGAGGGCCCAGATGCTCCAGTATCTGAGGGAGTGGGGTGACCACTTAAAAACACAGTTCTCCTCCTCCTCTTCCTCCCATCTGAGGTCTCATAACTGGTGGTATCCATGAACCAGCTATGGAGTTCATCACCCCGCTGCAGGGACCTGCTCCGCCACCTCCGCCTCTGCACACTGTGCTGCTGGGCAGTCCCTGGTGCAGTAGCCAGATGAGAGATGGCACTGGAGGGCCCAGATGTTCCATTATCCCAGGGAGAGGGGTGAAGATTTAAAAACACAGTTCTCCTCCTCTTCCTCCCATCTGAGGCCTCATAGCTGGAGGTACCCATTAACGAGCCATGGAGTTCATCATCCCGCGGCAGGCACCTGATCCGCCGCCTCCGCTTCTGCACCCGGTGCTGCTGGGCATTCCCTAGTGGAAGAGCCAGATGGGAGATGGCACTGGAGGGCCCAGATGCTCCAGTATCTGAGGGAGTGGGGTGACCACTTAAAAAGCCAGTTCTCCTCCTCTTCCTCCCAGTGGAATCCTCATAGCTGGTGGTACCCGTGAAGGAGCCATGGAGTTCATCATCCCACTGCAGGGACCTGCTCCGCCGCCTCCGCCTCTGAACACGGTGCTGCTGGGCAGTCCCCGGTGGATGAGCCAGATGGGAGATAGCATTGGGGGGCCCAGATGCTCCATTATCCCAGGGAGTGTGGTCACCAGGTAAAAGCACAGTTCTCCTCCTTTTCCTCCCATCTGGGGCCTCATAGCTGGTGGTACCCATGAACCAGCTATGGAGTTCATTGTCCCGCTGCGGGGATCTGCTCCGCCACCTCCGCCTCTGCACACGGTGCTGATGGGCAGTCCCTGGTGCAGTAGCCAGATGGGAGATGGCACTGGGGGCCCCAGATGCTGTGGTATCCCGACGAGTGGGGTCACCATTTAAAAGCACAGTTCTCCTCCTTTTCCTCCTAGCTGAGGCCTCATAGCTGGTGGTACCCATGAACCAGCCACGGACCTGGCTGCCCTGCTGCAGGAGTCTGCTTTGCTCCCTCTGCCTGGGCGTGCTTTGCTTCGGAGCAGCCGTGGTTGTGGGAACCTGCTTGGAGCTGGCACTGGAGGGCCCTGGAATGCCATCAGCCTTTGGGTCTTGGTAGAGATGTGGCAGAGTTCTCCTCCTCTTGCCAGCTGAGGTGTCATAGTCAGTGGTAAGGGAGCAGCTGCAGACATCACTGCCCCTCTGTGGGGCTGTGCTCTGAGTCCCCTCCCTGAGCCTTTTCCTCTGGCATCGGGAGGAAGGGCTCGCTCCACGCTTGGAGAAGGAGCAGCCCTGCGGCTGTGAAGAAAGCTGCCATGTGGGAGGGCAAAGACAGCAATGTCAGTCCCAGAAAGAAATCCATCCCCTGTCCCTCTGGCACCCTAAGACACCCTCTGCTGTTACCTCAGTCCTTGGAGGCAGACCCACTGGTGCCACAGCATCCGCCTGCTTGCAGTCGCCTCCCTGCTGACCGAGGAGGGACTGGGCAGATGGTGACGCTGGTGAGGAAGCAGCCTTGTCTCCGGTTTTCAAGTCAAACTTCCTGGAGAAAAGAAGCCAAGTGAGCCCCAGTTAGGGCTGCTCTTGCAGCCTCCTTTGGCCTTCAGTTGTTTGCTTAGAGCACATTCTATCATGACTTGGCTTGGAAGGGACCTTAAAGATCTCCGAGTTTTACTCCCCCCCGCCACTGCTACAGGCAGGGATGCTCTCCACTTGACCAGGTTGCCCAGCGCCCCATCCACCCAGGCCTTGAAGACTTCCAGGGAGCCAGGGGCATCCGCCGCCTCTCTAGGCAACCTCTCCCAGAGCCTCAATGCCCTCACAGAAAAGAATTTCTTCCTCAGATCGAAACTAAAGCTCCCTCCTTTAGGTTTCAGAGCATTCCCCCTCGTCCTATCGCTACACGCCCTGATAACGAGTCCCGCGTCATCTGTCCTGGAGACTCCCTTTAGGTCCTCTTCTCTACATAGGCCAGCTTCAGAGAGCAGACAAGCAGCAGTTAGCCTAAAGCCCAGCAAGGAAGGATAAGAGTTGATGTGGGGTAGTTCAGGTTTTACAGCACTGAGTGATGCAGGCAGTAACGGTCTCCTGTGGCAGAAGGAGAAACGCTGAGGAGGATGGGAAGAAAAACTGCAAAACCACAAACAAAGGAAACTTTTTCTGAGGCTATTTGAATGCTGGTTCTTACCTGACGTAGAACAGCAAATAGGCCTCCTTCCTGCAAACTGCATTGATGCTGCAGCGTTCCACAGACGCGTCATCCATCTCATACCACAGTCCATTGCTGGCCTGCAAAGAAAGGCAGCGGCATCTGGAGATGAGCTGCGTGGCTGCTCCACAAAAGCACGGGCAGAAAAAAGCACCAGACCTCACCCAAAGCCGTGGCTGCCAGTCACCCTGCAGCCTGGTTCCCTTGCTAGGAAGGAAGCTGCTCTTTACCTTTATGTAGCAGAGATAGTGTCCGGCATGGCAGCTGGCACCTTTGTGCAGCAGGACAGCATATAGAGAGTAGAGGAGCGGCTCTTCAGCAGTCTGCGATGTGTATGGCCGAAGATCCAAGTGCTCAGGATACTCCACAACCTACCAAGGAGAGACTGAGAGTGCTCAGAGATGATGCTGCAAGATTTTCTGAGAGAGCCTGCCAAGGCCAGGCGCTAGAGGTGAGGTGTCTACAGACACCTTTTGGGCTCCTGAGCACTTGGCTGTGCCCGAAAGCAACACGTAAAGCTTTGGCTGGCAGGAAATGGCTCTCAGCCAAAGCAGCCCTGTCCCTGTCAGAGCAGAACACGCGTTTGTCTTTCCCCCAGAACTCTCCTCTCCCCTCCCCAGAAAGGAACACAAACTGGTGGAAGAGCACACTGCTTTTGGGAATCTCCTGCTCCGGGAGGAGCAAGCTGCGCTCCAGCTGGGTACACACCTTCTCCATCTTCCTGCCGGTGAGCTCTTCAAACCTTTTCAGGCACAGGGTGAGGACCTTGGGTGCGTGATGGACAGTCAGCCCCTTGGAGGCAGGAACCCTCTTGTCACACCTGCAAACCAAGCACAGAGCCAGGTCTCAAGCCACGGCTCCTTCTTGTGCACTCATCCTCTGTGCAAAGAGGACTTCTGCTCCGTGACACACAGCACCTTCATGCAGGATCTAGTCTTAAGACATTGTTCCTAATGGTCTTACGTGCGACATTGCAAGCAGTTCTCGCCCTCCAACTGCTCGGGTGCCACAAAGCCCTTCAGAGCTGCAGTGACAGAGTCTGCTGCCTGCAGGAACGAGAAGGGAGAGCACTGAGCGGTGGGAAATGCCCTCACTCACCCATATGCTTCCTAGGGAGTCGCCAAGCAGGGCCCAGGAGGAGGCAGAGAGGGCGTATTCTGCTGAAGGCTTCACACAATTCCCAGGCATTCCTGGGGCCATCAAGAGCACCCTCTCTGTGGCACCGCTCAGTTCAGCTGCCTGTCGTGTGCAGGATCATGAGCAATGGAGAAACAAACCCACAACCCATCAGCCCAGGAGCCAGATGGGTGTTGAGGGCAAAGGGAAGAAGGATGAGAGGTCACTGAGGGTGCAGGGAGGATAATGCACGCTTGTCCAGATGAAAGCCAGCACCTCCAGGGAGCGCAGTGCCACGGCCTCCTCAGGACACCGTCCATTCCGCTTCCCACCCACCACCACCAAGCTCCCTTGCATTTGCACTACTTGTTTCCAAGTCATCTGCGTGGATTCTGGAAAGCTACAGGGGCCTTGGGACACCTTGAATCACAGCTCAACAAACCCTCTTACCTTTATATCCAGGAGCACATCCAGGAAGGGCTCGTAGGAATCAGAAACCGCTTTGCAGCTCAAGCACATGACTGGAACGCAAATCAAAAGGCTGAGTGACACGGGCAGTCAACTGACTGGGATGGCTTACGCTGGTCATACCAGCGCCAGTCACACCATCAGCTGTTGTTCAAAGGCAGGCAGAAGAGCACAGACAATTCCAAGGGCAGTTATGGAAAGAAGTACCTCTGGATCTCAGCGAGCCCCCGAATATTTGGTGCACAACGGTGGTTGCTTGCAAAGACAAGTCCAAGCTGGAACAAAGCGGTAAGGCAGAGAGTTATGTCCTCCAAGAGCTTTTTGCTTTCTCTGAAAGCCCTGGGCATAGGTTTTCCTTGATGGGAGGACATCAGGGAATCCAAAGGGCTTGGGAACATAGAGGAGAGAATGTGCTTGTGCTTACTCCCTGCTTCCACTCAGACAAGCTCTCTGCATGGCATCGACAGTGTAGCGCAAGAACTCGTGGGCGTCTTCCTGCTTCCCAAGCTTGAAATGTTCTCCTATTCCTACAAAAGAAACACTTGGCAGCTCTCTCCTATGGGAGAGGCGGAAAACCTGAAGAAGGCTCTGAAATCTCTTACGTGTGAGGGCACTGACGACAGCACTTGGCTTGATGGCACTGCCTGAGGCGTGCAGGACCTCGTTCACATGAGCTTCCATTATACACATCATGCAGAAGCCTTGCTGGACACCTGAAGAGGGAGGGAAGCGAGTTTCTCAGGTTAGCAAAATAGCCATGGCGATGGACAGCCCAGTGGAGGTCTTGAAGTTATAAGATCCCCCACTCCTCCCAAACTGACAGCATCCCAACAGACCCGGGACATTCTGGTGCACAGAAAAGCTCTCTGCAGAGGGATGCTTAAGGGACAGAAGTTTTCTGTGCCATGAGCCCAGGGGGCTGGAAACTTGCAGGAACAGGGACTAGTAAGAGGGGCCTTTCTGACCGACGCGCACACCTCGATACAAGCGGCTTCTGGGCTTGTGTTCAGAGAGCAGCCACTTGGGGGGCTTGACAAAGAAGGGCTGCTTTTCTCCTAAATCAGGTTCTAGACCCCAGGAATCTGGGAAGCGCCTGACAAGGTTTCCAAGGAGATGTTCCTAAAAAGCACTCACACAGCCGGGTGTGCTCCCCAGAGAGCAGGTAGTTGGCCAGAGGGGGTGTGTATGTCAGGCACTGCAGGATGGAGTTGAGGAAGCAGGTATTGCCCAGGTTGTGGAGTCCCGCTCCAGCGTCCCGTTGCTGCTGCCACTCCATGCAGAGCTTCTCTGGGGGGAAGGGGGCCCCTTGGGACGGAGCCATTCCCTCGGCACTGGCTGCAGGGAAAGGACATTTGAAGAGCGTGCTGCTTGTCAAGTTCTGTCCAGGAGCGCCCAGGACAACCAGCTCATGCCTCCAAGACACAAACATCAGAGGAAGCCCAACACTGCCATTGGAATTAGCTGGTCCACAGAGAGTTTTGGAAAGTAGCCCGTTGCCCTCCTGACTTCATTGAAAATCCAGAAAACCCGTGCTGATTGCTGTGCCTTGGGCTACCTGCTGTTCCCTCTCCCTGACTGTAACTTGATGAAAACAAGTGCCTAGCACAGAGAGTAACCCTACCCATACCAGGTCATTCTACGAGCAATGCCCCTGTTCAAAGTCTTGTACCACTGGCTGAGATGGGATTAAAATGCCTTGCCCTGTGTCTAACCCAAACCCCTGGGTAAGTTTGGCTGCTACCAAGAAACACCCCAGAATTCACTCTCGGTTGTCAGGACGTCAACATTCAGGGTTGGAGCATCAGCCACGTCTGTGGCCTTTGGGGATTCCAAAAGTCCAAGGCTGCTGGTGAAGCCATTACTCACAGGAGTTGTTCCCCACTTCAGCCATCACTCCTCTCAGGAACAAAGGATAAAGCTTTCGATGACAAAGGATGTCAGATCCAGAAAGAGAAGATCGGGTCGAATGGTGCCACCTGAAAGCAAAGGACTACGTCTGTCTCCTGCAAATGATGCAAAAGACGTGGAAACGTAGCCCACAAGTCAGCAGGAGCCATCCAAATTGTTTCAGTGGTACTTGTAACCACTGCAGAGCTGCAGGCTGATAGCCTTGCTGTCCCTGTCACAGGATCCTGAGCTCAGAAGGTACAGGCCAGCCTAGACTTTGACCCCCTATCTACCTACTCTGTGATGGGCCCTGCACATCAAAGTATAGTTACCCTTGAAAGAGGATGAAAGTTGAGGGGGGGTGGGCAGGAAATGAGAAATGACTGGAAAACAGTAGGGGTACGAGTCGCAGGAGCAGGAGCGAAGCTCTCCCGAAGGCCAGCTCAGCTCAAATGGCTTCCGTTGGCCCGGTTTGCGGAACATCAAGCCCCAGGCCCACGAGGTCACAAAGGGGCAGTGATGCAGGTGCTGCATCACCCTTTGACACACCTGTATCCCCTGGAAACGTGGCCCAAGGGCACACAGCTGCCAGGAGCCGGGCACCTCCCACAGCCATCAGCCATTTTCCCCCCTAAAAAAGCCCCACTCCAAAACAATTGTTAAAATATTGTTTATTGGGTCAACACCACCCCGTTCCCAAACAAAGAGCTTCACGCCAGCACGGCTCTTTTTATATAGAATTCAAATATTTATTATAATAAAATAAATAAATAGTTCTCTTTTCACAATGAACAGAAAAACAAAAACAGAACAAGAAAGCCAACCCCAGGTTGTAGGGACTCAGTCAAATGTCAGGAGAGAAAGTGGAACAAGACTCAGCCCAAGGGGATCCCAGAGTAACTGCAGTAGTGCCCGTCTCACAGCAGCTGCTGGTGGATTATTTCCTGCACCATCTTCCTGCGGCAGCTTTTCAGCGGAGGACGTTCCCCAGCTGGGGGCTGGGACAAAACGAGGTGTCTGCCCTCCAACACATGGTGTTCCAACCACCAGTTTACATGGATCTGAAGTTCTGCTGTCACAGAGAGAGTCATCAACAGCATGAAAAAAGGACTAAAGAGCACCCCGTAACCGCAAGCCTGAGTTAAGTAGCGGGCACCTAAGGGGGTGCAGTAATGTGTCACCCTCCACAAGTCCAGACAACCAGACATTACATCGTCCTGCTGTGTGGTGCAGCTACAGTCTACCTACCAAGTGGGACAGGTACGACTCACGGGGATACTCACCAGTCTTTGGTGTGCCAGATGGAAAAGGATCTCCTCCATATTTGTGTAAATCCAGGTGGTAATAGTTGGCACACGTCTACAGGAGAAGGTTGGAAGATGAAGCAAGGATGGAACACCTGTGTAGGGTGGCAGGCCGCAGTAGGGTGGCAGGTTGCAGGAGGGTGGCAGGCTGCTGTAGGGTGGCACGCTGCAGTAGGGTGGCAGGCTGGGGTGTGTTTTAACTTCGGAGTCTATTGGAGCGATGGAGTAGGTAGGATCGGGGGACAAGTCCAGAGCAGGAGGGAAGGATGAAGCACTGGAGAAGGCTGGAGCGGTCAAGGAGGCCAGAGCACTTTGGTGCAGGAAAAAACAATAGAGAAGAACCACAATGTTTATAAGCACAGCATTTCTTCTCGACATGTGCACCAGAAAGGAGACAGTTTATTCCTATACAGCTGTCTACATGTAAGTGGGGAGTCACAGCCAAAGCAATAAAATACCTAAAGTACAACGAGACTGTCAAATCCCTGGACAGAAACATCCAGCACTGCTATCACCACAAAACACAGCGGGCATGTCCGTGCGGAAGCCCTTCATACTCAGCTGGGCGGCTCTGAACTCGGGCAGACCAGAGGGGCTGGAGTCAAATTTGTCATCTCAGTGTACCCAAAAGAGAAACCTTCCTCTAAGTTGTGCAAGAAGGACCAGGGGAGGCGGAAAGGAAGAGAGAAAATCCTGGCATTCCCTATGTTTCCCTGACCTTTCATGTTCCCAGAAAAAAAAAAAAAAAAGCATCTTCTCTAGTTAGAAGGGGTGGAAGGTAAAATAAAAAGCTACTGAAGACACCCCTTAGGAGAGCGGCCCAGGAAACCTTGGAAAAACATCCCTGTGCAGACACAGAGACAAATGTTGGGCAGCACTGAGGAAGTTCAGGAAGGAAATGGAAAGCAAACCTTTCAGAGAAGAAAGTCCAAGCCAACAGAAGGGGTTTACCTCGCACAAGGAGCTGTCTGGTCCCAAAGGGAGAGTGTTCCATTGCCCAAGGCAGTCCCGCAAGGCATTTGGTCTACGAGAGAAGAGCGTAAGCCATCAGCCACAGTAAAAGGGAACTGAGGAGGTTGATGAGGTGATGGTGAAGAGCTTCCCCAAAGGTCAATGCGCAGGAGAAACAAGCTCACAGCCTGACGTCAGTCTTACCAGTCTGCACCAGTTCTTCTCCCGGCACAGAACTTCTCAGTCTTTTCACTGGAGGCTCAGAGAAAAGGGCCTGAGTCTGAAACAAACAAACAAAGCACCGCCCTGAGTTTAACCTCAACACCAGCCCAAGCCAGCAGAAACTTCCAGAAATGGAGGCAGCTCTGGTCCGACACACAAGAGGCGCCTGCTGTCAAGGGAAAAGAGGAGCCTACGGCTGCACAGGGTCAGGAAAGTCTCTGCTAACCTCTCCCGCAGACTCTGCTGCTGGAGCAGCATCGCTGCCCGAAGCCCGGTGTTTCCTTGCTCTCCTGGCTGGTACCCTCACCGCAGCAGGAACCTCCTCAGCCTTCTCTTCACACCCACAGACGGTGTCATCTGAACAACAAAAGCAGGCCACGTGACAGCGTGACTTCAGAGGGGTTAGGATTGCCATTTGCATGGGAGCCCACCTCCTCAATCCCACCCAAAGCAGTGGAATTCATTCTGAGCTGCACACCCTGCTGCAGTTTCAGACACCCCTCAGTTTTCCAAGGGATGCCAAACCTCAGAAGAACTGGGGCTATGAACTACCTTTGTCATGGGCGGCAGCTGGTTGGAGCTTCTGCAGTTCCTGCCAGTCAGGATGTTCTGCTGGCGGCTGAGGGCTGAGGAAAGAAGACACAGAACAGGGATTTACAACCCTGGGTGAGCTTCACACAAGCAAACTTCCAGAGCTAATTGCTGGATTTCCCCTTCCAAGCGCCCCCGCTATCATCTCAGACACACACACAGCCACTGCAGAGCATCCCCCACTACTCCCAGCCAAGGCACCGCCAGTTATCCCGCTACAGTGGGGTAATTCCCTTCTCTTAATGCTGCTTCACGTGTTACGCTTGTTCCCAGCACCAAACAAATGGCTTCGGCTTACATGGAACTGGCTGTTTTCACTCTGCACAGGTTACCCCCCCACCCCACAAGCCGCACACTGCCCTTCAGCGGGGCAATGCCCCTGTGCACAACGCTGAGTTACTCTCCCCGGGGGTTTCACCACCCACACCCGCAGTTTTTCCTCTTTCTTCCACGGGAAACCTCAAGGGGCAGAAATAACGAGCAGCCTGCGGCTGAGAGTTCCGTGCAAGGACTCCCGCAGGGGACCTGGCAACACCTTTGACACCCTACAGCCCGTCCCAGCCAGCGCTGCTGGAAAAAACCTCTTTGCAGCGGGAGAGCAGCTGAAGCACCTGATGCGCTTTCCCTGGCACCGCTTCGCCCGCTATTCCCAGCCAGGGCTCGCTGAGGGAAACCGGGTCTCCCGCTCCCATCGTGCCAGGACAGCCAGCAGCGCCTGCACAGGCACCTTCCTGCCCTGGCACTCTGCTCTGCACGGCTGCTGGGAACTGCTCCCGCTGCGGCCAGCGTCTCTCTCCACAGACGCTCCCTCTCCTCAGGGACACAGAAGCCACAGGCATGGCATGGCCATCGCTGCCCAGAGCAGGGGGGCCGGAACAAGATGGATCTCTAAGGGCCCTTCCAACCCCACAACCATCCACCGTCTGTGACTGGGAGCTCCGGGACACTGGCACCAGTTCACACCTGGGAAGGCATCCCCGTTTCTCCACACGCCCTACACCGGGACTCCCCTCCACCCGCTGCACACCCCGTTGCCCGCACACCCCACCCGCCGCCCCACGCTCGCTCCCAGGCCCTGTTTCTGTTCAAACTTCCCGCTGGCCCGGCCCGGCCCGGCCGCCCCTCCCACGGGTGTGCGGGGCAGCCCCTCCGGTAGCTCCTACCGCTGCCTGTCTGGGGAAGGGAGAGTCCGGGGAAGCAACGGGGGGCGAGGGGCAGGGGCGGCCACGCACGCATGGTGTTGCTGCCCCTCCCGCGGGCAGAGGTCCCTCGGCAGCACCGTGCGGGGCTGGGCTGGGCCCCCCGGCTCTGCCCCCTCGGTTCCCCGCCCCGGCAGCCCCTCCATTGGCTTCTACCGCTGCCTGTCTGGGGAAGGGAGAGTCCGGGGAAGCGAGGGGCGGTTCTCTCCTCTCTCTCCCCGCGCCCCCACCGCAGGCTCCGCAGCCCGAGGGAGGGAGGGAGGTGCGTGGGCGCGGCCGGCGGCCCGGCCCCTGGGCTGGTTCCCCCTCCGGTCTCCTCCCCCAGGCTCAGCGGGTGAGAGGACGGAGGCTGCGGGGCTTACCGAGCCCTTTTCTCCTCCCGCTGCCGGCGCTCGGTGCGTGTCTCCGCTCCCGCTCGCGCAGTGCCGACCGGCTCAGCCATGGCCCAAGGCACGACTGAGCCAGAGCGGCGGGTGGGCAGGACGCGTGGCCCGGGAAACGGAGCGGGGAGTTGGGAAGCGTTGAACGGCCGAACCGGCTGCCCGCGCAACGGCCACGAGCACCCGGCCGCCGAACCCAGCGGGAAAGGCCGAACCCAGCGGGCGGGAACGGGGCGGGTTTCGCCTTTCCCGCTGGGTTCGGCTGG
The DNA here is from genome assembly GCF_964237585.1 of Gallinula chloropus. Lineage (NCBI taxonomy): Eukaryota > Metazoa > Chordata > Aves > Gruiformes > Rallidae > Gallinula > Gallinula chloropus. The sequence continues at coordinate 29,299,002 of NC_140092.1, forward strand.
GTCCCGGACCCACCCCGCTCCCCGCTGCCCTGACCGAACAAGAACGGCGGGGATGCGGGGAGGGAGGGAGGGAGGGAGGGAGGGAGGGTGCTGCGCGGGCAGCCGGGATGAGGCTTCTTGGGGTGCCCCCGGGTTTATCCACCGTAAATCGGCGTTGCTGTGTGTGGTTCGCTGCTGCTCAACAGCTGTTGCCACAATCGGGCAATACTTAAGGAAAAGACTTTTAAAGTCAGTAATATTTACTCTTGGGGGAGGTGGGGGGGTGTGACACTAAACGTAGATGTAACAAGACCCAGCTTTATACATATTCTTAATGAGACAAGTTCACAGGTCCACACACTGTTAACAGTGAGAAACTCCTAACCTTACCTTACTGTTGATGCAAATATCACTGATTGTGCTACAGCCCCGAGGGAGGCAAAAATAATTCTCCTTTCCCATGAAGTGCAGGCCGTCCCCAGGGGCACCAGAGCAGCCAGGGCTGCTTCCTGGGAGGGGAACAGCAGGGTGCAAAGGAGAGCACTTCCCAATTCACCTGCGGCAGCATGTGCCCCAGAGGCAGGGCTGGGTAGGGTGAAATGACCAAATAGCCTAGGACCAAGAGCACCCTGGACTCAGGCATAAGGAAACCAAACCCTCATCAGTGGAACCAGAACTGTGGCAAGAGAGAAAAACTCTCTGGAGGCTGTTGCCTCATTTCCCCATTTCTAACCCTCCTTCGGCATCCTTGCTGCTCCTTTCACCCTCCCACACCAGTTCCCGCAGCAGAAGGTGGCTGGGGGATGACCTGCTGGAGAAGAGCTCAGTGGAGAAGGACCTGGGGGTCCTGGTAGATGACAGGTTGGCCATGAGCCAGCAGTGTGCCCTGGTGGCTAAGAGAGCCAATGGTATCCTGGGGTGCATCCGGAGAAGTATAGCCAGCAGGTCAAAGGAGGTGATCCTCCCCCTCTACTCTGCCCTGGTCAGGCCCTACCTGGAGTATTGTGTCCAGTTCTGGGCTCCTTGGTTTACAAAGGACAGGGATCTCCTGGAGAGAGTCCAAAGAAGGGCCATGAAGATGATTAGGGGCCAGGAACATCTCTCCTGTGAGGATAGGCTGAGTAAGTTGGGACTCTTCAGCCTTGAGAAGAGAAGACTAAGGGGGGACCGATGATCTCTTGAGGTTCCTTCCAACCCCTACAATTCTATGATTCTATGATTCCTTCCATCTCCTTGCTGTCCAACCTCTAGCCCTTCACCTTTCCCTGGAGGCTTTCAGCCCTGAGTGAGCAGCAGAGCCAGCTGTGAGCGGCCTCCCCAGCTCCGGCAGCGCCACAGGCCCGCAGCCCTCGGCGCTCAGGCCTAGCGAGGGTCCGCAGGCCGAAGCGGCCCAGCCTGGCTGGCAGCGAGCGTGCCCCGGCTCTGGGCAAGGCCTGTTCCAGACACGGGGATCGCTGGAGGGGCCCCAGACCTCAAGAGATCATCGGGTCCAACCCCCCTGCCAAAGCAGCTCCCTAGGACAGGTCACTCAGATTGGCGTCCAGACGGGTCTTGAATCTCTCCAGAGATGGAGACTCCACCACCTCCCTGGGCAGCCTGTCCCAGGGCTCTGTCACCCTCACTGGGAAAAAGTTCTTCCCCATGTGGGTGCGGAAATTCCTGTGCTCCAACTTGCAGCCATTGCCCCTTGTCCTATCCCCACAGACCACTGAAAAGGGGCTGGCTGATTCCCCCTGCATCCCCTGCTTCAGATAATTATAAACTTTAATTAGGTCCCCCTAATGGCCCTTATTTGGACTCTCTCCAGGAGATCCCTGTCCTTTTTAAACCAAGGAGCCCAGAACTGGACACAATACTCCAGGTGGGGCCTGACCAGGGCAGAGTAGAGGGGGAGGATCACCTCCTTTGACCTGCTGGCTATACTCCTCCGGATGCAGCCCAGGATTCCACTGGCCTGACCAGGGCAGAGTAGAGCAGTTATTCCTTCCCAGGTGCAAGACTTTACACTTGCTTTTGTTGAACTTCATCTGGTTTCCAACTGCCCAGCTCTCCAGCCTGTCCAGGTCTTGCTGGATGGCAGCGCAGTGTTCCAGCCTGTCAGCCACTCCTCCCAGCTTTGTATCATCGGGTACTTGCTGAGGGTGGATGCTATTCCCTCATCAAGGTCGTCAGTGAAGATACTAAACAGAACTGGACCCAACACCGAGCCCTGGGGAACACCACTAGTAACAGGCCTTGTCCTGGTTTTGGTCAGGATGGAGTTAAATTCATTTGTAGCAGCAGATGGAATGCTGTGTTTGGGAGTTAAAATGGGAGTAGTGCTGGTAACACCCTGATGTTTCTAGTTGCTGTCAGACAGTCAAGGATTTTCTCAGCTCTTCATGAGAAAGGAGGGGCGAAGCCAGGACAGGTGACCCAACTGACCAAAGAGAGTATTCCACGCCAGTTACGTCCTGCCCAGGATATCGGGGGCTGACGGGAGGAAGGCCTGGGGCGGCTGCGGGACGCGCGGTTCTTGGGGGACGGTCGGGTTCTGGGACGGCTCTGGGTGGCACGGCCTGAGCTGTGGGTTTGGTGAGAAACTGCCTTGTGTATCAACAGCTTCATAGATTTTTGCTCTGAAGTCCTGTTAGCGTTGTTACATTGTATCTTTCTGTTACCTTAGTAAACTATCCTTATCCCAACCCACGGGCCTCTTATTTCTTGGTTTTGGGGTTATTTGCCCCTTCCTCTTCCTTTTCCCTTCCCTTACTTCTCACCCCCGCCTCTTCCCTTTAACCTGCTCTTTTCCTTTAAGGAGCAGGCAGCTGCGTGGATCTTGGCCCTCAGCCAGGGTGAAACCACCACAGGCCTCCAGTCAGATTCTGCTCCTCGAATCACAACCCTCGGGGCTCGGTCCCACAGCCAATTCTCAACCCACCTCTCTGTCCACTCATCTATCCCATGCTCTCTCAGCTTTGCTATCAGGGTGTCATGGGAGACAGTATCAAAGGCCCTGCTGAAGTCAAGGTAGATGACATCCACTGCTCTCCCTCCATCTACCCAGCCTGTTATGAGATCGTAGAAGGCGATGAGATTGGTTAAGCACGATTTCCCCTTGGTGACTCCATGCTGACTGCTCCTCATGACCTTCTTCTCTTCCAATTGGCATCCAGAACAAGCTGTTCCATTACCTTTCCTGGGACAGAGGTGAGGCTGACTGGCCTATAGTTACTAGGTTCCTCTTTCTTGCCCTTTTTAAAGACTGGAGTGACATTGGATATCCTCCAGTCTTCAGGCACTTCTCCTGTCCTCCAAGACCTGTTGAGGATGATAGAGAGCGGCTCAGCAAACACCTCCGCCAGCTCCCTCAGCACACGTGGATGAAACCCATCAGGGCCCATGGATTTGTGTGCATTAATCCCTTTGAGCCGCTCCTGGACCTCCCCTACCTCAACCAGAGGGAAATTCTTTGTTTCCCCAACACTCCAACTTTCATGCAGGATCTGTGGGTCCCGAGGGGCCTTTGAAGTGAAGACCGAAGCAAAGGCAGCATTCAGTATCTCCACCTTCTCAGCATCCCCCGTTACCAGGACACCCTCCTCATTCAGCAAGGGTCCTACATTATCCCTGGTCATCCTCTTACTATTAACGTATCTAAAAACACCCTTTTTATTACCCTTTATGTCCCTTGCCAGCTTCATTTCCAAGAGGGCTTTAGCCTTCCTGGTTGCATCCCTACAGGCCCTGACCACATTCCTGTATTCTCCCCAGGTGCTCAGACCCTTTTTCCACAATTCATAGATCTTCTGCATCTTTCACCTGCTGACACCCATTCTTGAGTTAGAGAAAAACAATTAGGGATTTTGGTTTTTTAAAATCCAGTTTTCCTGGCGGAAAAAAAGACCTTTTAACACTTTCTCTTTTTGTTTTGTAAGGGGCAATAAATAAATATATAAAGCTTTAAATGTTACTTGGCTCAAGTTAAAACAGTTTTGTTATTGTTGTTGTGTATAAATTCCTGAAGTGGGGATAATAAAAGTGCAACCCATACACATCCAGCCCAATGGAATGACTGCGGCCACGATCACTTTCAGAGCAGCTGACTCTGTCTGATCTACAATAAGGAGGACGGAAGGTGGGTGCAGCAGCACTCACCTCAAAACATGCCAAACGTCCAGCAATAGCTCCCAAACCAAAGGAGCCATCCTGTTCAGATGCCTCCCTCAGGGGAAACTGGAGTCAGAGCTTGTTTAGGTTTTGGGTGTCTTGTGTTCATCGTGGTGTCCTGTGTGCAGATCTTCAGGGCCGTGCTGAGGATCCCCTCGGAGCAGGGACAGCAGAAAGCCTTTGCCACACGTCTCCCTCACTTAGCCCTGGTCTCCCTATTCTCAGCACAATCATGTTTGCCCACCTGAAGCCCCCCTCCAGCCTAATTCTGGACCTGGTAATGGCATTTCTTGACTCGGTGATTCCCCCAGCATGACCCCCTCATCTACAGTGTGAGGAGCCAGGAGACCAAGGATGCCATGTGGAAACTGATGACTGGATGTTTCTAAGCAGCAACAAACTGCTCGTTGTCTTCTGTGTATCGCTGGCCACGAAACTCACGTTAGGACCAGTCTGTATTTAGTAGGTTTTTCAGTAGTTGGTTTGGTTGTTTTTCTTCCTAGTGTGTCTAAGCCATAATAACATGGTGCATGTTCATCTCATGACACATCTCCAGGTCTTGTGTGACCCAGACACCACGTAAAGATGAGCTGTGCTCTCTAGGAAACGTGTTGGAACAGACCAGCAAAACTCCACACACTGGTATGAGAACCTTTTTCTTTTAAGAACTTGCCAAACCAAAATGTAACAGTGAAAAATAAGATTTCTTTGCAGAAATAGATGTCAAGGCATGCGGGGCATCGCTAGTAGTCAAGCCGCTGAGCCAGTCCTCTTTCTACCAGAGCTCTGTTCACTGGCAGCATCTAAAGGAGGGGAAAAGAAGCAGAAAGGTGAACAAGCCACTGGGAAGAACCATCAACCAGTTCTAATCAACACTCTGCATCATCATCGTCAACTCCCAACAGGAGCCCTTCCCCATCTCTCCCCTGGAGCCTGACAGGCTGTGACAGGCTCCCACATTTAGAAGAAAATACGTTTTCTCCAGCCCTCACTCCAGTCCCTTCAGAGGCTGCGCTCGCAAGGGAAGGGAGAAGGCTGAGCCAGAATCAAGGCTTGCACACAGCTGGCACCCAGGGAAACCTGCCGGAGCAGCACCCAGGGGACGTCTCCAGAGCTCCATTACCTGCCAGCGGGACCACGGTGTCCACTGAAACTTCTGCTGCTTGGAAAGGCAGAAGAGCTCAGGGTGAGTGGATTCCCAGAAACGAGCCCTTCGGGCAGATCAGCAGCGACCTCCTGAGAACCAACAGCATTCCTTCTCCTGCTTCCATCTCCCTTCCACACCCCTGCCCCTCCATCAGACCCGCCTGCAGCTGTGACACAGCAGAGCTGCCTTGGACTCTCAGGTCTGTCTGCCACTACCGTGCTCAGGAGCATCAGGCTTTTGCACGATGCTACAAGTTTCTCAAGGGAACAGTGTGGGAGCAGTTGAGTTACTTGCCTTCTAATGGAGCTGGCAGGATTGGCATATCCGGTTGGGAGTAGCAGGCCCAAATGCTGCAGTATCCCAGGGAGTGGGGTGATCATTTAAAAAGCCAGTTCTCCTCCTCTTCCTCCCATCTGAGGTCTCATAGGTGGTGGTACCCATGAACCAGCTATGGAGTTCATCGTCCCACTGCAGGGACCTGCTCTGCGGCCTCCGCCTCTGCACACGGTGCTGCTGGGCATTCCCTGGTGCAGTAGCCAGATGAGAGATGGCACTGGAGGGGCCAGATGCTCCATTACACCAGGGAGTGTGGTGACCATTTAAAAGCACAGTTCTCCTCCTCTTCCTTCCATCAGAGCCCTTATAGCTGGTGGTACCCATGAACCAGCTATGGTGTTCATTGTCCCACTGCAGGGACCTTCTCCGCTGCCTCCGCCTCTGCACAGTGTGCTGCTGTGCAGTCCCTGGTGCAGTAGCCAGATGAGAGATGGCACTGGAGAGGCCAGATGCTCCATTACACCAGGGAGTGTGGTGACCATTTAAAAGCACAGTTCTCCTCCTTTTCCTCCCATCTGAGGCCTTATGGCTGGTGGTATCCATGAACCAACTATGGAGGTCATTGTCCCGCTGCCGGGACCTGCTCCGCCACCTCCGCCTCTGGACACTGTGCTGCTGAGCAGTCCCAGGTGGAAGAGCCAGATGGGAGATGGCACCAGGGGGCCCAGATGCTGCAGTATCCGACGGAGTGGGGTGACCACATAAAAACACAGTTCTCCTCCTCTTCCTCCCAGTGGAAGCTTCATAGCTGGTGGTACCCATGAACCAGCTATGGAGTTCATCATCCCGCTGCAGGGACCTGCTCCGCCGCATCCGCCTCTGCACACTGTGCTGCTGGGCAGTCCCTGGTGCAGTAGCCAGATGGGACATGGCACTGGAGGGCCCAGATGCTGTGTTATCGCGGCGAGTGGGGTGACCATTTAAAATCCCAGTTCTCCTCCTCTTCCTCCCAGTGGAATCTTCATAGCTGGTGGTACCCATGAACCAGCTATGGAGTTCATCATCCCGGTGCCGGGACCTGCTCCGCCGCCTCCGCCTCTGCACACTGTGCTGCTGGGCATTCCCTGGTGCAGTAGCCAGATGAGAGATGGCACCAGGGGGCCCAGATGCTGCAGTATCCGACGGAGTGGGGTGACCACATAAAAACACAGTTCTCCTCCTCTTCCTCCCATCTGAGGCCTCATAGCTGGAGGTACCCATGAATGAGCCATGGAGTTCATCATCCCGCTGCAGGCACCTGATCCGCCGCCTCCGCCTCTGCACACTGTGCTGCTGGGCATTCCCTAGTGGAAGAGCCAGATGGGACATGGCACTGGGGATCCCAGATGCTGTGGTATCCCAGGGAATGGGGTGACCACTGAATAACACAGTTCTCCTCCTCTTCCTCCCAGTAGAAGCCTTATAGCTGGTGGTATCCATGAACCAACTATAAAGGTCATTGTCCCGCTGCCGGGACCTGCTCCGCCACCTCTGCCTCTGCACACTGTGCTGCTGGGCATTCCCAGGTGGAAGAGCCAGATGGGAGATGGCACTGGAGGGCCCAGATGCTCCAGTATCTGAGGGAGTGGGGTGACCACTGAAAAACACAGTTCTCCTCCTCTTTCTCCCATCTGAGGTCTCATAGCTGGTGGTACCAATGAACCAGCTATGGAGTTCATTGTCCCGCTGCAGGGATCTGCTCCGCCGCCTCCGCCTCTGCACACGGTGCTGCTGGGCAGTCCCCGGTAGATGAGCCAGATGGGAGATGGCACTGGAGGGCCCAGATGCTCCATTACACCAGGGAGTGTGGTGACCATTGAAAAGCACAGTTCTCCTCCTTTTCCTCCCATCTGAGGCCTTATGGCTGGTGGTATCCATGAACCAACTATGGAGGTCATTGTCCCGCTGCCGGGACCTGCTCCGCCACCTCCGCCTCTGCACGCTGTGCTGCTGGGCAATCCCAGGTGGAAGAGCCAGATGGGAGATGGCACTGGAGGGCCCAGATTCTCCAGTATCTGAGGGAGTGGGGTGACCACTTAAAAACACAGTTCTCCTCCTCTTCCTCCCAGTGGAATCCTCATAGCTGGTGGTACCCGTGAAGGAGCAATGGAGTTCATCATCCCGCTGCAGGGACCTGCTCCGCCGCCTCCGCCTCTGAACACGGTGCTGCTGGGCAGTCCCCGGTGGATGAGCCAGATGGGAGATAGCATTGGGGGGCCCAGATGCTCCATTATCCCAGGGAGTGGGGTCACCAGTTAAAAGCACAGTTCCCCTCCTTTTCCTCCCATCTGGGGCCTCATAGCTGGTGGTACCCATGAACCAGCTATGGAGTTCATTGTCCCGCTGCGGGGATCTGCTCCGCCACCTCCGCCTCTGCACACTGTCCTGCTGGGCAGTCCCTGGTGCAGTAGCCAGATGGGAGATGGCACTGGAAGGCCCAGATGCTGTGTTATCCCGGAGAGTGGGGTCACCATTTAAAAGCACACTTCTCGTCCTTTTCCTCCTAGCTGAGGCCTCATAGCTGGTGGTACCCATTAACCAGCCACGGACCTGGCTGCCCTGCTGCGGGAGTCTGCTTTGCTCCCTCTGCCTGGGCGTGCTTTGCTTCGGAGCAGCCGTGGTTGTGGGAACCTGCTTGGAGCTGGCACTGGAGGGCCCTGGAGCGCCATCAGCCTTTGGGTCTTGGTAGAGATGTGGCAGAGTTCTCCTCCTCTTGCCAGCTGAGGTGTCATAGTCGGTGGTAAGGGAGCAGCTGCAGACATCACTGCCCCTCTGTGGGGCTGTGCTCTGAGTCCCCTCCCTGAGCCTTTTCCTCTGGCATCGGGAGGAAGGGCTCGCTCCACGCTTGGAGAAGGAGCAGCCCTGCGGCTCTGAAGAAAGCTGCCATGTGGGAGGGCAAAGACAGCAATGTCAGTCCCAGAAAGAAATCCATCCCCTGTCCCTCTGGCACCCTAAGCCACCCTCTGCTGTTACCTCAGTCCTTGGAGGCAGACCCACTGGTGCCACAGCATCCGCCTGCTTGCAGTCGCCTCCCTGCTGACCGAGGAGGGACTGGGCAGATGGTGACGCTGGTGAGGAAGCAGCCTTGTCTCCGGTTTTCAAATCAAACTTCCTGGAGAAAAGAAGCCAAGTGAGCCCCAGTTAGGGCTGCTCTTGCAGCCTCCTTTGGCCTTCAGGTGTTTGCTTAGAGCACATTCTATCATGACTTGGCTTGGAAGGGACCTTAAAGATCTCCGAGTTTTACTCCCCCCAGCCACTGCTACAGGCAGGGATGCTCTCCACTTGACCAGGTTGCCCAGCGCCCCATCCATCCAGGCCTTGAAGACTTCCAGGGAGCCAGGGGCATCCGCCGCCTCTCTAGGCAACCTCTGCCAGAGCCTCAATGCCCTCACAGAAAAGAATTTCTTCCTCAGATCGAAACTAAAGCTCCCTCCTTTAGGTTTCAGAGCATTCCCCCTCGTCCTATCGCTACACGCCCTGATAACGAGTCCCGCGTCATCTGGCCTGGAGACTCCCTTTAAGTCCTCTTCTCTACATAGGCCAGCTTCAGAGAGCAGACAAACAGCAGTTAGCCTAAAGCCCAGCAAGGAAGGATAAGAGTTGATGTGGGGTAGTTCAGGTTTTACAGCACTGAGTGATGCAGGCAGTAACGGTCTCCTGTGGCAGAAGGAGAAACGCTGAGGAGGATGGGAAGAAAAACTGCAAAACCACAAACAAAGGAAACTTTTTCTGAGGCTATTTGAATGCTGGTTCTTACCTGACGTAGAACAGCAAATAGGCCTCCTTCCTGCAAACTGCATTGATGCTGCAGCGTTCCACAGACGCGTCATCCATCTCATACCACAGTCCATTGCTGGCCTGCAAAGAAAGGCAGCGGCATCTGGAGATGAGCTGCGTGGCTGCTCCACAAAAGCACGGGCAGAAAACTAGGGAGCCAAGCATACACCAGACCTCACCCAAAGCCGTGGCTGCCAGTAACCCTGCAGCCTGGTTCCCTTGCTAGGAAGGAAGCTGCTCTTTACCTTTATGTAGCAGAGATAGTGTCCGGCATGGCAGCTGGCACCTTTGTGCAGCAGGACAGCATAGAGAGAGTAGAGGAGCGGCTCTTCAGCAGTCTGCGATGTGTATGGCCGAAGATCCAAGTGCTCAGGATACTCCACAACCTACCAAGGAGAGACTGAGAGTGCTCAGAGATGATGCTGCAAGATTTTCTGAGAGAGCCTGCCAAGGCCAGGCGCTAGAGGTGAGGTGTCTACAGACACCTTTTGGGCTCCTGAGCACTTGGCTGTGCCCGAAAGCAACACGTAAAGCTTTGGCTGGCAGGAAATGGCTCTCAGCCAAAGCAGCCCTGTCCCTGTCAGAGCAGAACACGCGTTTGTCTTTCCCCCAGAACTCTCCTCTCCCCTCCCCAGAAAGGAACACAAACTGGTGGAAGAGCACACTGCTTTTGGGAATCTCCTGCTCCGGGAGGAGCAAGCTGCGCTCCAGCTGGGTACACACCTTCTCCATCTTCCTGCCGGTGAGCTCTTCAAACCTTTTCAGGCACAGGGTGAGGACCTTGGGCGCGTGATGGACACTCAGCCCCTTGGAGGCAGGAACCCTCTTGTCACACCTGCAAACCAAGCACAGAGCCAGGTCTCAAGCCACGGCTCCTTCTTGTGCACTCATCCTCTGTGCAAAGAGGACTTCTGCTCCGTGACACACAGCACCTTCATGCAGGATCTAGTCTTAAGACATTGTTCCTAATGGTCTTACGTGCGACATTGCAAGCAGTTCTCGCCCTCCAACTGCTCGGGTGCCACAAAGCCCTTCAGAGCTGCAGTGACAGAGTCTGTTGCCTGGAGGAACGAGAAGGGAGAGCACTGAGCAGTGGGAAATGCCCTCACTCACCCATATGCTCCCTAGGGAGTCGACAAGCAGGGCCCAGGAGGAGGCAGAGAGGGCGTATTCTGCTGAAGGCTTCACACAATTCCCAGGCATTCCTGGGGCCCTCAAGAGCACCCTCTCTGTGGCACCGCTCAGTTCAGCTGCCTGTCGTGTGCAGGGTCATGAGCAATGGGGAAACAAACCCACAACCCATCAGCCCAGGAGCCAGATGGGTGTTGAGGGCAAAGGGAAGAAGGATGAGAGGTCACTGAGGGTGCAGGGAGGATAATGCACGCTTGTCCAGATGAAAGCCAGCACCTCCAGGGAGCGCAGTGCCACGGCCTCCTCAGGACACCGTCCATTCCGCTTCCCACCCACCACCAGCAAGCTCCCTTGCATTTGCACTACTTGTTTCCAAGTCATCTGCGTGGATTCTGGAAAGCTACAGGGGCCTTGGGACACCTTGAATCACAGTTCAACAAACCCTCTTACCTTTATATCCAGGAGCACATCCAGGAAGGGCTCGTAGGAATCAGAAACCGCTTTGCAGCTCAAGCACGTGACTGGAACGCAAATCAAAAGGCTGAGTGACAGGGGCAGTCAACTGACTGGGATGGCTTACGCTGGTCATACCAGCGCCAGTCACACCATCAGCTGTTGTTCAAAGGCAGGCAGAAGAGCACAGACAATTCCAAGGGCAGTTATGGAAAGAAGTACCTCTGGATCTCAGCGAGCCCCCGAATATTTGGTGCACAACGGTGGTTGCTTGCAAAGACAAGTCCAAGCTGGAACAAAGCGGTAAGGCAGAGAGTTATGTCCTCCAAGAGCTTTTTGCTTTCTCTGAAAGCCCTGGGCATAGGTTTTCCTTGATGGGAGGACATCAGGGAATCCAAAGGGCTTGGGAACATAGAGGAGAGAATGTGCTTGTGCTTACTCCCTGCTTCCACTCAGACAAGCTCTCTGCATGGCATCGACAGTGTAGCGCAAGAACTCGTGGGCGTCTTCCTGCTTCCCAAGCTTGAAATGTTCTCCTATTCCTACAAAAGAAACACTTGGCAGCTCTCTCCTATGGGAGAGGCGGAAAACCTGAAGAAGGCTCTGAAATCTCTTACGTGTGAGGGCACTGACGACAGCACTCGGCTTGATGGCACTGCCTGAGGCGTGCAGGACCTCGTTCACATGAGCTTCCATTATACACATCATGCAGAAGCCTTGCTGGACACCTGAAGAGGGAGGGAAGCGAGTTTCTCAGGTTAGCAAAATAGCCATGGCGATGGACAGCCCAGTGGAGGTCTTGGACTTATAAGATCCCCCACTCCTCCCAAACTGACAGCATCCCAACGAGCCCGGGACATTCTGGTGCACAGAAAAGCTCTCTGCAGAGGGATGCTCAAGGGACAGAAGTTTTCTGTGCCATGAGCCCAGGGGGCTGGAAACTTGCAGGAACAGGGACTAGTAAGAGGGGCCTTTCTGACCGACGCACACCCCTCGACACAAGCGGCTTCTGGGCTTGTGTTCAGAGAGCAGCCACTTGGGGGGCTTGACAAAGAAGGGCTGCTTTTCTCCTAAATCAAGTTCCAGATCCCGGCAATCTGGGAAGCGCCTGACAAGGTTTCCAAGGAGATGTTCCTAAAAAGCACTCACACAGCCGGGTGTGCTCCCCAGAGAGCAGGTAGTTGGCCAGAGGGGGTGTGTATGTCAGGCACTGCAGGATGGAGTTGAGGAAGCAGGTATTGCCCAGGTTGTGGAGTCCCGCTCCGGCGTCCCGTTGCTGCTGCCACTCCATGCAGAGCTTCTCTGGGGGGAAGGGGGCCCCTTGGGACGGAGCCATTCCCTCGGCACTGGCTGCAGGGAAAGGACATTTGAAGAGCGTGCTGCTTGTCAAGTTCTGTCCAGGAGCGCCCAGGACAACCAGCTCATGCCTCCAAGACACAAACATCAGAGGAAGCCCAACACTGCCATTGGAATTAGCTGGTGCACAGAGAGTTTTGGAAAGTAGCCCGTTGCCCTCCTGACTTCATTGAAAATCCAGAAAACCCGTGCTGATTGCTGTGCCTTGGGCTACCTGCTGTTCCCTCTCCCTGACTGTAACTTGATGAAAACAAGTGCCTAGCACAGAGAGTAACCCTACCCATACCAGGTCATTCTACGAGCAATGCCCCTGTTCAAAGTCTTGTACCACTGGCTGAGATGTGATTAAAATGCCTTGCCCTGTGTCTAACCCAAACCCCTGGGTAAGTTTGGCTGCTACCAAGAAACACCCCAGAATTCACTCTCGGTTGTCAGGACGTCAACATTCAGGGTTGGAGCATCAGCCACGTCTGTGGCCTTTGGGGATTCCAAAAGTCCAAGGCTGCTGGTGAAGCCATTACTCACAGGAGTTGTTCCCCATGTCAGCCATCACTCCTCTCAGGAACAAAGGATAAAGCTTTCGATGACAAAGGATGTCAGATCCAGAAAGAGAAGATCGGGTCGAATGGTGCCACCTGAAAGCAAAGGACTACGTCTGTCTCCTGCAAATGATGCAAAAGACGTGGAAACGTAGCCCACAAGTCAGCAGGAGCCATCCAAATTGTTTCAGTGGTACTTGTAACCGCTGCAGAGCTGCAGGCTGATAGCCTTGCTGTCCCTGTCACAGGATCCTGAGCTCAGAAGGTACAGGCCAGCCTAGACTTTGACCCCCTATCTACCTACTCTGTGATCGGCCCTGCACATCAAAGTATAGTTACCCTTGAAAGAGGATGAAAGTTGAGGGGGGGTGGGCAGGAAATGAGAAATGACTGGAAAACAGTAGGGGTACGAGTCGCAGGAGCAGGAGCGAAGCTCTCCCGAAGGCCAGCTCAGCTCAAATGGCTTCCGTTGGCCCGGTTTGCGGAACATCAAGCCCCAGGCCCACGAGGTCACAAAGGGGCAGTGATGCAGGTGCTGCATCACCCTTTGACACACCTGTATCCCCTGGAAACGTGGTCCAAGGGCACGCAGCTGCCAGGAGCCGGGCACCTCCCACAGCCATCAGCCATTTTCCCCCCTAAAAAAACCCCACTCCAAAACAATTGTTAAAATATTGTTTATTGGGTCAACACCACCCCGTTCCCAAACAAAGAGCTTCACGCCAGCACGGCTCTTTTTATATAAAATTCAAATATTTATTGTAATAAAATAAATAAATAGTTCTCTTTTCACAACTAACAGAAAAACAAAAACAGAACAACAAAGCCAACAACAGGTTGTAGAGAATGTCAGGGGATCCCAGAGTAACTGCAGTAGTGCCCGTCTCACAGCAGCTGCTGGTGGATTATTTCCTGCACCATCTTCCTGCGGCAGCTTTTCAGCGGAGGACGTTCCCCAGCTGGGGGCTGGGACAAAACGAGGTGTCTGCCCTCCAACACATGGTGTTCCAACCACCAGTTTACATGGATCTGAAGTTCTGCTGTCACAGAGAGAGTCATCAACAGCATGAAAAAAGGACTAAAGAGCACCCCGTAACCGCAAGCCTGAGTTAAGTAGCGGGCACCTAAGGGGGTGCAGTAATGTGTCACCCTCCACAAGTCCAGACAACCAGACATTACATCGTCCTGCTGTGTGGTGCAGCTACAGTCTACCTACCAAGTGGGACAGGTACGACTCACGGGGATACTCACCAGTCTTTGGTGTGCCAGATGGAAAAGGATCTCCTCCATATTTGTGTAAATCCAGGTGGTAATAGTTGGCACTCGTCTACAGGAGAAGGTTGGAAGATGGAGCGAGGATGGAACACCTGTGTAGGGTGGCAGGCCGCAGTAGGGTGGCAGGTTGCAGGAGGGTGGCAGGCTGCTGTAGGGTGGCACGCTGCAGTAGGGTGGCAGGCTGGGGTGTGTTTTAACTTCGGAGTCTATTGGAGCAATAGAGTAGATAGGATCGGGGGACAAGTCCAGAGCAGGAGGGAAGGATGAAGCACTGGAGAAGGCTGGAGCAGTCAAGGAGGCCAGAGCACTTTGGTGCAGGAAAAAACAATAGAGAAGAACCACAATGTTTATAAGCACAGCATTTCTTCTCGACATGTGCACCAGAAAGGAGACAGTTTATTCCTATACAGCTGTCTACATGTAAGTGGGGAGTCACAGCCAAAGCAATAAAATACCTAAAGTACAACGAGACTGTCAAATCCCTGGACAGAAACATCCAGCACTGCTATCACCACAAAACACAGCGGGCATGTCCGTGTGGAAGCCCTTCATACTCAGCTGGGCGGCTCTGAACTCGGGCAGACCAGAGGGGCTGGAGGCAAATTTGTCCCCTTAGTGTACCCAAAAGAGAAACCTTCCTCTAAGTTGTGCAAGAAGGACCAGGGGAGGTGGAAAGGAAGAGAGAAAATCCTGGCATTCCTTATGTTTACCTTACTATTCATGTCCCCAGAATAAAAAAAAAGCATCTTCTCTAGTTAGAAGGGGTGGAAGGTAAAATAAAAAGCTACTGAAGACCCCCCTTAGGAGAGCGGCCCAGGAAACCTTGGAAAAACATCCCTGTGCAGACACAGAGACAAATGTTGGGCAGCATGGAGGAAGTTCAGGAAGGAAATGGGAAGCAAACCTTTCAGAGAAGAAAGTCCAAGCAAACAGAAGGGGTTTACCTCGCACAAGGAGCTGTCTTGTGCCAAAGGGAGAGTGTTCCATTGCCCAAGGCAGTCCCACAAGGCATTTGGTCTACAAGAGAAGAGCGTAAGCCATCAGCCACTGTAAAAGGGAACTGAGGAGGTTGATGAGGTGATGGTGAAGAGCTTCCCCAAAGGTCAATGCGCAGGAGAAACAAGCTCACAGCCTGACGTCAGTCTTACCAGTCTGCACCAGTTCTTCTCCCGGCACAGAACTTCTCAGTCTTTTCACTGGAGGCTCAGAGAAAAGGGCCTGAGTCTGAAACAGAAACAAACAAAGCACCGCCCTGAGTTTAACCTCAACACCAGCCCAAGCCAGCAGAAACTTCCAGAAATGGAGGCAGCTCTGGTCTGACACACAAGAGGCGCCTGCTGTCAAGGGAAAAGAGGAGCCTACGGCTGCACAGGGTCAGGAAAGTCTCTGCTAACCTCTCCCGCAGACTCTGCTGCTGGAGCAGCATCGCTGCCCGAAGCCCGGCGTTTCCTTGCTCTCCTGGCTGGTACCCTCACCGCAGCAGGAACCTCCTCAGCCTTCTCTTCACACCCACAGACGGTGTCATCTGAACAACAAAAGCAGGCCACGTGACAGCGTGACTTCAGAGAGGTTAGGAGTGCCATGTGCATGGGAGCCCACCTCCTCAATCCCACCCAAAGCAGTGGAATTCATTCCAAGCTGCAAACCCTGCTGCAGTTTCACACACCCCTCAGTTTTCCAAGGGATGCCAAACCTCAGAAGAACTGGGGCTATGAACTACCTTTGTCATGGGCGGCAGCTGGTTGGAGCTTCTGCAGTTCCTGCCAGTCAGGATGTTCCGCTGGCGGCTGAGGGCTGAGGAAAGAAGACACAGAACAGGGATTTACAACCCTGGGTGAGCTTCACACAAGCAAACTTCCAGAGCTAATTGCTGGATTTCCCCTTCCCAGTGCCCCCGCTATCATCTCAGACACACACACAGCCACTGCAGAGCATCCCCCACTACTCCCAGCCAAGGCACCGCCAGTTATCCCGCTACAGTGGGGTAATTCCCTTCTCTTAATGCTGCTTCATGTGTTACGCTTGTTCCCAGCACCAAACAAATGGCTTCGGCTTACATGGAACTGGCTGTTTTCACTCTGCACAGGTTACCCCCACCCCACAAGCCGCACACTGCCCTTCAGCGGGGCAATGCCCCTGTGCACAACGCTGAGTTACTCTCCCCGGGGGTTTCACCACCCACACCCGCAGTTTTTCCTCTTTCTCCCATGGGAAACCTCAGGGGACAGAAATAACGAGCAGCCTGCGGCTGAGAGTTCCGTGCAAGGACTCCCGCAGGGGACCTGGCAACACCTTTGACACCCTACAGCCCGTCCCAGCCAGCGCTGCTGGAAAAAACCTCTTTGCAGCGGGAGAGCAGCTGAAGCACCTGATGCGCTTTCCCTGGCACCGCTTCGGCCGCTTTTCCCAGCCAGGGGTCGCTGAGGGAAACCGGGTCTCCCGCTCCCATCGTGCCGGGACAGCCAGCAGCGCCTGCACAGGCACCTTACTGCCCTGGCACTGTGCTCTGCACGGCTGCTGGGAACTGCTCCCGCTGCGGCCAGCGTCTCTCTCCACAGACGCTCCCTCTCCTCAGGGACACAGAAGCCACAGGCATGGCATGGCCATCGCTGCCCAGAGCAGGGGGGCCGGAACAAGATGGATCTCTAAGGGCCCTTCCAACCCCACAACCATCCACCGTCTGTGACTGGGAGCTCCGGGACACCGGCACCAGTTCACACCTGGGAAGACATCCCCGTTTCTCCACACGCCCTACACCGGGACTCCCCTCCACCCGCTGCACACCCCGTTGCCCGCACACCCCACCCGCCGCCCCACGCTCGCTCCCAGGCCCTGTTTCTGTTCAAACTTCCCGCTGGCCCGGCCCGGCCCGGCCGCCCCTCCCACGGGTGTGCGGGGCAGCCCCTCCGGTAGCTCCTACCGCTGCCTGTCTGGGGAAGGGAGAGTCCGGGGAAGCAACGGGGGGCGAGGGGCAGGGGCGGCCACGCACGCATGGTGTTGCTGCCCCTCCCGCGGGCAGAGGTCCCTCGGCAGCACCGGGCTGGGCTGGACTGGACTGGGCTGGGCCCCCCGGCGCTGCCCCGCCGTCTGCCCGCCCCGGCCGCCCCTCCCACGGGTGTGCGGGGCAGCCCCTCCATTGGCTTCTACCGCCGCCTGTCTGGGCAGGGAGAGCCCAGGGAAGCGAGGGGCGGTTCTCTCCTCTCTCTCCCCGCCCCCCCACCGCAGGCTCCGCAGCCCGAGGGAGGGAGGGAGGTGCGTGGGCGCGGCCGGCGGCCCGGCCCCTGGGCTGGTTCCCCCTCCGGTCTCCTCCCCCAGGCTCAGCGGGTGAGAGGACGGAGGCTGCGGGGCTTACCGAGCCCTTTTCTCCTCCCGCTGCCGGCGCTCGGTGCGTGTCTCCGCTCCCGCTCGCGCAGTGCCGACCGGCTCAGCCATGGCCCAAGGCACGACTGAGCCAGAGCGGCGGGTGGGCAGGACGCGTGGCCCGGGAAACGGAGCGGGGAGTTGGGAAGCGTTGAACGGCCGAACCGGCTGCCCGCGCAACGGCCACGAGCACCCGGCCGCCGAACCCAGCGGGAAAGGCCGAACCCAGCGGGCGGGAACGGGGCGGGTTTCGCCTTTCCCGCTGGGTTCGGCTGGGTCCCGGACCCACCCCGCTCCCCGCTGCCCTGACCGAACAAGAACGGCGGGGATGCGGGGAGGGAGGGAGGGAGGGAGGGAGGGTGCTGCGCGGGCAGCCGGGATGAGGCTTCTTGGGGTGCCCCCGGGTTTATCCACGGTAAATCGGCGTTGCTGTGTGTGGTTCGCTGCTGCTCAACAGCTGTTGCCACAATGGGGCAATACTTCAGGAAAAGACTTTTAAAGTCAGTAATATTTACTCTTGGGGGAGGTGGGGGGGTGTGACACTAAACGTAGATGTAACAAGACCCAGCTTTATACATATTCCTAATGAGACAAGTTCACAGGTCCACACACTGTTAACAGTGAGAAACTCCTAACCTTACCTTACTGTTGATGCAAATATCACTGATTGTGCTACAGCCCCGAGGGAGGCAAAAATAATTCTCCTTTCCCATGAAGTGCAGGCCGTCCCCAGGGGCACCAGAGCAGCCAGGGCTGCTTCCTGGGAGGGGAACAGCAGGGTGCAAAGGAGAGCACTTCCCAATTCACCTGCGGCAGCATGTGCCCCAGAGGCAGGGCTGGGTAGGGTGAAATGGCCAAATAGCCTAGGACCAAGAGCACCCTGGACTCAGGCATAAGGAAACCAAACCCTCATCAGTGGAACCAGAACTGTGGCAAGAGAGAAACACTCTCTGGAGGCTGTTCCCTCATTTCCCCATTTCTAACCCTCCTTCGGCATCCTTGCTGCTCCTTTCACCCTCCCACACCAGTTCCCGCAGCAGAAGGTGGCTGGGGGATGACCTGCTGGAGAAGAGCTCAGTGGAGAAGGACCTGGGGGTCCTGGTAGATGACAGGTTGGCCATGAGCCAGCAGTGTGCCCTGGTGGCTAAGAGAGCCAATGGGATCCTGGGGTGCATCCGGAGAAGTATAGCCAGCAGGTCAAAGGAGGTGATCCTCCCCCTCTACTCTGCCCTGGTGTCCTGGTTTTGGTCAGGATGGAGTTAAATTCATTTGTAGCAGCAGATGGAATGCTGTGTTTGGGAGTTAAAATGGGAGTAGTGCTGGTAACACCCTGATGTTTCTAGTTGCTGTCAGACAGTCAAGGACTTTCTCAGCTCTTCATGAGAAAGGAGGGGCGAAGCCAGGACAGGTGACCCAACTGACCAAAGAGAGTATTCCACGCCAGTTACGTCCTGCCCAGGATATCGGGGGCTGACGGGAGGAAGGCCTGGGGCGGCTGCGGGACGCGCGGTTCTTGGGGGACGGTCGGGTTCTGGGACGGCTCTGGGTGGCACGGCCTGAGCTGTGGGTTTGGTGAGAAACTGCATTGTGTATCAACAGCTTCATAGATTTTTGCTCTGAAGTCCTGTTAGCGTTGTTACATTGTATCTTTCTGTCACCTTAGTAAACTATCCTTATCCCAACCCTCGGGCCTCTTATTTCTTGGTTTTGGGGTTATTTGCCCCTTCCTCTTCCTTTTCCCTTCCCTTACTTCTCACCCCCCCCCCCCCCTCTTCCCTTTAACCTGCTCTTTTCCTTTAAGGAAAAGGCAGCTGCGTGGATCTTGGCCCTCAGCTGGGATGAAACCACGACACCTGGTCAGGCCCGACCTGGAGTATTGTGTCCAGTTCTGGGCTCCTTGGTTTACAAAGGACAGGGATCTCCTGGAAAGAGTCCAAAGAAGGGCCATGAAGATGATTAGGGGCCTGGAACATCTCCCCTGTGAGGAAAGGCTGAGTAAGTTGGGACTCTTCAGCCTTGAGAAGAGAAGACTAAGGGGGGACCGATGATCTCTTGAGGTCCCTTCCAACCCCTACAATTCTATGATTCTATGATTCCTCCCATCTCCTTGGTAGCCAACCTCTAGCCCTTCACCTTTCCCTGGAGGCTTTCAGCCCTGAGTGAGCAGCAGAGCCAGACCAAAAGGCGATGCAGAAAGGCTGGGTCCTCGCAGCGGCATTTCGCATGCACAGACCTCGAGTGGTGGCCCCAAAGCACGGCTGGGGCTTTTGGGAAAGGAGGGCAAAGGAGAACAGTTCCTTCTGGCAGCACGCTGCCGCAGCACAGGCGCTGTGCAGCAGGACGAGCCGTGCCCGCTGCTGGGCTCTGGAGTGCAGAGCGCGTCCCGGCAGCCACGGGGAACCCGAGCCGGAGTCCCAGCCCTGCAGCTCCTGCTCGAGTATTCCTGCTCCAAACGTCCGTACGGCCTCAGGAGCCTGTTTATTTAGCAGAACACAAATACTGTCCATCAGCTCCACTCGCAGCTTTATCTCTCTGGGAGGCAAGAGATGCCACACTGAAACAGCATCCAAAGGCCAAAGCAAGGACAATACACACGACAGACACTTGGGTTCAGGGTCTATTTCACCTGCTGACATCCATTCTTCAGCTAGAGAAAAACAATGAGGGATTTTGGTTTTTTGAAATCCAGTTTTCCTTGCGAAAGAAAAGACCTTTTAACACTTTCTCTTTTTGTTTTGTAAGGGGCAATAAATAAATATATAAAGCTTTAAATGTTGCTTGTCTCAAGTTAAAACAGTTTTGTTATTGTTGTTGTGTTTATGTTCCTGAAGTGGGGGAAAATAAGTGCATCCCATACACATCCAGCCCAATGGAATGACTGCGGCCACGATCACTTTCAGAGCAGCTGAATCTGTCTGATCTACAATATGGAGGACGGAAGGTGGGTGCAGCAGCACTCACTTCAAAACATGCCAAACGTCCAGCAATAGCTCCCAAACCAAAGGAGCCATCCTGTTCAGATGCCTCCCTCAGGGGAAACTGGAGTCAGAGCTTGTTTAGGTTTTGGGTGTCTTGTGTTCATCGTGGTGTCCTGTGTGCAGATCTTCAGGGCCGTGCTGAGGATCCCCTCGGAGCTGGGACAGCAGAAAGCCTTTGCCACACGTCTCCCTCACTTAGCCCTGGTCTCCCTATTCTCAGCACAATCATGTTTGCCCACCTGAAGCCCCCCTCCATCTCTTCCCTAATTCTGGACCTGGTAGTGGCATTTCTTGACTCAGTGATTCCCCCAGCATGACCCCCTCATCTACAGTGTGAGGAGCCAGGAGACCAAGGATGCCATGTGGAAACTGATGACTGGATGTTTCTAAGCAGCAACAAACTGCTCGGTGTCTTCTGTGTATCACTGGCCACGAAACTCACGTTAGGACCAGTCTGTATTTAGTAGGTTTTTTTAGAGGTTGGTTTGGTTGTTTTTCTTCCTAGTGTGTCTAAGCCATAATAACATGGTGCATGTTCATCTCATGACACATCTCCAGGTCTTGTGTGACCCAGACACCACGTAAAGATGAGCTGTGCTCTCTAGGAAACGTGTTGGAACAGACCAGCAAAACTCCACACACTGGTATGAGAACCTTTTTCTTTTAAGAACTTGCCAAACCAAAATGTAACAGAGAAAAAGAAGATTTCTTTGCAGAAATAGATGTCAAGGCATGCGGGGCATCGCTAGTAGTCAAGCCGCTGAGCCAGTCCTCTTTCTACCAGAGCTCTGTTCACTGGCAGCATCTAAAGGAGGGGAAAAGAAGCAGAAAGGTGAACAGGCCACTGGGAAGAACCATCAGCCAGTTGCTAATCAACAGTCTGCATCATCATTGTCAACTCCCAACAGGAGCCCTTCCCCATCTCTCCCCTGGAGCCTGACAGGCTGTGACAGGCTCCCACATTTAGAAGAAAATACGTTTTCTCCAGCCCTCACTCCAGTCCCTTCAGAGGCTGCGCTCGCAAGGGAAGGGAGAAGGCTGAGCCAGAATCAAGGCTTGCACACAGCTGGCACCCAGGGAAACCTGCCGGAGCAGCACCCAGGGGACGTCTCCAGAGCTCCATTACCTGCCAGCGGGACCACGGTGTCCACTAAAACTTCTGCTGCTTGGAAAGGCAGAAGAGCTCAGGGTGAGTGGATTCCCAGAAACGAGCCCTTCGGGCAGATCAGCAGCGACCTCCTCAGAACCAACAGCATTCCTTCTCCTGCTTCCATCTCCCTTCCACACCCCTGCCCCTCCATCAGACCCGCCTGCAGCTGTGACACAGCAGAGCTGCCTTGGACTCTCAAGTCTGTCTGCCACTACCGTGCTCAGGAGCATCAGGCTTTTGCACGATGCTACAAGTTTCTCAAGGGAACAGTGTGGGAGCAGTTGAGTTACTTGCCTTCTACTGGAGCTGGCAGGATTGGCATATCCGGTTGGGAGTAGCAGGCCCAAATGCTGCAGTATCCCAGGGAGTGGGGTGACCATTTAAAAACACAGTTCTCCTCCTCTTCCTCCCATCTGAGGTCTCATAGCTGGTGGTACCCATGAACCAGCTATGGAGTTCATCATCCCACTGCAGGGACCTGCTCCGCCGCCTCCGCCTCTGCACACGGTGCTGCTGGGCATTCCCCGGTACAAGAGCCAGATGGGAGATGGCACTGGAGGGCCCAGATGCTCCAGTATCCCAGGGAGTGTGGTGACCATTTAAAAGCACAGTTCTCCTCCTTTTCCTCCCATCTGAGGCCTTATGGCTGGTGGCACCCATGAACCAACTATGGTGTTCATTGTCCCACTGCAGGGACCTTCTCCGCCGCCTCCGCCTCTGTACAGTGTGCTGCTGTGCAGTCCCTGGTGCAGTAGCCAGATGAGAGATGGCACTGGAGGGGCCAGATGCTCCATTACACCAGGGAGTGGGGTGACCATTTAAAAGCACAGTTCTCCTCCTTTTCCTCCCATCTGAGGCCTTATGGCTGGTGGTTCCCATGAACCAACTATGGAGGTCATTGTCGCGCTGCCGGGACCTGCTCCGCCACCTCCGCCTCTGCACACTGTGCTGTTGGGCAGTCCCTGGTGGAAGAGCCAGATGGGAGATGGCACCAGGGGGCCCAGATGCTGCAGTATCCGAGGGAGTGGGGTGACCACTTAAAAAGCCGGTTCTCCTCCTCTTCCTCCCAGTGGAAGCTTCATAGCTGGTGGTACCCATGAACCAGCTATGGAGTTCATTGTCCCGCTGCAGGGACCTGCTCCGCCACCTCCGCCTCTGCACACTGTACTGCTGGGCATTCCCAGGTGGAAGAGCCAGATGGGAGATGGCACTGGAGGGCCCAGATGCTCCAGTATCCCATGGAGTGGAGTGACCAGTTAAAAATACTGTTCTCCTCCTCTTCCTACCATCTAAGGTCTCATAGCTGGTGGTATCCATGAACCAGCCATGGAGTTCATTGTCCCGCTGCCGGGACCTGCTCCGCCACCTCCGCCTCTGGACACTGTGATGATGAGCAGTTCCAGGTGGAAGAGCCAGATGGGAGATGGCACCAGGTGGCCCAGATGCTACAGTATCCGAGGGAGTGGGGTGACTACTTAAAAACCCAATTCTCCTCCTCTTCCTCCCAGTAGAAGCCTTATAGCTGGTGGTACCAATGAACCAGCAAGAGTGTTCATTGTCCCACTGCAGGGACCTGCTCCGCCGCCTCCGCCTCTGCACACGGTGCTGCTGGGCAGTCCCTGGTGCAGTAGCCAGATTGGAGATGGCACTGGAGGGCCCAGATGCTCCGTTATCCCGGCGAGTGGGGTGACCATTTAAAAACACTGTTCTCCTCCTCTTCCTCCCAGTGGAATCTTCATAGCTGGTGGTACCCATGAACCAGCCATGGAGTTCATCGTCCCGCTGCAGGGACCGGCTCCGCCACCTCCGCCTTTCTAAACTGTGCTGCTGGGTATTCCCTGGTGCAGTAGCCAGATGAGAGATGGCACTGGAGGGCCCAGATGCTCCATTATCCCAGGGAGTGGGGTGACCACTTAAAAACACAGTTCTCCTCCTCCTCTTCCTCCCATCTGAGGTCTCATAGCTGGTGGTACCCGTGAAGGAGCCATGGAGTTCATTGTCCCGCTGCGGGGAT
Organism: Gallinula chloropus; assembly: GCF_964237585.1. Lineage (NCBI taxonomy): Eukaryota > Metazoa > Chordata > Aves > Gruiformes > Rallidae > Gallinula > Gallinula chloropus. Next base: position 29,322,625 of record NC_140092.1, read on the forward strand.
CTGCTCCGCCACCTCCGCCTCTGCACACTGTGCTGCTGGGCATTCCCAGGTGGAAGAGCCAGATGGGAGATCGCACTGGAGGGCCCAGATGCTCCAGTATCTGAGGGAGTGGGGTGACCACTTAAAAACACAGTTCTCCTCCTCCTCTTCCTCCCATCTAAGGTCTCATAGCTGGTGGCACCCATGAACCAGCCATGGAGATCATCATCCCGCTGCAGGCACTTGATCCGTCGCCTCCGCCTCTGAACACGGTGCTGCTGGGCAGTCCCCGGTGGATGAGCCAGAAGGGAGATGGTACTGGGGGGCCCAGATGCTCCATTATCACAGGGAGTGAGGTCACCAGATAAAAGCACAGTTCTCCTCCTCTTCCTCCCATCTGGGGCCTCATAGCTGGTGGTACCCGTGAAGGAGCCATGGAGTTCATTGTCCCGCTGCGGGGATCTGCTCCGCCACCTCCGCCTCTGCACACGGTGCTGCTGGGCAGTCCCTGGTGCAGTAGCCAGATGGGAGATGGCACTGGAGGGCCCAGATGCTGTGTTATCCTGGCGAGTGTGGTCACCATTTAAAACCACAGTTCTCCTTTTCCTCCTAGCTGAGGCCTCATAGCTGGTGGTACCCATGAACCAGCCACGGACCTGGCTGCCCTGCTGCGGGAGTCTGCTTTGCTCCCTCTGCCTGGGCGTGCTTTGCTTCGGAGCAGCCGTGGTTGTGGGAACCTGCTTGGAGCTGGCACTGGAGGGCCCTGGAGCGCCATCAGCCTTTGGGTCTTGGTAGAGATGTGGCAGAGTTCTCCTCCTCTTGCCAGCTGAGGTGGCATAGTCGGTGGTAAGGGAGCAGCTGCAGACATCACTGCCCCTCTGTGGGGCTGTGCTCTGAGTCCCCTCCCTGAGCCTTTTCCTCTGGCATCGGGAGGAAGGGCTCGCTCCACGCTTGGAGAAGGAGCAGCCCTGCGGCTGTGAAGAAAGCTGCCATGTGGGAGGGCAAAGACAGCAATGTCAGTCCCAGAAAGAAATCCATCCCCTGTCCCTCTGGCACCCTAAGCCACCCTCTGCTGTTACCTCAGTCCTTGGAGGCAGACCCACTGGTGCCACAGCATCCGCCTGCTTGCAGTCATCTCCCTGCTGACCGAGGAGGGACTGGGCAGATGGTGACGCTGGTGAGGAAGCAGCCTTGTCTCCGGTTTTCAAGTCAAACTTCCTGGAGAAAAAAAAAAACAAGTGAGCCCCAGTTAGGGCTGCTCTTGCAGCCTCCTTTGGCCTTCAGGTGTTTGCTTAGAGCACATTCTATCATGACTTGGCTTGGAAGGGACCTTAAAGATCACTGAGTTTTACTCCCCCCCGCCACTGCTACAGGCAGGGATGCTCTCCACTTGACCAGGTTGCCCAGCGCCCCATCCACCCAGGCCTTGAAGACTTCCAGGGAGCCAGGGGCATCCGCCACCTCTCTAGGCAACCTCTGCCAGAGCCTCAATGCCCTCACAGAAAAGAATTTCTTCCTCAGATCGAAACTAAAGCTCCCTCCTTTAGGTTTCAGAGCATTCCCCCTCGTCCTATCGCTACATGCCCTGATAACGAGTCCCGCGTCATCTGGCCTGGAGACTCCCTTTAGGTCCTCTTCTCTACATAGGCCAGCTTCAGAGAGCAGACAAGCAGCAGTTAGCCTAAAGCCCAGCAAGGAAGGATAAGAGTTGATGTGGGGTAGTTCAGGTTTTACAGCACTGAGTGATGCAGGCAGTAACGGTCTCCTGTGGCAGAAGGAGAAACGCTGAGGAGGATGGGAAGAAAAACTGCAAAACCACAAACAAAGGAAACTTTTTCTGAGGCTATTTGAATGCTGGTTCTTACCTGACGTAGAACAGCAAATAGGCCTCCTTCCTGCAAACTGCATTGATGCTGCAGCGTTCCACAGACGCGTCATCCATCTCATACCACAGTCCATTGCTGGCCTGCAAAGAAAGGCAGCGGCATCTGGAGATGAGCTGCGTGGCTGCTCCACAAAAGCACGGGCAGAAAACTAGGGAGCCAAGCGTACACCAGACCTCACCCAAAGCCGTGGCTGCCAGTAACCCTGCAGCCTGGTTCCCTTGCTAGGAAGGAAGCTGCTCTTTACCTTTATGTAGCAGAGATAGTGTCCGGCATGGCAGCTGGCACCTTTGTGCAGCAGGACAGCATATAGAGAGTAGAGGAGCGGCTCTTCAGCAGTCTGCGATGTGTATGGCCGAAGATCCAAGTGCTCAGGATACTCCACAACCTACCAAGGAGAGACTGAGAGTGCTCAGAGATGATGCTGCAAGATTTTCTGAGAGAGCCTGCCAAGGCCAGGCGCTAGAGGTGAGGTGTCTACAGACACCTTTTGGGCTCCTGAGCACTTGGCTGTGCCCGAAAGCAACATGTAAAGCTTTGGCTGGCAGGAAATGGCTCTCAGCCAAAGCAGCCCTGTCCCTGTCAGAGCAGAACACGCGTTTGTCTTTCCCCCAGAACTCTCCTCTCCCCTCCCCAGAAAGGAACACAAACTGGTGGAAGAGCACACTGCTTTTGGGAATCTCCTGCTCCGGGAGGAGCAAGCTGCGCTCCAGCTGGGTACACACCTTCTCCATCTTCCTGCCGGTGAGCTCTTCAAACCTTTTCAGGCACAGGGTGAGGACCTTGGGCGCGTGATGGACACTCAGCCCCTTGGAGGCAGGAACCCTCTTGTCACACCTGCAAACCAAGCACAGAGCCAGGTCTCAAGCCACGGCTCCTTCTTGTGCACTCATCCTCTGTGCAAAGAGGACTTCTGCTCCGTGACACACAGCACCTTCATGCAGGATCTAGTCTTAAGACATTGTTCCTAATGGTCTTACGTGCGACATTGCAAGCAGTTCTCGCCCTCCAACTGCTCGGGTGCCACAAAGCCCTTCAGAGCTGCAGTGACAGAGTCTGCTGCCTGCAGGAACGAGAAGGGAGAGCACTGAGCGGTGGGAAATGCCCTCACTCACCCATATGCTTCCTAGGGAGTCGCCAAGCAGGGCCCAGGAGGAGGCAGAGAGGGCGTATTCTGCTGAAGGCTTCACACAATTCCCAGGCATTCCTGGGGCCATCAAGAGCACCCTCTCTGTGGCACCGCTCAGTTCAGCTGCCTGTCGTGTGCAGGGTCATGAGCAATGGAGAAACAAACCCACAACCCATCAGCCCAGGAGCCAGATGGGTGTTGAGGGCAAAGGGAAGAAGGATGAGAGGTCACTGAGGGTGCAGGGAGGATAATGCACGCTTGTCCAGATGAAAGCCAGCACCTCCAGGGAGCGCAGTGCCACGGCCTCCTCAGGACACCGTCCATTCCGCTTCCCACCCACCACCACCAAGCTCCCTTGCATTTGCACTACTTGTTTCCAAGTCATCTGCGTGGATTCTGGAAAGCTACAGGGGCCTTGGGACACCTTGAATCACAGCTCAACAAACCCTCTTACCTTTATATCCAGGAGCACATCCAGGAAGGGCTCGTAGGAATCAGAAACCGCTTTGCAGCTCAAGCACGTGACTGGAACGCAAATCAAAAGGCTGAGTGACAGGGGCAGTCAACTGACTGGGATGGCTTACGCTGGTCATACCAGCGCCAGTCACACCATCAGCTGTTGTTCAAAGGCAGGCAGAAGAGCACAGACAATTCCAAGGGCAGTTATGGAAAGAAGTACCTCTGGATCTCAGCGAGCCCCCGAATATTTGGTGCACAACGGTGGTTTCTTGCAAAGACAAGTCCAAGCTGGAACAAAGCGGTAAGGCAGAGAGTTATGTCCTCCAAGAGCTTTTTGCTTTCTCTGAAAGCCCTGGGCATAGGTTTTCCTTGATGGGAGGACATCAGGGAATCCAAAGGGCTTGGGAACATAGAGGAGAGAATGTGCTTGTGCTTACTCCCTGCTTCCACTCAGACAAGCTCTCTGCATGGCATCGACAGTGTAGCGCAAGAACTCGTGGGCGTCTTCCTGCTTCCCAAGCTTGAAATGTTCTCCTATTCCTACAAAAGAAACACTTGGCAGCTCTCTCCTATGGGAGAGGCGGAAAACCTGAAGAAGGCTCTGAAATCTCTTACGTGTGAGGGCACTGACGACAGCACTCGGCTTGATGGCACTGCCTGAGGCGTGCAGGACCTCGTTCACATGAGCTTCCATTGTACACATCATGCAGAAGCCTTGCTGGACACCTGAAGAGGGAGGGAAGCGAGTTTCTCAGGTTAGCAAAATAGCCATGGCGATGGACAGCCCAGTGGAGGTCTTGGAGTTATAAGGAAAAGCTCTCTGCAGAGGGATGCTTAAGGGACAGAAGTTTTCTGTGCCATGAGCCCAGGGGGCTGGAAACTTGCAGGAACAGGGACTAGTAAGAGGGGCCTTTCTGACCGACGCGCACCCCTCGATACAAGCGGCTTCTGGGCTTGTGTTCAGAGAGCAGCCACTTGGGGTCTTGACAAAGAAGGGCTGCTTTTCTCCTAAATCAGGTTCTAGACCCCGGGAATCTGGGAAGCGCCTGACAAGGTTTCCAAGGAGATGTTCCTAAAAAGCACTCACACAGCCGGGTGTGCTCCCCAGAGAGCAGGTAGTTGGCCAGAGGGGGTGTGTATGTCAGGCACTGCAGGATGGAGTTGAGGAAGCAGGTATTGCCCAGGTTGTGGAGTCCCGCTCCGGCGTCCCGTTGCTGCTGCCACTGCATGCAGAGCTTCTCTGGGGGGAAGGGGGCCCCTTGGGACGGAGCCATTCCCTCGGCACTGGCTGCAGGGAAAGGACATTTGAAGAGCGTGCTGCTTGTCAAGTTCTGTACAGGAGCGCCCAGGACAACCAGCTCATGCCTCCAAGACACAAAGATCAGAGGAAGCCCAACACTGCCATTGGAATTAGCTGGTCCACAGAGAGTTTTGGAAAGTAGTCCGTTGCCCTCCTGACTTCATTGAAAATCCAGAAAACCCATGCTGATTGCTGTGCCTTGGGCTACCTTCTGTTCCCTCTCCCTGACTGTAACTTGATGAAAACAAGTGCCTAGCACAGAGAGTAACCCTACCCATACCAGGTCATTGTCCGAGCAATCCCCCCGGTCAAAGTCTTGTACTACTGGCTGAGATGTGATTAAAATGCCTTGCCCTGTGTCTAACCCAAACCCCTGGGTAAGTTTGGCTGCTACCAAGAAACACCCCAGAATTCACTCTCGGTTGTCAGGACGTCAACATTCAGGGTTGGAGCATCAGCCCCATCTGTGGTCTTTGTGGATTCCAAAAGTCCAAGGCTGCTGGTGAAGCCATTACTCACAGGAGTTGTTCCCCGTTTCAGCCATCACTCCTCTCAGGAACAAAGGATAAAGCTTTCGATGACAAAGGATGTCAGATCCGGAAAGAGAAGATCGGGTCGAATGGTGCCACCTGAAAGCAAAGGACTACGTCTGTCTCCTGCAAATGATGCAAAAGACGTGGAAACGTAGCCCACAAGTCAGCAGGAGCCATCCAAATTGTTTCAGTGGTACTTGTAACCGCTGCAGAGCTGCAGGCTGATAGCCTTGCTGTCCCTGTCACAGGACTCTGAGCTCAGAAGGTACAGGCCAGCCTAGACTTTGACCCCCTATCTACCTACTCTGTGATCGGCCCTGCACATCAAAGTATAGTTACCCTTGAAAGAGGATGAAAGTTGAGGGGGGGTGGGCAGGAAACGAGAAATGACTGGAAAACAGTAGGGGTACGAGTCGCAGGAGCAGGAGCGAAGCTCTCCCGAAGGCCAGCTCAGCTCAAATGGCTTCCGTTGGCCCGGTTTGCGGAACATCAAGCCCCAGGCCCACGAGGTCACAAAGGGGCAGTGATGCAGGTGCTGCATCACCCTTTGACACACCTGTATCCCCTGGAAACGTGGTCCAAGGGCACGCAGCTGCCAGGAGCCGGGCACCTCCCACAGCCGTCAGCCATTTTCCCCCCTAAAAAAACCCCACTCCAAAACAATTGTTAAAATATTGTTTATTGGGTCAACACCACCCCGTTCCCAAACAAAGAGCTTCACGCCAGCACGGCTCTTTTTATATAAAATTCAAATATTTATTGTAATAAAATAAATAAATAGTTCTCTATTCACAATTAAAAGAAAAACAAAAACAGAAGAACAAAGCCAACAACAGGTTGTAGAAAATGTCAGGAGAGAAAGTGTAAAAAGACTCAGCCCAAGGGGATCCCAGAGTAACTGCAGTAGTGCCCGTCTCACAGCAGCTGCTGGTGGATTATTTCCTGCACCATCTTCCTGCGGCAGCTTTTCAGCGGAGGACGTTCCCCAGCTGGGGGCTGGGACAAAACGAGGTGTCTGCCCTCCAACACATGGTGTTCCAACCACCAGTTTACATGGATCTGAAGTTCTGCTGTCACAGAGAGAGTCATCAACAGCATGAAAAAAGGACTAAAGAGCACCCCGTAACCGCAAGCCTGAGTTAAGCAGCGGGCACCTAAGGGGGTGCAGTAATGTGTCACCCTCCACAAGTCCAGACAACCAGACATTACATCGTCCTGCTGTGTGGTGCAGCTACAGTCTACCTACCAAGTGGGACAGGTACGACTCACGGGGATACTCACCAGTCTTTGGTGTGCCAGATGGAAAAGGATCTCCTCCATATTTGTGTAAATCCAGGTGGTAATAGTTGGCACTCGTCTACCGGACAAGGTTGGAAGATGGAGCAAGGATGGAACACCTGTGTAGGGTGGCAGGCCGCAGTAGGGTGGCAGGTTGCAGGAGGGTGGCAGGCTGCTGTAGGGTGGCACGCTGCAGTAGGGTGGCAGGCTGGGGTGTGTTTTAACTTCGGAGTCTATTGGAGCGATGGAGTAGATAGGATCGGGGGACAAGTCCAGAGCAGGAGGGAAGGATGAAGCACTGGAGAAGGCTGGAGCGGTCAAGGAGGCCAGAGCACTTTGGTGCAGGAAAAAACAATAGAGAAGAACCACAATGTTTATAAGCACAGCATTTCTTCTCGACATGTGCACCAGAAAGGAGACAGTTTATTCCTATACAGCTGTCTACATGTAAGTGGGGAGTCACAGCCAAAGCAATAAAATACCTAAAGTACAACGAGACTGTCAAATCCCTGGACAGAAACATCCAGCACTGCTATCACCACAAAACACAGCGGGCATGGCCGTGCGGAAGCCCTTCATACTCAGCTGGGCGGCTCTGAACTCGGGCAGACCAGAGGGGCTGGAGGCAAATTTGTCACCTCAGTGTACCCAAAAGAGAAACCTTCCTCTAAGTTGTGCACGAAGGACCAGGGGAGGTGGAAAGGAAGAGAGAAAATCCTGGCATTCCCTATGTTTCCCTGACCTTTCATGTTCCCAGAAAAAAGAAAAAAAAAGCATCTTCTCTAGTTAGAAGGGGTGGAAGGTAAAATAAAAAGCTACTGAAGACCCCCCTTAGGAGAGCGGCCCAGGAAACCTTGGAAAAACATCCCTGTGCAGACACAGAGACAAATGTTGGGCAGCACGGAGGAAGTTCAGGAAGGAAATGGGAAGCAAACCTTTCAGAGAAGAAAGTCTAAGCAAACAGAAGGGGTTTACCTCGCACAAGGAGCTGTCTTGTCCCAAAGGGAGAGTGTTCCATTGCCCAAGGGAGTCCCGCAAGGCATTTGGTCTACGAGAGAAGAGCGTAAGCCATCAGCCACTGTAAAAGGGAACTGAGGAGGTTGATGAGGTGATGGTGAAGAGCTTCCCCAAAGGTCAATGCTTCCTTTCTCCCCTACGTCCCCACATTCCCTGTGTTCCGGTACTTTAGAACGGTCTCATAGTTTCTTATTGGCAACTCCAGCAAGTTGTGCTTGGCACAAGGTATCGCCAGGCTGAACCCCAAATTCAAAGCCAAAAAGGGTTCTGGGGATCTAACACCTCACATCAAACCAATTTCACTCTGGCCAGCTGGCAGTGGCTGTATCGCAGCTGGAGCTGGCTGCATCCAAGGCAGCTCTGGGACTGAGATGCCGAGCTAAACGCCCGGCCCCGACCCAGCAGCAGCGCAGGGGTGCAGGGAAGAAACTCAGTTCCCACTCCAGCACTGCCAGACGCTACCGAGGGGCGATGCCGCCACAACCCGTCCGTGAGCCGAGGGGGAGAGTTGCACGACACGCCAGGAAGGGCGCAGGAGAAACAAGCTCACAGCCTGACGTCAGTCTTACCAGTCTGCACCAGTTCTTCTCCCGGCACAGAACTTGTCAGTCTTTTCACTGGAGGCTCAGAGAAAAGGGCCTGAGTCTGAAACAGAAACAAACAAAGCACCGCCCTGAGTTTAACCTCAACACCAGCCCAAGCCAGCAGAAACTTCCAGAAATGGAGGCAGCTCTGGTCCGACACACAAGAGGCGCCTGCTGTCAAGGGAAAAGAGGAGCCTACGGCTGCACAGGGTCAGGAAAGTCTCTGCTAACCTCTCCCGCAGACTCTGCTGCTGGAGCAGCATCGCTGCCCGAAGCCCGGCGTTTCCTTGTTCTCCTGGCTGGTACCCTCACCGCAGCAGGAACCTCCTCAGCCTTCTCTTCACACCCACAGACGGTGTCATCTGAACAACAAAAGCAGGCCACGTGACAGCGAGACTTCAGAGGGGTTAGGAGTGCCATGTGCATGGGAGCCCACCTCCTCAATCCCACCCAAAGCAGTGGAATTCATTCCAAGCTGCACACCCTGCTGCAGTTTCAGACACCCCTCAGTTTTCCAAGGGATGCCAAACCTCAGAAGAACCCGGGCTATGAACTACCTTTGTCATGGGCGGCAGCTGGTTGGAGCTTCTGCAGTTCCTGCCAGTCAGGATGTTCCGCTGGCGGCTGAGGGCTGAGGAAAGAAGACACAGAACAGGGATTTACAACCCTGGGTGAGCTTCACACAAGCAAACTTCCAGAGCTAATTGCTGTGTTTCCCCTTCCAAGCCCCCCCGCTATCATCTCAGACACACACACAGCCACTGCAGAGCATCCCCCACTACTCCCAGCCAAGGCACCGCCAGTTATCCCGCTACAGTGGGGTAATTCCCTTCTCTTAATGCTGCTTCATGTGTTACGCTTGTTCCCAGCACCAAACAAATGGCTTCGGCTTACATGGAACTGGCTGTTTTCACTCTGCACAGGTTACCCCCCCACCCCACAAGCCGCACACTGCCCTTCAGCGGGGCAATGCCCCTGTGCACAACGCTGAGTTACTCTCCCTGGGGGTTTCACCACCCACACCCGCAGTTTTTCCTCTTTCTCCCATGGGAAACCTCAGGGGACAGAAATAACGAGCAGCCTGCGGCTGAGAGTTCCGTGCAAGGACTCCCGCAGGGGACCTGGCAACACCTTTGACACCCTACAGCCCGTCCCAGCCAGCGCTGCTGGAAAACCTCTTTGCAGCGGGAGAGCAGCTGAAGCACCTGATGCGCTTTCCCTGGCACCGCTTCGCCCGCCATTCCCAGCCAGGGGTCGCTGAGGGAAACCGGGTCTCCCGCTCCCATCGTGCCGGGACAGCCAGCAGCGCCTGCACAGGCACCTTCCTGCCCTGGCACTCTGCTCTGCACGGCTGCTGGGAACTGCTCCCGCTGCGGCCAGCGTCTCTCTCCACAGACGCTCCCTCTCCTCAGGGACACAGAAGCCACAGGCATGGCATGGCCATCGCTGCCCAGAGCAGGGGGGCAAGATGGATCTCTAAGGGCCCTTCCAACCCCACAACCATCCACCATCTGTGACTGGGAGCTCCGGGACACTGGCACCAGTTCACACCCGGGAAGGCATCCCCGTTTCTCCACACGCCCTACACCGGGACTCCCCTCCACCCGCTGCACACCCCGGTGCCCGCACACCCCACCCGCCGCCCCACGCTCGCTCCCAGGCCCTGTTTCTGTTCAAACTTCCCGCTGGCCCGGCCCGGCCCGGCCGCACCTCCCACGGGTGTGCGGGGCAGCCCCTCCGGTAGCTCCTACCGCTGCCTGTCTGGGGAAGGGAGAGTCCGGGGAAGCAACGGGGGGCGAGGGGCAGGGGCGGCCACGCACGCATGGTGTTGCTGCCCCTCCCGCGGGCAGAGGTCCTTCGGCAGCAACGGGCTGGGCTGGGCTGTGCCCCCCGGCTCTGCCCCCTCGGTTCCCCGCCCCGGCAGCCCCTCCATTGGCTTCTACCGCCGCCTGTCTGGGCAGGGAGAGCCCAGGGAAGCGAGGGGCGGTTCTCTCCTCTCTCTCCCCGCCCCCCCACCGCAGGCTCCGCAGCCCGAGGGAGGGAGGGAGGGAGGTGCGTGGGCGCGGCCGGCGGCCCGGCCCCTGGGCTGGTTCCCCCTCCGGTCTCGTCCCCCAGGCTCAGCGGGTGAGAGGACGGAGGCTGCGGGGCTTACCGAGCCCTTTTCTCCTCCCGCTGCCGGCGCTCGGTGCGTGTCTCCGCTCCCGCTCGCGCAGTGCCGACCGGCTCAGCCATGGCCCAAGGCACGACTGAGCCAGAGCGGCGGGTGGGCAGGACGCGTGGCCCGGGAAACGGAGCGGGGAGTTGGGAAGCGTTGAACGGCCGAACCGGCTGCCCGCGCAACGGCCACGAGCACCCGGCCGCCGAACCCAGCGGGAAAGGCCGAACCCAGCGGGCGGGAACGGGGCGGGTTTCGCCTTTCCCGCTGGGTTCGGCTGGGTCCCGGACCCACCCCGCTCCCCCCTGCCCTGACCGAAGAAGAACGGCGGGGATGCGGGGAGGGAGGGAGGGAGGGAGGGAGGGTGCTGCGCGGGCAGCCGGGATGAGGCTTCTTGGGGTGCCCCCGGGTTTATCCACCGTAAATCGGCGTTGCTGTGTGTGGTTCGCTGCTGCTCAACAGCTGTTGCCACAATGGGGCAATACTTCAGGAAAAGACTTTTAAAGTCAGTAACATTTACTCTTGGGGGAGATGGGGGGGTGTGACACTAAACGTAGATGTAACAAGAGCCAGCTTTATACATATTCCTAATGAGACAAGTTCACAGGTCCACACACTGTTAACAGTGAGAAACTCCTAACCTTACCTTACTGTTGATGCAAATATCACTGATTGTGCTACAGCCCCGAGGGAGGCAAAAATAATTCTCCTTTCCCATGAAGTGCAGGCCGTCCCCAGGGGCACCAGAGCAGCCAGGGCTGCTTCCTGGGAGGGGAACAGCAGGGTGCAAAGGAGAGCACTTCCCAATTCACCTGCGGCAGCATGTGCCCCAGAGGCAGTGCTGGGCAGGGTGAAATGGCCAAATAGCCTAGGACCAAGAGCACCCTGGACTCCTGCATAAGGAAACCAAACCCTCATCAGTGGAACCAGAACTGTGGCAAGAGAGAAACACTCTCTGGAGGCTGTTCCCTCATTTCCCCGTTTCTAACCCTCCTTCGGCATCCTTGCTGCTCCTTTCACCCTCCCACACCAGTTCCCACAGCAGAAGGTGGCTGGGGGATGACCTGCTGGAGAAGAGCTCAGTGGAGAAGGATCTGGGGGTCCTGGTAGACGACAGGTTGGCCATGAGCCAGCAGTGTGCCCTGGTGGCTATGAGAGCCAATGGGATCCTGGGGTGCATCTGGAGAAGTATAGCCAGCAGGTCAAAGGAGGTGAACATCTCCCCTGTGAGGAAAGGCTGAGTAAGGTTGGACTCTTCTGCCTTGAGAAGAGAAGACTAAGGGGGGACTGATGATCTCTTGAGGTCCCTTCCAACCCCTACAATTCTATGATACTGTGATTCCTTCCATCTCCTTGCTAGCCAACCTCTAACCCTTCACCTTTCCCTGGAGGCTTTCAGCCCTGAGTGAGCAGCAGAGCCAGCTGTGAGCGGCCTCCCCAGCTCTGGCAGCGCCACAGGCCCGCAGCCCTCGGCGCTCAGGCCTAGCGAGGGTCCGCACGCCGAAGCGGCCCAGCCTGGCTGGCAGCGAGCGTGCCCCGGCTCTGGGCAAGGCCTGTTCCAGACATGGGGATCGCTGGTGGGGCCCCAGACCTCAAGAGATCATCGGGTCCAACCCCCCTGCCAAAGCAGCTCCCTAGGACAGGTCACTCAGATTGGCGTCCAGACGGGTCTTGAATCTCTCCAGAGATGGAGACTCCACCACCTCCCTGGGCAGCCTGTCCCAGGGCTCTGTCACCCTCACTGGGAAAAAGTTCTTCCCCATGTTGGTGCGGAACTTCCTGTGCTCCAACTTGCAGCCATTGCCCCTTGTCCTATCCCCACAGACCACTGAAAAGGGGCTGGCTGATTCCCCCTGCATCCCCTGCTTCAGATAATTATAGACTTTAATTAGGTCCCCCTAATGGCCCTTATTTGGACTCTCTCCAGGAGATCCCTGTCCTTTTTAAACCAAGGAGCCCAGAACTGGACACAATACTCCAGGTGGGGCCTGACCAGGGCAGAGTAGAGGGGGAGGATCACCTCCTTTGACCTGCTGGCTATACTCCTCCGGATGCAGCCCAGGATGCCATTGGCCTGACCAGGGCAGAGTAGAGCAGTTATTCCTTCCCAGGTGCAAGACTTTACACTTGCTTTTGTTGAACTTCATCTGGTTTCCAACTGCCCAGCTCTCCAGCCTGTCCAGGTCTTGCTGGATGGCAGCGCAGTGTTCCAGCCTGTCAGCCACTCCTCCCAGCTTTGTATCATCGGATACTTGCTGAGGGTGGATGCTATTCCCTCATCAAGGTCGTCAGTGAAGATACTAAACAGAACTGGACCCAACACCGAGCCCTGGGCAACACCACTAGTAACAGGCCTTGTGCTGGTTTTGGTCAGGATGGAGTTAAATTCATTTGTAGCAGCAGATGGAATGCTGTGTTTGGGAGTTAAAATGGGAGTAGTGCTGATAACACCCTGATGTTTCTAGTTGCTGTCAGACAGTCAAGGACTTTCTCAGCTCTTCATGAGAAAGGAGGGGCGAAGCCAGGACAGGTGACCGAGCTGACCAAAGAGAGTATTCCACGCCAGTTACGTCCTGCCCAGGATATCGGGGGCTGACGGGAGGAAGGCCTGGGGCGGCTGCGGGACGCGCGGTTCTTGGGGGACGGTCGGGTTCTGGGACGGCTCTGGGTGGCACGGCCTGAGCTGTGGGTTTGGTGAGAAACTGCATTGTGTATCAACAGCTTCATAGATTTTTGCTCTGAAGTCCTGTTAGCGTTGTTACATTGTATCTTTCTGTCACCTTAGTAAACTATCCTTATCCCAACCCACGGGCCTCTTATTTCTTGGTTTTGGGGTTATTTGCCCCTTCCTCTTCCTTTTCCCTTCCCTTACTTCTCACCCCGCCCTCTTCCCTTTAACCTGCTCTTTTCCTTTAAGGAGCAGGCAGCTGCATGGATCTTGGCCCTCAGCCAGGGTGAAACCACCACAGGCCTCCAGTCAGATTCTGCTCCTCGAATCACAACCCTCGGGGCTCGGTCCCACAGCCAATTCTCAGCCCACCTCTCTGTCCACTCATCTATCCCATGCTCTCTCAGCTTTGCTATCAGGGTGTCATGGGAGACAGTATCAAAGGCCCTGCTGAAGTCAAGGTAGATGACATCCACTGCTCTCCCTCCATCTACCCAGCCTGTTATGAGATCGTAGAAGGCGATGAGATTGGTCAAGCACAATTTCTCCTTGGTGAATCCATGCTGACTGCTCCTCATGACCTTCTTCTCTTCCAATTGGCATCCAGAACAAGCTGTTCCATTACCTTTCCTGGGACAGAGGTGAGGCTGACTGGCCTATAGTTACTAGGTTCCTCTTTCTTGCCCTTTTTAAAGACTGGAGTGACATTGGCTATCCTCCAGTCTTCAGGCACTTCTCCTGTCCTCCAAGACCTGTTGAGGATGATAGAGAGCGGCTCAGCAAACACCTCCGCCAGCTTCCTCAGCACACGTGGATGAAACCCATCAGGGCCCATGGATTTGTGTGCATTAATCCCTTTGAGCCGCTCCTGGACCTCCCCTACCTCAACCAGAGGGAAATTCTTTGTTTCCCCAACACTCCAACTTTCATACAGGATCTGTGGGTCCCGAGGGGCCTTTGAAGTGAAGACCAAAGCAAAGGCAGCATTCAGTATCTCCACCTTCTCAGCATCCCTCATTACCAGGACACCCTCCTCATTCAGCAAGGGTCCTACATTATCCCTGGTCATCCTCTTACTATTAACGTATCTAAAAACACCCTTTTTATTACCCTTTATGTCCCTTGCCAGCTTCATTTCCAAGAGGGCTTTAGCCTTCCTGGTTGCATCCCTACAGGCCCTGAACACATTCCTGTATTCTCCCCAGGTGCTCAGACCCTTTTTCCACAATTCATAGATCTTCTGCATCTTTCACCTACTGACACCCATTCTTGAGCTAGAGAAAAACAATTAGGGATTTTGGTTTTTTAAAATCCAGTTTTCCTGGAGGAAAAAAAGACCTTTTAACAATTTCTCTTTTTGTTTTGTAAGGGGCAATAAATAAATATATAAAGCTTTAAATGTTGCTTGGCTCAAGTTAAAACAGTTTTGTTATTGTTGTTGTGTTTAAGTTCCTGAAGTGGGGGAAAATAAGTGCAACCCATACACATCCAGCCCAATGGAATGACTGCGGCCACGATCACTTTCAGAGCAGCTGAACCTGTCTGATCTACAATGTGGAGGATGGAAGGTGGGTGCAGCAGCACTCACCTCAAAACATGCCAAACGTCCAGCAATAGCTCCCAAACCAAAGGAGCCATCCTGTTCAGATGCCTCCCTCAGGGGAAACTGGAGTCAGAGCTTGTTTAGGTTTTGGGTGTCTTGTGTTCATCGTGGTGTCCTGTGTGCAGATCTTCAGGGCCGTGCTGAGGATCCCCTCGGAGCAGGGCCAGCAGAAAGCCTTTGCCACACGTCTCCCTCACTTAGCCCTGGTCTCCCTATTCTCAGCACAATCATGTTTGCCCACCTGAAGCCCCCCTCCATCTCTTCCCTAATTCTGGACCTGGTAATGGCATTTCTTGACTCGGTGATTCCCCCAGCATGACCCCCTCATCTACAGTGTGAGGAGCCAGGAGACCAAGGATGCCATGTGGAAACTGATGACTGGATGTTTCTAAGCAGCAACAAACTGCTCGTTGTCTTCTGTGTATCACTGGCCACGAAACTCACGTTAGGACCAGTCTGTATTTAGTAGGTTTTTTAGTAGTTGGTTTGGTTGTTTTTCTTCCTAGTGTGTCTAAGCCATAATAACATGGTGCATGTTCATCTCATGACATATCTCCAGGTCTTGTGTGACCCAGACACCACTTAAAGATGAGCTGTGCTCTCTAGGAAACGTGTTGGAACAGACCAGCAAAACTCCACACACTGGTATGAGAACCTTTTTCTTTTAAGAACTTGCCAAACCAAAATGTAACAGTGAAAAATAAGATTTCTTTGCAGAAATAGATGTCAAGGCATGCGGGGCATCGCTAGTAGTCAAGCCGCTGAGCCAGTCCTCTTTCTACCAGAGCTCTGTTCACTGGCAGCATCTAAAGGAGGGGAAAAGAAGCAGAAAGGTGAACAAGCCACTGGGAAGAACCATCAGCCAGTTCTAATCAACAGTCTGCATCATCATTGTCAACTCCCAACAGGAGCCCTTCCCCATCTCTCCCCTGGAGCCTGACAGGCTGTGACAGGCTCCCACATTTAGAAGAAAATACGTTTTCTCCAGCCCTCACTCCAGTCCCTTCAGAGGCTGCGCTCGCAAGGGAAGGGAGAAGGCTGAGCCAGAATCAAGGCTTGCACACAGCTGGCACCCAGGGAAACCTGCCGGAGCAGCACCCAGGGGACGTCTCCAGAGCTCCATTACCTGCCAGCGGGACCACGGTGTCCACTAAAACTTCTGCTGCTTGGAAAGGCAGAAGAGCTCAGGGTGAGTGGATTCCCAGAAACGAGCCCTTTGGGCAGATCAGCAGAGACCTCCTGAGAACCAACAGCATTCCTTCTCCTGCTTCCATCTCCCTTCCACACCCCTGCCCCTCCATCAGACCCGCCTGCAGCTGTGACACAGCAGAGCTGCCTTGGACTCTCAGGTCTGTCTGCCACTACCGTGCTCAGGAGCATCAGGCTTTTGCACGATGCTACAAGTTTCTCAAGGGAACAGTGTGGGAGCAGTTGAGTTACTTGCCTTCTACTGGAGCTGGCAGGATTGGCATATCCGGTTGGGAGTAGCAGGCCCAAATGCTGCAGTATCCCAGGGAGTGGGGTGACCATTTACAAGCACAGTTCTCCTCCTCTTCCTTCCATCTGAGCCCTTATAACTGGTGGTACCCATGAACCAGCTATGGACTTCATTGTCCCGCTGCAGGGACCTGCTCCGCCGCCTCCGCCTCTGCACACGGTGCTGCTGGGCAGTCCCTGGTGCAAGAGCCAGATGAGAGATGGCACTGGAGGGGCCAGATGCTCCATTACACCAGGGAGTGTGGTGACCATTTAAAAGCACAGTTCTCCTCCTCTTCCTCCCATCTGAGGCCTTATGGCTGGTGGTACCCATGAACCAACCATGGAGGTCATTGTCCCGCTGCCGGGACCTGCTCCGCCACCTCCGCCTCTGGACACTGTGCTGCTGAGCAGTCCCAGGTGGAAGAGCCAGATGGGAGATGGCACTGGAGGGCCCAGATGCTCCAGTATCCGAGGGAGTGGGGTGACCTCTTAAAAACCCAGTTCTCCTCCTCTTCCTCCCAGTGGAAGCTTCATAGCTGGTGGTATCCATGAACCAGCTATGGAGATCATCGTCCCGCTGCAGGGACCTGCTCCGCCGCATCCGCCTCTGCACACTGTGCTGCTGGGCAGTCCCTGGTGCAGTAGCCAGATGGGACATGGCACTGGAGGGCCCAGATGCTGTGTTATCGCGGCGAGTGGGGTGACCATTTAAAATCCCAGTTCTCCTCCTCTTCCTCCCAGTGGAATCCTTATTGCTGGTGGTACCCATGAACCAGCCATGGAGTTCATCATCCCGCTGCAGGGACCTGCTCCGCCACCTCCGCCTCTGCACACTGTGCTGCTGGGCAGTCCCTGGTGCAGTAGCCAGATGAGAGATGGCACTGGAGGGCCCAGATGCTCCATTATCCCAGGGAGAGGGGTGAAGATTTAAAAGCACAGTTCTCCTCCTCTTCCTCCCATTTGAGGCCTCATAGCTGGAGGTACCCATTAACGAGCCATGGAGTTCATCATCCCGCGGCAGGTACCTGATCCGCTGCCTCCGCCTCTGCACCCGGTGCTGCTGGGCATTCCCTAGTGGAAGAGCCAGATGGGAGATGGCACTGGGGAGCCCAGATGCTGTGGTATCCCAGGGAATGGGGTGACCACTGAATAACACAGTTCTCCTCCTCTTTCTCCCATCTGAGTTCTCATAGGTGGTGCTACCAATGAACCAGCCATGGAGTTCATTATCCAACTGCAGGGATCTGCTGCGCCGCCTCCGCCTCTGCACACGGTGCTGCTGGGCAGTCCCCGTTGGAAGAGCCAGATGGGAGATGGCACTGGAGGTCCCAGATGCTCCAGTATCCCAGGGATTGGGTTGACCTCTTATAAAACGAGTTCTCCTCCTCTTCCTCCCAGTGGAAGCCTCATAGCTGGTGGTACCCATGAGCCAGCTATGGAGTTCATTGTCCCGCTGAAGGGACCTGCTCCGCCACCTCCGCATCTGCACAGTGTGCTGCTGGGCAGTCCCTGGAGCAGTGGCCAGATGGGAGATGGCACTGGAGGGCCCAGATGCTCCAGTATCCCAGGGAGTGTGGTGACCACTTATAAAAAGAGGTCTCCTCCTCTTCCTCCCATCTGAGTTCTCAAAGCTGGTGGCACCCATGAACCAACTATGGAGGTCATTGTCCCGCTGTAGGGACCTGCTCCGCCACCTCCGCCTCTGGACACTGTGCTGCTGAGCAGTCCCAGGTGGAAGAGCCAGATGGGAGATGGCACCAGGTGGCCCAGATGCTGCAGTATCGGAGGGAGTGGGGTGACCACTTAAAAACACAGTTCTCCTCCTCTTCCTCCCATTTGAGGTCTCATAGCTGGTGCTACCAATGAACCAGCTATGGAGTTCATCGTCCCACTGCAAGGACCTGCTCCGCCGCCTCCGCCTCTGAACACGGTGCTGCTGGGCAGTCCCCGGTGGATGAGCCAGATGGGAGATGGCACTGGAGAGCCCAGATGCTCCATTATCCCAGGGAGTGGGGTCACCAGGTAAAAGCACAGTTCTCCTCCTTTTCCTCCCATCTGGGGCCTCATAGCTGGTGGTACCCATGAACCAGCCATGGAGTTCATTGTCCCGCTGCGGGGATCTGCTCCGCCACCTCCGCCTCTGCACACTGTCCTGCTGGGCAGTCCCTGGTGCAGTAGCCAGATGGGAGATGGCACTGGAGGGCCCAGATGCTGTGTTATACTGGCGAGTGGGGTCACCATTTAAAAGCACAGTTCTCCTTTTCCTCCTAGCTGAGGCCTCATAGCTGGTTGTACCCATGAACCAGACACGGACCTGGCTGCCCTGCTGCGGGAGTCTGCTTTGCTCCCTCTGCCTGGGCGTGCTTTGCTTCGGAGCAGCCGTGGTTGTGGGAACCTGCTTGGAGCTGGCACTGGAGGGCCCTGGAGCGCCATCAGCCTTTGGGTCTTGGTAGAGATGTGGCAGAGTTCTCCTCCTCTTGCCAGCTGAGGTGTCATAGTCGGTGGTAAGGGAGCAGCTGCAGACATCACTGCCCCTCTGTGGGGCTGTGCTCTGAGTCCCCTCCCTGAGCCTTTTCCTCTGGCATCGGGAGGAAGGGCTCGCTCCACGCTTGGAGAAGGAGCAGCCCTGCGGCTGTGAAGAAAGCTGCCATGTGGGAGGGCAAAGACAGCAATGTCAGTCCCAGAAAGAAATCCATCCCCTGTCCCTCTGGCACCCTAAGACACCCTCTGCTGTTACCTCAGTCCTTGGAGGCAGACCCACTGGTGCCACAGCATCCGCCTGCTTGCAGTTGCCTCCCTGCTGACCGAGGAGGGACTGGGCAGATGGTGACGCTGGTGAGGAAGCAGCCTTGTCTCCGGTTTTCAAGTCAAACTTCCTGGAGAAAAGAAGCCAAGTGAGCCCCAGTTAGGGCTGCTCTTGCAGCCTCCTTTGGCCTTCAGTTGTTTGCTTAGAGCACATTCTATCATGACTTGGCTTGGAAGGGACCTTAAAGATCTCCGAGTTTTACTCCCCCCAGCCACTGCTACAGGCAGGGATGCTCTCCACTTGACCAGGTTGCCCAGCGCCCCATCCACCCAGGCCTTGAAGACTTCCAGGGAGCCAGGGGCATCCGCCGCCTCTCTAGGCAACCTCTGCCAGAGCCTCAATGCCCTCACAGAAAAGAATTTCTTCCTCAGATCGAAACTAAAGCTCCCTCCTTTAGGTTTCAGAGCATTCCCCCTCGTCCTATCGCTACACGCCCTGATAACGAGTCCCGCGTCATCTGGCCTGGAGACTCCCTTTAGGTCCTCTTCTCTACATAGGCCAGCTTCAGAGAGCAGACAAGCAGCAGTTAGCCTAAAGCCCAGCAAGGAAGGATAAGAGTTGATGTGGGGTAGTTCAGGTTTTACAGCACTGAGTGATGCAGGCAGTAACGGTCTCCTGTGGCAGAAGGAGAAACGCTGAGGAGGATGGGAAGAAAAACTGCAAAACCACAAACAAAGGAAACTTTTTCTGAGGCTATTTGAATGCTGGTTCTTACCTGACGTAGAACAGCAAATAGGCCTCCTTCCTGCAAACTGCATTGATGCTGCAGCGTTCCACAGACGCGTCATCCATCTCATACCACAGTCCATTGCTGGCCTGCAAAGAAAGGCAGCGGCATCTGGAGATGAGCTGCGTGGCTGCTCCACAAAAGCACGGGCAGAAAAAAGCACCAGACCTCACCCAAAGCCGTGGCTGCCAGTCACCCTGCAGCCTGGTTCCCTTGCTAGGAAGGAAGCTGCTCTTTACCTTGATGTAGCAGAGATAGTGTCCGGCATGGCAGCTGGCACCTTTGTGCAGCAGGACAGCATATAGAGAGTAGAGGAGCGGCTCTTCAGCAGTCTGCGATGTGTATGGCCGAAGATCCAAGTGCTCAGGATACTCCACAACCTACCAAGGAGAGACTGAGAGTGCTCAGAGATGATGCTGCAGGACTTTCTGAGAGAGCCTGCCAAGGCCAGGCGCTAGAGGTGAGGTGTCTACAGACACCTTTTGGGCTCCTGAGCACTTGGCTGTGCCCGAAAGCAACACGTAAAGCTTTGGCTGGCAGGAAATGGCTCTCAGCCAAAGCAGCCCTGTCCCTGTCAGAGCAGAACACGCGTTTGTCTTTCCCCCAGAACTCTCCTCTCCCCTCCCCAGAGAGGAACACAAACTGGTGGAAGAGCACACTGCTTTTGGGAATCTCCTGCTCCGGGAGGAGCAAGCTGCGCTCCAGCTGGGTACACACCTTCTCCATCTTCCTGCCGGTGAGCTCTTCAAACCTTTTCAGGCACAGGGTGAGGACCTTGGGCGCGTGATGGACAGTCAGCCCCTTGGAGGCAGGAACCCTCTTGTCACACCTGCAAACCAAGCACAGAGCCAGGTCTCAAGCCACGGCTCCTTCTTGTGCACTCATCCTCTGTGCAAAGAGGACTTCTGCTCCGTGACACACAGCACCTTCATGCGGGATCTAGTCTTAAGACATTGTTCCTAATGGTCTTACGTGCGACATTGCAAGCAGTTCTCGCCCTCCAACTGCTCGGGTGCCACAAAGCCCTTCAGAGCTGCAGTGACAGAGTCTGCTGCCTGCAGGAACGAGAAGGGAGAGCACTGAGCAGTGGGAAATGCCCTCACTCACCCATATGCTTCCTAGGGAGTCGACAAGCAGGGCCCAGGAGGAGGCAGAGAGGGCGTATTCTGCTGAAGGCTTCACACAATTCCCAGACATTCCTGGGGCCATCAAGAGCACCCTCTCTGTGGCACCGCTCAGTTCAGCTGCCTGTCGTGTGCAGGGTCATGAGCAATGGGAAAACAAACCCACAACCCATCAGCCCAGGAGCCAGATGGGTGTTGAGGGCAAAGGGAAGAAGGACGAGAGGTCACTGAGGGTGCAGGGAGGATAATGCACGCTTGTCCAGATGAAAGCCAGCACCTCCAGGGAGCGCAGTGCCACGGCCTCCTCAGGACACCGTCCATTCCGCTTCCCACCCACCACCACCAAGCTCCCTTGCATTTGCACTACTTGTTTCCAAGTCATCTGCGTGGATTCTGGAAAGCTACAGGGGCCTTGGAACACCTAGAATCACAGTTCAACAAACCCTCTTACCTTTATATCCAGGAGCACATCCAGGAAGGGCTCGTAGGAATCAGAAACCGCTTTGCAGCTCAAGCACGTGACTGGAACGCAAATCAAAAGGCTGAGTGACAGGGGCAGTCAACTGACTGGGATGGCTTACGCTGGTCATACCAGCGCCAGTCACACCATCAGCTGTTGTTCAAAGGCAGGCAGAAGAGCACAGACAATTCCAAGGGCAGTTATGGAAAGAAGTACCTCTGGATCTCAGCGAGCCCCCGAATATTTGGTGCACAACGGTGGTTTCTTGCAAAGACAAGTCCAAGCTGGAACAAAGCGGTAAGGCAGAGAGTTATGTCCTCCAAGAGCTTTTTGCTTTCTCTGAAAGCCCTGGGCATAGGTTTTCCTTGATGGGAGGACATCAGGGAATCCAAAGGGCTTGGGAACATAGAGGAGAGAATGTGCTTGTGCTTACTCCTTGCTTCCACTCAGACAAGCTCTCTGCATGGCATCGACAGTGTAGCGCAAGAACTCGTGGGCGTCTTCCTGCTTCCCAAGCTTGAAATGTTCTCCTATTCCTACAAAAGAAACACTTGGCAGCTCTCTCCTATGGGAGAGGCGGAAAACCTGAAGAAGGCTCTGAAATCTCTTACGTGTGAGGGCACTGACGACAGCACTCGGCTTGATGGCACTGCCTGAGGCGTGCAGGACCTCGTTCACATGAGCTTCCATTATACACATCATGCAGAAGCCTTGCTGGACACCTGAAGAGGGAGGGAAGCGAGTTTCTCAGGTTAGCAAAATAGCCATGGCGATGGACAGCCCAGTGGAGGTCTTGAAGTTATAAGATGCCAGAGAGCAGCCACTTGGGGGGCTGGACAAAGAAGGGCTGCTTTTCTCCTAAATCAAGTTCCAGATCCCGGCAATCTGGGAAGCGCCTGACAAGGTTTCCAAGGAGATGTTCCTAAAAAGCACTCACACAGCCGGGTGTGCTCCCCAGAGAGCAGGTAGTTGGCCAGAGGGGGTGTGTATGTCAGGCACTGCAGGATGGAGTTGAGGAAGCAGGTATTGCCCAGGTTGTGGAGTCCCGCTCCGGCGTCCCGTTGCTGCTGCCACTCCATGCAGAGCTTCTCTGGGGGGAAGGGGGCCCCTTGGGACGGAGCCATTCCCTCGGCACTGGCTGCAGGGAAAGGACATTTGAAGAGCGTGCTGCTTGTCAAGTTCTGTCCAGGAGCGCCCAGGACAACCAGCTCATGCCTCCAAGACACAAAGATCAGAGGAAGCCCAACACTGCCATTGGAATTAGCTGGTCCACAGAGAGGTTTGGAAAGTAGCCCGTTGCCCTCCTGACTTCATTGAAAATCCAGAAAACCCGTGCTGATTGCTGTGTCTTGGGCTACCTTCTGTTCCCTCTCCCTGACTGTAACTTGATGAAAACAAGTGCCTAGCACAGAGAGTAACCCTACCCATACCAGGTCATTCTACGAGCAATGGCCCCGTTCAAAGTCTTGTACCACTGGCTGAGATGTGATTAAAATGCCTTGCCCTGTGTCTAACCCAAACCCCTGGGTAAGTTTGGCTGCTACCAAGAAACACCCCAGAATTCACTCTTAGTTGTCAGGACGTCAACATTCAGGGTTGGAGCATCAGCCACGTCTGTGGCCTTTGGGGATTCCAAAAGTCCAAGGCTGCTGGTGAAGCCATTACTCACAGGAGTTGTTCCCCGTTTCAGCCATCACTCCTCTCAGGAACAAAGGATAAAGCTGTCGATGACAAAGGATGTCAGATCCAGAAAGAGAAGATCGGGTCGAATGGTGCCACCTGAAAGCAAAGGACTACGTCTGTCTCCTGCAAATGATGCAAAAGACGTGGAAACGTAGCCCACAAGTCAGCAGGAGCCATCCAAATTGTTTCAGTGGTACTTGTAACCACTGCAGAGCTGCAGGCTGATAGCCTTGCTGTCCCTGTCACAGGATCCTGAGCTCAGAAGGTACAGGCCAGCCTAGACTTTGACCCCATATCTACCTACTCTGTGATCGGCCCTGCACATCAAAGTATAGTTACCCTTGAAAGAGGATGAAAGTTGAGGGGGGGTGGGCAGGAAATGAGAAATGACTGGAAAACAGTAGGGGTACGAGTCGCAGGAGCAGGAGCGAAGCTCTCCCGAAGGCCAGCTCAGCTCAAATGGCTTCCGTTGGCCCGGTTTGCGGAACATCAAGCCCCAGGCTCACGAGGTCACAAAGGGGCAGTGATGCAGGTGCTGCATCACCCTTTGACACACCTGTATCCCCTGGAAACGTGGTCCAAGGGCACGCAGCTGCCAGGAGCCGGGAACCTCCCACAGCCATCAGCCATTTTCCCCCCTAAAAAAACCCCACTCCAAAACAATTGTTAAAATATTGTTCATTGGGTCAACACCACCCCGTTCCCAAACAAAGAGCTTCACGCCAGCACGGCTCTTTTTATATAAAATTCAAATATTTATTGCAATAAAATAAATAAGTAGTTGCCTTAGCACAATGAACAGAAAAACAAAAACAGAACAACAAAGCCAACAACAGGTTGTAGAGAATGTCAGGGGATCCCAGAGTAACTGCAGTAGTGCCCGTCTCACAGCAGCTGCTGGTGGATTATTTCCTGCACCATCTTCCTGCGGCAGCTTTTCAGCGGAGGACGTTCCCCAGCTGGGGGCTGGGACAAAACGAGGTGTCTGCCCTCCAACACATGGTGTTCCAACCACCAGTTTACATGGATCTGAAGTTCTGCTGTCACAGAGAGAGTCATCAACAGCATGAAAAAAGGACTAAAGAGCACCCCGTAACCGCAAGCCTGAGTTAAGTAGCGGGCACCTAAGGGGGTGCAGTAATGTGTCACCCTCCACAAGTCCAGACAACCAGACATTACATCGTCCTGCTGTGTGGTGCAGCTACAGTCTACCTACCAAGTGGGACAGGTACGACTCACGGGGATACTCACCAGTCTTTGGTGTGCCAGATGGAAAAGGATCTCCTCCATATTTGTGTAAATCCAGGTGGTAATAGTTGGCACACATCTACCGGACAAGGTTGGAAGATGGAGCAAGGATGGAACACCTGTGTAGGGTGGCAGGCCGCAGTAGGGTGGCAGGTTGCAGGAGGGTGGCAGGCCTCTGTAGGGTGGCACGCTGCAGTAGGGTGGCAGGCTGGGGTGTGTTTTAACTTCGGAGTCTATTGGAGCAATGGAGTAGATAGGATCGGGGGACAAGTCCAGAGCAGGAGGGAAGGATGAAGCACTGGAGAAGGCTGGAGCGGTCAAAGAGGCCAGAGCACTTTGGTGCAGGAAAAAACAATAGAGAAGAACCACAATGTTTATAAGCACAGCATTTCTTCTCGACATGTGCACCAGAAAGGAGACAGTTTATTCCTATACAGCTGTCTACATGTAAGTGGGGAGTCACAGCCAAAGCAATAAAATACCTAAAGTACAACAAGACTGTCAAATCCCTGGACAGAAACATCCAGCACTGCTATCACCACAAAACACAGCGGGCATGGCCGTGCGGAAGCCCTTCATACTCAGCTGGGTGGCTCTGAACTCGGGCAGACCAGAGGGGCTGGAGTCAAATTTGTCACCTCAGTGTACCCAAAAGAGAAACCTTCCTCTAAGTTGTGCAAGAAGGACCAGGGGAGGTGGAAAGGAAGAGAGAAAATCCTGGCATTCCCTATGTTTCCCTTACCTTTCATGTTCCCAGAAAAAAAAAAAAAAAGCATCATCTCTAGTTAGAAGGGGTGGAAGGTAAAATAAAAAGCTACTGAAGACCCCCCTTAGGAGAGCGGCCCAGGAAACCTTGGAAAAACATCCCTGTGCAGACACAGAGACAAATGTTGGGCAGCACTGAGGAAGTTCAGGAAGGAAATGGGAAGCAAACCTTTCAGAGAAGAAAGTCCAAGCCAACAGAAGGGGTTTACCTCGCACAAGGAGCTGTCTGGTCCCAAAGGGAGAGTGTTCCATTGCCCAAGGGAGTCCCGCAAGGCATTTGGTCTACGAGAGAAGAGCGTAAGCCATCAGTCACTGTAAAAGGGAACTGAGGAGGTTGATGAGGTGATGGTGAAGAGCTTCCCCAAAGGTCAATGCGCAGGAGAAACAAGCTCACAGCCTGACGTCAGTCTTACCAGTCTGCACCAGTTCTTCTCCCGGCACAGAACTTCTCAGTCTTTTCACTGGAGGCTCAGAGAAAAGGGCCTGAGTCTGAAACAGAAACAAACAAAGCACCGCCCTGAGTTTAACCTGAACACCAGCCCAAGCCAGCAGAAACTTCCAGAAATGGAGGCAGCTCTGGTCCGACACACAGGAGGCGCCTGCTGTCAAGGGCAAAGAGGAGCCTACGGCTGCACAGGGTCAGGAAAGTCTCTACTAACCTCTCCTGCAGACTCTGCTGCTGGAGCAGCATCGCTGCCCGAAGCCCGGCGTTTCTTTGCTCTCCTGGCTGGTGGCGGAGGGCTGAGGAAAGAAGACACAGAACAGGGATTTACAACCCTGGGTGAGCTTCACACAAGCAAACTTCCAGAGCTAATTGCTGGATTTCCCCTTCCAGTGCCCCCGCTATCATCTCAGACACACACACAGCCACTGCAGAGCATCCCCCACTACTCCCAGCCAAGGCACCGCTAGTTATCCCGCTACAGTGGGGTAATTCCCTTCTCTTAATGCTGCTTCATGTGTTACGCTTGTTCCCAGCACCAAACAAATGGCTTCGGCTTACATGGAACTGGCTGTGTTTACTCTGCACAGGTTACCCCCCCACCCCACACGCCGCACACTGCCCTTCAGCGGGGCAATGCCCCTGTGCACAACGCTGAGTTACTCTCCCCGGGGGTTTCACCACCCACACCCGCAGATTTTCCTCTTTCTCCCATGGGAAACCTCAAGGGGCGTCTCTTAACACAGAGCAGCAAAGATTCAGTCTCCAATCCCATTTACACCAGCTACAAAGTCATCACCCAAAAGGCAGTGCTTATTCTCCCTGTCATTACTTGTTGCCAATGGTGCGCAGTGGATCAGCCGGGCTTCTAGGCCATTTTCCCTTCCGTTGTAAGAGGGGCTGTTTGTACATCTTCTTTTCTCTTTGCTGAACACCCTGGCAGAATGGATGGAGGGGGATAAAGAATTAAAACAGGAGATCAGGACCTCAGCATGTGAAGCGAACGTTTGTAATCTGGGGACAGAGCAAACTGCACAGGCTGTTCCCAAATTACTGGCACCTTATTCCAGTTTACTTTAGCAGCACCTTCACTTTGTGTCAGCCCTGCTCTAGGAAGTTGTGTCCCCCTATAAACCGCAAGAATTCCTTCTGTGACTCTCTCCTCTAACGGGAGGCTCTTCTCTTCAGCTGTGCTCTGCATCATCATTCAGGCAGATACACATTCCTGTCAATCTAAGTTGTGATCAGGTGCTGTGAGTCCCCAGGGTATCTTAATCCGACTCCAGAGCTGGCCAGGGTCTGCTTCTCCACTTCTTCTCCCACATAAGCTACGTTCATCAGGAATTTTCCAAGAGTTGATTCAGATATCGGAAGGAAAGTCCAGGGAAAGACCCCCCACAGGTGGATTATGAGCAGCTGAGCGGGTTTAAGCCCGTGCCATCCTTTCAAAGCTGCTCTCTGAAGACCACCGATGAGCTGGGTTAACGACAAACCAGTGCAATGACTCTGCCACAAACAGGCGCTCGGTGACCCGGCAGTACAGTGCCCCGTCCCAGCGACACTGGCAGGAGGGTCCTGCCCCAGCACACTCCTACCAGTTACCCTCCCACTGCCAGGCCGTTCCATTGCCAACAGTACCTTTCTCCCCCAGCGCAGCGCTGCAGCAGCACAGGACAGCCTCCCCATTGGGCTCCCTCCGGGAGTGCTGGATCCTCGCCCACTGTGCTCATTACTGGGAGGCCTTGGCAGTGAGATGCTGCCCAGAGCCGGCTGCACGGAGTGTCCCATGTCCCCGCGTGGGCTAAAACAAGGGCAAAAGAAACAGCCTCAGGACGAGGTTCTGGCACACACCGCCCCACCCCAGAAGCCCCCCCAGCTGCTTGGTAATGCTCCTGCCCCCGTCGGGAAGGGGACAGAGGCGAGACCTTTAGGACTTCCAGAGAAGCACAAGTGACAATCCCAACAACTGCCTTGGCTGCAGAGCCTGGGGCCCAAGCCCTGGGGGGATACCCAAGGCTAAAGAGCCGCGTGGGTGCCTCACTCACACCATCCGGCCCGCACCTCTTCTAAGAGCAGGGAGCGCCGGCACCAAGGTGTAGCTGCTGCTTTCCTCACAGCCTCAGCCACCTCTGGAGATTGTCTGGCCCAAAGCCCCGCTCAAGCTCTGCGCTTCTCTTTGCTGGGCTGAAGTAAGCATCCCCCAACCAAGAATTCAAAACAAGAGCGACTGTAAGGCCACTCCTTCTAGTACATCAGAAACTGATTTATGCCAAAAGTCACCCAAGTTCTTTTCAGAGCAGGTTTGTTGAGTTTTTTGCTTTTACTTTTAAAAAACAAGCCATTTCTCCTGTCCAAACCACTATCTAGGAGCCTTTCCTGATGTCAGCCTCAA
Source organism: Gallinula chloropus (assembly GCF_964237585.1). Lineage (NCBI taxonomy): Eukaryota > Metazoa > Chordata > Aves > Gruiformes > Rallidae > Gallinula > Gallinula chloropus. The sequence continues at coordinate 29,350,339 of NC_140092.1, forward strand.
GCTCCACACTCCTTCCTACCCACAGACTTTTAACCTGATCTAATCTCCCCCGTCTATGAAGCATCTGGGTTTAAAAGAAAAAATTTAAAACTAGATGGGGGGAGAGGAAGGTAAAATAAAAGGCTACTGAAGATCCCCCCTTAGGAGAGCAGCCAGGAAACCTTGGAAAAACATCCCTGTGCAGACATAGGGACAAATGTTGGGCAGCACTGAGGAAGTTCAGGAAGGAAATGGGAAGCAAACCTTTCAGAGAAGAAAGTCCAAGCAAACAGAAGGGGTTTACCTCGCACAAGGAGCTGTCTGGTCCCAAAGGGAGAGTGTTCCATTGCCCAAGGGAGTCCCGCAAGGCATTTGGTCTACGAGAGAAGAGCGTAAGCCATCAGTCACTGTAAAAGGGAACTGAGGAGGTTGATGAGGTGATGGTGAAGAGCTTCCCCAAAGGTCAATGCGCAGGAGAAACAAGCTCACAGCCTGACGTCAGTCTTACCAGTCTGCACCAGTTCTTCTCCCGGCACAGAACTTCTCAGTCTTTTCACTGGAGGCTCAGAGAAAAGGGCCTGAGTCTGAAACAGAAACAAACAAAGCACCGCCCTGAGTTTAACCTGAACACCAGCCCAAGCCAGCAGAAATTTCCAGAAATGGAGGCAGCTCTGGTCTGACACACAAGAGGCGGCTGCTGTCAAGGGGAAAGAGGAGCCTACGGCTGCACAGGGTCAGGAAAGTCTCTGCTAACCTCTCCCGCAGACTCTGCTGCTGGAGCAGCATCGCTGCCCGAAGCCCGGCGTTTCCTTGCTCTCCTGGCTGGTGGCTGAGGGCTGAGGAAAGAAGACACAGAACAGGGATTTACAACCCTGGGTGATCTTCACACAAGCTCCCATTGTGCCAGGACAGCCAGCAGCGCCTGCACAGTCACCTTTCTGCCCTGGCACTGTGCTCTGCACGGCTGCTGGGAACTGCTCCGGGACACTGGCACCAGTTAACACCTGGGAAGGCATCCCCGTTTCTCCACACGCCCTACACCAGGACTCCCTTCCACCTGCTGCACCCCCTCACACACACACAGATCCCTCTGTGCCTGCCCCATGCACACACCCTGGCCCTATTCTTTTCAAACTCCCTGCTGGCCCAGCCAGACAGCAGCTCCCACGTGTGCTGCCAGCACTAGAACTAGATGCTGCGTCTCTTAGCACATAGCAGCAAAGATTCAGTCTCCAATCCCATTTACACCAGCTACAAAGTCACCACCCAAAAGGCAGTGCTTATTCTCCCTGTCATTACTTGTTGCCAATGGTGGGTAGTGGATCAGCCGGGCTTCTAGGCCATTTTCCCTTCCGTTGTAAGAGGGGCTGTTTGTACATCTTCTTTTCTCTTTGCTGAACACCCTGGCAGAATGGAGGGAGGGGGAAAAAGAATTAAAACAGGAGATCAGGACCTCAGCATGTGAAGCGAACGTTTGTAATCTGGGGACAGAGCAAACTGCACAGGCTGTTCCCAAATTACTGGCACCTTATTCCAGTTTACTTTAGCAGCACCTTCACTTTGTGTCAGCCCTGCTCTAGGAAGTTGTGTCCCCCTATAAACCGCAAGAATTCCTTCTGTGACTCTCTCCTCTAATGGAAGGCTCTTCTCTTCCGCTGTGCTCTGCATCATCATTCAGGCAGATACACATTCCTGTCAATCTAAGTTGTGATCAGGTGCTGTGAGTCCCCAGGGTATCTTAATCCGACTCCAGAGCTGGCCAGGGTCTGCTTCTCCAGTTATTCTCCCACATAAGCTACGTTCATCAGGAATTTTCCAAGAGTTGCTTCACATATCCCAGACACAGATACAGACTGGGAGAAGAGCTTCTTGAGTGTAGCCCTGGTGAGAAGGACTTGGGGATTGTGGTGGATGAGAAGCTTGACATGAGCCAGCAGTGTGCTCTTGCAGCTGCAGACATCACTGCCCCTCTGTGGGGCTGTGCTCTGCGTCCCCTCCCTGAGCCTTTTCCTCTGGCATCGGGAGGAAGGGCTCGCTCCACGCTTGGAGAAGGAGCAGCCCTGCGGCTGTGAAGAAAGCTGCCATGTGGGAGGGCAAAGACAGCAATGTCAGTCCCAGAAAGAAATCCATCCCCTGTCCCTCTGACACCCTAAGCCACCCTCTGCTGTTACCTCAGTCCTTGGAGGCAGACCCACTGGTCCCACAGCATCCGCCTGCTTGCAGTCGCCTCCCTGCTGACCGAGGAGGGACTGGGCAGATGGTGACGCTGGTGAGGAAGCAGCCTTGTCTCTGGTTTTCAAATCAAACTTCCTGGAGAAAAAACCCAAGTGAGCGCCAGTTAGGGCTGCTCTTGCAGCCTCCTTTGGCCTTCAGGTGTTTGCTTAGAGCACATTCTATCATGACTTGGCTTGGAAGGGACCTTAAAGATCTCCGAGTTTTACTCCCCCCAGCCACTGCTACAGGCAGGGATGCTCTCCACTTGACCAGGTTGCCCAGCGCCCCATCCACCCAGGCCTTGAAGACTTCCAGGGAGCCAGGGGCATCCGCCACCTCTCTAGGCAACCTCTGCCAGAGCCTCAATGCCCTCACAGAAAAGAATTTCTTCCTCAGATCGAAACTAAAGCTCCCTCCTTTAGGTTTCAGAGCATTCCCCCTCGTCCTATCGCTACACGCCCTGATAACGAGTCCCGCGTCATCTGGCCTGGAGACTCCCTTTAGGTCCTCTTCTCTACATAGGCCAGCTTCAGAGAGCAGACAAGCAGCAGTTAGCCTAAAGCCCAGCAAGGAAGGATAAGAGTTGATGTGGGGTAGTTCAGGTTTTACAGCACTGAGTGATGCAGGCAGTAACGGTCTCCTGTGGCAGAAGGAGAAACGCTGAGGAGGATGGGAAGAAAAACTGCAAAACCACAAACAAAGGAAACTTTTTCTGAGGCTATTTGAATGCTGGTTCTTACCTGACGTAGAACAGCAAATAGGCCTCCTTCCTGCAAACTGCATTGATGCTGCAGCGTTCCACAGACGCGTCATCCATCTCGTACCACAGTCCATTGCTGGCCTGCAAAGAAAGGCAGCGGCATCTGGAGATGAGCTGCGTGGCTGCTCCACAAAAGCACGGGCAGAAAAAAGCACCAGACCTCACCCAAACCCGTGGCTGCCAGTCACCCTGCAGCCTGGTTCCCTTGCTAGGAAGGAAGCTGCTCTTTACCTTGATGTAGCAGAGATAGTGTCCGGCATGGCAGCTGGCACCTTTGTGCAACAGGACAGCATATAGAGAGTAGAGGAGCGGCTCTTCAGCAGTCTGCGATGTGTATGGCCGAAGATCCAAGTGCTCAGGATACTCCACAACCTACCAAGGAGAGACTGAGAGTGCTCAGAGATGATGCTGCAAGATTTTCTGAGAGAGCCTGCCAAGGCCAGGCGCTAGAGGTGAGGTGTCTACAGACACCTTTTGGGCTCCTGAGCACTTGGCTGTGCCCGAAAGCAACATGTAAAGCTTTGGCTGGCAGGAAATGGCTCTCAGCCAAAGCAGCCCTGTCCCTGTCAGAGCAGAACACGCGTTTGTCTTTCCCCCAGAACTCTCCTCTCCCCTCCCCAGAAAGGAACACAAACTGGTGGAAGAGCACACTGCTTTTGGGAATCTCCTGCTCCGGGAGGAGCAAGCTGCGCTCCAGCTGGGTACACACCTTCTCCATCTTCCTGCCGGTGAGCTCTTCAAACCTTTTCAGGCACAGGGTGAGGACCTTGGGCGCGTGATGGACAGTCAGCCCCTTGGAGGCAGGAACCCTCTTGTCACACCTGCAAACCAAGCACAGAGCCAGGTCTCAAGCCACGGCTCCTTCTTGTGCACTCATCCTCTGTGCAAAGAGGACTTCTGCTCCGTGACACACAGCACCTTCATGCAGGATCTAGTCTTAAGACATTGTTCCTAATGGTCTTACGTGCGACATTGCAAGCAGTTCTCGCCCTCCAACTGCTCGGGTGCCACAAAGCCCTTCAGAGCTGCAGTGACAGAGTCTGCTGCCTGCAGGAACGAGAAGGGAGAGCACTGAGCAGTGGGAAATGCCCTCACTCACCCATATGCTCCCTAGGGAGTCGCCAAGCAGGGCCCAGGAGGAGGCAGAGAGGGCGTATTCTGCTGAAGGCTTCACACAATTCCCAAGTATTCCTGGGGCCCTCAAGAGCACCCTCTCTGTGGCACCGCTCAGTTCAGCTGCCTGTCGTGTGCAGGATCATGAGCAATGGAGAAACAAACCCACAACCCATCAGCCCAGGAGCCAGATGGGTGTTGAGGGCAAAGGGAAGAAGGATGAGAGGTCACTGAGGGTGCAGGGAGGATAATGCACGCTTGTCCAGATGAAAGCCAGCACCTCCAGGGAGCGCAGTGCCACGGCCTCCTCAGGACACCGTCCATTCCGCTTCCCACCCACCACCACCAAGCTCCCTTGCATTTGCACTACTTGTTTCCAAGTCATCTGCGTGGATTCTGGAAAGCTACAGGGGCCTTGGGACACCTTGAATCACAGTTCAACAAACCCTCTTACCTTTATATCCAGGAGCACATCCAGGAAGGGCTCATAGGAATCAGAAACCGCTTTGCAGCTCAAGCATGTGACTGGAACGCAAATCAAAAGGCTGAGTGACAGGGGCAGTCAACTGACTGGGATGGCTTACGCTGGTCATACCAGCGCCAGTCACACCATCAGCAGTTGTTCAAAGGCAGGCAGAAGAGCACAGACAATTCCAAGGGCAGTTATGGAAAGAAGTACCTCTGGATCTCAGCAAGCCCCCGAATATTTGGTGCACAACGGTGGTTGCTTGCAAAGAGAAGTCCAAGCTGGAACAAAGCGGTAAGGCAGAGAGTTATGTCCTCCAAGAGTTTTTTGCTTTCTCTGAAAGCCCTGGGCATAGGTTTTCCTTGATGGGAGGACATCAGGGAATCCAAAGGGCTTGGGAACATAGAGGAGAGAATGTGCTTGTGCTTACTCCCTGCTTCCACTCAGACAAGCTCTCTGCATGGCATCGACAGTGTAGCGCAAGAACTCGTGGGCGTCTTCCTGCTTCCCAAGCTTGAAATGTTCTCCTATTCCTACAAAAGAAACACTTGGCAGCTCTCTCCTATGGGAGTGGCGGAAAACCTGAAGAAGGCTCTGAAATCTCTTACGTGTGAGGGCACTGACGACAGCACTCGGCTTGATGGCACTGCCTGAGGCGTGCAGGACCTCGTTCACATGAGCTTCCATTATACACATCATGCAGAAGCCTTGCTGGACACCTGAAGAGGGAGGGAAGCGAGTTTCTCAGGTTAGCAAAATAGCCATGGCGATGGACAGCCCAGTGGAGGTCTTGAAGTTATAAGATCCCCCACTCCTCCCAAACTGACAGCATCCCAACGAGCCCGGGACATTCTGGTGCACAGAGAAGCTCTCTGCAGAGGGATGCTTAAGGGAAAGAAGTTTTCTGTGCCATGAGCCCAGGGGGCTGGAAACTTGCAGGAACAGGGACTAGTAAGAGGGGCCTTTCTGACCGACGCGCACCCCTCGATACAAGCAGCTTCTGGGCTTGTGTTCAGAGAGCAGCCACTTGAGGGGCTTGACAAAGAAGGGCTGCTTTTCTCCTAAATCAGGTTCTAGACCCCGGGAATCTGGGAAGCGCCTGACAAGGTTTCCAAGGAGATGTTCCTAAAAAGCACTCACACAGCCGGGTGTGCTCCCCAGAGAGCAGGTAGTTGGCCAGAGGGGGTGTGTATGTCAGGCACTGCAGGATGGAGTTGAGGAAGCAGGTATTGCCCAGGTTGTGGAGTCCCGCTCCGGCGTCCCGTTGCTGCTGCCACTCCATGCAGAGCTTCTCTGGGGGGAAGGGGGCCCCTTGGGACGGAGCCATTCCCTCGACACTGGCTGCAGGGAAAGGACATTTGAAGAGCGTGCTGCTTGTCAAGTTCTGTACAGGAGCGCCCAGGACAACCAGCTCATGCCTCCAAGACACAAACATCAGAGGAAGCCCGACACTGCCATTAGAATTAGCTGGTCCACAGAGAGTTTTGGAAAGTAGCCCGTTGCCCTCCTGACTTCATTGAAAATCCAGAAAACCCATGCTGATTGCTGTGCCTTGGGCTACCTTCTGTTCCCTCTCCCTGACTGTAACTTGATGAAAACAAGTGCCTAGCACAGAGAGTAACCCTACCCATACCAGGTCATTCTAGGAGCAATGCCCCCGTTCAAAGTCTTGTACTACTGGCTGAGATGGGATTAAAATGCCTTGCCCTGTGTCTAACCCAAACCCCTGGGTAAGTTTGGCTGCTACCAAGAAACACCCCAGAATTCACTCTCGGTTGTCAGGACGTCAACATTCAGGGTTGGAGCATCAGCCACGTCTGTCACCTTTGGGGATACCAAAAGTCCAAGGCTGCTGGTGAAGCCATTACTCACAGGAGTTGTTCCCCATGTCAGCCATCACTCCTCTCAGGAACAAAGGATAAAGCTTTCGATGACAAAGGATGTCAGATCCAGAAAGAGAAGATCGAGAAATGACTGGAAAACAGTAGGGGTACGAGTCGCAGGAGCAGGAGCGAAGCTCTCCCGAAGGCCAGCTCAGCTCAAATGGCTTCCGTTGGCCCGGTTTGCGGAACATCAAGCCCCAGGCCCACGAGGTCACAAAGGGGCAGTGATGCAGGTGCTGCATCACCCTTGGACACACCTGTATCCCCTGGAAACGTGGTCCAAGGGCACGCAGCTGCCAGGAGCCGGGCACCTCCCACAGCCGTCAGCCATTTTCCCCCCTAAAAAAACCCCACTCCAAAACAATTGTTAAAATATTGTTCATTGGGTCAACACCACCCCGTTCCCAAACAAAGAGCTTCATGCCAGCACGGCTCTTTTTATATAGAATTCAAATATTTATTGTAATAAAATAAATAAATAGTTCTCTATTCACAATTAACAGAAAAACAAAAACAGAACAAGAAAGCCAACAACAGGTTGTAGGGACTCAGTCAAATGTCAGGAGGGAAAGTGGAACAAGAGTCAGCCCAAGGGGATCCCAGAGTAACTGCAGTAGTGCCCGTCTCACAGCAGCTGCTGGTGGATTATTTCCTGCACCATCTTCCTGCGGCAGCTTTTCAGCGGAGGACGTTCCCCAGCTGGGGGCTGGGGCAAAACGAGGTGTCTGCCCTCCAACACATGGTGTTCCAACCACCAGTTTACATGGATCTGAAGTTCTGCTGTCACAGAGAGAGTCATCAACAGCATGAAAAAAGGACTAAAGAGCACCCCGTAACCGCAAGCCTGAGTTAAGCAGCGGGCACCTAAGGGGGTGCAGTAATGTGTCACCCTCCACAAGTCCAGACAACCAGACATTACATCGTCCTGCTGTGTGGTGCAGCTACAGTCTACCTACCAAGTGGGACAGGTACGACTCACGGGGATACTCACCAGTCTTTGGTGTGCCAGATGGAAAAGGATCTCCTCCATATTTGTGTAAATCCAGGTGGTAATAGTTGGCACTCGTCTACAGGAGAAGGTTGGAAGATGGAGCAAGGATGGAACACCTGTGTAGGGTGGCAGGCCGCAGTAGGGTGGCAGGTTGCAGGAGGGTGGCAGGCTGCTGTAGGGTGGCACGCTGCAGTAGGGTGGCAGGCTGGGGTGTGTTTTAACTTCAGAGTCTATTGGAGCGATGGAGTAGATAGGATCGGGGGACAAGTCCAGAGCAGGAGGGAAGGATGAAGCACTGGAGAAGGCTGGAGCGGTCAAGGAGGCCAGAGCACTTTGGTGCAGGAAAAAACAATAGAGAAGAACCACAATGTTTATAAGCACAGCATTTCTTCTCGACATGTGCACCAGAAAGGAGACAGTTTATTCCTATACAGCTGTCTACATGTAAGTGGGGAGTCACAGCCAAAGCAATAAAATACCTAAAGTACAAGGAGACTGTCAAATCCCTGGACAGAAACATCCAGCACTGCTATCACCACAAAACACAGCGGGCATGGCCGTGCGGAAGCCCTTCATACTCAGCTGGGCGGCTCTGAACTCGGGCAGACCAGAGGGGCTGGAGGCAAATTTGTCACCTCAGTGTACCCAAAAGAGAAACCTTTCTCTAAGTTGTGCAAGAAGGACCAGGGGAGGTGGAAAGGAAGAGAGAAAATCCTGGCATTCCCTATGTTTCCCTGACCTTTCATGTTCCCAGAAAAAAAAAAAAAAAGCATCTTCTCTAGTTAGAAGGGGTGGAAGGTAAAATAAAAAGCTACTGAAGACCCCCCATTAGGAGAGCGGCCCAGGAAACCTTGGAAAAACATCCCTGTGCAGACACAGAGACAAATGTTGGGCAGCACGGAGGAAGTTCAGGAACAAAACCTTTCAGAGAAGAAAGTCCAAGCAAACAGAAGGGGTTTACCTCGCACAAGGAGCTGTCTGGTCCCAAAGGGAGAGTGTTCCATTGCCCAAGAGAGTCCTGCAAGGCATTTGGTCTACGAGAGAAGAGCGTAAGCCATCAGCCACTGTAAAAGGGAACTGAGGAGGTTGATGAGGTGATGGTGAAGAGCTTCCCCAAAGGTCAATGCTTCCTTTCTCCCCTACGTCCCCACATTCCCTGTGTTCCGGTACTTTAGAACGGTCTCATATTTTCTTATTGGAGACTCCAGCAAGTTGTGCTTGGCACAAGGTATCGCCAGGCTGAACCCCAAATTCAAAGCCAAAAAGGGTTCTGGGGATCTAACACCTCACATCAAACCAATTTCACTCTGGCCAGCTGGCAGTGGCTGTATCGCAGCTGGAGCTGGCTGCATCCAAGGCAGCTCTGGGACTGAGATGCCGAGCTAAACGCCCGGCCCCGACCCAGCAGCAGCGCAGGGGTGCAGGGAAGAAACTCAGTTCCCACTCCAGCACTGCCAGACGCTACCGAGGGGCGATGCCGCCACAACCCGTCCGTGAGCCGAGGGGGAGAGTTGCACCACACGCCAGGAAGGGCGCAGGAGAAACAAGCTCACAGCCTGACGTCAGTCTTACCAGTCTGCACCAGTTCTTCTCCCGGCACAGAACTTCTCAGTCTTTTCACTGGAGGCTCAGAGAAAAGGGCCTGAGTCTGAAACAGAAACAAACAAAGCACCGCCCTGAGTTTAACCTCAACACCAGCCCAAGCCAGCAGAAACTTCCAGAAATGGAGGCAGCTCTGGTGCGACACACAAGAGGCGCCTGCTGTCAAGGGGAAAGAGGAGCCTACGGCTGCACAGGGTCAGGAAAGTCTCTGCTAACCTCTCCCGCAGACTCTGCTGCTGGAGCAGCATCGCTGCCCGAAGCCCGACATTTCCTTGCTCTCCTGGCTGGTACCCTCACCGCAGCAGGAACCTCCTCAGCCTTCTCTTCACAGCCAGAGATGGCGTCACCTGAACAACAAAAGCAGCCAGGTGACAGCGTGACTTAAGAGGGGTTAGGATTGCCATTTGCATGGGAGCCCACCTCCTCAATCCCACCCAAAGCAGTGGAATTCATTCCAAGCTGCACACCCTGCTGCAGTTTCAGACACCCCTCAGTTTTCCAAGGGATGCCAAACCTCAGAAGAACTGGGGCTATGAACTACCTTTGTCATGGGCAGCACCTGGTTGGAGCTTCTGCAGTTCCTGCCAGTCAGGATGTTCCGCTGGCGGCTGAGGGCTGAGGAAAGAAGACACAGAACAGGGATTTACAACCACTGTAGAGCATCCCCCACTACTCCCAGCCAAGGCACCGCTAGTTATCCCGCTACAGTGGGGTAATTCCCTTCTCTTAATGCTGCTTCATGTGTTACGCTTGTTCCCAGCACCAAACAAATGGCTTCGGCTTACATGGAACTGGCTGTTTTTACTCTGCACAGGTTACCCCCCACCCCACAAGCCGCACACTGCCCTTCAGCGGGGCAATGCCCCTGTGCACAACGCTGAGTTACTCTCCCCGGCGGTTTCACCACCCACACCCGCAGTTTTTCCTCTTTCTCCCATGGGAAACCTCAAGGGGCAGAAATAACGACCAGCCTGCGGCTGAGAGTTCCGTGCAAGGACTCCCGCAGGGGACCTGGCAACACCTTTGACACCCTACAGCCCGTCCCAGCCAGCGCTGCTGGAAAACCTCTTTGCAGCGGGAGAGCAGCTGAAGCACCTGATGCGCTTTCCCTGGCACCGCTTCGCCCGCCATTCCCAGCCAGGGGTCGCTGAGGGAAACCGGGTCTCCCGCTCCCATCGTGCCGGGACAGCCAGCAGCGCCTGCACAGGCACCTTCCTGCCCTGGCACTCTGCTCTGCACGGCTGCTGGGAACTGCTCCCGCTGCGGCCAGCGTCTCTCTCCGCAGACGCTCCCTCTCCTCAGGGACACAGAAGCCACAGGCATGGCATGGCCATCGCTGCCCAGAGCAGGGGGGCCGGAACAAGATGGATCTCTAAGGGCCCTTCCAACCCCACAACCATCCACCGTCTGTGACTGGGAGCTCCGGGACACTGGCACCAGTTCACACCTGGGAAGGCATCCCCTTTTCTCCACACGCCCTACACCGGGACTCCCCTCCACCCGCTGCACACCCCGGTGCCCGCACACCCCACCCGCCGCCCCACGCTCGCTCCCAGGCCCTGTTTCTGTTCAAACTTCCCGCTGGCCCGGCCCGGCCCGGCCGCACCTCCCACGGGTGTGCGGGGCAGCCCCTCCATTGGCTTCTACCGCCGCCTGTCTGGGCAGGGAGAGCCCAGGGAAGCGAGGGGCGGTTCTCTCCTCTCTCTCCCCGCGCCCCCACCGCAGGCTCCGCAGCCCGAGGGAGGGAGGGAGGTGCGTGGGCGCGGCCGGCGGCCCGGCCCCTGGGCTGGTTCCCCCTCCGGTCTCCTCCCCCAGGCTCAGCGGGTGAGAGGACAGAGGCTGCGGGGCTTACCGAGCCCTTTTCTCCTCCCGCTGCCGGCGCTCGGTGCGTGTCTCCGCTCCCGCTCGCGCAGTGCCGACCGGCTCAGCCATGGCCCAAGGCACGACTGAGCCAGAGCGGCGGGTGGGCAGGACGCGTGGCCCGGGAAACGGAGCGGGGAGTTGGGAAGCGTTGAACGGCCGAACCGGCTGCCCGCGCAACGGCCACGAGCACCCGGCCGCCGAACCCAGCGGGAAAGGCCGAACCCAGCGGGCGGGAACGGGGCGGGTTTCGCCTTTCCCGCTGGGTTCGGCTGGGTCCCGGACCCACCCCGCTCCCCCCTGCCCTGACCGAACAAGAACGGCGGGGATGCGGGGAGGGAGGGAGGGAAGGAGGGTGCTGCGCGGGCAGCCGGGATGAGGCTTCTTGGGGTGCCCTCGGGTTTATACACCGTAAATCCCGGCATTCCCTTACGTTTCTCCTTCCCAGGGAAAACAGGATTCCCCACCGAGGCAAAGCTCATCAGTGTCAAACAAGAGGAGATAAATTCCTTTGAACGGTTCTGCAGAACAGCCAGCGATGGGTATCTTGTACCTTCAAGTCACACTGTCAGCACGAGAACTAGATGCTGCCTCTCTTAACACAGAGTAGCAAAGATTGAGTCTCCAGTCCCATTTACACCAGCTACAAAGTCCCCTCCCAAAGGCAGTGCTTATTCTCTCAGTCCTTACTTGTTGGTTGTGGTGGGCAGTGGATCAGCCGGGCTTCTAGGCCATTTTCCATGCCGTTGTTCGAGGAGCTGTTTGTACACCTTCTTTTCTCCTGGTAGAACGGAGGGAGGGGGAAAAAGAATTAAAACAGGAGATCAGGACCTCAGCATGTGAAGTGAACGTTTGTAATCTGGGTACAGAGCAAACTGCACAGGCTGTTCCCAATATACTGGCACGTTTGATGCGGGGTGGGGGGTGTGTGCATATAAGGGAACATAAGATATCACATTTATAATAACATATAAATAAGAGTAAATTCAATTACTAACTACTACAAGATTCTTGGAGGGAAAGCTGATAAGGAGAACATAATAAATGACAGCAAGTTTGTGACTCGTGACCCAAGCATCCCAAGGAAGGTGGCACCCGGGACTGATAAAGAGGAAGCATCAGAAGGAAGGTTCTTAACACCAGCATTGAGCTTTGCAGCGTGAAGTCACAGCTGCCAGGACACTCTGTACCAGGTTCATCGCACATGCTTAAGATTTCCAAGCCAGAGTTCCTTGCAGCTGTTCCACAGCCTCTGCTTTGGGTAAGCTACAGTACCTTGGTGAGCAGAGCACAGGGGTCTGCTTTTCTCCAGTATGGTGATTTCTTTCCTTTCCCTTCAGGGGCAGATGGCTTTTTGGGCAGAGCAGGTGGCAGATATGGTAACCCCTCTTCTGATGCTTCAGATCCATTCTGTTTCTATTAGACAAAAGGACATCAAGCTACAAAAGGACAACATGCATGTTCCAGGGGGAAAAGGTGAAAAATTCAACCTGATGAAGACTCTGAGACTTCATCACTGAGACCCCCTTGATCACCACCAGGAGACAATGCGCAGGCGCAATTGGGAGGAGTTTATGGATATTACTTCTTGGGACAGGTTACGCACATGTATAGGTGAATTGGGAAATACCATTAATATGTAACGTTCTACTGTACATAGGTAAGGTGAATTGCCACATTTGGGTGGCAGGTCTGTGGTGGAATGATCCCCCCTGCATCTATGTGTAATAAACATACCGACTGTGCAGCCTTCTGGGTTGTAGAGTCTATTTCTGCGCATCAGTTGGCACCCCAGATGGGACCCTCTCTGTCCGGCTGTGGGCCCTGCTGAGGACGGGACCCCTCTGGGCACCCCCAAGATTTCTCGGGAGGACTCCCCTACCCACTCAGATCACTGTGGGGACAGACAAGGACCATCTTTCAGTGGACAAATGGTCTGTTTACAGGGGGGCCAGTAAGTCATACGCTTGGCCGGGGCTGCTGGTAAATAGCGTGGAGACGCCCGGCGTGCACCATCGTCCCAGTGGGAAGGAGGGTACCCTGAGAGGAGGTGAGGGTTTGCTGACCAAAAGGAAGGGTGGCCGCCAGCGATCTTGAGGGTAGATGGAGATTGCTGCCGTGTCCCTCTATCGAAAGCCCAGAGGCCTTGTGACAGAAAGCAGGGGAACGGCAGGGAGCCAAGGCCCTGCAGAAGGGAGGAGGGGACGAGTCGGCGGAATCTCACAGTCCTGTGACTTACTGGGTAATATTGGCAGCTGCAAGGAGGGGTAATAGCTGGATTGATAATTGTCTATGATTTGCTTTGTCAATGTCATGGTGTTCCTGTTGTTCCAGGTTCTGTGTGCAAGACATTTGGGTGGCTGATCCCGCTGCTGTGTGAAGGATTCCAGTGTCAGAGTGAGCGAGACGCAGTCTGACTGCGCAGCCAGTGCCAATTGCACCTGGCTATAGTGCTGGAGAAAGGACACACAGCCTTACCACTAGTGGAGTTGAAGGACGAGGTTCGGGGGAGGGATTTGGGGTCTCATCCCCACTAACACCAGCCATTTTCTGCTGCTCCGGTGCTTGTTCACCTGACCGTGTGTTTGTGGAAATGCGCACGCGCAGTTTTCCCTCACCACCTCCCCACAGAAAGTACCAGAAAAGGAATCCATTGAACCCAGTAATTCTGCCATGATGGTGGCACATGACAAAAATGAAGACTCCAGCCAGTTTTGACCAGGCCTGGAGACCCACCTAAAGCTTAATTTGTGAAGTAATGGGTGACAGGGTGGACTGCCTGCATTGCATATTCTAAAACTCATCAGTTTTGCATTTCCACAATCACAACAAACAAGGGAATATATTAATTCGATGGTAGCAATTTATGATCCATTTTTAATTTTGTTAACTTTTGCTTCATATGTTCTTGTGATCCTCACAAATATTCATCTTGTAAATGTTCATGTGAAGTCTCATTGTTTTGTTTTCCTCCAGCCCCTGAACTACAAGGGACAGCAACATGATGTGTTTTGGATTTTTGCAATTGGACAAATTCAAATTGTTAATGAATGTCTATCAAATGCTAACAGTTCTTATTGATTATTGCAAATGCAATTAGAAAATTGTTAATTGTTTGAATGTTTTCATTGCAGCTATTGAGCTATTGTGCGCACACTTTTCCTTCCTCCTTACTTTATCCTCTATCACAGAGTACCATCTATAAGATGGCAATGTTGTGCCACGGGGTGGTGTGACATACTGTATCCCTCAACAAATGCCTGTACCCGTGGACTTATGTCTCAACATTGCTGAAATATTGCATTAATGCTATTCCACCTGTGTGAAGTGTAAGCAGGTGGAAGATCTGCTTAGCATGGGGGAAGAGCTCAAGGAAAAGGTGGAGACTGAGAAGCATTAGGGAGTGTGAGAGGAAGATTGATTGGTGGAGTGACTCCCTGGCATGCCAGAGAGAAAATCAACAGGGAGATTTTGCCAAAAAAATTATGGACTCCCAGCCCTGTCAGGCAGAATGGCGAGAAGTGGGTGACCAGAAAGATGGAGAGGGTTGGAAGATAGTCCCGTCTCGGCGCCATGGGAAAACCTCCTCCCTGTCTGCCTTGGTTCCCCAGGTCCCCCTAAGCAATAGGGGGACAATCCCTATTGAGGTGCTGGGAGCTGAAGAGGAGGCAAATGGGAAGGTGGGGGACAATCCCCCCAAGAGGACGCCAAGAGTGAGGAAGTCAACTCTGTGCCTCAAGACTGCCTCCACCAGGAAAGAGAGAAAGGTGATTTTGGTTGATTCCCACAACTGGAATATGCCTGTAGAGGGCATCACCTTTTTAGAAGGGATAGGCTAGGTAGGAAGGGTGGGGGAGTTGCCATCTATGTTAAAAAGTGGACAGACTGTGAGACCTGACCCGCCGCCTCACCTGACCTGATCTGTCGAACTAACCACCCTACCTGCCCAGCTGCCTGATCTGACCCACTGCATTTCCTGACCCGCCGCCTTGCCTGACCCCACACCTTTCTGATAGTTCACGTGATCTGACCAGCTGCCTTACATCACTGGCCACCTTACGGGACCCGGTGGCTGACCCGACCAACAGCCTTTCAGACCTGTAGGCTCACCTGACAGGCTGCCTCACCTGACAGGCCGCCTCACCTGACAGGCCGCCTCACCTGACTGGCCGCCTCACCTGACAGGCCGCCACACCTGACAGGCCGCCTCACCTGACAGGCTGCCTCACCTGACAGGCCGCCTCACCTGACCAGCCACATTACACGACCTGTAGCCTCACCTGACTGGCCACCTTTCCTGACCAGTCGCCTTGTAGACCAGCCATCTGCCTGACCTGCCGCCTTGCAGCCCACAAGCAGCCCCTCTGACCCTGGGGCTCAAGCCTTTCCTTTTCCAGGGAATGGTCCCAATATTTCCCTGTGTACTTTCCTTGGCTCTACCTGCATTCAATTAAACACATGCTAAACATCCAGCAGTAGCTCCCAAACCAAAGGCAACGGCCCTCTTGGGTGACAACACCCCGATGGCCTGCGCTACAGCTCTTTTGCAGGAATTTAATCTGTTCACCAATTTTAAACCCTAGATTAGGATAATACTTTCCAGCCCACAATATGCTTTGTTGTGTAGCTGTACTTACCACACCTAACTCCAGCCGGGCCTTTCAAAGCCTTGTCTGTGTACCAGTGCCAAGGGGATGAACTCCAGCTCACTGAGGCTCTGGAAGGCTGGGTCTGGATACAATTTAGAAAAGGACCTCGTGGTTAGCATAGTGAGTTTGACCAAAGGAGCTTTTGAATATATTATGATCAGATGTTTATCAAGACTGTCAGAGAACAGGGTACCTGACAAGAGATTATAAAGGAGAGGCGATCAAGTGCTCTTTTTACACCTATTAGATTTTTTATTTTCAGCCAAAAAATGTTTTGAGAAAGTCATAGCTGTAAAAGGGAAAGCAGAAGACAGCTGTCTGTGCATTTAGCTGACCCTCCAAGCCATCCTTTCAACAGTGTAATTCCAGCTGCATGGTTAGACCAGATGCTGTCTTAACAAGAGGTAAGTTTTTGGGGCCCATGGCCCTCTCAGCAGTGTGACCATGGGTTTTAGCACAAAGCCTCACCTCAGATTGTACCATACAGCCCGTTAGACCTTCCATATTCCTCAGAGGTGGTTTCGGTGGAAATAGGCTCTCCTGCAGCTCAAACACCTTTGGGGTCAGAAACAGACACCTTTATGCTACTAGTCAAATAATCTGCTTCCAGGATTTTTTTTGTTCTGTGCAAATATGTTTATGGCAAATAAAGCTGCATCCAGCAGTAACAGCCTGCACCAATTGGCTTTGGTCCCGCCCTGCCCTTGCAGTGTCACTGGACACATCTGAGGCCTGGCAGGCACCTTGAGCTGGATTTTTTTGGCTCCCCTGATACAACCCTTCCCTGAAAGTGTTCAAGGACATGTTGGATGGGGCCTTGAGCAGCCTGGTCTAGTGAGAAGTGTCCCTGCCTGTGGCAGGGGGGTTGGAACTTGACGATCTTTGAGGTCACTTCTAACCCAAAGCATTCTGTGATTCTGTGATCTTCTGAAGTGCCTTGCAGCAGTGATATGCTGGAATAAAAATTAACGTGAGCCTCTGGTAAATAAAGCACTTGTTTGTATCATTCAGCACTTCCTGAACAAGGCTGATGATCCCAAGGGTTTGCAGGAGACTTGACAGACTCATGCTGCTCCAGCTCAGGAAGAAGCAGGGTTCCTTTACCATAGCACACACAGGACAGGGGGTGTGGAAGGCAAAGCATGACATTCACCTTCATCAAAACCTGTCTTTTGGTGAATACCCATCCTCTCCGTTTCTACTAAGGGAGTCTCTAAGGATCTGAAGTTCCTGTCTTGAGAAGCCTTGACTTTCTCTGGAGCTGGAATGGGCACCAGGTATGTTTTCTGAGCATTATCCTCTACGTTGTCATCAGAAGAGCAGTAATCAATGGGATCCTAGCACCACCCAGAGGAATATCTACCACCTACCTTGCAGCCTGACTTGTCCTGCTGAAAGAAAAACCTTTCATTACTTGTCAGACTTTCTTGCACAAAGCTAAGCTTCACCTGCAGTCCTTGTTCACTTCTGCAGTGGCATCGGGCTTTACACCTGACAGGTAGTCTGCAAGGAAGAGCCCTACTCCCCACCAAACAGCCTTAGAAATGAAGCACTGGAGTCCTGTACAAGCTCTTGGGGAATTTCTCAAAAGCTTCCAGAAAGAAACTCGACCATCTCAATTCCATTTTGTCACAGTTAGGTGTGCCGACCAGCTCTGCAAGCTTGGCCCTCTCCCACAGCTGCCTGTGCTGAGGATCAGCTCTGCTACAGCAGAGATGCATTGCCTTGGATCAGAGTGCTGGGAGAACAAAATCAGCTGGGAGAACAAAAACAGCAGCCAGCCCACCTGCACCCATGCCCATGGCTTCAGCCACTGTTTTGGGATCTGCATATATGCTCAAGCCCTTGTACACCTATTGCAGAACAGATCCCCTTCTCCCTACCCAACTCCATTTACCTTTAAAGAAAAAACAAACCAAACATAAAGCTTACTCTAAACCTTAAACACTTACTGGAGCCTTTCCATGACTCTGGAACCACTGAGCTTTCTTTTCCTGAGAACTGTTTTCTTCTGTGTTTATTCACGCTTGGAAGGACCCTGTTTTGTCAGCACTACAGCACTTCTATGATTAAAGGGCATATAAAACAGACCTGTGAATTAGAAACAGTACAACTCAGAGCAATCTTTGGTTTCATTTGTGCATTAATAAAAACATGTGCATTAATAAAAACACAACAGATCAGCTACCCTGCCAAGGAGCAGTTTAACTCCCAAACTGCACAGTTTTACAAGCAATTGGCAGAGCATTACACCTGCTTTTTCATGTGGTTTGTTGGGTGTTTTTTTTTAACCTTCCTTAACAAGTGATGGAAAAGCCATATGGACCCTCCTGAGTACCAATAGCAATAAAGGCAGCAGCTGCAGTGAGTGAAAACCTCTAATTCTTATGGACCTTTCCATACACATAAATCAAGTTCTAAAATTATCTAGACCTGTTCCAGACCCAGGGAAGGAGCTGTAATGGAAGGTTTTTAAAGGCCAAGAGATACTAGAAAGAGATTGTAGCACTATACAAGCATTTCAAGCAAAGCTAACTTTCCATAATAAGCAAATTAGGATGAACTGCACCCCACAGGTTACACGCCACCCCACAACCCACAGGGCAAGACCGGCCTCATTACCTACTCATACCTGGGAGAAGCACGTGTGGTTGCTGGTGGGGGTTTTGGGAGCTGCTGGGAGGGACATTCACTCTTGGCTGGGAGAGGACGGCCCTGACATGTCCTTTATGCAAGTGCTCCTGAAGCATCCCCCTTGTGCTTTCTGCATTGCTTCCCCAAGAGCTGCACCAGCGATGCTCAGGGTAGGGCAACAGGCTGGCACAGGCCGATGTGAAAACTCATCGGGTCCAGGGGGTTTTCCCACCAAAGAACCTTTTTCTTTCCCCTGGACTACAAAGGTTATATTTGTAATATTAGAAACTACTTTCTTCTTCCCCTGTCCCTCCCCTCCCCCCCACACACACATCCAACACCCATGTTTTCTCACTTGCCTAAGCCTACCTAGAAAATTTAAGAGGGCAGCAGTGTAAAGTGCCTGTAGCAATGCAGACCACCTGTCATTAAAAACTGCACCCTTGCTACTGCCCGTGGACCTACATGGATGTTAAAAACAATGGGCAATGCTAAGAAAGCTCTTAGCAGAGACAGGACTTGTGATTGCAAAACTGAAAAGGCTCCTCCGAGGAGAAGAGAGATGGTACAGGAGCCTGATCAGTAGTCCTTGCAGGCTTTTGTGGCTAGGAAAGTGTTGGCAACGTTGCTGTAAAACGGGTTATAAATCCTTATGACTTGGATCATTAAAGAACTACAGCTCTTATTACTTCCCTCTGCTCTGCTCTACATAAACGGAGGACTTCATTGTACAAAGGAGAGGAAGAAATTCCCCTCTGCATTCAGAAGATTCTGGAAGGTTGAAGAAGCAAAATCTGTTTGCTTTTCTTTCTTTGGTTTCTTCTTTCTTTTCGCTCCCAGCTCAGTGTGACATATGTTCTGGTTTCCTCCATGATATATGTAGAATCCTCTGTTCTTGCCTCATCAGACTGTATGCCAAACACGTCATCTCCTCAGCTCCTAAATTGTTCCTTTGCATTCACCTTCCTCATCCAAATCCTTTTGCTGTTGTTTTTTTGGTTGCTTTGTTTTTTATGGTTTTCACCTGGGTGCTTGTCTACTTGGAACTGACACTACCGATTGATTTCACATAATGCACGGAGCACAGTCTAAATATATATTTCTGTCTCTGGATGTAGGGTTCAGACATTAAAAATCAATGCCTTGGAGGTGAAAGACTTTATTGTCCATAAATAACTCTTGAGCCACTCATTTCAGCTCTTCAGAATGTCAACAATGGTGTATGTCATTTGGGAGATGAAATTTGAAAATACACACGCTATGCTCATGTGCTGAAGTTTCCTCAATTGCAGGGAATTCTCATGGAATATCAGTGGATTAGGAATTTCACACAAAATGGATTAGGATTTTCACACAAAATGGATTATTCTTTAAATATGATGAAGAAATAGTTGTGATAATTTTAGCCCATTAATGAATAATAACAGAATTGTCACATCCTGTGTGGACACTTCAGGGGAACACCAGCAATTGATCCAAATTTCCAGTTTGAAATAAGTCAGTCAAGTATTGGACAGTCCAGTCTAGAGATGAAGGATCTGTTCTCACCTCTGTTGCTGAGCTGTGCTCAGGTGTCAAGACAGGTGGTCTCACCTCTCTGTGTCTCAGTTTCCCCTCTGTAAAACAAGAAGAGTGCTTTCAGATCAATGGATGAAAAGCTTTATGTAATAGCAAGGTATTATTAATATCCTAATGATGCCATGAGAGAAAATGATCAATAATTATTTATATTTTCCTTTGCTGTTTGGGAGGTCTTTTTCTGTGTAGCAGCTGGATGTTGTCACTGGCAGAACGTACAAGTCCTTTTGTATCCGCAGGATATAAAGATGGTTAAATTCTGGTATGTCATTTCTCTCAAGGCTGGAGGGCCAAAGTCAAAGGGAAAATCTAGTGATTTACTGCACCAGCAAGTGCAAAATCTATGCATTAATAAATTCCACAGGACTGTATATCCATGCTTTACTCATACTGGTTTTAAGCTTAATTTTATTATTTTTTTTTTCAAAAGAATTGAATTAAAAAGAATTGCTTTCAAAAATTGCCCCTCATGAAATAATCCATGTTTAGGAAATTATGTATTTATTTTTAAAGTAACCTCATTACTACCAGACCACTTTTTCCTTTTGACAGTAAGGCAGAGTGCTTATCTCCCATATTTTCATAATGAAAGCTCCCAAGCACAGGGGACTGTGGCAGATTTACAGCCTGCGAGCAGCAGAACTGACAGGCATTTTAATATGAAAGGAGATATGATGTCTTTAATGTACAGTGATGTCACTTCTAACAAGGTAGAAGCCTGGTTTTTGCACTGCAATCACCATAAGAAGTGAAACCTGTCTGCTTCTGGAGCGACCTTTTAACCCAGGAAAAGGTCACAAATAATAGAAAAAAGAGGGGACTCTGCTTACTCGGGTGGAAGGGCATGCTAACGTTGGAGGAGCAAGGCTATTGTGGATGTGCATTATCTCCAGGAAGTTGAAGCTAGAAATAGTCTTAGCTAGAGCTAACCTTGAGAGAAGAAAAGGGAAGGATAATGAAAATCCTCCGGGGAGTGTTAAACTGAAAGCTAGATTGCCTGTTGACCACCTTTTTTCCTTTTATCCTGCATTGATTGGACCTAATAACTTGAAAGTGATATTGACAGCAATATAGTCTACCATTAGCTGGACACACAAGTATCTCCCTGAAAGAAAGGACAGCAAGCCAGTACCAAAACCTAGGTCTTTTATTCTGCATTACACCAATTAATTTACTGCTTTGTCTAGGAAATACTTGCCAGTGCTTTTAAAGGCTGATTTAAAATGTACTTTTCTTAAGTCTCTGCTTAAATGTGGTTCCAGTTCCTGACTGAAAGATTTCATTGTGTAATTTGGAAGCTACACCGCTCTTAAACCTTCAGCACAAGAGCATAAGATGAAAAGGCCACAAAATGGTAAGAAATCTTGAGGCCCAGTAACTACCTTATGTTAGCATTAGGCTAGTGACTTTGGTTAAAGATGGGAAATTAAAGCATGCAGACATATATATGTGTGTGTGTGTGTGTATCCTCAAGGGAATCACTTCCTTGAAGTTAGAATCAACTTTGAATATCATGTCTTTTAGTATTTTGGCAGTTTGATCTTGAAGGAATGTATGAGAAGAGCAACACGTGGAGTAATTCTGTTGCTTTCTCTTACCTTTGCAGAAATCTTAATTTTAAACCAAAATGCTGTTCAGCAGGATCTGAACCATTACGTTCTCCTAGCTCTGGTGCTGGGGCAATGAAACAGCAATAGTCAGGTAAGGCAAAGCATGGAGAAACTCAGAGTGTTGGCCAGTCTGTATAGTATTATTCCCAAAAGGAAGTGTTGATGCCAGAACAGCTGCCTGTCTGTGTGTCCTGCAAAACCAGAAATGATGGCTGACCTCATGACAATGCCTGTAATATTCCACAGCCAGTCCTGTATTGTTTCAAATTTAATTTTTATAAATTAGTATGTTCTTAGAGGTGATGGGATTGCTTTTAATTTACTTTGAAATGGCAGTCTCTCTTCATCCCTCTTCCCAAAGGGAGGGAAGAGAAACTGCAAATTCAAGTTTACATATAGACATAATCACCTCACCTTTCAGTAGGAGATGTCAGAAATGCTGCTGGTGTCAGTAAATTCTCCCCCTTGTTTTGAGCCTGTTACTCTGACAGCAAAGGAACGTTCCAGAGATAAGCCCAGTGTATGCTTGGAGGTATGATAATGTTCTGATTGTAAAATAAAAATACTGAGACATGAGGTATGATGTGATACAGGATCCATAGATCCTTGGCAAATAAAAATCAGATGCCATTAATATAATTCCATGGTTTGAAAGGTCCCATAGTAGTTTTAAAAGGTCCTGTGTCTGGAGATGAAAGCGGCTTGACAGACAACAAGTTGAGAGCTGCATCACTTTCCGTGCTACCTTAATATCTGTCAATATATTGGTTATGGAGCTCTGCTGAGGCCAGTCTCAAAAGGCACATCATCCTTTTTTTAATGTGTTTTAAAAAAGGGTAGAGGAGGTACTGAGGGATATGGTTTAGCACAGGACGGGAATGGTTGGACTTGATGATCTTTAAGGTCTTTTCCAACCTTGTGATTCTGTGATCACATTTCTCACAAGATAAAACGTCCCTAAGGGTACAAAGGATTCAGGGACACAAGCCGACGGACAGGAGCAGCACTGCAGCTCTAACATTTTATGACTAAGTTCAATGAGTGAGTCTTTAAACGGACAATTGAATTGATGAAAGGCTGAGAGTTGCCCTGATGCAGCTGCTTCTTTCTCCATTTGTGAGACTCAGGATGGTCTAAGCAAAAACTGAGGGAGGAATTCAGGAGAGAGACATTCATCAGCACTTTGAAAATTGGCCTCATGTGAAAAGCTTGCCATTTGTTAAGTCACATGTGCCATTTGTCCACACGAAGTATCCTGTTGCCCAAGAAGTGTCACTTGCAACAGCTCTTTTTTTTTTTTCCTAAGGATTTGTAAATATTTTTAGAACATGTCTCACTGCTTCCTGACTCATGCCCCTTATGATCTTTGGTATTTTTCCCATTTGTGATCGTGTAGCATCCCCACGGCATATGGTCACCTGGGCTAGTACTATTAGGGAAGAAATTAAGGGATTTTAGCTGTTTTTAATGACTCCAGAAAGGTAGAAATGTGGAAGAAGAGCCTCATCAAAACAGGGCTTTTTCAATCTACTGCATTACATCAACCAGTCTGTCATTTGTTCGTGCTTTCCATGCTGTATCCCACTATTGTATCTTTGTTTACAACTGAACTGTAAACTATCTGGGGAATGTGCTTTGCATCTGTTCGTGCTTATTCAGTGCCAAGAGCAAGAGAGTGATGGGCTGTGATTCGGATGATTAGGTGCTATGATAAGACAGTTTTAAAATAAATGCATATTGGACCAGGAATTAATAAATTCCTGCTTTAGAACCCTTTGGAGTTAAACCTATACCTGATTAGTAACTTGGTTTGTTGTCATGAGTATCTTTTGTTAGAAAACTCAGCAGGCAGTTATGTGCTTCATGTATTCAGCAGGTATACGATGCCTTTCAGAGAATGAGGGTTGTACCCTCAGATGGGTAACAAATCTCTGTGCATCAAATAGCATTTAGATAGCAGAGGGGAAGAACATAGGAATGGATTTTATTTGCCTATATGGATGCAAGTACTGGTCCATTGATACGCAGTCCATGAAGTTCAACTCATCTGCTCACTCTGGCCATGATTCAGGCAAACATTTAATGTCAGCAAGCACCTAGTGTATGGAAAGGTGTTGGTGAGGAAGCATGTACCTAGTTCAGGCCATCAGAAAGTAATGAACCAGTTTGGACAATATGCTCCTTTATGAAAAAAGCCTGTGTTTGAGTCCCCACATAAGTAGCTTACTATGGTTTACAAGTTGTTTAAGAAATTGATGACATGCTTTTACTCTCTCCCTAATATACCTAAATAGAGGTATGTATGTGTTGAGTATTCTGATAGGGTTTTGGGGAAAAATAGATTTCATTCACATTTTATTTTTTTATTATATGCATGTTTAGTGCAATTATATATTTACACTGATCTCACAGTATAAGGTTCATGAAATAACATGCCATTTACTCAAATAGTATTTTTTTTTTCTTCTTTAAATAGGCCTGGGTTGTAACTGCAGTTTCTCTCTTCCACCCAAACTGCTTTTTGATTCCTTCCACACATGCAGCATCATTCACCATTCTGTTTAAATAACCAGATTGGTGAGAATGTTTGACTTTTTAAAGCACCTTCTCTTTGTGGAGAATTAAAGGTCAGAGCTGGAAAACTGGCCGTCCGAGCTCAGTCATTTCTATGTGTTTTGTTAATTTTTCCTGGTTAATGATCCTTTCAAATTCAGATTGCATGGTTACTTCAGACTCACAGCAAATGCTCCTCAGAAAGAGGAGCTCACAGTGGGAAAAGATAACCTATTTCCTTCAAGCACTGTAGCTCTGTCTGTGAACTATTGGCATCGCATGAAGATTGATTAAAGTTCTGCAGACACCTAATGCAAAAAAAATATATATTTTTTTAAATTGCTCTCCTTGCCTGTGTCAAAGGATGGCTATTTCAGATTTTAGCTGCTTTTCTCTGAGGTCTGAAGCTGTCTGAGTCTGTTTATCAATTAGGGTGCCAGTGTTTAGAACAACATTCAGAGGATAATGGTAATGAAGGACCACAGTCATGGCTCCAGAGGAACACATTAGTATTAACCTCCATGCTAGGTCATGCGCTGTCCCTTTTAATGAGGGATGTTAGGGCTTCCTAGAGAGGTACGTTCTGAGCTGAAGAGTAACATAACCTTTTCTACCTTATCATGTCAGGAGGCAAATTTAAACCACAGTGGACCAAAACAGGCTAGCTCAGCACTACAGATAATGTCATTCCTCAGCCATCTTTCCTATTTATCTCCTGTTGATGTGCTTCAGACTATAAAACAATAATAGAAACCATGTCCAGATAAGCACCTTATGAAAGTGTGCAGTAGGCTTTGCACCCTTCACTTTGTTCACCTTTGTGAACTGCAGAATGGGGTGCTGTTGGTGAAGAGGTAATGGATAAACCTGGATACTGAGCATGCTTTGGGCTCCACCTCTCTGTGGCTGACAGACTACCTCCAAAAGCCTCAGCAGCCTTGCTCTGCATAATGTGCAAGCCCAGAGGCTTTTTGGGAGAGCTGCTCATTGTGAATGGGGATATATGTGTTCAACCTAGTCCTTTCTTGCGTGTGCCAGTCTCTGCTCCCTTGGAGTTTCTATTTTTAATTATTATAATAGATGCCTCCAGAAAATGACCTGATCAGTCTCACAGTGAAAAGTTTCCTGGGAGCCACCACCTTGTTGTCCTGTTCCACAACGAGCTCACTCGTAAAATAAGCTTGAAATATACCCTATTTCTCTTCAGGTTTTGAAGTTCAGCAGTTGATTCCATTAACCATCAGTCAGGGACAGAATAGCTTATAGATCTGAAAGTGCTGAATCCAAGTATCGTTATTTATGGTTAGGAGGCAGCATGATTCAGTGAGATACGCTGCTTTCCCCAGGAGTTACATAAGAATTACCACTTCGATGCTTCTAAACCATCTAAACATTTTGTGACTCAGCTTCTCCTTCCATAAAAAGGACATAATGGGACTTACCTTAAGAAAATATATTATCATTGTGAAGTGCTTGGTGGCAGTGGTGCAGCCTCTTTGCTACACTGACAGTAGCAGTGAGATGTGGGTATATTGGCACTGCTGCTCTGCCAGGAGCACGGGGACAGGCAGATACGGCTGCAGAAGCTTGGTGATGTTGGAGAACCCCTGTAGCCACAGTTCTGACCAGGCTACTGGTTTCTGCTGCTTCCAGTGCTGGAAGGCCAGCCAGATGTTGTGACCTGACACTTAGCTCTCCTAGGAGCTCGGATCAGTAGTGGGTGTCTAAAGGGGTACAATTGTTGTGATATTGATTTATGCAGTCTTTTAATTCCATTAAAACAGGTGTAGCCAGTTATGTGTTTGCAGCAGGGTAAGCTTTTATGAGGCTAGACTAATGTATGAGTCCCTCTGCACCCTCTGAAATCATTTGAGTCCCTCTGTTGCATATAGATTGACAGTACAGCAGCAGCCACAGCACGAGTGTACCAGTACAGACCTTACAGCCCAGTGCAGACCCACCAGTCGATGTCCTATTGATCATACTAGCGAAAGTGGAGTAGTAGTGTGTCAGTGCTAAAACATTGCCCTGGTTTTACATTTGTGCATTCTTCTAGAGCTAATGCAATTTCAATGATAACCATGTGTTTTATTTCATTAAAGACATTCTGGCAGCATCAGTCATATTTTTGCATCTGGTGCAACACAAAACTTCATTTAGGAAGGGCCACAGTAGCTCCATGTGGAGCTCAAAAGCCAGCTGAGAGGTCTTGAATGAAGTCTTGATTAGTGGAGGGAGGTCCACAGCAAGAAAAATACGCTGATGCTCTAAGCTGCTTCATTCTGACCCTCCCATTCACTTAAGCCAGTTGCAGGCAGGCCTGCAGTGGAGATACTACGCAGACCGCAGAGGATAACCAACAGCTTTTCAGACATGATCTATTCCTGGTAGCTGGTGATTGATTTTTAGACATCTGAATAAATGCCCCTACCTTTTTTATAGCAATAGAATTGTTTCTGGTGCATAAAAGTGTTGCATTACACTGCAAGGCTTCTGGAGTGCAGCGGCAGCGACAGCTCTATTTCAGGTGCCCTTCTCAATCATTCAGATCCGAGACAGGAACGTGCCTGTGAACTGCTCGAGGGACAGCGTGACTGGCATCAGGGATAAACACACCTCCTGTGAAAGCCATGGCACTGGGGGCAGTGAGGAGCTGGTGCTGATCAATGCCACCCAAGCATTGCTGGCAGTAATAAAAGACATTCATGACAGAGAAGGATTGTTGTCTTGTCCCACAAAGTGCCCCTTGGTAGCAGCGCTGCTGTGTTCCTGGGTGGATAACTCGTGGGCTAAGGGAATAAGCTGGCATCCCCTTTTAGGGTGATAGAATACAATTCTTGGTCAAAACTTGTGGGCTGTGTTATTTTGCAATAGGAACATTCTGCTTTTTATTCTTATGTAACACTAGAAAAAAACATACAGAGCTGACAGCTAGATTTATGTTCTGCTAACACTATACCCTTTACTGGGATCCCAGAAGCGCTTATGTAGCCCCACAGCAATACTTGATTTGCATATTTGTCCCTGTATTCACCATCTTGCTGTGCAGAATTACACATCACCCCCTTTTCCTCCCTCTCCATCTTCCTCTTCATCCCACAGTGTCGGCGGGGCTACATGACCAGCATACAGGAATTCCAGATACCTACTCTTAGGCCTGCTGCTGTAACTCTTATGGGCCTGATCCAAACCTGCTTGAAGTTTCTGGAAAGGCTTCTGTTTCTTTCAGTGGTCTTTGCATGAAGTCCCAAGAAACATTCACCAGTGTTTTAGAGGAGAACTGCCAAATTATGGGAGTCCCACGTTAGCCATTTAGGGACTGATCCTTAAAATAGTGGTATCCAAACTTTTTTGGATCATGCACCCCTGTCAGCATGAAAGTTCTGACCATGCCCTCTTGGTATATGCATAATCATTTATTTATAAATTATATAAATTTGCTACAGTACTAAAACATTACATACATTAGAAACCATGCACAAAATAGAAATTAAAAAAGGATGAGTCAAAGATTAAATAGATTAAATAGATTAAATTAAATTTTAAAAAATATTTACTGATGGCCCAAGAATAAATTAATTTCCTGCATCCCAGTGGGCTGTATTGTGTGCACCCCACTTTGAAGCCCACTGTCTTGGAGAGTCCCGTTCCTGGGCAGTGGGAACTTTACATCATACGCAACCAGAAGTAGTTTATATACAACTACTTGTATGTGCATCACAGTTTGGGAACCACCCATCCATTGACAGTTTGAACACCTTACAAGTTTGTCAACGGCATGATGTCAGTTTTTCCATCTATAAAATGGGAAAGAAAAAAACCCAAATTAACAAGGTTACACATCCTGCAAGGGTTTATAATATGACTACTACTACTATAAGTCTTGCAGGATGCCAAGCATTGTAACAGGTATGTGTCCTAGACAAAAATTATTCTGGGAAAACTGGAGATTAATAAATGAGCATAATATTAGCCTTTTACAGTGTAAGAGTGTTCTTGTAATTTTCATAATTTAAGATACGATGCCAGAATCATGCTTCTTCCCCAAATTAAATGATTCAGCAGAGAGTTGTAATAACAAGAAGCTATTTCTCAGCTCATGCTTTAACTAGAGCTGAGCCAAATTTTGGACTCAACCATCAAATGCTGCTGTAGTCAGCCCTGGTTTAAATTCAGTTTGGCCTAGAGAATCTGCTTCAGGTTTTGCTTTGATTTTATTTTTATTTTTTTAAATTGCAATTAATTATGGATGTGAATTTTTTTGCTCTGTCTGAATATGTGTAAGTGTTTTGTAAATATTTTTTTCCCTGATTCCCACTATGTTTGAACCCTGTTTATTGAGAGTGAGAACATGGGCCCAGTTACGTCAGGTTGTCTCTCCTGTGCTCCTGACTACTTGAGCTGGTTCTACTTGAATGCTATTGTTCTGGACAACTTTAGAATCATAGACACCTAGAATCATTTACATTGGAAAAGACCTTTAAGATCATCAAGTCCAACTGTTAACCTTGCACTGCCAAGTCTGCTTTTGTGCTGTTTGACCCTGTTTGCACATACATTTCCCTTGCCCCCTGTGTTTTGCTCCCCAAAGGATATTATTAAATGTATCAGGACTAAATATGTACATTTTTCAGTAAGAAAACCACAAATTAAATTCATTTACATGATTACTAAGATTTCTGAAGCCCTGAAAAAAGAAAAATCACAATTACTTCATGAAAGGAATGAGTTCCAAAGACACAAAAATATTCAACATTCACAAAAGCTGCTCACCTAAATGTCACTCTGAACTTTTGAAACCTGCTTCATAGTTATCTTTTGCTTCTGTTTTATGACCTTAGGACAGAGAACATGTCTATTTAATGTCTACATTAAAATGTAGCATTTCTACATTGAAATATTCAGCTGCTATAAGCCACTGCAGAATCAAATGGTCAGTAACTTCCTCAGATCTTGCCAGCATCTTAATATTGTTATCATCCTGCTTCTCCAAAGCAACGTTGTTTCAGCTGAACATCCTAATGCAATGTTAAAATGTAGATTTCTTCTTTATTTTCAATATAGGGCATTTGTTGCATGCTAAGCAAAAAAATGAAGTGCTATAGGGAAAAGAAGGCACGGCTCTGTGGTGTCATCACCTGGTTAACATTGACATAGCTTGCTCTAAAAGGGAAAAAACTTTCAGGCAGTGTAGCACACCACACAAGTCCCAGCACCACACAATAGGTAGTATGTCAGTCACTGATTTAATATGAAGGATTTCAAAATGAAGCCTGGATGTAAAAAGCCCATCACAATAAAGGTTTGGAAATGTTCTCTCTTGCCATTTGAAATATGCTTACAGGAGAAGAGCTGGAGTCTGTTCCCACCACCAGCTCAAACGTTAGTGCTTGGCTTTCTGGTGAGAAGCACAAGAGAAACTGACTCAGTAATGCCTTGTCCTCTGCCACCACAGGAACTTGGTGACCAGACTGGACGTCATCCACCAAGGCCAATGCAGTGGGTAATCCACACAGTAGCAGCTCACGGAAAGGTACCACCTTAGACTTGTTCAATCCATGGTTGGCACAAAGCCTTCTGAGAAGCCCAGCTCAAAAAGTTGCCTAAGCAAAAGGGAAAGACAAGCTCTGCTTGGGTGAAATGAATGAAAGCAGAGCTGTGCATTTTGGAAGACAACAAGGGGCCTTCAAATTCTAGAAAGCCAAGGGATCCTCATCTAGAATATTTTCCTTTATGTAAGTATATGTGCATGTGTGTATTCTATACATGAAATCATGTAGGTACATATGCATTAATGTAAAAAGCACAGCATTTACATATTCAGCAGTAATACCCAGTTAGTGCTGGTTTATTGGTAACAAGCAGAGAGCAGAGAGCAGGTGGCTTTGCTGCTACATCATATTTGTCCCTTTATCAGCCTGGACTATAGCAGCAGCAGTTTACTGTCGCTGCTGTCAGGGTCAGAGGGTCTTCTAGGCAACTTACTGTTCATTATGCTCAGATTTGGAGCCATTACTATGCAGTATTAATTTTCATTTTAAAAGCTTCCTGTACCTTTAGTAATATATGTAACATTTACACATAAATAACCTTTGCATCTGAATCTAGGTCAGCTCGTTGCCTCTGTCATGAAAATAATACCTAATATCTGATTATGTCAGATTGAGGAAACAGATCTTAGCCACCTTGTTGTTTTTGAAGGCATGGGTTGTCAAGCCTTTTTGTGTGCAACGATCTGACACAAAGGAAGTACCTCTGGCAAGTCAATTATATTTATCCATCTTGAAAGCAGTTGTCCAGCCAGTGGATTTCACCTCTTACTCTGCAGGAGGGTTTTGCAGCCAATATATACCTGCAGGATGCATAGGCAAAGACCTGGTGAAGACTCACCGAGTCAGGAACTTGAAACCACACGTGTTTAAGTATGTCAGTAGACTTAGTGAAGTAATTGGGACTAATTGTATGGTTTAAGTCAAGTGTTTTCAGATTTGGGGCTGCACTGATTAGCATCAAGTTTAATATAGCCAAAGCAATAAATTACTTCGATCCCAGATCTTTTAAATGTTGAATTGTATAGTGTGGTTTGGACAAAAGAGTTTGAATCAGCTTTTAATAATGCACAAAAGAGTTCATGCAGCTGTAGTCAGACTGAGGGAAAATAACTTGCGTTGTCAATCACTTAGTGAAAAGGAAACCACCCAAATAGAAGTTTATTCCAGTTCATCATAACCAGATGTGATCTATAGTGTACCACACTTTCCATTCTTAAAAAAATCATGGGTTAGATAAAACTTTATTGCTGTACGTGTTTCCAGCACCAACATACATCCTTGATTAGATAATCTCAGTCACAAACAGTTACATATATTTTCCTGCTGCTTGCTAGTAAAAACAGTGCTGTGTCAGGGCTGAATTGGAACAGCAATTCATTTATTTGTATAGACAAACTTTGTGGAAATGAAATATTTTTTGGTTTTATCAAGTATAGTGCTAAGAACATATCAATATGCTTCATTAATTTACACCCAGTACTTTTTCCTAAATTTTTTTTAGCAGTGGTTTAAAGTGGTCCTGGCTTCTCCAGAAGCTTCATAAATCATGCTAAAAAAGGTGTATCTTTGCTGTTTAAAACTCAGTTTTGATGAGAATGTAAGTCATACTGTGCAATTTGAATTTTTGTCATCTATAGCTTCTGTTGATGCCACAACAGAAGTGTGTGTGGGGGGGGAATCCCCATGTTTCTGACAATTTACAGTCGATTTCAAGATTCCGTGGCTATTTAGAGGACATTTGGATTAAGATGGGAATCTTTGTCCTGGTCTTTTGAAGTGCACCCTGAAGTACAAAAGAAGAAATTGAAATACTTTGATAAGGAATTACTGCTTCTGAAAGAGGAATGCCTTGCATGGCTTTATTGAAATGTGGTGGATTATTTCTGTGGCTGAATTAGATTGTCTGCACTTGGTAACTTTCCACTATTGCCAGTCTACATTTAGCACTATCAAAGCATCAGCTGTAGATGAGCCATTTGTGTCCTTACCAGCAGGTAATAACAGTTTTCAGAACAGAGCTGGATGATCTAGTAGTATGAATGACAGCATCTGCTGGTACATCAGAAGTACTGTAGCCTGAGCTAAGCTGTCCAGCAAGCTGCAAGTACCTCTCTTCAGGCATTGATTGCTTTCTTCTGTGACAGCAGCCACTACGAGCAACCTTGCCATGTGGGAAGCCAGGGTTAATGTATTCTGAAACTATAAATACTTTGTGAGAACAAAAACACTTGTACAGAAGTTGTATGAAAATCTAAGGGCTTCAGGCCAAGTGGTTGAGAACAGGTGAGCCAGTGGAGCCTGTGGCTGTCCTCGCTGGCTACTTGGAGCTTGCTGTCTTCTCCAGCCCTACTTCTCTGGTTGATCCTTGAGAAAAGGAGCCTGAGAGGGGACATCTGATCAATGTTTATAAATATCTGAAGGGTGGGAGACAGAGGGAAATGGGCAGCCTCTTCTCAGTGGTCTGTGGGGACAGGACAAGGGGCAATGGCTTCAAGTTGGAGCACAGGAAGTTCTGCACCAATCTTCTTCCCGGTGAGGGAGCCCTGGGACAGGCTGCCCAGGGGGTTGTAGAGTCTCCTTCTCTGGAGAGATTCAAGACCTGTCTGGATGCTGACCTGTGCGACCTGACCTAGGGACCCTGCTTTGGCAGGGGGGGTTGGACTTGATGATCTCTTCCAACCCCTACAATGCTGTGAATCAGATCGTGCACCTTTACTCAAAATAGCATCAGGGCAAAGCTTGGACAGCCAAATCATGCAAGATGGATGTTCTTGGCTTATCTGGGTTTCCCCTCCAGTTGTCTTTTCTAATGAAGAGAAAAACTGTGTGTGTGTGTATGTGTCTGATGAAACAGGAAGGGTGTAACCACCAAGTTATGTGTGAATGGAGTGATGTACTCATGACTATGGAGCACTCACCTAGAATGCCCATACGAAATAACTGTTTCTGAGCAGCCAGCTGTCACTTGGGAGCAGGATCGTAGGGTGACAGTGCGTCATTAACGGAAATACCAGCTCAATGAGGAGCAGCGGGGGGTGGGGGGGGGGGGGAAGATAAAGCAAATTACACAAGGGATTGTTAGAAAAGGAAGTGTCATGGGTGAAGCTGATGTAATGCAAGTGGGGAATGCAAAATAATTTCTGAAGGCAAGCTTGGTACCACACTAAGTGCTTGTTACCCTTGCCAGTACCTGACAGGCACACACTTCATGATTTCAGTGACAGGACGAGAGGGAATGGATTCATTTGTGCCAGGGGAGGTTCAGATTGGATATCAGGAAAAACTTCACCAAAAGAGTGGTGAAGCATTGGAATGGGCCACCCAAGGGGGTGGTGGAATCACCGTCCCTGAAGCTGTTCAAGAAACAGGTAGATGTGGTGCTCTGGGTGATGATTTAGAGGTTATGGTGGTGTAGGGCTGACGGTTGGACTTGATGCCCTTGAAGATCTTTTCCATCCTTGATGACTCCGTGATTCCCAGTGCAGCAGGGAGATGAGGGGTCTGTGGCTGTGGGCAGCCAGCCTGGGGCCTGCCAGCACTGACTGCTCACGGGCTGGCTTTCTTCCCCAGCCGAGGTTTCTGCTGGCTGCCAGCCCTGCCTTCCCCCAGGCACCCACCCCATTGCTTTCCGGGCGGCTGCCATCCTGCTGCCTCCTTGCCCAGGCACAGCCCTGTGCTCTCTGCCTCTTCCCATTGGCTGGGGAGCTGCTTCCTGCGCTGGGATTGGCCCCTGTCTGCAGCACGGCCAGCCTGATTGGCTGCTGGGCGGCAGGCCTGCCTTGTGGCAGCCCTGGCCGTTGAGGCAGGTCCGGGCCTGTGGCCTGAGGGGGTGCGTGGAGGGGGCTCCTGCCACCAGTGCAGGGCTTGTCCCACCACCCCGAGTGCTGTTTGGTGCCACCTTCTGCCAGGGGAGATACCCAAGAACCAGCGGTGACAGTCAAGGGTATAAACAAGCGGCTGTTGAAGACATTTAGGTCTGGAACTGCCTGTGAAATGCTGCCTGGTGCGAGGGCAGGGAGGAAGGGCTGCTACCCAGAGAAACTCTCTGGGTTTGATACACAAGCTGCTGGTGAAGGAGGGCGGTGTGACAGGGCAGAGCAAAGCAGCAGTGGCAGTGTTTCACTTCATACCGAGTGCTGTGGCACTGCTTGGCACAGAGGTGGTGCGTGGTGAAGCTCAGAGGAGAGAGCATGGTCAATAACAGGCAGAAACCACCCTTGGCTCGTGGGGAGGCCGAATCATAAATTATCAGAGGCCAGAATATTCTCTGGCACCATGCATGCCGTATCAAGGACCAGTTGGCTCTGTTATTACCCTTCTTTCTAGGCATCTGCCTTTGGCCACTGGTGGGGACAGGGAACGGGTCAAGATGGTCCTTGGCCTGACCTATTTGAGCCATTTGATCTCTTGAGGTCCCTTCCAACCCTTACAATTCTGTGATTCTGTGATCTGGTACCTACAGTTTACCCCTGATGTGCAGCTGCTTCTGGAATGGAGCTTTGCAGATGTATGGACACCTAGAGCTCAGCCTGATGGTTGTATCTCAGTGAAGGAAGCTTGGACCATTGATACTAGAGGATACAGCAATGGCCTCAGTAGTATTGCTGGCTACCAGCTTTAGCATGTTTTATGATACTCGATGTTTCCAAAGTCCCCAGGTCTTGGAGTTACAGGAGAATGCAGAAATATCCATTTCTTTGCAGAGGGTCAGGTTACACAAGCTCTTGGGTTTGTAAGCTGTCTGAGAGGTCAAATCCAGTCAAATGCTTGTGTGGCTTATCTTGTATTAAATATTGCAGTAGTCATCTTATCTATCTGAGAAAGGTGAAGGGTTCAGTGACCCCCAGACTTGATTCTGTGATGCCAGGGAGTCAGGGAATTTTTCAAACTTGCTGTATTATGCTTATCCTCTTAGAGTCAGACTTTTTTTTAAAAAGGTGGTATTAAAGATTGCTAGACAGTTAAAAAAGCAAAATCACCGTGATTGTATTAATTTGTAAGCCTTGCTTATGCTCTGATCCTACAAAGCCCTGAGCACCGCAAGTAAAAGGGGTTTTAACTTTTGTTGGCTTCACTGGGAATTCTTGTGCTGTGTGCTCAGTTGGAAATTGGAAAAAGAGAGGGAGCTTGTGCAGGGTTCAGAAATATCTGTGGAGTTCACTCATGGCAACACTCCCGAACTTATCACAAGGTCATGGTTTTTAAGGGCTTCTACAACCCTCAGCTCCCATAGCTGTGGTAAGACAGGGATATTTGCTATCATTATACAAACAAACAAATGTCTGACCTTTGTGACCGAGAAAAATGTAAAAACATTGAATCCATTTATCTCAACACCAGCAGACAAGTCAGACAACTGAAATGTCACAGGGCTCTGAAGTACAGTAATTCTTAAAATAAGCTCATGGTATTTTTAATGTGTTTAGGGTTAGCAGTCTAGGGATTTTGGGGCTTATTTCCTGTTCACCATTGTGCTGCCTATTTTAAGTTTTGGGCAAAATTCTTACTCTCTTTGCACACAGGAGTAAGCTAATTCTCTAAAAACTCCAGAGACCAAGACTGCTTGTGTTGTGTATCAGGTTTGTGTGGCAAGGTTTTGGTAGCAGAGGGTCCTACAGGGATGGTTTCTGTGAGAAGCTGCTAGAAGCTTCTCCCTTGTCTGACAGAGCCAGTACCAGCCGTCTGCAAGATGAACGTGCTGCTGGCCAAGGCTGAGCCCACCAGTGATGGTGGCAGCGCCCTTTACAGAATGGCAAAATGTTGCTGCCCAACAGCAATTGCAGTGAGAGAAAGGAATGGGAACATGTGAGAGAAACAACTCTGCAGATGCCCAGGTCAGTGAAGAATGAGGTGCTCCAGGGGCTGGAGCAGAGATTCTCCTGCAGCCTGTGGAGAAGGCTGTGGTGAAGCAGGCTGTCCCCTTGCAGCCATGGAGCTTGATGGTGGAGCAGATAGCTGCTTGAAGAGGAGTCCGTGCTGGAGCAAGTGAAGACACATGAAGGATGCTGTGACCCTGTGCTGGAGCAAGCTCCTGGCAGGACCTGCAGCCCATAAAGAGAGGGGCCAACACCAGAGCAGGTTTTCTGGGGAGACTTGTGGCTCTGGGGGGGACCAGGCTGGAGCAGTCTGGTCCTGAAGGTCTGCATGCCTTAAAAGGGACCCTTGCTGGAGAAGTTCATGAAGAACTGCAGCCCGTGGGAAGGACTCACTTTGGAGTAGTTTGTGAAGGACTGTCTCCTGTGGGAGGGACCTCAGCCTGGAGCAGGGAAAGAGTGTGAGGATTCCTCCCCCTGAGGAGGAAGGAGTGGTGGAGACAACATGGGTTGAACTGATTGTAACCCCCATTTCCTGTCTCCCTGCGCTGATGGAGGGGAGGAAGTGAGAAAATCAGGAGTAAAGTTACACCCAGGAAGAAGGGAGGGGTAGAGGAAGGTGTTATAAGATTTGGGTTTATTTCTTATTACCCAACTCTGATTTTCCCCCAGGTCTGTTTCGCCCATGGCAGTAAGTGGTGTGTGATCACCCCCAGCCCTTATCTCCACCCATGAGTTTTTCATTATATTTTCTCTCCCCTGTCCAGCTGAGGAGCAGGAGGGATTGAACAGCCTTGGTGAGCTCCTGGTGTCCATCACCATATCTTCTTATCATTTTTAGTGGGTAAACTGCTGCATCACTACTGCTTCTCTCAGAGGTGATACCAATGCCAAGGAAACCAAAGGGCTTCCATTGATCACACAAGCATGTGTTACAATATGGTGAAGTTTTCCCTATCTCTTCTGATTTCACAAACTGTTCTCACAACCAGAGGGATCACCTTAAATATAAGCAGCAGCACCTTCCCTGTGAGCCCTGAGCTACTGTCTCATCCAGGCTTTTCATATCCTTACATGATTAGTATTATTTCTGTTCAAAGCTATTCTTTCTGGACAGAAGCACTCCAATTCCTTAAAACTTTCCCGAGCAGCTCTTCTAAATATCACTGATACACACAAAATGCTTTTCTGATTGCCTGCCTGGATTATGTAATCTCATAGGTGGACAATGTAATTTATTATCAATATCTGAAGTGGATTGCTGCAGCTTCCCCAGTATATTAATAGCTGTATCCATATTTTTTTTTTTTCTAAAGAAGAATCTCCTGGGCCTTTCTTGTGATATAAGCATTACTGCTAACTGGGTAGCTTGGCTGGAAAGGATGATAGTGTCCCCTGCTATTATAAATCTAGTGAGCTCACCTTTAAATGGCTGTCTTTATTCTCCCCTTTGGGCATTGTTCCAGTCACTTTCTGGCCTTTTTATTTTAAAGAAAAATCCCATCCATATGGTCGAAGGAGGAAGTATACTTGCCCTCAGATTCAATTAATGTGTGCTTGTGCTCTGTATTTTGGAACCAGACTGTCATTGTGCAGGAAAGAAAGAGAGAAGCATCTTCAGTGCAAAACTAAATTAGTAGCCCATGTGCATCAAACAGGAATAAAAGCCCCTGCTAGAGGATACAGTAGATCTCAGTATGCATGCCCTGATTCACGTAGATGGCCAAACTCTTTCAAACAGAAACATAATTTGACCTATGAAGTAATTAATGCTGTGATTATGGGGAAGGAAGACACCACAGTTCAGGCTGCAGCCGGACTGCTTTCCATTAATAGAAAGCTTTATTATCCCCTCCCCCAACACCCAGACTTATCTTGGGCTTAAAAATTCTGTTGGCTACAAAATTTCTCTGTCTGGGCTGAAGGCATAGCAGATTGCTTCTGCCAAATGTCAATAAAGTTCCTGTGAGTTTTTCAAGTTATTAGATTCTAGCTGTTTTCCTCCATTATTTGACAAGGGGAGCTCACTTCTTCAGTCTTGCTGCATAAACCCCCCTTACCAGCTATTGAAGGAGGACAGATTGGCTTCAATTAAAACGTGTTTATTGGGTTTTATTCTAGGTCACTCTGAGACCAATCTCCTGTACATCAATATCAATGGATTTATTTTTTTCTCTGCTGGATTTATCAGGACAAGGAATATCAGCATAGACTGTTTAGCTGAAATCAAGACAGATCATGTGAGTGAGTTGGTTGTTGGTTTGTTTGGGGGTTTGTGAGTTGGTTGTTGGTTTGTTTGTTTGGGGTTTTTTTAACATAATTAGTCTGTGGTACCCATTGCTACAGGATTTTGTGAATCTCAATTTATATAATATATAAAAATATACAAAAACATATTAAATAAATAAATAAATAAATAAATATACATGTAACCAGACAACATCATGAGAGGAAGGCTTATCAGGGACTTCAAAATACATAGATAGTAACTCTGCTTAGAAAGAAATCTCTGAATCACTAGAAACTATAGGACTACACTGCCCTCTCTTACTTCCTTAGGCATTTGCTACTGGTTTCAGCTGGAGGAAAGGTACCTGGTGGCATATACCTTTGATTTGATCAATATGTCCAGTCCTAGTTATGTCAACACAAAATTCACTTTGAGTAAGGGGAGAAACATCCTTTCAGAAATGTAGCCACAGCTTCTTAATCAATCACACTAGAAATTCAGTTTTCTTTTTAGCTGGATACACAGAGCAGTTCTTTATGTTCTTAATATTCTGTGATCCCTTTTGACACTTATAAAGAAAAGAAACATATTTTCAGCTTCTGGAGTAAAACATATTGACAAATGAAATGTGATCAGAAACTTTTGCATTATTTGAGGGGATGCTTTGTCAGATTAAGAGCCTGAAGATTGCTGGTTTACTTCATTTTTTTCCTAAGCACATCCTATTTCTTTGTATTTCTGAAAATGATACCACTACAGATTGAAATGAAAGACATCCATACAGGGCAATGGTAGCAATTTTTAATGAAACTGTGGGTTTATAAGCAGGTGTCTCCATTTCTACAAAACTAGGGGAAAAAACATAGATTTTGTTATTGAGGTTTTGAGCTCTGTTGATTCCCTCATTTTTTTTTTATTTTTTTTTTAATAAAAACTGTTTCAAAAACACCTTTGCAAACTGAAAGAGATCAATGGCCATTCTCTTCCAAAATGTTCCTGAGGACAGCCTCAGGACTTGGGTTTCAGTTCTTCCACCGAAATTCTCCATCCTCTGTAAGCCTTATGAGGACTGTGCTCATACCATCTCCAAAAGGTCAGACCCATTCCATTATCCTCATTTTCCAGTGAGGTAACTGAACATCTTGCCAAGGTCACTAGAAAAGCCTGCTGCAGTGCCAGGAACAGAAAACTAGCATCATAGGTTACACCTACATCCTTGATAGTACCTCATTTGTAAACTGTCCCTAACTCTACACTTAGGACAGCTATAAAATCAAGCTAATAATGTTTATACTCAGTTTTGGAGAGAGCTTTTGGAGTTAGAATTAAATGCTTGCTCTGCAAAAAAACAAGATTTATTTTTCACATGGAGTAATTGCAACTGAGTAAAAATGGGAAGATGGTCAAAAACATTTAGAGGACTGAAGATCATAAATGACTGTCAGTGACATTTGTTTCCCTAGTATTGTACTCAGGTACAAGAGAGTTGAGATCCTTGCAAAACCCCAGTTTATAATAAACCCTGCACAATGAATGCTCTCTCTGGCCTTAAATTAAAAAAGGAGAATCTATTGCCAGAAGGTAAGACCAATTTCCATGGAGATGTCCAAAGCATAAACTGGGCATCTTCAAGCCCTGATAGAGCAGAGATGAATGAGAAGGTTGGCTGTCAGCCAGCAGAGCTGACACAGGAAGAGAGCAGGATGCTGCACTGTACGTTGTCCTGTCCATGCTGTTCTGACTGCAGGGACTTCTACAGCAGATGTGCAAGGACAAAGTCAGGGTTCAGGAGAAACTGAGGCACTGAAACTCAGCAGCCCAGGACCACCCCTGCTTTAAATGCCAACCTCTGAGACCGAACAATCTCAGCTAGACAAAGTTTTATAGTTAAAATCCATGACCTTTCCAAAGTTTTTTAAGCCTGGTGTAATTGTGGGGCCCAAGAGCTGGCTCTGAGAATGTAATGCTTTAGTACAGGGTCCAGCCTTAGTACCCTGGAAGCCAAACACTGGCTTACAGAATGGTTAATCCATCTTCCCTCTCTGTCTCTGCTGCCTACAGTTCCTGCTCATTTGAACTGTCATATCCTTTCTCCATTATGTAATAGCCTAGAGGTCACACATGTTCCTCTGCTTTGAATAATACATCTCTATGAAGCCTTAGTATCTCTGTTTGAAAATTTATTTCTTTCATTTTAATATTTTATCAATTTTGTCCTAAATGGATGACCTTAACTGGTTGCAGTTCATTTCATTTCTTCTCTGCTTAAATATTTTAAAAGTTCCAAAGTACAAACATCATTCATGCAGTGTGTAACAAAAATGCCCAGCTTGAGCTTTGGATTGTTTAATTGTAATTGTCAAGCTATTATTAAAATGGATTTTTTTTTTTCTTTTTGCAATTTCTTTCCCTTCCCACCCCCTTCTTCTCCCTATTCCCAACTTTGTTTGTCACATCCTTTATGATGGCATTTAGCTTCACATCCCAGTGCTTATAGAAGGGCTGTACAATGTGAACAACACCCATGAACCAAAACCACTATGCAATGGGTAAGGGTACTGCCTTCAGAAAACACCTCAGTAAAATAATCAATCCAGTATTGAATACAATAATGGGTGTTAGGTACAAGTAGAGACCTTTGCTCTTTATTTGAAGAAAAAATAAAAAAGAACCAAAGTTATATTTTATGAGCTGGTACCATCGTGGTGCTGTGACCAATCTGGATTTCATTAAGCTAGAAAAGGGCTGTATTTGACTGGTAAATCATTGCAACATATACATGTGCAGCAGTAAATAAAAGGAGTTAACAAGTCTTTGGCAGTCCTAGCTGCTGAGTGGTTTGTGCTGTTAGAAGTGTTATTTTGAACAGATAAGGTTCTTCGTAAAAAT
Source organism: Gallinula chloropus (assembly GCF_964237585.1). Classification (NCBI taxonomy): domain Eukaryota; kingdom Metazoa; phylum Chordata; class Aves; order Gruiformes; family Rallidae; genus Gallinula; species Gallinula chloropus. Next base: position 29,390,715 of record NC_140092.1, read on the forward strand.
AACAGTTCTATCCCTTCTGAAGCCTTTTTTTTTTAGGTAATTAAATCCTATCTTCATAAATTTCAGTATCAGTTGGCTATGGTGTTTGTGCTTGCTGTCCAGAGCAGCTTAGTGTCACTGCATGCAGCTTCACACTGACAGTTGCTGAGTTCTTGGTCTTACTGACCCTTCTGATGTATAAAATGCTTTGGCTTATTTAGAAATGAAAGGCAGTAAAATCTAGTGAACCCAATTTAATTTCCTGATTGTTATTCTGCACTTATACCATGAGAAAGCAAAACTAAGATATGTGCACTTCATACTGTGGCATTTTTATTTAAAATAGGAATAACAACACTCTGAAGGAATCTGACTCATCTCCTTGAGTGCTTTTAAAGTGCCATAGTTGTTCTGTGTTTACAAATTATAAAAATCAGTATACAATTCATTTTTATTTTGAAAGGGTTTGATTATTTGGGATGGGTCTGTGTTTACACTGATTTTTACCTTTCTCATTTTCTTCTGTCTGTCTTTTGTTCAGCACTAGTCTTGCATAACTGTAGCTGTATCAGCAGTGTTAGCAAGATGTGGATTCATGTTTCATTTCTGACGTCTCTCTGTTGTGTTACACTGTTGTAACCTGTGTTCTGGTTTGAATGTGCAGTATTCCACACCAGAAAGTCACTTTAAATCCTTTTCTTTCCCACCAATTTCCAAACCACCCTATTGAGGAAAGCATGAAAGAAATGGCATCACCTTCTTGCGCTGGCTGTAGGGTTTTCTTTTACCTTGTGCCATGTCACTGTGACAGATGTCATTCAGGTTGCTGAAAGCAGGCTTCTCTCTGCCATCATGCAAACAAATGGGGACGTGCTGTTTTCCAGTGCAGGCTTTGGGCTGTTGACAGAGGTGAAAATTAGTTGAAATGAGTGAATACATAAGCAGGATGCCTCTTGTTTGCTCCTGGGATGGAGATCTAGATCCTTGGACATCAGCCACATGGTCCTGTGAGGTGGTTTTATGGTAATCCTGTTCTCACCAAAACCAGAGTAAATGCTTTGACTAGTTCTTTAAAGGACACTTGAAACATTCCTTACATCTTTTTTGCCCTGTAGAAATAGCTCTTCTGGTTTCTGCAAAAGCTACAGCAGGTACCCAGCATTGCTTCTGTAACTACAGGGGTTTCTGATTCAGGTGATGTGGCAGGTGGGGCTGTCTCGCCTCAGTGGGGGGGGGGGGGGGTGTTAATAGAATCCTTCAGAAAGTTTTTGCAAAGGCATCCTCCAAATCCTTAATTATATAATTATAAACGTATAAGCATTAAAAATCCTTCTAAATACATATTTTAATCCTGAAGGATCTCCTTAGACTGGAGTGTTAGATTAGGTAGAGAGCTTAGAAATGAATTGTTCCTAGGGCCTGATACGTTACAACAGTTAGGAACACGTTCTCTTTATTAACTAAATGTCAGTGGTGGTACTGGGAGTAGTGCACCTTGTACTGAAATCCAGACATTTTTAATATACTTGTAAATGGTATTTCTGGCTTGTAGACAAACCAGACAAAACATGGGGGATCATGAGGGTGGGTGGGGGGAAGGGTGGGGTGTATGAGGAGAAGGCCGGGAGCTGAGGCACAGAGTTAAAGATACTGAGACCATTCAGTCTGACTCCAGTATCTGCTGTTGAGCAGTAGCCAGGCACAGATACCCCCCAAAAAAAAACCCAAAAAGGAGATGTGGCATTTTTCCAGAAGTAGATTTCCCTGGGAAGTATTTCACTTTGACCAAAGTGAAAAGGCACTGCTACTCTACCTCAGCAGAGTGCACACACTCATGAGTAGCAGTGTTTTTATGTGACTACAACTGCTCTCTTAACTATCTGAATAAGGACCTGAATTTGTGGATCTAAAGGTTATGAATTCAAGTCCCAGTTTCCACTTGCAGATGTGTGTATACATTTGGCTGGAAACAATGCTGCCTGCATGTATACAGCCATGGATCATTGCAGCAGCACAAGTCAATTAGCCTTTGTGACACTCCCTCATCCCGTGAAATAATTTTATGAATACTTCAGGGGATGTTGTCTGAAGGGCAGTGCTGAGAACTACAGGACACAGAGGGTAAGGCTAGCAATAGCAAAATAATCACCTTTGCCACAGGTTTCCAGATACTTCTGTGTTTACAGACACCTGAACTCCACTACGGTTCTTTGGTCTCTCGTGGGAAATACAAAGGATGACAATTAACCTTTACTTATTCAAACCTCAAAAAGCAATAGGAGAGTCTGTCAGGTGGCACACCTCATTTGAGCTTTCACCTGGTGTCTGCACTGACACAGACATGTCCTGGAAGTCAAGATGAGGAGAGCTGGGCGCCCTCATTTCAATGTGTTTTTACAGGCCCCGTTTTGCTTTTCAAGACAATGATCACACAGTAGTTTTCAGCTTTGACCTGCAGTGTAGGAATCAGACCCGTGTGAGACAAATCTCCAGTCATTCTTCAGTGGTTCCATTTCACTGGAAGCTATTCTGTGAAATAACAAAAAACTGCAGGTGGTTGTTCTCTTTTTCCACCAAAAATAGCTTTTGTACATTTTCTATTTCCATTCTTCCCAGAAAGTCTAAATTAATCTCTTTTAAGAAATCCTGAAATTTTGTAAACTTTTTTTTTTTTTTTTTTTTTTTTAATTTGCCAGCTACAAATTCAACAGAACTCTTGTCAGTGTGTTGGTTGGTCTTGGTTGGGTTGCGGTTTTCTTTTTGGAAGGGAAAAGGTGTGCATGAGGAAAACTGTTTATTTTCTTTTGAATGTGACTTGAAAGTTAGAAACTAATAACCTGTTATTTTTTTCAGCTTTAAAATCTGTGTTTTGACTATCTCTTTGATGAAAACATGGGAGGTGTTTATTTTAAAACTCATTGCTCTCTGTTTCATTTGTTTGTTTAGCTTTTTCCCCCACTGGAGAAGTATGAAAAGGCTGCTTTTTGACTGAGAACAAGTGTAAGTAAAAGAAACCTTCACCCCTTCAGGTATCACCTGCTGCCCAATTTGAAATATAAAAGAATTTTTTTCAGTTTACAGAAAGTTTAGAGGAAATCAGAGTGGATGATCTTTCATCCTATCCACTGTGTTTTGCTTCTGTTTTCTGTGTTTTCCACTGAAGATTATCATAGAATCCCTGACTGGTTTGGGAGGGAAGGGACCTCAAAGCCCACCTAGTCACAACCCCCGGCCATGGACAGAGACACCCTCCACCAGCCCAGGGTGTCCAAAGCCCCATCCAACCTGGCCTTGAACCCTGCCAGGGATCCAGGGGAAGCCACAGCTTCTCTGGGCACCATGTGCCAAGGCCTCAGTGCCCTCATAGTAAAGAATTTCTTCCTAATATCTAATCTAAATCTACCTTATTTTATTTTAAACCCATTACCCATTGTGACATTGCACATTGTTAGGAAGTGAAATTACTGTAGAGATGAAGTGTTAGACATGTGGGAGGCTTAACAGGGGGGCAACAGATGAGAGTAGAGAGGGAAACAAAATCATTGAGGGAAAGAGCTAAAGATATAATTGTTTTGTTACCATTTGACATGTCTTGGAAAGAAACTGAGACAAAAAATGTAGGGTAAAATGAAATGAAAGTTTATGCACCTCTGCGTGCCAAGCTTGTGGCTGCAGCTCTTGCTGTCTGCCCTGTCCTGCCAGTGCTCACTGCAGGCTTGCTTGCTCCTCTCCTCCCCAGGGCTCAGGCATCTCCAGCTTCACAGCTCTGGCCTGTCTTTTGCTTACTCCCTTGGCTGTGTATTTCTTGACTGGCTTCATTTCTTGACACCGCTGGAGCAGACGGTGACATCTAATCCTGGCCCACTTTTCCAACACCTTGAGCTTCGTTACTTTTCACAGGGAAGTATTACTCCTACCTACCTCTTCAGCTTTTAAAATTGTACTTAAGCAAATGCAAACTGTAGGGCTTGTATGCTGCAAACATGACACAGCCTAACCATGAATTAAACCCAAGACATAGTCATTAAAAGCCTAGTATTGTACAAGTTTTGATAATGAGTTACATACAGAGACAACCAAGATAATTATTCTAGTTGACAGTCCTGTGCAAGCCTCATTTGCAAGGTTTAGTACAGCTATGGGCACCAGGTTTGAAAATTACCTCAGTATGTTGGAAAGAGTCCAGTCAACAGCAACAAAAATACCAAAAAGGTGAAAAATGAGGCCTGTGAAGAGAGGCTAAGAAATTTTGGCATGGCCTGGCTAGAAAAAACAAAGCTGAAGGGAGATAAAATAGTTTTAAAAAATAACTAAAAAGGAGTGAAAGGGGGGTTATAAGGAAAAGAGGGCTCAGTCTGAACTGTAGATTTAAGTGAAAAGTAGCTGATACATTAAGGCTAGTCCTGCCTGAGGGTTGTGCCAGAGGCTTTCTCTGGCACCAGGCAGAAGGCTGGATGTTGGGGTAAGGTCTTTGTGGTGACAGTCACCTTCTGTCTTTCAACTCAGGCTGGTGAAGGAGGACACCAGGAGTTCAACCTGGGGTGCTGGAGAACAACACTCATGCCCAGGGGTTTTTGGGCTGGTACCCCAAAGCGGTCCCTACCCAGAAAAATCTAATTTGTTTTCCTTCATCTCAATGCACTGGAGACTGAGACAGTTTTCACCACAGCTGGCAGGTACAGTTTGACACTGGCCCCACTTCATTTCTGTAGGACTAGAAGATGTTGTCAAGGGAAGGCAGAAATGGCTGTCTTAGGTATGGTTGAGATTTGGTATCTCCCTAGTAAGGGTTTAGGAGTAATGGAATCAACTGTGTTCCTTGCAGAAGAATGAAAGTAACCTACTAACAACCCTGTGTCACCGTATTGATTCTGTTCTTATATTTTCCGTGCTTTGGAGCTGCTATGGTCTGTTGGTTCATTAAATTACATTTACAGGTTGTCCCTAAACACTGGCTTTTACATAGTCTGCATTTTAACACTCTTTAAGTGCATATCGATATGTTCTGTCCTCTGTGCAAACCACAATCAAAGAAATCCCATTTCTGCAAAGGCTAATGAGGTACCAGAGTGGCAAAATAAACAGAAGAAGGAATTACACAGTGTCAGAAAGCTCGACCAAAGAAATGTCACCTTCAGAGAAGCAGCAACTGAGAAATGACCTTTCACTTTATGACAGTGTGCCAAATTTGGCTGGATTTAGAAAAGAACCTACAATTACTGAATATTTAAAAGTGTATACTCTTATTCATGAGGAAGCTGAATAGAGTTGAAGGGGGCTTATGTCATAGAAGCATATATTATGAAAGATGTGTTTGACACACTGACAAGTACCATAACTGAAATTACATTTGAATTATGCAATTAGATTTTATTAACTATACATACTATTAAGGATTTTTCATTACAGAGGAAAGGATGTCAGGGTCCTGGTGATTGTACTGACCTCTTGCGCCACTGGGAAAGATGTAGAGAGGCTTCCAAAAGAGCAATATAGTTCCTGTTTAATCTTTAAATAAGAAAAAAGGTCAAGGAACCATTACTGCTATTTTATTTCTCTCAAGTCTTCACCAAGGAGGCATCCCATTTTAGTGTGCATTGCCTTAAATTTATACATATTATTAAAATATAAATCACTGAAACATTGCACACTTTAGAATTAACTTTGTACTGTATTTAGAGCAGGACTTACAAAGTGTGGTGTGTGCATGTGTATGAATCCTCCAAATGATGTAACTGACCTCTGGGGATTTCTCACTTTAATTCACTTCATCTCTGACACAAAAATTAAAACCAGAAAACCCTCCAAGAGGTTGCTTCAGATCTCTGTGAAGATGTCATATCCACACAGATACTCACTTATCATGCCAAAGGAAGGGGAAAAAATAAGGCAATTTATATTTATAATATAGTTTTATTAAAGAGATTAATAATTAAAGATAAATAAATGAAGGTGAGGATGCAGAAAACAGTTGGCTCGAGACAGGTAGGGAAAAAAAGCCAAACAAGATGGCAAGCATTGTGTAATTACAAGGTTTTCCTCTCTTCTTCTTGAAGTCCACTAGTTAGGCTGTGACTTCGGCAGGAAGCCTAATTGTTCCTTAAATTTCCTGCTTACCTTCCAAACTGGGAGTGAAACTTGCAGAGTAGGTGCAGCCCAGTTCTTCAAATAGCAAAATGCTCAACAGCAACTACCCCCAGCTTAGTCTGAGTCATTTCAGTAGGCAGTGCAGTGCAACCTTACCCTTCTTCAGCACTCACCTCTGCAACACACAGAAAGCTATGTTAAAGCATGGTCAATTAGACTCAGGAATTAAGCCCTCAGGATTTAGGGGGTCCCAGCACAACTATACTCAGTCCCTTGGGCACACATGCCTTATGGTAACCTCCAGTTATATGATTGTTATTTTTTTGCAGTGGGATGCTGCAAAGGAACGCTGCTGGTTCAGTGGAAACTCAAATTCAGCTCTGGGCAGTGGTCACAGGTACTCTTGCCTACGTTTAACATTTTTTTCCCCTGCTTGTTTCACCCTCTGTTAGTTGCGCCTGTCCCAACCTCTTCCATTCATGGCCTCCTTTCCTGTTGGTCTTGCTTAACTTCTGAGGTTTCTCATCCTAATCCCAGTCTCTTTATCAAAACAGACCTTGTTTGTCTTCGGGGGCTCCTTTCAGATTCTGCCCCTGACATTCACTCACTTGCTTTTCACACCCAGGCATATTCCTCCCAATCCATTCCCCGTTTTTCTTTGGATGCACTTTTTGTTTTGTGTTTTAATTGGACAGATTTTTCTCCTCTAGTGGATGGATTCATACAAGTCACTGATGTGACCAGGACCCTGTTTTCACTCCTGCTGTCCAGCAAGCAGAGAGTAGCCACGTAATGAATGTCCTTTTGAGCTTCCATAGGTGTTGGGGCTGCTCTCTGATCATATACTCCATAGTATGTGTGGTATGGTCAGCCTTCTGACTTCAAATATGCAACGAGGCTTCCATGTTCTGAGGGTTTAGGTGTTCTAACAATTTCTCAGTTGCAAATAATGATTTTCTGTTCCAGATCCTGAGGATATAGACTACTTTGAAATAAATTCTAGGAAATATTTTGTAATATGTTTTTTGCAAGTCTCATTCTCAGAAAGAGCTGAACAAGGTGGTCATCTCACATGGAGAATTTCAGCTCAACCACTTAACATTTGGTCAAGTTATAAGAAGCTGAATATAAAGTGATAGAGCAGAAAGCAGTGAAAAGATGCCGTTCTGGATTTGGTCTTGAATGTACACAACACTTCATTCAAGAAATAAAAGTGGGATAGCTGCAGCCACAATATAATCAAACTAGAAATTAGAGTGAGAGAGAGCAAGCTAAAGAAATGCTGTACATAGGTTTGTGGTTTAAGGACAAGAAACTACATAAAATGAGGCACATTGTCAAACAAAAACCTTATTGGGAGCAGTCTGGCAAGCAAGAAACCTAGAAGCACCCTAAAGGCTGTTAAAAGTTACTATGTTAGAAGCTTAGGTAAAAATTGTGCCACGATTCATAAAGAAAACAAAAGAGTCCAAAAATCCCCTGCATGGCTCGATGTGAAAATGATGTAGTCCATGAAAGGAAAAAGGAAGGCTTTTAAGAAATGGAAAGCTTGCTCAAAGTGAGAAAGCCTGCAAAAATGGCAGGTCAATTTCAAACAAGAAATTCAGAAAGCTAAAAGGAATTGGAAGCCTTGCAAAGAATGCTAAGGCTGGTAGGAGTGAATTTTGTAAATACACCGAAAGCAGAAAGCCAGCTGAGGATTAGTAGGACCACACAATGGCCAAGGTGTAGGAGGGGCTGCAGCAGATGAAGGAAGCTCAGTGAACTCTTTGAGTTGTTCTTTACAGCAGAAGCTGCCTGATTTCCAATTCTGATGCATTCTTTCTATCAGATGTCAGAAAAAATACATCCATTTGAAGTAAATACACAGGATGTATTGGTCCCAGTTGACAAGTCAGACAACAGTAAGTCACCAAGACCACATAACATCCACCCAAGAGTCTAGAAGGAACTCAAATATGGAATTGCAGAACTGCTGGCTGTGGTGGTAGATAAGAACAATGAGCCACAGTGCTGGAGGGTGGGTGCATGGCTGTCTACAAACTGCCAACTTCTATCTACCAAAAGGGCTCTGGATGGGATCTCAAGAACTACAGAGCAGTGAGCCTTACTGTCATTTCTAGCATAATGGTAGAGTACCATCCCTAATAATACAGAATAAGATTGGTGAGCACATGGATAAATTGGGCCTGTTGAGAAGGCAGGTTGGTTTCAGCAGTGGGAAATCCTGCCTCACTAAGGGGAAGTGCTTTGATGGTTATATATGGATAAAGGTGATCTGTTGGACATAATATAGTTGGATTTTCAAAATGCCTAGGCCAGGCTTCCAAAGAGTAGAGTAGTTCCAGTTGGAAAGGGACCTGCATTCTCTAGTCCAGCAGCCTTAGGTAATTAAAGAAAGTGAATTGCAGTAAGACCGGAGGAAAGTCCTTGTATGGACTGAAAACTGGATAAAGGATGGTAAAGAAAGAGTAAGGGTTAATGGGCACTTCTCAGGATGGAGAAGTCAGCAGTAAAGTCCCCCAGGAATAGGTCCTTGGATCAGTTTCATTCAGTATCTTCATCAGTGAGCTGGAGAGGGGAAAGAACAGTGAAATCTTCACATTTGCAGGTGACATTAACTGATTTTCTGTCACTCTTTTCAGGGTAGATAAATGATCTAATTAAAAATGATATAATCCCTACCTACATGATATTGAGCTCAGAACTGAGGTGCTGAACTCCTGAATTCAGGAGAGAGATCTTGGAGTCATTGCGGTAACTTCTCTGAAATCATGAGTTCAAGGTGCTTGAGCAGCAAAAAGAGAACCCCAAGGAAAGTACTGAGTACCAAAGAGAGAGATGACATTTTGTCACCATACAAAGCTGTGATGCACCCACATGTGCAGTACTATGTGCAGTTCTGGCTTCCACATCTCAAGAAGTGGGCAATGGAATTAAAGAAGATACAGAGAAGGTCAATCAAAGTGCTTGTGATGATGGAGAGACAGCCTTGTGAGGAGAGACTAAAAAAGCTGATATTCTTCAGCTTGGAGAGAAAGGTGATAGGGACAGAGAGGAAGGTGAGGGGACATGTGATAAAGGGTTACAAAATCACAGATGTGGGGGATTAGCTAAATCTTACTAGTATCAGAAAGCTCAGAAAGGAATTAGGGAACTTCAGGGACAGGATGTGCATTAAAGGCTACCAGAGTAACTATATGTGAGGGTAACCTCTAAAATCTCTACAACAGGGGATGCTGGAGCTGTACAAGGAGAATGCATTGCCAGCAGTTGTTGCCAAATATATATGCTCCCCCCAAAGAGCTTTTCCTTTTGTCGTTATCCCCACTGGCATCTCCATTGTGGGCCAGGCACTAGCCAACTCCCCCTCCCCCCAATCTTCCCAGGGAGAAAGATCTAATGGAAAAATAAATAAAGGAGGAAAACCCCCAAAACTGTTTGGGGATGCAAAACCAACTCATGGCACAACAGCTAAAATATGAGATGGGGTATGAGGTCAGAGTATCCATGATATATAGGTAGGGAAGTGGAGGAAAGGGAGGAAAGCACCTGAGTGTGCCTGCAGCTCCCTGCAGAGCTCCAGGGATAAAAAAATGGAAACAGTTGCCATAACACCCCAGTCTCCCTCTTCTTTTTCCTGCTGTCAGAGACACAATACCAGGCTGGATGGATCATTGGTCTTACCCCAGAGGGTTTTTCTTGTGTTTGAATGGTCTTTTATTGGAGGCATTCTTGGCCATCCAAGTATTCAAGAGAAAGAGTTGTGACAGGTTCTGTAAAGGCTTACTGTATAATTTGTTTCTGTGTTAAAAAAAAACTTTAAAGCACAGTCTCATTTTCCAGCTGAAGGAAAAGTATAGGGCAATGGACCAGTAATACATGGGAGAAACTGCAAAAGGAAATGTTTAGGATGGATATAAGAATGTAAAGCGGTGTCTTACATAAATCAGGGCTTTTTAAACCTTTTTGATTTCCAGAGTAGGTGTATGGCAAATTTAACCTACTTAGAACAAGTTTGCTGCTTTGAATTTCCTTTTGCAGATCCCTCAGTTCTCTCTGAGTTCCACAGACCACAGGTTGATAACTGCTACAGGAAAGATCCCATCTTGGAAGTTACCGATTTCTGGATTCTTTCTGCAAAGTAAGAGCAAATCTGCCTGGAGACTGACCAGATTATAATGCCAATGATCACGCTATAATAACATTTCTTTTGTAGAGCTGAGTAATTGTACAGCACACAGCTGAATTTGGGGCTTAAGTTTTTAGGCAGATGCTCATCTGTTTAGAAAAGCAGAGGACAGGCTTCAAATACCACATGGGATCTTCCCCCCTGGTACATCTGTTCAGCTCAGACTTAAAACGTCATTGTTGTCACAAAACCAAAACAAAATCCTAGACAATGAGGTTTGCACGTCAGGAAGTAGGTTTGTGTTCTTGTTTCACCAGGGCCTAATAAGGATAACCATGCTTATCCTTCTGTGTGAGCCTAGGTGCTACTGTACTGAAATAATGAACACATCTGTTTCCCTTTCTCTCCTACCAGTCAAATGCCACATGGTGAAACGGATCTTCAGCTACGATAAATCAACACAGGACTGTGAAAGAAAATCCCTTTTACAGGGAGTGAGGATTTGGTGCTGCGTTTTGTATGTGAGAAATAAATGAACTTGAGATTTTAAAAGAAAAGACTCAACAAACTCTATATAATAGAATAATAGAAGATTGCTTGAGAGCATTTGGTGAAGAGAAGGATTAGATAATAATTTGACTTTAAAACTAAATTATATAATTTACATGTCACATCAATTATTTTACATCACTCAGTTTCCCCTGACTAGAGTTAATTGGGCCCTATATGCAATCTTTTACACTTTATAATTTGAAATTAAGACCTTTTAAAAGGGACAATGCCTCATTGCTAGAACAAAACTTTCCAAAATATCGTGATCCTGATTCCCATCTGTGTCACCCTCCTGTAGCTACTTTTGGCCTTACAGAACTTGATGATGTTAATCTGGTAAAACATTGTACCTTCTTTGTGTAAATGTTGGTGTCCCCACCAAGATAAGATGGTAAAATCAGCTCCAGTGAGCCCATTTTCTTCTGTTATTCATTGAAAAGTGCACACACACATGCACATGTGTGTATGCGTACACTTGTAACTGATACAGGACAACTTCTGAGCACTGAAGTCAACATTATAGATTGGAGGGGAGTGAATTTTGGTTTTCCTTCTATGCTTGCTGCTCCAATTCTTCTCTTAGCTCTTTATTTCCTTTCTTTCAATCATTTTTATTTTCATTCTCTTTGATTTATTTCTTTTTCTTTCTCCATAGCTATCCCACTCTTACCCCTTTAATATTCCAGTTGTTCAGCATTGTCTTTAAAATGGCCAATATACTCACTATTGTATCTCAAACCAATTTCATTTAGGACCCAACTGTGATCACCACTGAAGCTGAACTCTCCCTTGCCTTATGAGGGCTAACAAAAAGAGCACGAGTCTGCATGACTAAAGGTACCGTAATCCGGACCTTTGTGTTTAAACAATTCCTCTTTTGGGGTTAATTCATTTATCATTTGAATTGTAATTTGTGTGAGAAATTTTTATGGAAGGTAAATGGGTAAAACATGAAGGATGACTGCTTCAGAGAGCTAATTGTTCGCAGCCCTCACCTTTGTTTCATACATCAGCGTGCACCTTTTGTAATTAAATATGTGAAATTCCTTTGAAAATAACAAGCTTTTACAGGAGCTTGAATGCAATTCATGGGCCTGAGGCAGGCTGATACACAGGGGCTGGAACAGAACTGGCTAGTCTGTGCCTCTTGAGCTGCATGTGGCTCTCTAACTATTTAAGGACCACTCCTGTGCTGGCTGGCATGGGGGCTGTGGCATAATCCCTGCTCTCAGAAGCAGTGAGTCAGCGAGAGCCTCTGAGGCTCCAGTATCAGTGGATTTCCCTGGCCTCTGCCTGTTGCCTAGCTGAGCCCCGTTCCTCAGCAAGCTCTGCAAGGCTGCATCATCACCAGCCTCTCTGATCCGTTACCATAGCCTCACTGCTCTGGGACAGGAGGCTTTCAACACAGTGAGGTTTTTTTTGATGAGGCATTCAGAGGGCTGAGGAGATCAGACGTTCAGGGAAAAGACTGAGATAACTTGGTAAGTTATGTTTTAAAATTAGATCTTTTCCTCAACCACAGTAAATTTTTCCTGAGCCATATGATCCTGAAATTACCAATACAAATGGGAATACAATTAATAGTGGCACCATATCTTTATAGGGAGCATCACATTTTTGTGCCAGGAAGGCATACCTTTTATTCTATTAAACTGAGCAAAAGTCTTCTCCTGGGCCTCATCTGCTCTGTATGGTGCCATCTCTTCAGGAATACATCATCATCAGAGTGCTTTGTCCCAGTGATGTATTACACTAATACATCTGTTGCTTTAATGATATATTAGTGTAATACCTTATCGGAGTGATGCATACCAATGATCTATTACTCAAAAGGTGGTGCCATTCAGGAATGAAAGAATTCACAGCCATATTCAGTATAATTATGCAGATAAAAGCCAACATACATTACACTGGAAGCTGCTTTCATGGAACCAAGAAAACCAGTATTATGCTAGCCTGTTCAGTGCCATTTTCTAGTGCCATCGCACTAAATTTGTAATGCTGAGGTTGTTACATCTCTTTTAAACCTGTTAAATATACTAAGAGCAACTACCATTAACCTTGGGTCACTGTGAAGCAGACTGTATCCAGTTACATTATTTTTACTATATAGTAGTACAGTACTTACTTACCCGTAACCATATGAAACCAAGTCACATTAACCTCCAGATAGTCTGAAGAACATATCATATCTCATTATAATAATCTGGGCTTCATCCTTTGCTTGACTTTAATTACTGTCCATTCTCAAACATTTTTGATTACATGACAGTTGAACTTCAGCCTGTCATTAACTGGAGGCCTCTCTAATATGAACCTTCATTTTCTTTACCGTTACTTTTTTTTTTCATTACTTCAGCCATTGAAAAACAGATGAAGTTGGTCTCATTTACATTGTTTTGTGCAGTATGTTAATTAAACATTTCAAAACACCATCCAGAGATTGAGGCAGAAAAATAAAATAAAATTCTACGTTCTATTTTTTTAAACTTTTACTGTAAAGAAGGGTAAAAAAATGTAAGCCAATGCTATAAAAATCTCAGAGCTTTTTCCTCTCTGATTTAACTTCCTCTCACTAATTGGACCCAACCAGAAGAGAATCAGAACCACATTTTGTCTTGTGTAGTAATTTAACAGAGGTATAAAATATTGATTAGCTTATTTACGTTTTCTTTAAATATGCTTTACAGCGAAGTGTGAAGAGTGTTGCTTGGCAGAACACTTAAGACTTCCAAATTATTTCAGCTCATCAGAGCAGGGGAAGGTGTGAAGGTACCTCTAGAATTTATGCCAAATAATCCAGCACAAAACAATTAGTAACTTACACACTGACAGGAATGAGGGAGAAAAGGCCAGGCAAAGTATTTATAGTATGTAAATACTGGACATTTTTTTCCTCTTTGCTTTTTCTTCTGTTATCCTCAGCTTTGTTGCTAGTGACAGGTATCATTTTAATTTGCAGAGAAGGCTGCTAAAGCAACTTCCAGGGATGTATTTAGTGAGGTGGTAAACTGAACTCCCAGAAGCTGTAATCGGGAATACATTATGATGGATGCAGAACATCCTACTCTTCGCATTCCTGCTCCTCCAAGGTCACTCAGCTGCCCTTTGACCTTCCCGTTTGCAAACTGCTGACCCAGGTCTTTCTCCTGCCCGGCTGGGGGATGAAGCAGCAGAAGCCGGCTTCGTAACAACGAGCCGCAAGCGAACTGTTCCTACCGGCAGCGCTACCCTGAGCAGCAGGACCGGTTTGTGCGGGTGTCGTGGAACGGTGAAAGCAGAAGGTGGCGTAACAGGGCACGGCAGAGGGTGAGGTCTGGCTGTGCGGATGGGGCAGCGCAGAACTGCTGGGGCAGTGCCGCTGGAGCACAAGCCGCAGGACCTGAGAGGAGATTGCTATAGCTTAGTGTCCCACTCATCATCCTGTGAAGGGCTTGTTTGGGTTGGGTTGGTTGTGGGGTTTTTTTTTTTCTTTTTATACTATAATCTCGTTGATAATCTGGGAATTCATGGGTGAGGCTGTGCCACCTGATCTCTGTCAGAGGTGGAAGCAGCCTGCTAGTACAGCAATGCAGGATCGATGGCTGCAGTGAGGGGAGGGTCCTTCAGCAAGACACTGTGACAGATTTATTCTGAGCAAGATCTCTCCAAGTTACCTAATAGCTTTTTTTTGGGTGGGGGGGGAGCATCCTCTTTATCTGGCCTCAGAAACCCCAAATCTCAGCAGGACTGACCTCCGGGGTCAGGCTAGAAATCAATATTTTACCTGAAAGTGTAATTGCTCAAGTCACTGTACTAGGGAATTTGCAACCTTTCCTGCTCTTCTTATCTGAGGAAACTGGTTGTTTCACCAAGTATTTACCAGGACTCAATCAGTCTGAAAAACAACTAGATCTGGCAGCTGAAGTTTCTCTAGTATTGGCCTCCTGGTTATGGTGGGTCTAGTACATTCCTCGTGGAAGTCTGATCTATGATCTGTCTAATAAAGCCTTCCAAACCATTATTAGCAAACACAGTAACTGCTAATTCTGATAAACTGCAGGTGAGCAAACAGACCTTTGTGTAACTTGCCTTGTGTGCTGAGCAATCGGAAGGGGTGGATTTGGCATGGGAAGAGAGACTAGCAGGTGGGCTTCTCATACTGTTGCTCTTCTTATGTACATACTTACAGGGCTTATGCAATAACACAGGCGTTAACAGCTCATGATATGTCATATATTTAGGTCACACCAGTGTAGTAAGGTAGGGGGTATGTTAGTCTTTTCTTAAGAGATGGAGATCTGTGCGGTGAGGGAGAATAGAGTGAAGTGCTTAATAGTGTACGACTGCCTAGGGGACTGCAGGCAAAGTGTGTGGTCCTCCCCAGCGTGGCTGTAGTGGCCATTCAGTCATAGGCAGCCCTTGTTTTCTGCTTCAGAGGGGCAGTTTGTGCGGTCCTTGGGAACCCATCTGAATGATGAGTGACTTTCGGGTTTTGTTTTTCTGAGTTCATTTTAGCAACATCTGTTGTCCAATCTTGTTCACTGTGTGCTACACAAACCCTTTGGCTAGTGTGGTGCAGGAAAGGAGGAATGATAGACAAGGTGGGTGGCAATTGCTTATATTTGCTCAAAGTGTACTGCCACTGACTGTCAAACCATGCCACGTTAGCAGGCTGTGTGGAGTTGTGTATGATAGCTTAGGACCCAGCACTCCTGCTCGTTAAGTAGCATTCCTTGTAGTTAAATGAATGACAATACTAATTGATTTAAATTTTAAGACTTTGAGTTTGCCTTCAAGCTAGGTTTAGCTACCTACAAATTTGATGTTTTGGGCTAAATCAAACCAGTTCCCTCTTTCTCTGGAGAGGACGAGGCTTCTCCAGAGAAATTCATCCTGCCACAGAATGGGGAACAATTAGCAACTGGTAGTGCTTAACTCTGTCTTTTGGACTACAAGTAACCTAGAAATCTAGGTTACATTACATTAAATGACAAAATTTATTTACCATAGCAAAGATTGGCAAAATTTGCATTTGCTATCTACTGCCTAAAACTCCCCATGGCTGGTATCTTTCATTAATTTCAAAGAGCTTTGAAACAAAACACTACTGCATGTCTGAAACTCTGTCAACAACAAAGTGGCTGTATTAGCTGGAATTAGTTTGAGAGGGGAGAACTGTGGTGTCACACCACCTCTGACAGCCTACCTGTGTTCCTCTGGTACAGACTGCTAGCTACATGGCACAGTCCCAGGTAAAGCTTAGTACATCACCCTATGGGTTTTGTTTTTTAAAAACAGAAAAAAAAACAACCCTCTGAAACTTAAAAAAATAAGATTGCCAATCTAAACTGGAAAATGGTAAGGCAGAAAGCAAAATCAACAGACAAGAGGAAGGAAGAGGGGTGCCAGGGCATCAGAAATGGCCTTGACTTAAGGCAACCACTTAATCTGGATCAGGAGTAGCTAGCTGAGTTTGCCTGACTGTGTTTTAACACCTGGACTGCAAAATGCAGCAGCTAAGGTGAAGGTATATGATTAATTCTGCTGGCTCTGTTAGGGGAAAATTGACTTCTGGCAGAGGGATGGGAAAAGCCGTTGGGGGCAGTAAAGTGGCTCAGGCCTTGGAACAATTTCCTTTGGTGCATGAGAGCTAGAATCATTAGCCTCCACAAGCAAAACCCCTGCTACTAGCAGATCAGTGAAGATTTTGGCATTGATTGAATTGGGACCAGGGTTTCACTGTAATTACTAATTATGGCAAACGGGCAACAGTTGTGCTGCTGCTTAGAGCTGAACCGTTTGCTCCTGGGTTTTTTTTTGCCAATGATAGAAGTTGGTTCCTTCTCTCTCCCAGCTTCTCAGCATGGGAAGCAAGGCTCATAAATCCCTATGCTACTTGAGTTAAAACGTGTGACTGAAAGAGGAAGATTTGGCTGATGAGGATAGATGCATGGAAGGAGTGTTCAAGCAAATGAATGGTGAGTTCTGCTTTACTTTCCGGGCCCTCAGGCACTGCTTGCTGACCTAAGTGCATTAAATAACTGCATAAAATATTTGTGGATTACCTCTCAGTTACAGTAGAAAAACCTGATTTTAAAAAATTGAAGAAAAAGCAAAGAAGAAAAAGAAAGGACTTGTAGCAGAAAAGGGCCTTCCTGTAAAATGCTGGTACTATGTCACTGGCAGTACAGGCATTCTCATCTCATGTTGACATGATAGCTATTTCTGTTTATAGATACTTCTTTGGGATTTTTTTTAAAAGAATAGCTCTCTTCTGTTTCCAATCTAGCTGGTCTCTAGAGAGCTGTGATAGTAAAAGATATATGAGCCTGGAAAACAAGTTCACAGAACCGGTGGCTTCATCAGGACAATTGAAAAGAAACTTAAAATTTGAGGTTATGCCTATTAAGAAGTCTGATGAAAAGCTGGGTTTCATTTGGAAAAAACACTGGGGAAAGTGTGCAGAGCACTGTTGATTTATCAAAACTTAGTTTTCTCTAGCAGCATTGATGTAGCTGACCTGCTGATATACCCCCAAATCAAGTTATTGGGGTACTGGCTAATGGTCCTGTTTTCTAAAGCAGAACAGGAACCTATTTGGTAGGACTTCAGCATCAGGATTCAATTCACATTTTTCCCTAACACCCCCTCCTGGGGGGAATAAAAAAAGCTGAGGTGTTCCACAAAAGGAGAGGGAAAATAATACTTTGATCAGCTGCACCTTGTAAGGCTTGGTCACTGAATAAACAGCCTGATTGGCACCTGAATCTGTTTTGGAGTGACAGCTGGCATGCATTATTTTCTGGCCTGCCCTGTCTCCTTTGGAAGGAAACTTGTGCATGGAGAGGCAGAGAGACTGTGACCAGGAGGGCTTCCTTGCAGTGAAGCTGCAGTCTGATGGGAAGGTAGCTGAAGACTAACAGTGAAGTCCTGTTGTTTTAGCTCCTTAGTGTTCTTCCTAAATCTTCACAGGAAGTTTCCATCAAACACCTAGGAAAGGTCCTTAGTATTTCTGCAAAGAGAAATAAAGCTGATTTATTGAAACTGGGGGAGGGGGAAAGATACAGTGTATTGCTCTACCCTTCTGTCTGCCCAGACCATGCTCTGGGGATAGTGTTCAGCAGTTGTTTGCTCCTCCCTCAAAAAACAAAACCAAAAGACTGAATCTACCCTCCCCCTCAACCTAAACCTTACCTACATCTAAAACTGCAATTAGGAAGAAAAAGGCCTCAGCTCTCATGTGGTTTTGGAAGCACCTAAGCTTAGTTTCCACCTTAAAAATTGTCCAGATTCAAAGTGACACTGAACCATCACACACAGTTTAACCACTGATGGTAGCTTGGCCTGATCTGCATCAAGAACATGCCCACCACCCTCTGTTGATGGAGGCAGTGGTAAGGGATTGGGCTGCTCAGAAAAGGCATCACTAACTATTGTTTTCTTCCAGATCAAAGGAGTGGAGGAAAAGTGAAGAAGATAAATGAAGAGCTGATAACATACCCTCATCCGTACTGCAGACCACTGGTTAGTGAACTACAGGATACAGGTGAGTTAAGTTCAGTTTCTTTCTTAAAAGTACTGGTTCTAACCCATAATTTCCACTTACTTTATAAAGCATGCCTGTATTACCTGATACTTGCCTATGTGGGATGGGGAAACTTGCTGAGAAAAATGCATAAGCAGCTAGTAAGAGTAAAATCCACTTTCTACTTGCCCTAGGCAGCTTCTCAGTGTGTTGGTGGTCACAGATCTGGTTCAGAGGCACTTACGGTCATGAGCTATGTAAGGACCTCAGTGGTTTAATACAATTCTGGATTTTGCCCCATAGGTGAGACTAAAAAGACACCATTAAAAAAACCCCAAACACAAACATTTTGAGTATTGTGATGCTCTTTCTCACATTCAAGGAACTGAAACCTGTGTTGAGCTTTGGAATTCCTTGAACAAACAATATGCCCTGAGTCCCAATCAAGCCACTATTCAGCTGTCTAGCAGTAGGATAAAGGCAAGCCAGAGGGTCCCCATTTGGCTTCAATGGGCCCAGGTAATGCAAAGTTTGCAACAGATAGGGCATAAAATAAGGGGGATCACTGCTAATGACAAGCATGGAGAGTGGCATTGTCTTGGGTGATTAACTAACACACGTGTAGTATTTAGTGTGCTTGTGATGGTGTGTTCTGTGAGCCTGCTGTGGTTCTAACACTCAACATTGTGAGTTGCCTGCGGGCAGTAACAGTGAGTGACGTGACTGTTGTGGGTGGTAATACTGAATTCCCTGACTGTTGTGTTGGCAGTAGCATATTTTGTGAATCTCTTGTGGCTGTAATCTCTTGTGGCATCAGGAAAGCCAATGGCATCCTGGCTTGTATTAAAAATAGTGTGGCCAGTAGGTCTGGGGAGGTGATTGTGCCCCTGTACTCGGCATTGGTGAGGCTGCAGCTCGAGTGCTGGGTCCAGTTCTGGGCTCCTCACCATAAGGAGGACATGGAGGTCCTGGAGCGAGTCCAGAGAAGGGCAGCCAGGCTGGGGAAGGGGCTGGAGGGCAAATCCTATGAGCAGCAGCTGAGGGAGCTGGGGGTGTTCAGGCTGGAGAAGAAGAGGCTGAGGGGAGACCATCTGACCACTTACAATTACCTGAAAGGAGGGTGTAGAGAGGTGGGCGATGGTCTCTTCAGCCAGGGGACAGGAGATGGGACAAGGGGAAATGGCACAAAGCTGCACCAGCGCAGGGTCAGAGCAGATGTTAGGAAAAAATTTTTCACTGAAAGTTGTGAGGGCCTGGAACAGGCTGCCCAGGGAGGGGGCTGAGTCACCATCCCTGGATGTATTTAAAAGATGGGTAGATGAAGTACTTAGGGATATGGTTTAGCATGGGACAGGAATGGTTGGACTTGATGATCTTCAAAGGTCTTTTCCAGCCTTGTGATTCTGTAATAAGCATGGTTGTACCTCTAAACAGCAATGGTGCATTTCTCCCTTGTCTCCATGAAACCTGCAGTAGTGACATATTGAATGCACATGGCTTAATTCTTACTATTTTATTTTTAAAACCCTGCACTCAAGTGTCTTTCCATCACACTGAAAGTGTCTTTCCATCACACATCCAGCACTGAAAACGTGGCTTTTGGATCCAGGATCAGTTGGCACATTCAGAATAACTCCTTTATTTCTAGTATGCTTCCTCCAATTCAGAACTTTAAAACCCCACTGGTTTAGGATTGTTCTCACTAGCGCAGGCTGTTGAGTTCCAGTTGGCATAATGAGATAGCTGACTGCATGCTTGTCTCATCTTTGGCACATCTGAAGCTAAACAAAAGGTATTTTAGTCTAACATGCTGTACTTGGCGTTGTAACAGTCTAAGAGGGTGTGCAAGAGCAGTTGGGGAAGCTCAGCTGATGAGCAGCAATTTATTAAACCACAGTCATTTACCATGTGGGATTATCTCTGTCATAATTTTTGTGTCTAATTCCTTCCCTGATGCTGCTATGGAGTGTGTGCATTTTAACAGCAGTTGCTCTCTGTGCTTTCCTGGTGGATAGTAACCTTTGTGAATACCTTGTGAAGAAAGCTCTGGCATAGAAATTCAACTCTGAAATAAGTGTCCTGGCACTGCAGTGGTTAACAGCTTTAGCATTTCCATGTTTTACTGGCTTGAGATTAATGGGTGAAATTCATAACCCCTCTAGAGGAGCCTCATTTGCATCTTCTCTGTTAATTCACATCTTCTGTGTTAAAAAAGGAGCAGTTCCACAGCTAAACCCACATGAAAACAGCCCGAGTGAAAGCCACTGCTTAAGGCTGGTGGCAAATCTTCCGTGATACCAGCTTGGAGAAGCTTGGGGAGGGTGAGGGGGGAAGGCTGTTAAGGGGCAGACAACAGCTTTGGTTCCCTAGTACTTCATCTGGTAGTGTGGGGAGGCTTTAAAAGTCCAGGTGGACACGCTGTTCTACTATGTTGTTTTCTTTAAAACTACACCATGAGTAGCACTGTTTTAATTAAGGAAAAAGTTGGCTGCTAAACAGAGCATCTTTGAGCACATGGTGAGGCACAAATTGAGCCACACAAACTACCAAGGGGCTTGGGTTATTTTTAAGAGGGCACTGACGAATTCTTCTGAGCTGGGGGGTTTGGGTTTGGGTTTTTTCCACTTGATTATTTTGCTAATTTACTCAAAAGCTGACAGTACTGCAGTTTCCACAAGATGGTAGCTAAAGGCCTGCCTGGAACTTTGCTTTTCCTTTATTTTTAGTGAACTTTAAGGAGCAGCAATAGCAACGTAAGGGGTGTGTGTGTTACCTGTGTTGCCAGGGGACCTCTTTTTCTTTTACAATGGCACTTTTCCTTTAAACACAAAGGAAATGTCTCCTTTGAGCGAAGCACGGGTCCACCAAACCCACGTTAAGGATCTCCCGTAAAACCAGCAGCCAGGAAAGCTGCAGTTAGGGCGCGAATCGCCCCGATAACCTCTCGTATCGCGACAGAACGGAGCGCATCCTTAACTCTTCCAGCGCTGCCTGGTGCGCAGGCTAACGAGGTGATGCTGCACGGGAAGGAGGTGATGCCGCCTCCTCACCCACCACCCAGCCGGCCCCGTTGGATGCGCCTCCGCTTTAGCTCCGCCGCCCGGGGAGGGCACAGGGCGATGTCGCGGCCTTCCGGGGGCCGGGCCGCGCTCAGGAAGCGCCTGGACGGGCTCGGCGCCGGCGGCTGGTACCCCCCGCCGGTACCCCCGGCGGCGGGGACCCGGGGAAGGGAACGGAGGGGAGGGGAGAGGGAAAGGGAAGGGACGCCCGCCCGCCTGCCCGCCGCCACCCCGCCGCCACCCCGCTCTTAAAGGCGAAGGTGGGAGCTCCTCCCTGGGGGAGGCGGGGGGCTGCCGTGCCAGAAGGGCTCCCCTCAAGCCCCCCCGGGCCTGGAGAAGGGACCCGAGAGCCCAAGGAGCGCTGTGGAAGAGCCGGCCCCGCTGGAGGTGCGCGGTCTCTTCTCACCTGGTGCCGGTTTCCTTCTGTTCAGATGCACCAGGGAAGGTGTGGTGGGTATGGGAAGGAAGCTGTGGCTTGGGCTGATCTGAATGGGGAGGTTGTCCTTGCTTAGGAAGATGTAAAAATCACTTAAATTCCTGCGGGATTTTTATGCCTGTGCCTGTAAATAAGTCACTATCTTATCTTCAGTATTCTTAACCTTATCGCTGGGAAACAAGTATTGGCCTGTAACCTAATCTTTCTGTATTGGTGACTTTGTCATCCTCTGCATATTGACACAGCCTTTTCCCTCAGCACACTTTCTCCCTTTTGTGAGAAGGATTTTGAACACAAGTTAGGATGTTACCTGCCTTGAAGGACAGGTGAGCAAGCCCTGAAGAGCTTCCTGGGTCTTGGATGTGGCTTTGCTCCAAGTGCCTGATAGCATAGCTGCCTCAGTGGGTTCTGAGGAGCCCTTGGGGCAGAGCTCCAAAGGCTAAGGCCCTGAAGGTTTCTTTAATTATGTTTTTCCCCACTCCTAACTGTGGCATAACCACTTTACCATTGTGTTTATAAGATGACTTTACTGTGCAGGTTGTACAGGGAGCAGCTAAAAAGACTAAGACATCGAGTAGTATAGGAAACCTTGGTGGCCACAGTGTCACTGAGATAATGAAGAGACTTTAATGGGGCCTGGAGATGAACAATTTGTCAGTTTGAAAAGTATAGGCAGCCCATTTTGAAAGACACTGGACGGATAAGCCTTCGTACTACACAGGGTTGTTGGAGGCACAGCAATTCGGAGGTGGGAAAGATTTTGGTAAGGATGGTTGATTGTTAGCAACACCAAATTAAGCTAGAAGCTTTGAATTAGGATGGTTGATCAGAGGAAGAATGTAAAGTTTAGATGTTCATGTAGATTATAAGAATGTTCTGGGGCAGAGTAAAGAGGGGGATGTGCCTCAGTTGTTAAAAATGAAGTGGGAGAAATGGGGAGGGGTTAAGAACTGTATAAGGCAACAAACAGTTAAGAGGTAACTTGGGGAAGAGAGAAGGCCCCTAAATTTAAAAGGTTTATAAGGCAGATATTATCCCTGATTACACGATGGGGTCACAATTTCAGTCAGCTGAAATGTTTCAGCTGTCAAGCCACAAGGTCTTAAGACTTTCCTTGCCACATAAAATACCGTAATCTTTTTAGCATCATCTGAGTTTTTTGGAGGGTTTGTGGGTGATGTTTCATTTTGGGGTTTTGTTTTGTATTTTGGAACTTGGGTATCGAGCCCCAGGTAACTTGTTGGACTTTATTCTTGTCAATATTAAGTAGGCACAGAGAGCATAGAGCAGGGCCTTTGGTAAAAGACCACGTGTTGTGAACGCCTCCAACGACGTCAGCAGTGGAAGGTGAGAGTCTTCATAGTTTTATGTTTTCCAATGAAGAGTTTGATGAGCTGTCAACATCTTTAATAAATTGATTAAAAGCTATGGAAGGGAGGGAAGTAGGTGGGAGTCAGGCTTGACCCAGCTTCCTTGATTATCATACCCAGTTGGGCAGTTGAAGTAATTATGACTGATGTAGTGTCACAGATGTAAGGACTGGAGGGTTGTCTGGATTGCTGATAAGCCCTGAACAGGAGAGTTCCCATTGTATTTTCTGCATTACTCTTCTCCACTGAGCAGACTTTCTTTTTCCAAACTAGAAGATCAGAAAGATGTTCCACACAGTTTCTTCCATACTGTTTATTCCTAATTTCGTCTCCACTGCAGTACTTTCTCCAGTGCTGTTTCCTCTTGGAAAGTACCTCCTTGTCCCTCTTCTCAACTGTTTTGTTACTCAGCTGATGGTTTAAAAGCCACTTCTTCCCTCCCCTCGCCCCTGACATGTAAATGAAAGCAGCCCTGTACAACCCTCCTGAGTTGACTTGATACAGCCCCTGGTAGGGTTCATGAGGCAACCAAAATGTCTTTGTTTCTGATAACCACTGTTCTTGGCACTTTAGGGTAGAGGCCACCTAATGTAATGTTTTTTTTTTTTGAGACTAAGAATGGTTACTTGTTTTCTCATTACTTGCTATTCAATACATTGCCATGAACAAAATCTCCCAACTACAATAAAGATTTCCAAGAAATCCCAACTAAGATGTCTTAAGTCTGATAGGTCTGGAACAAGTCAACTGCCTTGCTGGACCCCTTCTCTAACAATCATTCACTTTGATCTTTTTCTCTCTCCTTTTATCCTCTGCTTGATGACCTTCCCAAGATTATGTGGGATACTGAAGGACATTGAGGTCCTCAAACAAGTGCAGAGAAGGGCAACCAGGCTGGGGAAGGGGCTGGAAGGCAAATCTTATGAGGAGCAGCTGAGGGAGCTGGAGCTGTTTAGCTTGGAGAAGAGGAGGCTGAGGGGAGACCTTATCACCACCTACAACTACCTGGAGGGAGGTTGTAGAGAGTTGGGAGATGGTCTCTTCAGCCAGGTGACATTAGATGGGACAATGGGAAATGGCATAAAGCTGCACCAGGGCAGGTTTAGATTGGATATTAGAAACAATTTTTTTACTGAAAGAGTTGTCAGGGCCTGGAACAGGCTGCCCAGGGAGGGGATTGAGTCACCTTCCCTGGATGTGTTCAAAAAAAGGGTAGATGAGGTACTTAGGGATGTGGTTTAGCATGGGACAGGAATGGTTGGACTTGATGATCTTCAAAGGTCTTTTCCAACCTTGTGATTCTGTGATCTGTAACTTCTCTGGCCAGGCAGGGCATACTTACTGTTCAGTTTCCTGGCAGCTTCCATAGATTTGGCTCATGCAAAACCCTCCCTGTGTAGGAACTATGGAAAAAGTATTCCTCCCTTTGCTTCCAGAGCACTTCAGCTTCTCCCTTCCCCATTTTCTTCTATAATACAAAAATGTGGGGACTTTGTGGGACATACACAAGGGAATTAACAGATTCACTCAAATTCTTTCGAGTATATTCTTCCATTTTCAAACCTTCGATTTTTCATCCATACAGCTGTTTTTTTTAAAGAGGGAAGTGTCCAGAGGAGCAACAGAACCCCTGCCCCACGACTCCTTTGCTTCGTTGCTCCAGTTGGGGGGTGGAGAGGTGTGGGAGAGTGTCTTGTGTGGGACCGTTACTCCCTCTGCAGGCAAGAGCTCGCCACTCTGACGAGATCCACCATGACCTCTGCAGTGTTGAGTGCCTTCAGTCTTGAATAACATTTGAACTCAGTCTTGAATAAGTCTTGTTGTTTCCCAGAGTACAGCAGTATCCATATCCATCCCAAAAATCTCAGTGAGAAAAAGAGTAACATGAAGTCACGTTACATGGGCACCTCATGAATTTTACCCATGAAGTAGGAGCCTTTAGGGCTGGCAGCCAACATCTATGAGGGGATATGCAAGTAAGTGATATGCTTACCAGTAAGAGAAGAGAATCTCACAGAGGAAAGATGGGTGCAGGTATGCAAGAAAAGCCATTAAATCTTGTGGCTGCATCACCTACACGTCAGGTATGTGTTGGTGATAATGATTTGCTGGGAACAGCAGCCTTAAACTTCTACATCTGGCTTTGTTATTGAACTATCATGTGCTGCTGTTGGAGGCAGAGTGCATGTCCCCAGCTGAAAGGTGGAGCTAATGATGCTTTGCAAATGTCTAAGAAAAATCTAAGGTAAAGAAAGAACCTTCCAGTGCATGCGTTTTCAAGGGGTTAAAAATAGAGTGACTTTTCTACCCATTCTGCAGTTATAGCTTCGTTTAGTTTGTAAGATTCTCCAGGGTAGGAACCACATCAAGGGAAGAAGAGTGGGGGGTTAAAACACCAATGGTTAGAGAATGTTTTCTGTTAGGCAGTAGCTCATAAAGCAGTAGGAATTTTAAAAGTATTTGGGCATTAAAGAATCCTGGATATCATAAGGGTGTTTTCAGTGAAGAGTCCTAGTAGCTTAAAAGGCAGAGTGGAATGTTTGTACCCTGTAAACTACTCCCATAAAATCAGACATGAATGCCATGTTTAGGAAACAGTAAATGCTCATGTTACAATACTTCCACAGAACAATTTATGTTGGGAGGGTCCTCTTGATCATCTAGTCCAACCTCATTGCTCAAGCAGGGTCAGCAGGTTGTTCAGGCAGCCTGTTGGGGCTCCCTCTGCCAGTGTTTGACCATCCAAACAGTCACAAAATGTCTTTTTTATTCAGGTGGAATTTTCTGGTTTGGTGTTTGGGCTTTTTAAAAAAGTTTTATTTGTGCCTGTTTCCTCTGGCCCTGTCAGTGGTTACTGCTGAGAAGAATCTGGCTCCTTCAACTTCATGCCTGCCTGTTGGATGTTTTTACAGATGGGTAAGATCCCCCTTGAGCCTTCTCTTGTGCAGGCAGGCCAGGCTCAGCTCTTTCAGCCTCTCCTCACAGGAATGGACTCTTTCAGCCCATCTTTGTGGCTCTGTGCTGGACCTGCTCCAGTCAGAGCAGATCTCCCTTGCACCAGGGAGCCCAGAATGAAACATGACGCTCCAGATGCAGCAGTGCTGAGTAGAGGTGCAGAATCACCTCCCCAGACCTGCTATCAACAACCTTCCTAATGTTGGCCTTCTTGGCTACAAGGGTGCCTTGCAGGCCTGCAGTGAGGTTGCTGTCTGCCAGGATCCCAAAGTACCTCTTGGCAAAGCTGCTTCCCAGCTGGTAGACCCCTGGGATATGCTGATGCTTTGGGTTATTCCTCCCTGGATGCCAGACTTTGCATTACCCCTTTTGAACTTCATGAGGTTCTTCTCAGCCCACTTCTCTAGCCTGCCAAGGCAGTACTTCTGAAAGGTGACACAACTATCTGGTGTATCAGCTACTCCTTCCAGGTTTACATCATCTGCAAACTTGTTGAGGGCACATCCAGCTTTCTTCTTAAGGGTGCATTCCTTGGCTGGAAATGTAAGCTGCTTCTCTTTAGGCATTGCCTCTTCTTCCTAGTCAGGAAGTTTTGTTCTACTCTGGGTGACTTGTTTTACTACTGTTAAGCTACTTCTGGAAAAATAATTTGCATCTTACTATAAACTGTGCTCTTGAAAATACTGGGAGGCTTTAGTTGTTGCTGAAAGGTGGGGACTAGAAACAGTATTTTCATCAGGCCCTGTCAGCAGGGTTTGAGGAGACCAGACTTTATACTTAGTATCTCAAAAGACAAATAATCTTTTCCTCTGTGCTGCTCAGTAAGTGGGGAAGTGCCAAGGCAAGAAGATATTCCCTACAGGAGAGGACTGGCCACATGACTGCATGCTCAGCAGGCAGCAGTGACAACAGCAGGCTGAGTTGCAGCCCAAACCCTTCTGCCTGCCAGTAGGTGAGGGCCGATTACTGAGGACATTCAGCATGGTGAAGTACAGCTGAATGCCAGGTGAAATTCGTCACACCAGGCAGGTGAAGTCTGCTAGAAGCTTGATCTCCACATACTCCTCCCCTCCTTTACCTTAATGTGTTTCTTTTCTCTGGGAACAAAAGATCCCAGTGCCACCATGTTTTCTTGTCTCCCAGTTGCCCTTCTACCTCACCCTTCTCCAAGCTGTTAAAGTACTGCAAAGAGGGCACAGTTGGTGTCAGTCCTGCTGATGCCCCCTCCTGTGCCTGCTTTCCTCCTGGTGTATTTCTGGAGAGGTGCTGTGGCAGAGAGAGAGATGAGTTTGGTAAATGCACAGTCCTGGATGGTAGATGAGCTCCTTGGGATCTTGCCAGTTCTTGGGGTCCAGAGCAGTCTTGGTATTACTCCAGTGTTTTAACAGAAAACTAGCTAGTGAATTGAGAAACCAGAATTGATTTCCCTGAGGAATTTGCCACCTTGCTGGTGCTGCAGACTCTGCTGCTCAACGTGTATGTAACAAGGTGTTTAAGAACTTAGACACACTTTCATTTAGCAGACAGCTGTGGCTTAAAATGCTATTGCTTTGCTACTTAACTAAGCTGCAAGACTTCACACTGAAGCAGATGAGGAGGCCAACTGCATCCTGCTTTGCCAGTTTGGGGGTGGAAGCAGTTAGCTTCTCCAGGAGAGTGGTGATGTCTTAAACCACGGTGTGTGTTTGCTAATGAGTGTGTGCCTAAACCTTCAATTAACCCATGACTTGTTAAGCAGAAGCAAAATGACAGAGGAAATGTCCTGGGTCTCACTCTGATTAAACTGAAACCGTTCTTAGGATGGGGTAAAGCTATTGGTTTGGTTGCATTTGAATGGAGAATGGAAACTGGTGCAAAAAGATCAGGATTGGAGCAGATATTCATAATTTTTTATTTCCCTGTTTGTAACTGCAGTAGCCCTGAGCTAAGTGTTCCAGTCCCCAGTTGACTAAACAATTTTTTCTCATCAGTTCAGAAGTTGTTTAGTATTTTATGTTGTAAAATATTAATTTTTTTTTTCTATATTTAATCTGTACTGAGTAAGATGTTGCTGGTTCAGACTTGGGGGAGAATTTCTGCATTTCAAGTATCTGTAGAATTAAATCTTGTTCATAGGCTCAAGTGCAGGTTCTTTTTCCAAAATGTGCTTACAGAAAAGGGGTGTGAGAAGGTGGTATAGTGAATTGTGGAACTGAAAAGCCACCTGCACTTATGGTAAGATGAGAAGCATGAGATTCTCTTGATAAATCTGAAGAAACATCCCATAGTATTTGAGCAGCAACAAAAAGCATGCCAACACTAATGTGGACCTTTTTCTGACCTACAGACAGTGTATTTCTGGCCTGCAAAATCTGGGATTATATATTAGCATGGGTTTGAGGCTAGCAGCTTTAAGTATTGACTTTGTTTTTTTAAATTGAAATTAGGAGCTGTATCACCTTTCCTAGGGAAGCATGCTGTACTAACAGCTGGACAATATACACACCGTGGTGCTTCTGAAGTTAAGATGTTAAATTTGCATTTCAACTGGAAACATCTTGTGTTGAAATTTTTATAAAATTATTATGGCTAATTTGCTTGCCAGGATTTAGACAATATTCTGAGAAAACCAGTAGTGGTTTAGCTAAGAGATGCAGGATGGATTGATGCCTCTGCTCTGTGGCTGTGAGTTGGTAGTGAAGTTCATGAGAATCTTGGTCTTGAAGAACATACCTGATTCAGTATGATCTCAGTTCACAAGAACCAAGCTGCATGGACAGCTAAAGAGTTGGGACAGCACTGCCAGTCATTTCAAGGGTTGCAAGAAGAATTTTTATCTAGGTTGCTGTGATGGTTCACTGACTCTGGCCCTTCCATTTTAAGAAGGAAGAGGTGAAAAACTTTGGGGAAGGAGGACTTGATTGCCCTTTGCAAAAGCCACAGCCCATCTCTCACTTAGGAACCACTGGTTATTCAGCTCCACTTGGTAATTGTTTATCTGTCCCAAGGTAATCATCATCAGATAGCACCCTGGAGGTGTTCAAGGCCTGGTTGGATGGGGCCCTGGGCAACCTGGTGTAGATCCAGGCCTGGAGGTTGGTGGCCCTGCCTGTGGCAGGGGGGTTGGAGCTCTGTGATCCTTGGGGTCCCTTCCAACCCAGACCATCCTATGATTCTGTGACTTATGATCACTGTGTGGCCTTTGTGAAACTGGTTGATGGCCTCACCAGTCACTAACTTGCCATTATTTATGATTATTATAAAGCCATTACTTAATGTTACTTGTTTACAGAGCATTTGCAAACATGGAGTTGGACTTGAACCTTGTGGGTCCTTCCCAACTCAGTATTCCCTGTGATTCTGTGGATGATGGTATCCATGAGCTGTTACCCTGTGGATTTGTTCATCCCCTTGTGTTTACCTCTTAAATACTTTAGATCAAAGAGAAGTTTGTAACCAAGTCTTGTTTGTAGGATTCATTCATAGTTACTGCTGAGCATAGAAATATTGACATCAGTTAAAACAGAGGAGGACTTTAGGCCATTGAGGGTACCCCTCCAAGAGGTGTGGAAGAGAGAGGGTAACTGATGAGTCAAGCATGTCTCATGTTAGTTATTGAAGACAAAGGGGCTATAGACAAACATCTTGTATGTTCATTAGGAAATTAGTCTGCAGATAGGAGCACCACTGAAGAGAGCCCGTGGAGCCTGAATAGCTCTTGTCTGCATGCTCAGGGACACACAGCTGACCCCACCACCATTTTGGCAGGCTGCACTTTAAGCAGGAGTGGTTTAATGGTTTGGGGTCCAAGAACTGGTTAAAACAGTCCCGTTTTTCCACTTGCTATGCTTAAAAAAAAATATCTGAGCCTGGGAACAGAACTCTTCAAAGTTTCAAAGGATAAGGAAAGGATGTCAGCTCATTTTTAAGTTTCTGTTTAGCAATCTTTTCAAGTCTTTGTTTCATTCCAGAAAGATAGTTTGGATGCTGGACGCCCTGCGAAGGTTTTAAGAATGTTACATCATTTATTACTGTGTAAAATCTTATTTACTCAGTATGTTTCATTTTTCTGATATGTAAGGGAAGGAAATATTTACTTTGTTCAAAAGTGGTTTCTTAGGCTGAACTTAATTCATATGTGTAACTAGGTTTGGTGTTTGGAAGGTGCCATACAATCATTACTTATTAATAGCAGGACCTGCAGAAGCAATGAATTATTTATATTATGTTATCTGTGGAAGACTTGCAACTATTTTCTTGTGTTTGGACTAGAAATGTTCAAAAGCATGGTCAGCCGACTTGGTTCTTTCTCCTACTATACAACCAAACCTATAAGGAGAGATTCTTTTTAAAAAGGCACTAATGCTTAAGTTATCTTCCACAGACCCATGTATAAAAAACTAGAGACTGCTGTGCCTGTGATTTCAGAGTGATGGCTGGATGTCATCTGTTGACTAGGACAATGTGGGGAGTAACAATTAGCCAGGATGGATAGGAAGAACCAAGTTGTTCCTGTATAGAGCTCTTCCAGGCGTGGGATTAGAAACTCTTCAAAGCCAGGGTGTATAGTTTCTCCCTGATAATTCATTCAGCCATGGGGATTTCTTTCACTGCAGAACAGGCTTAGGGCTTGGCCCACTAAACTCTTAGGCAAACTGTTGGGATGTCTGTGGAAGCCAAGGTCACCCTCGGAGAGATTTAGTGCTGCTCTATTGCTTGCCAGTCCCCATGGCCCTTCTGAAGAGCTGTGTTCCTGTAGTGTCGTTGCTGCAGCCACCTCAACTCCCCTAAAGGGGGTTTCAAATGATGGAGGGGTGGGGGGGGGGAGAGAAACCCACACAGCATGTTGTAAATCAGTGTTGACATTGTCAGCATTAATTTATGCCAGAAATACATGAGGAATAAGGGGGGGGGGGGGGGGGGAGGGGGGAAGAGTGATGATGCAGAACACAGTATTTCCTACATCCTGCTCTCCTAAAGCACCTGAAGAAGGGCTGGCACAGCCGAGGTGGATGGTAGCACAGGGCCAGTACTCCTTCCCCTTTCTGAAGTGGCTACTTTGAGGCCTCCTGCACACGTAGGATCATTCAGCCACTCACAAAGCTGGCTTGCTTCAGCATGATTGCTATGAGAGTGTATTTTAAAAGATAATTAAGGGTTTAACACTGCAGCTCTTATTAGCAAACAAACTTCTGTTGCCAGTCCCAGGTATGTTAAAACTGCAGTTTGTGAGCAACAGTACAGAATGTTTCATTTTCACTTAATGTTACTAATGCTATACAAACCTCAAAGCCCAACAGAATCTGGAGGTCTGAAGGGCAAGATAGGACCTAAATATTCTAAAAGGATTCCAACTCTGGTAGTTTTGATCATGACTAAGTGTGTAAGGTAGCTGTTTGGATTCATCTCTGTCCCTGTTCATCTGTTATACAGGTTGGGTTTCACTTCTGGATTAAAAATAAGTATATTTCCCCATGAGCACCAAGTATTTTGGCTGTATTGTCAGATGATAGACCAGCTGAAGTTAGGAGGAGTCTTTCATCTCAACAGAAGCGTACTCTTTACATGTGGTCTTAAAACATGCATGCTAGTGAACCTGAGATTCTCGTGTATATAATGTTTTATTTGTATTTAGGGTTTGTTGGTTGTTTTTTTTTTCCTGTAGAAAAGACAATAGTGGCTTTAAAATGGGTCTGATATTATTTGAAACCATTCTAACTTGAGGTGTTGGAGAGTTTAAAAGATTTAGGTTGCAAACCTGCTGGTTTGTGTTTGTTTAAAAAATATTTTGAAGTTAGGGTAAAAAATGATGGGATGAAATGATGAGTCAAGTTGTTGCAAGAAGAAAAAAAAAATAATACTCTAACAGGTATAGATGCCAGAATAATGCATTTCTTTATTTTTCAAACATCTGACTCATGATTTGGATTATGTATTCTGCCGAGTTCAAAGTTTCCTTACACAAAGAGAGAGCTATATGAAACAACCGTGTTTCAAACCATTTTACTTCAATTGTAGTAACAGGTTTTCGAGTTTAAATCATTAACAACCTCTGTGTGAACTTTTATCCAAATGACTGCGAGTCACAAAGAGAGCACTTCTCTTTCACCAAGTCCCTTTTGTGCTTTACTGAGACCAAATCCCTCTTCTATTTTTTTTTTCTTCCCCACCTTCATGTCTTGTCTTTGAAGAAAGATGTGTGATTTGTGAAGTAATGAAAGTATGTATCAGTTAATGAAAACTGCTATCCTGGCTTCATAATACACGTTGGAATTGCTTCAGGATAAAGCTTCATACACCTGCATTACAGCAGGGGGAAAAAAAGTAAATTTCAGAAGTCCAGCTTGCTGCCTGCACTGTAGGAACATCATCCAGCAGTGAAACCAACCATCAGGGGTGACCTAATCTCCATTTCCTCCCCCCTCCCCACACAGACACCTCTCAAGGAGTTGGGATTTTCATTCTTTCCACTTCTTAAAACCTAGAGAAGTGTCAGAACCTGCTGATGGGACGGTTTATCCACATGCTTACTCGCCCACCTTCCTTTCTTGCTTATTTTGTACTTTGGCATGGAGGGGGATGTACCTAATCTGCCCTCCCCTCCCCCCCCCAGGTTAATTCCATAAGCCCCTCCGCTTTGTGAAGGAATAGCTGACCATGCCCAGGAGATTCTGTGGGGTTAGTACAATTTTTCTAACGACTTTAATTTCAAAAAGGCTGGATGTGCTTTTCTTTCCCACCAGAAATGAGGGAATTTATAGTGCGAATGGTCGAGACCCACAAATCCCCCCCCCCCAACCCTCCTTTAAAATTTTATTTTAATTTTTTTTTTAAATTTAATTTTATTTTTGAAGACGGAATTAGCAGCGGTGTGGGACTGGGGGGGTGTAGCGCATCCTCCGCCTGAACCCCTCCGGCTCGCAGCGCCGCGCCGCGCCCGGAGCGCCGCGGGGGAGCGGGGGCACCTTCCCCTTTGCTCTGCCCGGGCGTGCGTGTGGGGGGGATGTGTGTGTGTGTGTGTGTGTGCGTGTGCCCGCCCGCCGGGGTGTGTGTGTGTGTCCCTGTCTGCCTCTCGCTGCCTGCCTGCCGCCCGCGGGCGAGCCGTGAGCGCCGCCGCCGCCGCCGCTGCCCTTTGATCCCGGCGTTAGTGTTAGTTAGGGGCCGGGAGACGCGCGGGGCGCAGCCCTCGGAACCGCCGCGCCAGCCCTCGCCCCGGCACGGCGCCCGGCGTCCGCTCGCCCGCCGGGAACACATCCCCGGCCGCTGAGGGATACTGCGACCGGGGACAAGCCAGGTGCACGACCGGGTTGGGGGGGCGGGGGGGGGGGAGGGTGGGGGGGGGGAAGAGGAAAAAGAAAGAGAGAGGGGGAGAGCGAGCCCTTCGCGGTGGCTCCGGGAAAACCGGCTTCGACCCCCTTTCCCCCGGCGAAGAGGGAAAACCTGCCCCGGTTAGCAGCTCCCCCGGGGGCCCCGGCTTTGTGCCTGTCTGTGCCCCCCCCTCCCGGTCTTATTTGATCTCCCGTTAAACCAAGGAGGAGAATGTGAAAAAAGGGGGAAAATGCCCAGGAGGAAGCAGGAGCAGCCCAAGCGCCTCTCTTCACGTAAGTGCCCCCTCTTTTTGCCATTTTCTCCTTCCTCCTCTCCCCGTCTCCTTCCCCTCTGCAGCCGCCTCCGTCGTTTCGTGCATTAGTTTAGGGTTACAGAGGTGAAACTGACAAAGACACAGCCTGGGTTATTCCTCTTTTAGGTCTGAGCTAAGGCAGCCATGTTGGTGATGAACAGCCTTGTGCCCTTTTAATTTTTCCTCTCTCTCTCCTTTCCCCCCTTCTTTCTTCGCGTCTCTCGCCCTTTCCTCCCTCTCCCTCCCCTCGCCCGTGATTGTGCATTTGTGCTGGGGTGGGGGGGGAGGTGGGGGGGGCGGTGTGGGTTTCTCTTTGGGGCTGGGGGGGGGGGGGTGTCTGCTTTATTGGGGTGGGGAGGGGGGCTAGCACCGGAGGGGAGGGCGGCGAGAGGGGAAGCGGCTGCTGGCGTCTTGTGCGGAACCAGCCGAGAGGTCCGTCCCCGGCTAAAGGTTGCGGCGGGGCTGGGCGGCCCGGGAGCGGGGGGGAGGCGGGCAGCAGCCGCGGAGGGGGGACGGCGGCAGCGGCGGGGGGCACCCCGCACCGACCCTACGGCCACCCCCGTAGGGGGCCGGGGCCGCTGCCGGCGGCGGGGGAGGGGGCGGCGGGGAGGCAGACCGTGGCAGGCGAGGTCCCTGCAGAGCAGGGAGAGGCGGCGGCGGCGGGCTCGGGGCTCCTCCTGGCCGCAGTGAAATGAAAGGGTCAGGCGAGCCAGGCGAGACTCGGGCTTCGGCGGCGCTGCCCCAGACGAGAGCAGCAGAGCACAGGGCTAAAGTGCATCCCGATCCTCCCCGCCTGCGGGCACCCCGTGCGCACGCACACACCGCACACACGCACGCAGCCCCTGACACAGCTCACCCTGCCCTGCTCCTGCGCGCTCCCTCCCCCCCCTCCCTGCCTATTTTTCTCCCCTCTTTGCAAAACAGTTAACTTTTCTCCCGCTCGCTCTGCACACCCCCCCCCCCCCCCCCTCCTTGCATTAGGCGCTCGGCGGCTATTGAAGAGGGAGGCGGAGGGAAAGGGACCTAAAAATACCCTGCCCCTGCTTGGCCCCAGGGTTGGTTTAAGGAGAGCGGGGGGTGGATGGAGGGGTCATTTGTCTGTCTGCGGCACATCTGCTCCGAGCGTGCCTGCGGCCCCTCCGCGCCGGGCTCGGGGCAGGGCGAGAGCTGAGCCGCCGGTGCCGGAGCAGGGCTCGGTCACCGGGAGTTCACCGGGGCGGCCCCTGCCCGGGGGGCGCAGCTGCGGGCGGAGCGCGGCCCGCCGCCCCCTCCCCCCCACTCCTCCCCCCCCTTCCTCCCCCGCTATGCGGGCGAAGGAGCTGGGGCAGCGCTTCCCCTCCTCCCCCCCCGCCCTTCCAGCACCGGCACACGGGCCGGGGCTGGGGGTGTCGGTGCGGAGGAGGGGGTGGGCGGCACTTGCAGCCTCGCGAGTATTTCTCTCTCCTTTTCCTCTCCTCCGGAGTCAAGGGCTTGACTTGCGGAGGGGGGTGGGTTGCTGGGGGAGAGGGGGTTCTCCCTTCCCCTCCTCTCGCCGTTTGCCCCCGCGCAGCCCTTTCGCGGTCCGCCCGCTAGAGGAGCCGAGCCGGCAGCCCCGGCGCTAATTCCCCGCGGAGAGCGGCGGGGCCGGGGCGGCTGGCACGGGGAGGCGGCGGGAGCGCGGCGCCCGCCTCTGCAGCGCCCCGGCCCCGGCGCGGCGGGCGGGGGCAGGGGCCAAGCCCGGGCGCGCAGGGCCTTGCGTGGCCGTGGAGGGGCGTTTCGAGGGAGAGAAGCGGCGGGGGGGAGGGAGGGAGGGTGGGTGGGTGATGGTGGTGGGGAGGGGGCTGAGCGCCGCCTCCCCGGTTTGGCAGAAGCCGTGCCGGGAGCAGGGAGGCGACAAGGGGCTCTCGGGGCGGGCGGAGGCGGCGGGGCGGGCGCTGCGGCTCGGCTCGGCCCGGCGGCTGACCTTGCCCTCGCCCCCGCCCCGGTGCGGCTGCCCTCCGCCTGCCTCTCGGGCTGACATCAAACCTGGGCTCCATTTTAGCTCGCTCGGGCGTGCCGCTCCCCGTGCGCGGCGGCGGGGGCTCGGCTCCGGCGCCGGGTTGCGGCTGCCCCTGCCTCCGGGTTGCGGCCGGGGCTCCCCCCGGGGCCCCGACCTCCTGACCGGCCGCGCCGGGGGAAGTCGCGGCTTGTTCTGGGCCGGGGAACAATCGCCGGCATTGTGCAAATGGAGTTGTGCGTGTGTGGCTGGTTCCGGGGGGTTATTTTCCTTTGGCCTCCCTTTGCCGCTCTGCCCGGGCGGTTCTTCGGGCTGGATTCGGGGGAGTTTGTGCCCCGATGTGCCCGGCGCTCCCGCAGCCTGTCCCACGCGTCTCTAGTGGGGTCCGTTTGTCTTCGTTTGTTTTCCAGCCACACCGCGTTGGGCTAAAAGCCATTATTTGACCACGATGACAATAATAACGTGTTAGATAATTCAGGAAGAATTGCAGGGATGCTGCTGTAGCCTGCAGCCCTGCAGATCCAGAGGATGCCTTCAGTGTGCAAACGCTGTAAATAGGGATTTACTTAGTTAATTTATTGGGTTTTTTTACCAACGTGTTGCTTTAATGGGCACTCGGTGTAAAATATATTTTTATTCCACAATTCCTGCTGGTTTTAGCAATACATTCCCTGGGGGAACAGCACACGTATTTCATTCTGAAGTATTAACCATGGCAGAG
The DNA here is from genome assembly GCF_964237585.1 of Gallinula chloropus. Lineage (NCBI taxonomy): Eukaryota > Metazoa > Chordata > Aves > Gruiformes > Rallidae > Gallinula > Gallinula chloropus. Next base: position 29,427,088 of record NC_140092.1, read on the forward strand.
GAACACAAAGTGAACCGGGTGCATCTGGGAAGAAGATGGTTAATATGCCACGTTCACCTCTGCCCCGTTGTGGGCACACTGTGGGGCAGGTCACTGCTGGGGCATCTTCAGTTGCACCTGAATAAGGTGACTTCTTACTGAACCTCTCGCTGATATTTAGGATTCTGGGGCAGTTGTTTGGGAAACAAACCCTAAGAGATTGATACACAGAATAATTCACTGGACTTAGTAACCCAGCAAATGTAACTTAGTCTTATGGGCTCCAGTATGACTCAGGTAGGAAGCTGCCTTCTCAGGTCCTCTCAGTCTTAATTAATTTCTTCTAAACCTTTACCTACCCTACAGCGTGCCTGAAGAATGCTGTCACATTGCTTGAGGTGGGAACATGCAGCTGCTGCTGACCAGGACCCTGACTTTATACAACTTTGATGTTACACAACTTGTATACAAGTCCATCAGCTTCGTGGGTCAGCTGGCTACTGGTGCTTCCCTTGTTGAAGGAAAAAAAAGGCTATTATTAGGTGCAGTAACGCTGTGCTTTGGTAGCATCTGCTTAAAAGGGCAGAGTTCAGGTTGAGCTTCCAGTCATTGGAGTTGTTTACAACATAATCTATCTCAGAAGGGTCCTTTGGAGGTCTTGTGGCCTAACCCCCTGCTCAAAGCAGGATGAACCCTGGGGCTCAGTCAGGTGGATGGGCCCCTCAAGACTGATATCAACAGGTACTGAGAGCAGGGTTTCCATGTGTCTGAAGTGAGGTTTTGGGAACTCTTTAGTCCCAGATGCCAGCAGAATGTCTTCACTCATCCTCTCTGAAACACAGAGAGAGCGCATCCTTTTTACTGTAAGATACAGGTGAATGGGGAAAGGACTTCAGGAGTTCCTGGATAGACAATGGCTCATTCATACCCAAACTAACTACTTGGGCAGCGTAGACTCAGTTTACAATGATGGAGTTGGCTCCACAGGTTAAAAATTTTCCCAGTGCACATGTGTCTTACGATTACTTTTGGATACAGCTAACTCAGGCAAGTCAATTCCTCTTCACTGGAATGTTCAAAGGAATGTTCCTCATTCCTTACTCTGTGTGTGTAAGTTTTTTTTGTGGTCCTTCAGCTTTTCAGCACTTAGATTCTTTTTTTCACCCATTCAGTTAGCATCAGAAACTTTACAAATTTATGAATAAATAGAGTTTTACTCTGGTTTTCTCCTCCTTCTTGCCTTGCTTTTCGATCTGCCTCACACTAATATTTTCTTTTCTGAGAATTCCTGAAAGTCCCATTTCCTCTGACCTGCACAGATCAGGCTTGTGAGATTTCAACCTGCAGAGTGAGGGTTTAGGGAAGTTTTGAGGCACTCAAGTGAACGTTTAAGGTCTAGACCACTACTTTGCCTTAAACAGAGCAATCGATACTCCTTCCAGGCTCCTGAAGAGGTGTGTGAGCGGTGCAGCTTGTGAATGAGCACCACAATGGTGTTTATACAAAGCTTGCATTTGTTGTAGAGGCAGAATTGGATGCTACATTGAGAAGTTTGGACTACTACTACTTACTGGAGAGTGTATTTAATGTAGATCAGGCTGCAGTGGTGTTTGCTGATGGATTTATTTTGATACAGAGGGAGGTGCAGAATTGATGCAGTATTAGTTTTGATATCAAAAGCTTGATGTGTGATAACGAGGGGGCATAACTCTCCTTGCTGTCGTGGTCAGGTATAGCATTAGATATTCCACATAGTGTGTTGAAGTGCTCAGCTGTTTTGATACAGTAAAAAAAAAAAAAACCCTCTTAAACTCTGTGAAGCTTTTCATTATATTGTTTTTTACTGCTGGATTATATCATCAGAGTGTAAAGAACACTCTGTCAAACAAGTAAATTAACAGTGATTTAGAGAGTCCTTTTTTACTTCTGCAACTTGCTTCATTTGATACTTTCTGATAGCAGGAGAGGATGGGTTGGATGGGGTTTTCAAAAGACTTCCCAGTGTCAGAAAAGTCTTTGCTATCATGCAGCATTTGAGAGTTGCCTTCAAGACACAAGGCGTTCGCTAGGAGCAGGAATCTTTCTGTTTTAATAGAGTTTATTACCTTTTACTAGCAGATATTGCATGTATGAGGGGAAACTTATGGCATATTTACTATTTTTAACCTCTTACTGCCACGGGGACCACGGTATAGCTCATTGACAGCAAGAGGATCCATGAAGGGAAAATTACTATTCTTAGTATGATTAGGTTAATAATTTCATTGCTATCATCATAGTTGTCCTGGAGGTACCATAATGTACCTCTGGAATAGCACCAGCCTTTTGGTGGATGGAGTAGCATCCACATTACTCCACCTGGATACGTGGTTCTTACTCTGTCCCTCTCATGGCAGCAAAGTTGTCACAGGCTTTTTGGGGATACTCTCTCCCTTTATGGGGAGTCTTTTTGACATGTAAAGCCTCCTCCTCTTTACATTTGTATGCTGCTTTTAAAAATTTTTATTAAATATATTAATTCACTTGTATAAAATCATTCAGTGATCGATGTCTACAGCCGTTCAGTGATAGACTACGTCTCAGTGTTGTCTGATGGTACAAAATATGAATTAAGCACACTGGAGTATAAATGGGACTACCAAAGAGCCAGTGTAAAGCTCTTAGAAATCAGATTTTAGAGGGGGTAAGGGTGCAAATGGTTGTAGAACAAACCCACAAACCAGTTGGCCCTATGGGAAAACCTGCAGGTAGAGCAGTGGAATGGGAGGTGTAAGAATGTGCAGACAGAAGGGGTTTTTACTTTTAAAATGGGTGGAGAAAGAGTAGGACTTAATCTTTGTAACAGAGTGATTGTTGTCTTTTTCCTATGTAAGAAGGCAGGAGTAGGAGGAATTAAGTTTAGAAAAAAAGAAGAGCCAGGAGGAGCTGAATGTTCAAAGTGAAGTATTAGTAATTTCCTATAATTTAATCAGACCAGATCCCAGAGCAAGATAATGAGAGCATGACCTACAAAAGAGGACTTTTTGGAAGTTAAAAGGGTTTCTAACATGAAGCTTCACAACGCATGTGATTTGTCATGAAGCACCATGTAGAGGCTTGTTGCTTTTTTTTCCTTCACGTTGCAAGGAAATCATAATATAGACATTAGTTCAGATGGTTAGGGGCAGCTAATACAGCTTATGCCTGGAATCTTTTTACTGTTACAGCTGTTTAAACTACTCCACAGTTACGCTTGAAGAGTGTATCTTCTAAATAACACCTTGCCCTGTTTCCTAGCATACCGTTTTTTTGTTGCCTAGTTTGCTGTTCCTGGTATGTGATTTGTATCATTTAGGTTTACAGGTACAAAACCCTTCAGGATGTATGGAAGCTTAAATATCACGTGTTTTACAAAATAATAATAATAATACGGAAAATATCCGGACTACAAAGTAGCTACCAGGATGTAACAGAACCCAGTTTTCAGGGAGGTGGGGGGAATTCTCTTCCTCTTTCTTTCTGTTCCCCAAAGTAAAACTTTTGGGGTTTGTTCTACTTAAAAAAAAAAAAGTTTTTAATGAAGAATATAAATTACATGGGCTGATATAGGTATGAAAAATTACAAATTACATTGAGCTGCAGGAAAAAGCCCAAAGAAACCCTCAAAAAGTTGGATGGTATCCCTTTCCCCAAGAATTTTAATCTTTCTATTATTTAGCTCTATTAAAAAAACCTCAGAGTTGACCCCTACTTCGGATGACAGGATGCGTGCTGCAGGGTAGACTCAGCGTTGGCTGTGCACAAATACACTGCTCTGTGGCTACATTAAGGAAGGATCCAGCCACGTGTATCCATGAACTTACCTGAGAGCTTCCCTTCTAGTTTTTTCTTTGTACAGACTTAATTAGGGTCACCATTATGGAAGCATTATTGCTCCTAAAGACAGTTTCTCTTGTCCTCACGTACCTTCGGTTGCATTTACAGGCTCTTCTAGACTCCCAAATATTTTGAATGCTCAGTCTGAACCTACCAAATAAGTAGTTTTATTCCTTAAAAGTTTTTCCTGTCTCTGAAAGGATTCCTGCTAGTGGTGTAATGACAGTGAGTAGCAGAATCCCAAGTTAAGCCTCACGTGAAGACAGCCTGGTCCATGTTGCAGGTTGAGAATTCACACTGAGTCCAACCTCAATTAACTTGGAGTCATGAAAGGGTTATGGGTGGGGTTTTTTTTGAGAAATCTGGGCTGCATAAATAGTCCTTTCTCTTGTTCTTTTTGGTACTCAGGCAGTAGGGATGGAAGCTGGGGAAAGAGTGACTACTGCTGCTAGTACAGTAGGCCAAGAGAGGGAAGATTTTTATGTAAGACTGATGATTTAGCTGCTGTTTAGAATAAATTGCGTCAAAATGAAAGGATTAGCGAGTGGTAGAGGTCTTGTAATGAGTGGTTTGATCAGCACTTTCCAAAAGCGAAATTAGGTTCCAAACATCTGCACTGTTCATTTTCTTTTATTTGAGGATGTTCTGAAATAAAATTTTTTGAAGCAACTGGAAGCAAACTACTGTCATCATCATCATCCCTCTGAGTCCTGCATGGTCCTACCTCGAGGGATTCCCTTCCTTGAGAAGGGTTTATAGCTCTGCTGGGATGTGTTTTTCCTCAGTGGCAGGGCTTTCTGTGCAGGTACAAAGAGTTCTTTCCTGCATGGTTGTGAGTTTTAACTAGAAGTTTCTGTTAAGGAGAAGATTTGGCACGTGCTTACTTTTTTAAAATGACTGCTTCCTATTTTTAATCAATGTTTTGGTGCCTGTTAGGGCAAAAATGAGAATTCTGGTGAATTCTTAGTAATAAATGGCAGCAAACTTTCAGGAGAAGGCATTAGAAGAATTGATGGCTTTAATGAGTGTGTATTTAGCTTGATGAGTGATTCTCATGGGTGGCTTTATTAAGGAACACATATTCTTTGCAAGATACTTGTAGACTTCACTTTGGCTTTTGTAGTAGTACAAATAGTTACTCATAAAGAAAGTAATTCCCCCAAATTAGAACAGATCTTCTACAACTAGGTGATCGTGCCTAGTGAAAAGTAGGTAGGGAACAAGAGATGGTGATAGGCAGGTGGGTTTGGATAGCAGCTGGTGATGTAGCTTGCTTACCTGAAGCACAACCAGAGCCTCTCCCCTTACAGACCATGATGGCACATCTAGACCTGGCAACTAGGACCCATTTCTTTGCATTCAGAGCAGGACTTCCCCATACCTACCTCTGTATTTCTAGCACTTCGCTCCTGTGAAGAGCCCTTCTCAAGCACCAGTGTAAGCATAACAGCCTAGAGCTGCTCTAATTTCTGCTACCCCCAGGCTCTCACCTTGCTCCTTGTTCTGGAAGGGAAGGGCTGACATAATCCTTTCGTCAATTCCTCGTTGCCAAAGGGAGTTCATTACACAGCGAATAACTCTAAAGGGGGCTCTTCTGCCCACCTTGAGGTACTTTTACATCACCCATAAGGTCTGAATGGAATTCACCATAATTGTTTATATTGTCTTCCTGCACAGTGCTGTGCCACGTTGAGATAGCAAAGCAAGCTCTAAATAAGCTACCTTGTGTATGGGAGGCAGTTATCACAGCAGTCTACCCAGGTTAATTCAGCTATAATACTTGTGGGTGTACTCAGGCTGGCTCATATGCCACTACACAGCGCTGTGCTAGTTAGTATGGATCGGCTCTCACGAGGATCGGAGCGGTTGTCTTTGAAGGCGTTTACTGGCCTGCCTAAAAAGTGCTGGTAAAGCCCACAGAGTTTCCAGCCAAGAAATGCACTTTGAAAAAATAAAATCAAATCCCATTGCCATTGGCATCCTCCTTTGGTAGTGTGCCAGTGGCGAAGGGGAAGGTTCATGTTCAGCAGTGGAATGGACATGAACGTGAGTCTTCCTCTTCGCTTCGATCTATTCCGCTGCATCTGGATTTTAGGTGGATTTTTAGGCAGGACACACTGCTCCACACGCTGTGTCTGTGCCCTAGGTAGCCACAGCATTTGTTTCTTGTACCAGGAGCCGGGCGCAGAATCCTAAATCTCTTTAAAATAAGGAAAGGTTGGAGGAATGTCCACTTTTTATTCAGGGCTGGCACATTAATTATGTGACCTCTGGCTTTTCTTCAGGCTGAAAGCTGAGGCAGTGCCTTAAACAGCGTGCCTAGGAGCGAGGAGTGCCTATTCCACATGGAAAGGTCTGCGTCTGTGTGCTCGCCTACCACTACCGAGTAGCTTCCTAATCCTCTCTTATTTGGCTTTGCTTGTTAACCCCAAGCAATCCTCTCAGGGACAGAGAAAGCAGCTGTCTGTGGTAGCCAACACAGCACGACAAAACAAACACTTCTTGAAGCTTCCCTCAGATAGGTTACCATGTTATCATCCTCGTGGGACAAATTAGAAACGCGGAATATAATTTGCCGTGGTTTAATCTGACTTTGGGAGAAAGGGAAAAAGAATATTACAGGGAACTGGATTCCTGTGACACTGGGAGGAAGGAGTAATTTCAGTATCTGAAACCTAACCCTTTTGTTTTTGAACCGGTTGGAAAGCAAACGTGCATAAAGCACCTTGGGTGAGTAATGGGGCAGAGTAAAACGGCAAGTCAGGAGCACGTTACTTACCAAAAATAGAGAGGAGAAGCCACATATAGCAACAATAAACAGAAGCTAGTGAAAACCAAAGGAAGTCTTTGTTAAAACAGGTATGCTGGTCTGATGTCACCTGCTACAGATGAATGTTGCCATACGTGGTGTTTGTGAGCTCCTCCCTTCACTTTGTGACCCCTTGTTAGAGGTTGTAAACACAATAGGGATAATTAAAGGCACCACAGCAGCTTGATCATGTGTTTTGTTTATTGCAAACCAGATATTAAGCTGATAGAGGGATTTCTAGTTCATTTTGTTGTTTCTTTTCCGTTATTGATCCCTGTAACCACCTTCACAGATGTCTCCTAAAGCCATAGTTCCATGTATTTTAAAAGCATTTTTCGAGGAGTCAGTGTTTCGAGTTGTTAGTGTGGGGGTTTCTCTTTCTGTATTAATAAAAGGGAAAGGAAGTTCTCAGTGTTTGCTGTCACTACCTTTCCAACTTCAATATTTAGAATAATTTAAGATGACTTCACTGAGTTCCACTTAACGTTATTTTTAAACTTGGACTTAATGTTTATCATCAGCAGTGGGCCAGCTTTGCAGCCTTCATCTGATCTCCCTTGTGCTGCTGGGGTGATGCAAATGTTATGGAAGTTGCCTTGGCCTTCCCAGGTGGGGATACTCATTGCACAGGGATGTTCCTAGGAGAGAAATAATACTGTTGTTTCATACATCTTCATATCACTGCGACTTCGAATAGACGGTGAATCAGAGATGGGAAAGGTCAGAGATGAAGCCACAGCTGGAACACGCTCGGTTCTAGTTGCCAGTTAACAGCCATTTCCAGCTGCTGTTGATAAACCAAGTCTCCAGGCTGACTCTAGGTTAGAAAACACAAGGGAGACTCAGAGCACGGTAAAGGTTCACGCTGGGTTCCTCCTTTGCCAAATACGTGTCGCGCAGGAGAGAACCTGGCCCTGAGCATCACCTGCACAGAAGCCTCTGATTGCTGAATATGGAGCGATTCTTCTGAATTGAGGGGAATGAGTTGCTCTTGCAGGAATGCCACTGGGGCTGTGGGGAAGTTGAGATGTCTCGTTCGTGCTCAGAAAAGGAAATAATGAGCTGACCAAAAAGAAGTCAGAGTAAGCAGAGGTCAGAATGTGCAACGCTGCATCGTATCATCAAGGCAGGCAAATGCAACCGCTTCTTTCACAGCTCTTCAAGCTCCAACATGTCCTTTATGTGAAGAGCGGCCAGCCAGCCTCCTGCAGCACTAAGGAGGCAGAGGGATAGAGAGAGGCTGTGTTCTTCCTTCCTTCCTTAGAAGCTAGCTGGCTTAACTTTGTGCTAAAGAGATGAAAACCTCCCTTTGGCAAGCAGGAATTTTTCTCTTGCTATTTTGCTGGTGCTGTAAGTTATAACTGTGTTCCTTGGAAGAGATTTTGGGGCCAGTTCTAGACTGCAATGACAGAGCTGGTGGGAGTGTATGATATTTGGGGGGGATGTTTGGAAGTTTGGTGGGACATGGTATCTCCAGCTTTTTTGAGTTCTTGTTTCTCCTTGTGGCTCAACAAGGATGTTCTCTTCAGAGATTCTTCACCCCCATTGGGAGAGCTTCACAGACACCTTTTTTTCCAGTTTTAATCCTTGTGTACACTACTAGTCTGATGAGGACCAGTTTCCTTTCTTTCTCCAAAACCACTTGTGTTACAAATGCTTCTATCACTGATCATTCTCTTTTTAAACCCTTTGCCAGTCAGTATTTATGGGAGGTTTCTAGACCAGCTGGTCAGGAAGGGTAAGAAAGTGGAGAAATACCCAGTTTTCATTTTGGTGATGTCCTTACTTTATCACTCCCTGAAGACTACTGGCAGTTTCAGAAGTTAATAGAATGAGAAGTTATTTGGAACTGGTTCAAGAGAATGCACAACCCTTCTTTAATCCACTGGAGAGAAGAGGAATAATGAAGGTTGCCATTTGTATTACCCCCAACATTGTTGGCCTGGCTTGGGAAATGAGAGCCAGCAGTCAGGGAGAAAGCTGATCAGAAACACTGTCATCTTCTGTAGGACTTCTGATTACTCTTCCAGCTGAGTGTCTCCTGAACTTCTGTTTTTTACATCAGAAAGTGCTCTCAAGGATTACTTTGTGCATGAGAGAGACGAGGAAATACAGATTCCTCCTTCTTTGCTGTTTTTGTATAGTGCATAGGAGTGCAAGCTAGGGAGTCAGCCTGCTGTCCTGGCCACCAGTGACCCAACAGGAAGATTGTTTCAGCCTGAGAGAGAACCAGTATTCTAATTAGATAACCTGTAGGAAAGATGCACTTGGCAGTTTCTCAGGGAAGCCAAGGCAGCAGTGGTTGATGTTGTACATCTGTAGAGCAGTTGTGTCTCAGAGGAACAGAGGTAAGTGAGGAAAAAGATGCAAAACTTGCTGCTTGAAATGATTAGCTATGTTTTGGATGTTGCTGTATGTTTTTACAGTGATGCTGAGGCCTTCTAAGGAGCTTTCCTCAAGTGTTGAAGCTATGCTGGGTGTGTGTTGGTCTGTCCCTGTGCAATCCCTGGTGGGAGTTTTCTGCTTCTCAATTCTAAAATTTGACTGTGCTTTTTGAAGGGATACAGGAAACCAGATCTATTGCACAGTCCTTTGTATTTAATCACCTCTGCATGTAGAGGAAGAAGGATGATACACCTTTGTGCTGTTCATTTCAGCTTCTGTGTCATTAGTCAGGTATTTTCTGTTCTTTTCTGGAAATCTCTTGGTGGTACTGATGAAAGATGGAGTATTTTGCATGAGATCATGCACATCTACCTTGCCATAGATTTAATATTCCATTTTGAGCCCAAAACAGCTCACTGGTAAGGACAATGGCCTTCTGTGGCTTTCCCATATTCTCCTGGCACCTGTAAGGATTGGACTGCTTTTCACATCCCCACCAGGAGCACTAAAAGATCTCTACCTTGAAGATGAAGTCAGTAACTGCAGTGCTTCAGTAATATCTGCTCATCTTTGCCTTCCTCTGTATGTTAATGACTTCTTCCTGGTTTATAGGGACAGGGGGGAATGTGTGACTTTGGGAGGGAGGTGGTTTGAGAGGAGCTGAGACATGTAACTCTGTGTGTGTGCTCAACCATGCAGGGGCTGTGGATGGAAAGACAGCAGGTTCTCTTGCTGTGGCCTTCAGGTGAGCTGAGGGACCACTAAGGGCTGTGCACAGAGCAAGAGGAACCAGAGACAGTGGCCTCAAATAGTGACAGCAAGGGACCTTTATTTTCTGGAGCTATTGCTTTGGTGCTTGGAAACCTTCTTAAAATAACGCTCTTGTCATCTTTTATAGTAATTAAGGATTTACTAGTAATTTAAATCGTTGGTTTGGGGAATGTACAGCTTGTCTACTCATAGGTACTGGTGATACAAGGATGGAAACATTTACACAAGAATAAAAGCCAAGGAAGCAGGTAATTGACCGATTTATCAACCTTAGCAGACAATTTTTTCTGATGCATGGTGGTAGCTATGGTAAATTTACTCTGGATTGCTTAAGGGCGTGATCCTTTATGGTGTGTACAGCACAGGAGGGCAACTCCTTGGAATGAATGGGTGAAGGAACAGGTAATCAGCCAGTGGGGTTTTGGTGCCTCAATTAGCCTTTCAGTCAATGGTTTGTCCCCTAGGAAAGTTTGGGATTGCCCTGCACGGCACAGCTCAGAGCACAGGTGATTTATGGCCTTTTCCTACAGCTTTTAGGTAAGGTTTAGTCTTTCAGGGAGCACGAAAGCTTTTTTGGAAGCTTATGGCTGTTCCCAGGCTGTGATGCTAAACCACAGTGTGATATGGGAGGATATGGGAATCATTTCTTTTCCTTACAAGTTTTATGCAACGAAGTGGTGTGTTTGAAGACTTTCCCCACTTCAGTCAGCCCCTTTTGCCAGCAGAACTGACGCTTGTGACTTCTCACCTGCTTCCTTTCCAACTGCGAGGGTGACTGAAATCACGTTGCTGTGGTGACCCCGTTGGTTTTAAATGGGTAGCCCCACTGAAAGGCATCATGTGTAGTGAGGGGAAATCAGTGTTAGGGTAATCTATAGCATAAACAGATGGCTTCATTCTTGGCTACTGTGAATTGCAGGGAACCTGAGGATGCTTGTGCCTGCTTCTTCTGTGGGGGTTGTGGCTGTGCTGGGGCTTGCCCTGCGTTTCAGGCGATGAAGATGCATTTTGTGGCAGTAAAGAGTTGAGACAGCTATCACTGCAGCTAGTTCTGGGGAAGTGGCAGGTCAGGTGCCACCCTTAATTAAGATGAATTGTTAGCAGATGAAGGCAGGGAGTGAGAGAAGGGAGTTTGTAGATGTAGCTCTAAACCAGAGGACATAGGCATGCGAAACAGAATGGGACTACCAATGTTATTTGTCACCGAGTTAAACGAAGATTAGAAAGCAAAGGTCTCCTGCCTCTCTTGGCACCTAGATCTCACAGAAAGTGATCTAAGAAACTGTGCTGTTGGTGCTTAATGCCTTCTTTCAGTTTTATCATGGAGACCTTCTCTTGGGAGGTGCTCCCTGCATAGAAGTGCTACTGTTAAGGGTGCTTCTCCCAAATTTTCTTCTGGTGTTTGCCAAAGCTTTGTGGATACCAGTGACAGCCAAGAAGAATATAATCACTTATGTGTCAAGCCATCTAGTCAGCAGATAGATCTCTAAACCATGTCTTAGGCTTAGTCTTTGTCTTGGAGACTGATCATCATAGCTCCAAAAAACATTGTAGGGCTTGCAGAAAAAACTCTGCTCATCTGACTTGAGCTGTTTAAAGCAGAGGCTTACCTCTCTGAAAATGGATACATTTTCCTTTTTTCTTGAGACTTTTATTTCAGGTCATAGGTCAAGTTTATGTTGTTTCTATGATCATTCCCATGTGCCCACCTCCTTTCTTGAAATCCGTTGCCTTTTAAGGGATGAAGGTGATAAAGAACTGAGGTGCTTATTCTGCTTTCTTCTTCTAGATAACATAGCATGATTTCTCCATTTTCTCAAGCAGAATTGTCCAAGTGAACGGATCTTGTCTTCCATAACACCTAAACAGAGCTGTATGATGATAGATTGAGTGCTGAGTTACTTCATTTCTTCAGCTCATAGTGATTGTCTAGCCTGACCATGGGTTTTCTTCCTTCGATTTCTTTTGTAAGTCAGGGATAATTGCAGCCTAAGATCTCATCAGGAAGAAAAAATAATTCTCTATTTTGGTGTCTTCTACCTCAAATATACAGTAAAAGACTGTGACCCAGAATTGAGCTATTACAAAGCAAGCAGTCATTTGGAAATGAGTAACTGAGCCTCTGGTTTGCGGGTAGACTGTGTTTAAGATAAGGCAGGTTTGTGTTTCTGCTTAGAATTTCCTAATAGAGACACTAGTTCTGTGTTCCACAAACAACTTTTCAAAGATGATTTCATTAAGGACCTGCCAGAGGAATAAAATCTCATTCATGGACTTAATTGTCATTCAGAGATGGCTTTAAAATATTATGGATTCCTGTATTAACCATATGGCACTCATGTCATTATCTCCCATCATAATTTGATCTAGAGTGGAAACTAAGTTCTGTCACTTAGAGATCTTCTGGTTGCTGCCAGCTTTTCCAAATTGTTTGCTAGAATTGTTTAGTGTTTCATTTCTAATGAAGGCCCATGGTGGGAAATCTTAAAATATTCCTGGTCACAAGTGGTGTTCCACAGGGGTCAGTATTTGGGCCAGTTCTCTTCAATGTCATTATCAATAATCTGGACAAGGGGATCTAGTGCCCCCTCACTAAGTTCACAGACAACACCAAGTTGTGCAGGAGCGTCGATCTGCCTGAGGGTAGGAAGGCTCAACAGAGGGATCTGGACAGGCTGGATCCATGGGCCAAGCCCAACTGAATGAAATTCAACAAGGCTCAGTGCTGGGTCCTGCCCTTGGGTCACAACAACCTTCTGTGCAACGCTGTGGGCTTAGGCAAGAGTGGCTGATGCTGCCTGATGGAAAAGGACATGGTCAACCAGTGAGTATGAGCCAGCAGTGTGCTCAGGTGGCCAAGAAAGCCAACAGCATCCTGGCCTGCATCAGAAATAGTATGGCCAGCAGGCCCAGGGCAGTGATTGAACCCCTGTGCTTGGCACTGGTGAGGCAGCACCTCAAGTACTGTGTTCACTTTTGGGCCCCTTACTACAGGCCAGATGTTGATGGGCTGGGGTGTGTCCAAAGAAGGACAATGAAGTCAGTGAAGGGTCTGGAGCACGAGTCTTATGAAGGGTGGCTGAGGGAACTGGAGTTGTTTAGCCTGCAGAAGAAGAGGCTCAGGGGATAATAATGAGGGATGATAATGTATTGCTCTCCACAACTACCTGAAAGGAGATTGTAGTGGGTGTTGGTCTCTCCTTCCACATACCAAGCGATAGGATAAGAGGGAAATGGCCTCAAGGTGTCCCAGGGGAGATTTACATTGGGTATTAGAAAAAATTTCTTCACTGAAAGGGCTGCCAGGCATTAGAACAGGGAAGTTGTTGAGCTAAGAGATATTAAAAGACCTGTAGATGTGGCACTTAGGGCCATGGTTTAGCGGTGGACTTGGCAGTGCTGGCTTAATGGTTGGGCTTGATGTCTTTAAAAGGTCTTTTCCAACTTAAATGGCTCTGTGATTTTTGTGATTGCCCCTCCTTTATGAAGTAGGCTGAGATGACAGGTCTTGATTCTATATGCTAAGAATTATAGAAGTTTTGAGAAAAATGTTTAGCTTCTCTTACTTTGGCGGTGCCACCATCCCCATTGACTTTTGGTATCTGCTGTTTTCTCACTGCAACAGCCTGTTGCCATCTAGTGCAAAACAGATGAACAAGCAAAGTGAATTTTTTGCTCACTAGGAATAATTTTAAGGAGCTTTTGCACTTCCTTATAACAAGGAAAAGTGACTTTATATTCAGTAAAGTGATGAGAAATTCTAAAGTGAGCCCACAGTGGTGAGTGTGCAGCGATGTAAATGATACACTGCCACTCCAGGCACAGGGAATCTCTCTAGGTGGACTTGCATGTGGACCACTTGAACCATCAAAGATTGCTAAAGCTGATTCCCATTTCAAGTAGACCTGTGGGAATAAGAGTTGATCTCCTGCATATTTAGTTTTTCTCAGATTTATAATACTCTATCAGAGTATTAATCTGATATCATAGTTGGTTTGAAAGGAAGCTGAAGGGAAGCCTGAAATTCCTGATAAGGGACTTGAATCTGGCTCAGAAGTTGCTGCCTAAAAAAGTGTTTGGTTTTATAGCAAATGGGTTTTCATCATGCAAAAGGGGTGTATTCCTTTGATAGGATAATGTACAGGCTTCAGGTTTTTGGTTGTCTCTGTTCCATTAGTGCATAAATTAGTCTGATCGCTGTCTCCTGCTTTATGAAAGGTGTGCCCAAACTCAACTATTGGGTTATTATTTGACCTTACCAGTGCCTACAACTACCTGAAGGGAGGTTGTGGAGAGGGGAGAGATGGTCTCTTCAGTCAGGTGACAGGTGATAGAACAAGGGGAAATGGCCTCAAGCTGTGCCAGGGCAGGGTCAGGTCAGATGTTAGGAACAATTTTTTTACTGAGTCGCTGGGGCCTGGAACAGGCTGCCCAGGGAGGGGGTTGAGTCACCATCCCTGGATGTGTTTAAAACAAGGGTAGAGAAATACTTAGGGATATGGTTTAGCATAGGACAGGAATGGTTGGACTTGATGATCTTAAAGGTCTTTTCCAACCTTGCAATTCTGTGATTACGAGATGTTCACAAAGACCTGTGGAAGAAACTTTCAGTAAAGCTGGCTGTGGTACTTTTCTCAGTCTCTATAAAAGCGTTACAAGAAGAACATTGGTGCCATAAAGCACGTTTTGTAAGGAAAATTATTTTCTATTGTTATACTGACGCTTTATGGGCTTTATGAGTCTGTCTTGGGGCTACCAGCCAGCCTTTGCAGTGCAAGCTGACTCCAGAAATACTTGTTCCTTCTGAAAAGCTCAATTGTAAAACTCAACTGTCTCTGTCTAACCTTCTCTCCAGGAGTTTTAGGTATTGGTCAAGTCCGCTGACGAAAGCTTTTTGTGTAGGATGCTCTTTTGTGGCACACCACTTGAGAAATGGTCTTCAAAAATATCCCCCTCTAAGGCCGTGTGTGTTCTGTTTGGTTTCATGCACACACCTCGTGTACTTCAGCTCACAGAGCCTCAGGCAGTGGTAAAATTCAGCTAGAACAAAGTCATTCTGAACTATAGTGAGACACATATGATACATATGTTACTACACAGGAATATGTATCCTTGTTATACATAAATATTACACTGTTCTGCCCAACTAAGTTTCAGGGTTGCTGATTATTTGACCTTACTGGGTCTTTAGGACTTTTCTTCTCCCAGGAAGATGTCGACAACTAATTCTAGAGTAGAGGGGTTTTTTATTACTATCAGAAGAGTCTGTGGTGGCCAACCCAGCTGCACATGTCCCAGATAAGGACTGTAAAGCAGCCTGCATGATACTGACTGCTGTGGCTATCCTAATTGCACAGGCCAGCTCTGCCCTGAGAGGTGTAGTTCAACTGTTGAGGTTTAGGATGAGAGGGAGAATCTTCTGGCTTTTTTTCATTGGCATTTCATTTTCTTTGCACCCCAAAAGACCTGAGGAAATAGGTGGCTCAGATTGTTTACTCCTTCCCCATTCCTGCCACCTTTACATCAGTTTTCTTCTGATTTCTTGAACAGAGTGAGTAGTTTGCTGCTGCATTACTGAGCTGAAACTGTTTACCCAAGCAGTCACACGAACGACAGAGCAAGTGTAAGAGGGGGCACAGGACCTCCACTTCTGTTGGTCATGAGCTTAATAGTGTCTTCTAACTGCACTCTAAGGCACTGCCTGTTCATTTGGTGCTTAAAACTCAGAATCCCAGTGGAAGCAGCGCTCCTCAAACACCAATCCCACAGCTGCTAGCAACAGCCTCTTGCCTACAGCAGCAGAATAGTTAATCTCTCTTGGAGGCAGGATGTCAAACATCCATCATCCTAGGAGTTACCTTTGGTAGAACTTGTTTTGTGGGAGACCGGACTTCGTGCAACTGAAGTCCTATCTTGTGGTCAGCCAACTGCACTGAGAACCTTCATCAAGCAGTGACAGCTCACCTCAAGAGAAACCATGTATTTCTAGATGGTTTTGGCAGGTAATGAAACCCACATAACACATTTATTCTGGGGCTTGTGGCTGCAAATAAAAGGCCGTTGTCTCTGTTTCCCATCTACCGCAGAATTCTTTTCATTTGAGGGGAAGGAAATAGAGGCAGGGACAAGCTTTTTCAGTAGTCCATCCTGCTTCCCTTCTTCCTCAGAAGAGTCCATCGCACCTGGATTCTGCCTTTGAGACGAAACTGAGGTGCTGTACCTGCATTTTGGCTTCTCCATGGTTGTTGGTAGCTGGCAAACCTGAGCTGGCAAACCTGAGCACACGGGACTGCGGCGCGTTGGTGGTTGTTTGTACACACGGGCAAAGCGCCATGAAGAGTTGCAGTGACAGCAAGGGAATTAATTGTCTCTAATCATCTTCATCTCAGAGCCCTTTCTTTAAAAAGTGGTACCAGAGACATTGCTAGGTGAATATTCTGGGGTTTTCTTTCAAAGTCGCTTGAAGTTAGGGATAAAAGTGGAGGATATATAGCTTGTCTTTAAAAGCTGTACCTTTCTTTCCCCCTCTCCTCCTTCCCTCCAGTTAGGAAAATCATTATTTTAGAAGATGTGGAGATGAAATAGAAAGCCCTACCTAGGGCTTCTTTCCCTGTCTAATTGTGTGAGTATATTCACACATCTTAAACACAGGGGAGAAGGACAGAACAGAAGAGCTGTGGCTTTTTGGCAGTTCCTTCTTGCAGCTGTGCTGCTCTCTCTAGGTCAGCCTGCAGTAGAGAAATTTGGTTCGAGCACCAGCAACACTGCTAAAACATTTTGTGATGAGGTCAAGAGTTGAATAATCATCCCGTTGATAAGCGAGCGAGCCAGAAATTCCATTCAAAGGCAACAGTGACTTTCTTGTGCTGCTTACCTATTACAGGTCACAGGGATCAGGAAGGGAAAACGGGGGACTTGGGCACTTGAGCACATGACTGTTTATGTAACCGTGACTTCTAAGTTTTATTTGCTGGTGTTGATGCAATAAAAGGAGTTAAGGCAGGCCTTTGTGCCTTTATTAAAATCATGATTTTCTTCCAAGCATCCCAACGGGAAAATCAGCGTAGCTGCTGCTCTGGATATATAGTCTAATCAGAGGTGGCTGTAAGTGCTTTCTAGAGGTGGGGCCTGTCTCTGCATGCTGTGCCCAGCTGCTCTGAGGTAGTCCTGCAGCACCCACAAAGGCTGCTCAGCCCAAAGAAATGACACTCACTCTTTTGTTTTTTAAATTTGAATTGCACAAATCCCACCTGAATACAAAAAGGGCAGTTTGTAGGCAGCTAGACTGAGCAATCTATATAGGATACAACAGAACAGACTTCCCAGATATGACTGCCATTTTTAGGGCTGGGCATGCTGCTTTCTCTTGTACCTGGTGGTGAAATCTGTGAGGGTTTGTATGAAGCTGACACCCAGAGAATTAGCAAGTGATGTGATACTAGCAAGTGATCTCCTGGAATTATTTTTTAGCATTCCTAAAATGATGTGCTTACACAGTGTACATCATTTACCTAAAGGCATCTGCTATACTCAGCTCTTAGCTTCTCCTTTTTTCCTCTGTATTGCCTGGTCTGCACTAAATTGTGACATTTGTGTGGCTGATTCTTCTCACTGAATGTGCCATTTGCAGTTCGGAGTTCAAGTTTCTCTCTTCTTTTTCATGCTGGAGGTTCTCCAGGATGGCTTCTGCTTTCCTTGTTCCTGTTGTGCCCAGGGTGACTAGCAACCAGGCTCAGGCAAATTTCCAGGCTTTGTGCCAGTGGTACTTACTGGGTTTGCCTGAAGGGAGTGAGCATCCTTCTGTATTCTGGTTGTAAAGGATCTAAGTTGGCTGACTGTTGCAGAGCTGGGATGGACACATTGTAGGTCCTGTATTCTCTTCTGGAACATGCAGCCACCATGTGATGGAAAACTTACTTGGGTATGACAGTCAGAGTCATGATGGAGCCTGGGTTACAGCATCCCTATTCGAAACGGACAACCAGAAAGGCATGTTTTGCCCTGGGGCCTGGTCACTGAACCTTCTCTGAGGGTTCTAAGAAAGCAGACAGGAGGGAGTAGAAATGGGAAGCCATTCTGGAGGCCAAACACAAGCACATCTGTCTCACCTCTTCTTTACCCGTCACTAGTTGGATGCCTCTACAGTTGCCCGTGTTGTCTTCGCTGTTCACTTCTCTTCTTTCACTCCCCCTGCTATTCTTGATAAAAGTCCCACAAGGGTAGGTTCTAGGTTCCTCAGCTGTTGTCTCTTCCCTGTTTTTGATGCATCTGCCTCTTTACTTGGCCTTAAACTGATTGCTCATCCGAGTCAGTCTGTATTTCCTCAGAACACCTTATGGGTGGCTTACTGCTTCATTTAAGTGTAATGCATCCTTTTAAATTCTTCAGGTATCTTTGCAGAGCTCCTCAGTTCCCTAGTGTAAACCTATCACCTAATCCTAGCTCTTTCAGTAGGCCTAGGTACAGTGTTTAGTATGAGATGGTTTAGTGTAAGAATGGGTTGTGGTAGGCCTTAGAGATGGAATAAGATAAGCTGTTGGGGCAGCAAATGATGAAGATGTCCTGGGTGCCAAATAGCCAACAAATGCAATTGTAGCTTCATTTAGATTGACAGAAACGTGAATGATCATATCTGAAATCCTTATATAGATGAAGATAGTTCAATATCAAGATAATAAAAATGAGGTTTGGTTCTCCTGTCTCTTTAAATCCTGGTCCTGTAGATTCCCAGATTTTTCTTGAAGTGTGACTGCTGAAGATAGGGCAATCTTACCTAATTTATCTCATCAGCAATTTTCCTGTCTGCATTTCTTTGAAATGATATGATTTCTATCTACTTTTTATATTTGTTTTAATTTTCATTCTGTAATCCCATAATTACAATTTCCATATGTTTCATATTACTGTAGCATATGGATTTGCAATGTTTATTCTGTACTGAAGTTCTTTAATTTACTCGTTGCACTGAATGATTAAAGTGGAATTTTGTCCCTCCTAGCATGAAAATTCAGTCTCTTTGGGGTGTGTTCCCTAACTGTAACCCTTTCTCAGATGGTCCAAATGGCATCCTTCTGATTATTTTTTCCCTTGTCCATGTCTGTTGCTCAGTGCCACAACCTGGGGACTTTTCCAACTTGGGGACACAGCCTGTTTCTAGATTTCATCTGCTGCACCCATACTTCTCCAAGCCCCACAGCGTGGAACTGGGTCATCTCACGCTTGCCTCTTTCAGGAATGGCCTGTGTACCTTACAGTGGGTGCAGTTACAGTTTCCAGCCTTTGAATTGGGTGGTTCAGTCTATAAATCAACAAACATGTTTGTCTTTTTCAGTTTTCAGATGTAAGTACTTGGAGCAAGTTAATATTTACATTTCTATTGATATCAGGGTCAAACTTTAATCACCACTCTAAGTAAAAGAGCAGATGCTCACCAAGTGCAGTCACAAACTTCTGGGATCAATAAGTTCTGTCTGTCGAACCGATGCCTCGAAGGGGAAACAGAACTTCTCCCCTGTTTGAAAGCAAGCAGATGAGTGGGTGAGCAGGGGAAACTGGCACTTCTTCAAGCAGTGCTGCTGCACACAAGGGTGGCTTTGCCAGAGATTGTTAGATACCAGGCAGCATCACTGGCAGCAGTCGCCTTTTGTCATCGCTGACAGGAGTGGGACGTGCTTGTGTGTGAGGCTCCTGGGATGCTGTGAGATGGGGTAGTCCAGAAGTGTGTGGCACACCTCTCACTCCCACTGGACTCTGCCAGTGCCAGTGGGAAATGGTTCTCCTTCTAGAACTGCTGTGGAAATCAGGAAAGAGAAGCACTGACAAGTCTTGACTCTCTAATCATGTAAGGAAAAGGCAGTCAAATGAGCGGTTACTGGGTAAAACTTGGTGGGATTCCTAGCCAGGTCTTGTTCCAAATGAAGTTGGTGAGAATTTGTCCCTAACTCCGAAGTTACCTTGTCCTGCTTTGCCACCTCCATGTAGTTTCTTACCCATGTTCAGTACTTCAGGCAGCAATAGAAATGAAATGCCAGCAGTTTAATGTCCATACATAATTCTGTAATAGCAAACTATGCCATGTTCATGGTGGAGAGAAGAAATTTAAATACGATACTACATTTCTATTCCTGCTTTTCAGAGGCTTCTCACTGGAGCTCTTCAGCTGTGTTGCAGGAGAAAGGAAAAACATGTCACACAGATCTTCAGCCACAGGCCTGAAAAGCAGCTGGAGTTTCTTGACAGGCACACAGAGGTTGACTCCTGGTCTAGGTGTCCCACCAACCCTCAGAGTTCTGAGAGAAGTTTTTATTTGATTTGAAATCATAGGAAAGTTGGTGCATTGGGCTGATTTCTCCTGGAGTTCTCAAGCTTGTTTGAGCCTACAGGCTCATAAGTCAGCGTGAATTAAAATCCTGCCCTGAAGGCCCTGTATGGCAACTTTGCTTAGAGGTGAAGTTGCCAAGCTTCACTGTTACCCTTCTGTACCAATTTGCTCCTGTTTCAAATGAGGTTTGGCTGAGCTCCTGGTAAGTCCCCGATGCTGGCTTTTTCAACATTAACCTTACAGCCTTAAAATACAGTGGACTCGGTACCGCAGCAGCTGAGGGAATTACTGAGAAGAGGAAAATGAGAACTGTGTCAGCAGGTAGAGGGCTGGTTTCTGGGTACAGAAAGAGACTGGACTGTTAGGGGAAAAAAAAAATTCCAACTGGCTTTTGGAATAGAGATGCTTCAGAGGAAGAGTGCCCTTTGTAATGGAGACCGCTTGGAGATCTGTGAGAGTGCTTCAGTGGTTCCAGGTAGATTAGCAGCAGGAAGATTAACAGGTAGATTCACAAAGAGAAGGGAAATCTGGGCTTGGTAGCAAGCCTTTAAATGAAGAGCACTGCACTCCTGCTGCTCCCTGTCAGTGCTGATGGCTGCTCTTCATAGAAGCAAGGGGAATGTAAAGCAAGGCAATGAGTGTCCTGATCCTGATTTTCCTACCATATTTTTTTTGTTGTTCCAGGCATCATATAGTTGCATTACTGTCAAAGATAGCTGTATTGCAGCTCTACTATAGCAGATGTAGCTCTTTTCCCCCCATCTTTACACCTTTGACTTCAAATACTGATGTCCTGTTCCTCAGCTACTGGGAGAGTTCCTTGAGATGTCGGCTTTATCAGAGGAGAGAGAGGTAGTGGAAATACATGTGGGACAGTGGTTTTATGGTTAGAGTAAAAAACTGGTGCAGGTGAGAAGGAATAATTTGTTTCCAGTGGAAGCAGGGTGAACAGGATGGGGAAATTTGTAAAACAGTGCTATTAACTGGTACCTTCAAGGCTGATTGTGACTGGGAAACTAAGAAATTGAGGTACATGGCAAAGAACAGAGAAGGTTGGAGGTTTAGTAAGCTAGATATTTCTCTAAAATTGAAACCTGTTTCCTCTTGTAACTGTTTACACTTTATCTCTCAAACTGTAATTTTTGGATGACTGAGTAGAAATGCAGTTCTCCCTCCCTGTTTATGGATGGGGAGCAGAGAGACATAGAGGGGGGGTTTGCAGGGATAGGAGGGACTGTTTGAACATGGACTGATGTAAGCAGGCATATGCAGGCTAGCTCTGGCTCAGAAGCCAGTGGCATCAACTATAGTCTGTGTCCCAGAAGATGTGCCATGCTCTTGGTGTATTGGCTCAGGCAAAATCCCAGTAAGATGCTTTTTTTGCTTCCAATCCAGAACTGGCTTGCATCTGGGATGAGTAGGTGTCACTCTCATCTGAGTGCACCCAGCTGTACAGAGATACCTCAAGTTACTTTTGAATGTTTACAGGGTGGAAGGGGAATACATCCAATTCTCCTTTAACCTGCTTAAGTGCTGGTTCAACTGGATCAGCATCTATCTTCTTTATTTGAATGTGCATGGTATTGGCCTTTATGCCTACGGTATTGTTAATCTTGCCATGCCTGTGATGTTAACTTGGATGATATCAAAATAATTTTAGGTAAGTGCTTTGAGGGTTGCTTGGCCTTTGTTTGTTTTGAATAGGAAAGATGCTAACCCTCTTCTGCTTGAATTACTAATCTAAGGTAACTGAGTGGTTTTATTGTGGGCTCTTAGAACGTAGGTGAATTTTTTTCCAAAGGTTTTTAAGTACAAGTTGTGGTGAGAGACTATTCCTCATGTTCTGTATAACATTAAAAAAATTAATTTTTGCTTTGAGAGTGTATGTTGGTATTTCTGTGCTCATGATATGTTTGGCTGGGGTTTTCCCCCTTAAATAGTATAAATCAAAGTTTTTATTCCTCAAGTTCTCTCCAAGTTTTGTAATTTGCTGGAATTAAGTAGGGAATCTGGGAATAATGCATGATCATAGATACAGTAAATATCATAAAGGTTGAGTTCTAGCATGTCAGTGGAGGGTTCTATTAAATCCTTTAGTTTTGCTGTAGTATGATTACAAAGATCCTTTTGTAGTTTGGGACGTTGAGTCTAAAAGCAAGAAACGTGAGAGGTATCTGGCAAGAGGCAATAACATGAATTTCATTCTCCCATTACTCTTGTTCTTAGCTATGTTCTGGTTGGCCAGCAGCATCTGCAGGGGAAAAAAAGTCTTGGTCAAGTCGGTATGACTTTGAATACCTGTCAGGAAGAAGAGCAATCCAGGTCATAGTGCTTTAAAAGCTGCCCTTTAGGTCTCAGGAGAGACTCGGTGTGTTCCTGGAGAGGAGAAAATGTAACTGTGTTGAGACCAACACTTTTTTTTCTTCCTTTATATTTTTTTTTCCAGCAAAACTAAGTTCAGTTTAAGATGGTCTTTAAAACTTCAACATTAGTGAAAGGTGACAAGCAAATGACAAGCAAGTAGTGTCCATGTAAGAAGAAAAAAAACCCCCATGGATCAGTTTTGTGTCTAATACTCCTTTCCCAAACGGTTGAAGAGTTGAGAGCTTTAGCCTGCGTTCACCTATTAGTCATTTCAGCTATCCAGGAATGAATTGTGTATTATCTGTACAAATTTTATTTCATTCTAGATAGGGGTCACTGCAGGCTTGGGCTGAGCTTTGTCACTGGAAGAAACTACTTTGAGTAGCTACACACGCGATCTGCTTTTGGAGGCCTGTCTGTGCTTGCTGTACAGAGACACGAGTAGCCAGTAATTTCTGTGCCTGTTAAATCCCTGCTTCATACCAGGGAGTTCTGAACGTTTTGCAGGACATACAGACTATACCAGTAATGAAATATCTGCTATATATGAATAGATATAGTGTGTATTTGTGGTGGTGTAATTGTAGCTGTTCTAGATGTGCTGACTGTAAGATAACAGGTTTGGCATGATTTTGTCTTCAGAGAGACTGACTTAGTGTCAAAAAACCTTTTCTTGGTCGCTCAATCCAGGCTGATGCCAAGTCTGTGCTCTTCAGGGGGGGGATGTTGGGTGACTGTTTGGGTGTGTCATGCAGAGGCCAGGCATGCCTCATGCTGAGAAGTTATTTTACACAGATTTGGGAGTAATACTGTTGTTCTCGGTTGTACACAGATGGTACCAGACAGGAAGAGGTGGAAGGTGAACTCAGTGAAGAAGAACGCTGGTTTGGAAATTCTTCAGAAACTCCTTCAGAAGCATCATATGGAGAAGTCCAGGAGAACTTTAAGTTGTCTCTTGAGGACAGAATCCAAGAGCAGTCCACTTCCCCGGATACTTCTTTGGGAAGTGCAACTCCTAGCAGCAACACAGCGGAGCTGGGATCCACTGAAAATGAGGCACTAAGAGACACGTTACAGAGTAAAGAGCACCTTTCTCCTGATGTGTCACCTCTGTGTGAAGAGGAACCTGCTGGTCCAAATAAGCCACTGAGTAGCAACCTGAGGCGGCTACTGGAGGCTGGCTCCCTCAAGCTGGATGCTGCTGTCACAGTCAATGGCAGAGTCGAGTCCCCTGTAAACCTTGGCTCAAACCTCTCCTTCTCTCCTCCTGCTCATCATGCCCAGCAGCTAAGTGTTCTTGCCAGAAAGCTTGCTGAGAAACAGGAACAAAGTGACCAGTACAATGCAGGTAGTCACTTTATATGGAATCAAGGTAAGTGGTTGCCAAACTCAACCACTACCTGTGGTTTGTCTCCTGATTCAGCTATCCTGAAACTGAAAGCAGCAGCAAATGCCGTTCTGCAGGACAAATCTCTTTCAAGGACTGAAGACCCTATAAGATTCGAATCCTTTTCCTCACCTTTTAGTTCTCAGTCTGCCAGCTCCACGTTAGCAGCTTTATCTAAGAAAGTGAGTGAAAGAAGCATGACTCCTGGGCAGGAGCACCCGCCTCCAGCTAGTTCTTTCCTTTCTCTGGCTTCCATGACCTCTTCAGCTGCCCTTCTCAAGGAGGTTGCTGCAAGGGCTGCAGGCACCCTCTTGGCTGAGAAGAAGAAATCACTGGTTGCTGAGGATCCCCTGCAGCTTTCAGAGATGAAGCAAGAGAAAGCAACTCCACCACAGTCTTTGGAATTACTGCTACTGCCAGTCCCTAAGGGAAGAGCATCCAAACCCACTAGTACAGGTATGGACACAGTTTGAGCCACTAAGTAGGATGTATCTGTTTTGCAAGGGGCTTACATAGCGTCTCTTCAGTGGGTCGGGATTTGGTTTGATTCTGTGTATTATGAGAATAAGAAATAGGTACTTTAGGTAAACAGTAGAAGAGCTTTTTAAAATACCACTTGAAGACCAAACTGTCACACATGTTTCCATATTTGAAAGATACGAGTGCACAGTTCAGTACTTTTTTTTTTTTCCACTCTATATAATGCTATTTCCTCCTCTTACCGAGTTCAGAGTAAGTGCACAAAAATATTTAACAGAGAAGATCAAAGAATCCCTGTTAGGGAGCTCATGGTATCAGTGAGCATGTACAAAACTAGTGCTTTTGAAATACTGGACAAGGGAGAATTCTCCCTCCTGCTGTCTCTGTCACAAATGGACTTTTGTATAATCGCTTACTCCCCTGTCCTAATTTACCAGAGTATATTATTATGTTGCCACTTTTCATTAAAATTTTTTTTGCAGCAGTTCAGTATTTTACAATCCTTTGTCATTAAAAAAAAAAAAAAAAAAATAAAAGCAAACTGCATTTCTCTAATTTGCTCCACAAGAACCATTTTACACTCCTGACTGCACCAGTTCCAGCTGTTGGCAGCCAAGGAACCAGGCACATAGGAAATCAGAAGAAGCAGTCTTGGTAACAAAAGCTTTCAAGGACTGGCCAGCCACGCAGGGAAACTTAAATGATCCATCTACAAAATAAGGAAAAATAAGGTTTCTTTCATCTCTTCCTGTAAAAAGTTCATATTGTGGATTTGTATTTCTGGTAGAACAGAGAGAGCGAGCTTCAGATGTCAGCAGTGCTGTCCCTGGAGTGGTGTTCTGCTGCAGAGGGGGGGGGAGCATGCCAGATATCTTCACA
Source organism: Gallinula chloropus (assembly GCF_964237585.1). Taxonomy (NCBI): domain Eukaryota; kingdom Metazoa; phylum Chordata; class Aves; order Gruiformes; family Rallidae; genus Gallinula; species Gallinula chloropus. Next base: position 29,452,318 of record NC_140092.1, read on the forward strand.
GGATGCACAAAGTGCATTAGAGCTTCACCAGGCTGAGTTTTCCTAGGAATGCAGGCTTGGCTGTACAGGTGTAGCAAGCCAGCCTACAGACGTGGAGCCTGACACGGGCATCGTGTAATCACACTGCTGTCTTTCTGACCTGGCCTTTCTGCTTGGGGATATTAAAAGCTCTGATCTCACCCTGGGCAGGTCTTGGTAAAAACTCATGGTGTAGTAGCCACTGGATGGACAACAGTGCTTGGTCCTCCCTTGGAAGAGGAGTGGGAGGGATGTGATGAGGTGTGCAGCTTGTACCAGTTTCCTTGTTGTACATGCATTCTACAAATGCTTTGCTGGTGGGTTTTGCCAAGGCAGCTTCAGTGGCAGACTGTTCTTGGCATGGGTCTGGCATAAGGTTTTCATTAATTTAGATGAAGTCTTTTTGGAGTAACATAAGCTAAACCAAGGAGAGGTCCTTTCGTGTGGCAGTTGGAGTACCCACACTGGCTACACCAGTGTGACTGTGGGCATTAATTTAACATCACTGCCCTGGTGAAGACTGGCCTCTGGGTAAGAAAGGCAGCAACGTACAGAGAAGGAGTAAGGTTAAAATGTATTTGAAGTCATTAGTTTATTTCCTACTGGAGAAAAAGCTGTTCACGTCTAAGTGTTTCCTGGGGAAAAGTAAATGGTCATAGTAAAACCCAGGCTCTGTGACCAACAAACTGGGATTTGTGTGTGCAGCCTGTAGCAGGGGACCCTTCTGTACCCACGTGCTGGTAGGACCAGCACTTCATAAACTAGTTCTGATGTGGCAAGTTCCTGGCAACAATTCACTGAAGACCCGAGCTAAAGATAACAATGGGGGATGACTGCCTCAGGTCCTTGGTAACCAAGGAACAGCTACTCATTTTTTGTAATACATGGGAATACTATCCCAAGAGGAAGGGTGTTTCCTTGCAGTTCATACGCACTGGGCCAATGCCAGTTGGCATCTGAGCAAACTTTATAGCTCAGTGTTCATAAGAGAATTTCTTCAAGTCCATTTGCTGATATACTGTTAAGTTTTTCCTTTCTAAATAATTAGGTGACTGAAAATAAAAAGCAGGCTGTTGGTTAGTGTATCTGGATGCTCCTTGATTCCTTCAGCTCTGGAGAAATGCAGCTTGCAAAAAGAGGTTGCTGTTTAGTGACCTTGGATTGAGAACTTCTCTCAAAGCTGAGTAGGGCAGCTGAGTGGGTATATTTGCCATGAAAATAGATGTCCCTGATTCCTTTTACACCTACAACCTTATGGCACTAAAAGCAAAAAAAAAAAAAGTATTTCATTTTATAATGTTCTATCTTTTTGTGTGTGTCTGGTTGCTCCTTGAGACGTGGGGTGGTTGTCTTGTTCCTGGGACACCTCTTCCCAGTAGGCATAGCTTGAGAGGTGGTTTTTACCACCTCCACTCCTCCCCTCATGCTTTGAATGTTGAAGGCACTGGTGAATCTGCTTTGTTGTTACGAACATGATTCATTTACCCACCAGCAACACCTAGCTTTGGTTATGAGATCAATACTCAGTGAGATTAATTAGACGTCGTCAAGTAAAGAGCAGCAAAGAGGGAAGCTATTCAGAGAGGAATATGTTAATACCTGGAGCGTGCCTGCTGCTCTTTTGTCCCCCATGTTGAGCTATTTGCTCAGCATTATTAGGAGCAATGTTGCCATGGCTGATCGGAGCACAGTCACCTCTGCAGCTGCCTGGCAGGTGTGGAGATTCTCATTGCTACTCGCGTAGGTAAAGCGGCACCGAGAGGATGAACTTCCCTGTCAGTCTGCTCATACTGCCAGTTCTGTAACAGCTCCCCTGTTTAGGATGAGATTGAAAAGGGAGCTGGGAGTCTCTGTTGAAGTTGTGGTGTCGTTTTTGCAAGAGCATGGGTGTCAGACCCTTTCTCTTCCTGACTGAACGCTTGTTCAGTGGAACTTTTTGCCTGTGATGCTTGTAGTTTCCTTCCTGGAGCTTCTTTGGGAAGCACTGGCTGATTCTCTCCTCACTGAAGTCACTCTTTCCAACTGATTGATGCTGTGTGATGTAAAATAGACGTTGATGTAAATGAAGGAAAGCTGAAGCCCATTACTTCCTTATGCTGGGGTTTATGGAGTATGGAGGGGTAACATGGTTCAGCTTTGGAGAACATTGACATAATTCCTGTTTAGCATTGTTATTGGTGAGGTCACGTGCATTTGGTTCAGTTCTTTGCATATTTTCTGATGTGCTAAATTACTATTGATCCATCTTGTTTGCAGATTTATTTTTAATGGAGTGGAAACCAGGTAGTACCTTGTTAGACATTTTTTTTTTCCCCCTGGATCCTTTGTGATGATAACCAGAGGATGGAGAGAAAATATGGTAGAAAGTAAAGAAATGATAGGCAAAAAACATTTCCAATGTATTTTTCTGTGGTTTTACTTTCTCCTACTTTTTGTGAAGATGCAAAGATGTGTAAAAACTGAAAGACAAACAATTCTAGCATTAGTTTCACCTTACTCTTTAGAGGTGCAGAGAGGGGAACAAGTTGGTAACCTGTTAGGTGTGATAGAGTAGTTCACGAGGAGAATCTCTGAACTTGCACAAGTCTATGCTTTGACAGTGTGTCCTTTTTTGTACTTGCATAATGACTGCCTAATCAGTTGAATGATGGTGGTTTTGTTTCCTACCTAATAGCAAGAATTATATTTTAGGATATGACAAATCTTCTGGAAGTTTTTATCGCTTGGTTCCTCATCAAGGGCATTTGATGTTTGCTGTGTCCTTATCAGGAGGAAATAGCTGATAATAATGAGGTTAAATATTCTGAGAGAATTTCTAAATAGCAGGATGCACGTTGCTGAGCTCTGGATATTTGAAAATAGTCTTGTCTGTCTTTCACTGCGAGGAAAGAGGTTTCCAATTCCATGGTAACATTAGGCCTTTCTTTATAATAAGCAGAGGAAATTGTAGTGAGGGCATGGATGGATAGTTAGTTGTGTAGAATCAGCAGCAAGGAATTTCTCTTCCCTTCAAACTTGCAGTGGTTCCACACTCAGTAGACTAACTGTATTTGCTTGATAAATGCCACCAAATCCCTCTCTTATCTGAGGTGAATTGGGCAGTAAAGCAGAGAGCAAACATTTAGTGAGGCAGTAGATTCAGAACACTGGCAACTAGAGGAGCAAAAGGAAAACCAAGACTCGAAGACTCCTGATGGCTGAAGTTGCAGCAGCATCTGCTCGAGCTGTAACTAAACAAGCCCAACAGCAGGGATTCTGAAGTCATTCACTTCTGGAGTTAAATGTATCTGATGTGAAATACCAGCATGCTTTTCAGTTAAGTTATGGATTGTTCTGTGCTTTATATCCTGCTTCCCTGCTGGCTGACCATCAGATATGGAAATGGATCATTTTTTAACAGTTAAGCATATTTTCTGTACCCTACTGCAACCAGCCTTTGATAGGAAATGAAGCTGCAAAGTGATGATTATGAGAGACATCCATCTAGTTCGGTTAAATTGGAAGGAACATTAGGGCCAGGTGAGGTAGAGTAGCATCCCCTACTGATTAGCCAAAGGATGGTTGGGACATTAGCCTCTATAAATTACAGTGACCTTCCTTAGGGGGAGAATCACTAGATTAAGGGGAAGGCATGTGCGGGGAGGAGGAACTGAAACTCCCAGTACCTGTTGTTGTTTAACTGATGTGTCTCTTTGCAGATGAAATTCTAGCATTGAAAAAATGATGTCTGAGTATGTTAACAAGGGGAAAGTATTCCACGAGTAGCTGTAAAGGATCCTTTCTTTTTCTTCCCCCTTCTGCTAAGCCTCAGAAGAAGAAGGAGGAAAACCTTTCCAGTGTCCGATCTGTGGTTTGGTTATCAAGAGGAAGAGTTACTGGAAAAGGCACATGGTGATTCATACAGGTTTGAAAAGTCATCAGTGTCCACTCTGTCCGTTTCGCTGTGCACGCAAGGACAATCTCAAATCACACATGAAGGTAAGGCAAGTGTTTACTGACAATCAAAACACTCTGATACTCAGATAAACCTGTTCCATTTGTGTTTGCAAGAACAAATTTTCCCTAGCTGTACTACTTTAAATTAAAAGACACTTAAAATGGCCTTATTTAAATTAAAAGAGAAAGAAATGATGCATTTTTCTTTGCTTGCCTTTCCATTTTATGCAGTGTGGAAACTGTATTGAGTTGTGTCAGCTTGATTCAGCACAAGCTGTCTGTGACTGATGTAGTTCTGGACCTGGACCCACCAGAAGCAGGGATGTTAGCTGGGATGTGACACCATCCAAACACAGCAGGATGTCACCTAGTATCTCTGTGTGCCATTGCATCACACTGACTGGACATGCTGACTTGGCCAGCACTAGCATGGGACCTCCTTACTGCTTCCCACAGACAGGCCTGCAGGTCTCACTTTTTTCTGCAGGCATTTCTGGAGCGAAGGGTCTGAAACAAAATGAATGATTATACTGTAATGGTTTGTTTTCAAATGCTTCCATTAAGTTTAAAGTGTGCTTATAACTCTGAGGGGTTTTTTGCTCAAACTGAAGATGACTTTTTGAAGCGCAGGGCCACCAAGATGATGAAGGGAGTGGAACACCTTCCTTCTGAGGAGAGGCTGAGGGAGCTGGGCCTCGTCAGCTTGGAGAAGAGGAGACTGAGGGATCATCTTATTAATGTCTATAAATATGGAAAGGGTGAGAGTCAGGAGGATGGAGCCAGGTTCTTCTCAGTGATGGCAGCGATAGGATAAGGGGCAGTGAGTGGAAGCTGGAGCAGAGGAAGTTCCATGGGAATATAGCGAGAAACTTTCTCCCTGTGAGGGTGACAGAGCCCTGGGACAGGCTGCCCAGAGAGGCTGTGGAGTCTCCTCCTCTGGAGACATTCAAACCCTCCTGGATGTGTTCCTGTGGGATTTAGTCTGGGTGATGCTGCTCTGGCAGGGGGGGTTGGACTAGATGATCTTTTGAGGTCCCTTCCAACTCCTGACATTCTGTGATCCTGTGAAGGAATATCTCTGTTGATACAGAGAAGTACAAAAATGTAGAGGAGCTCTGTCTGCTTAGCTGAAGTTCCACCTGGTTGCAGTGTACAAAGTGTCTGGTCTTGCAAGCTGCAGAACCTGCTTGGTGAAGTAATAATGGTATCTGTCTCATGGATGGAGAAGCTGAAATACAGAAGTTTCCCTTGTTGATACAGCTGAGTTCTGTAACAACAGTGAAATGTTTTACTGTAGTGCACATTTTGTCTGTTTTAGACAAATGTGTGTAGCAGAGTACTGGGCTGGTGTGCAGAGGATCAGAGGTGCCTGTTTCTACTGGAGAATCTGAGATCACTAGACAGGAGACTAACCTCACTTACACCCAAGTGACTGTTCATTCCAATGTAGATTTGAGATGATTCCACTGATGACAACAGCAGATTTTGCAGTATTTCAGGTCCTTGCTAGGTCTGAAATCACCCCTCTAAAGTATGAAGGTTCATCCCTTAGCTCTTCCACAGCAGATCCATTCACTGCTCCCGGGCATCCATGGTGTATCATGCTAATCCTTATCAGGTACAAGTAGGTTTGGTGTTCATGGCTCTTTCTTTCAGGACTCGCTGGTCCAGGTTGACTAGAGGACTCAGGTGGCTGAGTAGAAAGAAAGGGCACATAGGATGACAAGAAAAGGTTTTCCCTGGTGAATACAGCACATGCACAGATATATGCATCATGTAAAAGCTTGCTTTTCCCTGGCAAAGACCCCTTGTTGTCCCATGCTTTATAAAGGACATGCTTATTATTCCCTGCAGAAATCCTTGTTCTCTGCTTTTCTTGTGGGTTTGGAATTACTGTTCCCAGGTTGAGGGCCTATCCCTTCCCTTTGGGCATGTTGATTTCCATAAGTGACTACAGGTAGCGTGGTGGAGAAAACTAAGGACTTTTTCACTGTCTCCATGCTGTCAAATTGATGGCTATCTGTAGCCTTTGTGTTGTTTTCTGCCCCCCACCTAACATAAAACCCCTTCATTAACTGTCATCTTCAAGCAAACCCCTTGTACAAACACGTAGCATGCAGTGTAAATTATTTTGTAATATAGTAATTATTACCAAGTAATGATCAGTTAGGTATCACTGAGGTCACTCAGGCCCAGTGCTGCCTGACACAGTGTAAGAGATTATAGCCCCCTTTGGCCTTACTGTGGAGAGAAGATCTGAATTCTTTTCAGTCACTGTGGTTCAGTTATGCAGGTTGTTACAGACCCAGTGGTCTTAGCTGGTAAAACTGCTCTGTATAGGTGTAAAGAATCCCATCTGGAATTTAATGTTTTACCTTGATTTCAGTGGGTTTCATACATTTTTCTCAACTGAGTAGGCCATTTGTAAAAATATTTCCTGTCACATCAGAAGGCAAGCAGGAGGTAGGGGCATGTTGGTCATGTGTCAGAAATCATTTGAATTCCCTTTGGTAAAAGTATGAATTGATAACAAGATTAAAAATCCCCAAAACCATCCAGTTTCTCATCATAAAGGAGTGCTGCTTTTAAATCTGTATGTAAGTAAGTGTCAGGTTGTAATAACTGACACATACACGAGCCAGCAATGCTCAGAACTGAATGAATGCTCATCAGAAATGGTCCAGCACAGCTGGGAGCTACCTAGGACATAGTGGTCTGGTTATGCCAGACAGATATTTCAGGTCTCTCTGTTGTCCTAGGATCCTTTGGGAGATACCTAGCTGTCATGGTTTAATCCAGCCAGCATCTAAATCAACCCCAGAGAGCTGTTAGCTCACTTCTTCCCCCTGCCTCACCACAGTGGGATGGGGGCAGAGAATCAAAAGAAAGGGTGGAAGTTGTGGGTTGAGATAAAGACAGATTAATAAAATAGGTAAGGGAGATAATAATAGTACTAGTAATTGTAGCATTATTAGTAGCAACGATGGTGATGATGATAAAAGAATATACAAAGCAAGTGATGCATAGCACAGTTGCTCACCACCTCTAGCCAATGCTCAGCTAGTTCTTGAGCCACACTGCCTCATGCCTGACTTCCCCAGTTACATACAGAGCTTGACATCATATGGTGTGGAATATCCCTTTGGTGGCTTGGGTTGTGTGAGAAGCTGAAAAGTCCTTGACTGCTTGGCCACAGCTATAAACATCAGCATATTATTAATATGATTTTCATCCTAAATCCAAATTAACAGCATGATGCCAGCTGCTAGGAAGAAGATTAACTCTATCCAGGGCACTGGCCTTAACCTCTTTCCTGGTGAGCAGCCCACGAAGGTAGAGCTGACTCTACCTCTCCATCCCTCCCTTTCCATGGGTCAGTTGTGGCTGTAGGTGAAGGCATTTTCAAAACCAAAAAGACTACTCAAGATCAGGGTACTAGGCTGGTGTTGGTCATTCATTATAAGCCACTTTACTCCTATCACAAGCTAAGCTTATTTTCTTTACATTTCACTTTGGTTATCATGTGTCATATTCTGTTGATAAAAATGATGGGCAAAACCTATTTAGGTGTTCTGTCCAGCTGCAGTTCTCAAAATCTAATAGTGCTCTCTTTGTTGCCTCCTAGGCAGCATAGCCCCTATCTGAAGCATCCCCTCTTTTTCCTAGGTTCTTATAGGCATTTTCCATTGAAACTGGTCATTTAGAGATTTAATTTCCATGAGCAATTTGTGTTTGTCTCCATATGGGCCTGCCTTATTGTGTGTATCTTTAGGTTAATGAATAATAACTATATGATATAAATACTGTGTAATTTTATGGTAATTATAACATGTCAAGCTGATTGGCCCAGAATACAACATTGCCAGCATTTTTAGTGTCTTGTCCCTTGCTAGAGAAACTCTTAACAGAGACCTGGATTGATCCCAGCCCTCAGCATACTCAGATCTCCATTTGCTACCCCCATCATGTGCTGCTGAAGCGTTCTTCCAGTAACGGCACTTGGCCAGGACCAACTCACAACTGGAGGCAAGGAAGTGAAAGGCAAGAAGGGAAGCAGAGGGAAAGTTTCCACACAGACACACAATGAACAAGGGGAGCTGAGCAATCAGCCTTTGAAGGCACGTGGTGTTATCTGTGACTGTTATATGGCATTTAGATTCCACAGTGGGGGGCACCTTAGAAAAACCCTGAAGTAGTCACAGTACTGAGTTTTTTTTTTAGTCTCTTTTGGAGACAGATTATAGTACCTGCATTAAGAACAATTTTTGGCCCTCATTCCTGGGAATCTTGGGGGTATCACAGAATGATAGAATCTCCTGAGCTGGGAGGGACCCCCAAGGACCGTCGAGTCCCACTCCTGGCTCCACACAGGCCCAGCCAAGTCAGAGCGTGGGACTGAGCGCATCGTCCAGACGCTTCTTGAGCTCAGCCCAGCTCGGGGCTGTGACCACTTCCCTGGGGAGCCTGTGCCAGTGCCCGACCCCCCTCTCAGTACAGAACCTCTTCCTGACATCCAGCCTAAACCTCCCCTGGCACAGCTTCATGCTGTTCCCTCGGGTTCTATTGCTGGCCAACAAAGAGAGATCGGTGCCCGCCCCTTCCCTTTCCCTCATCAGGAAGCCACAGACCATGATGAGGTCTCCCCTCAGCACAAACCCAGGGGACTTCAGCCTCTCCTAGTAAGACTTCCCCTCCAGACCCTCAATGCCCTCCTCTGGACACTCTCCAATATTTTAGTGTCCCTCTTGTACTATGGTGCCCAAACCTGCACCCAGTACTTGAGGTGAGGCTGCACCAGCACAATGCAGAGCGGAACAGTCCCTTCCCTGGCCCAGCTGGCCATGCCATGCTTGATGCACCCCAGGATGTGGTTGGCCCTCCTGGCTGCCTGGGCTCGCTGCTGGCTCGTGGTGTCCTTGCTGTTGGCCAAATGGTCGACGAGTAGCATCACAGGACTTGATTCTGGTACCATGGTGTGGATTCCAGGGGTGCTGAGAGTACTGAATATGAAGCTGGACAAAATGCATGGGTAACTGAGGTCTCTTGTCCAAGCAGGCAACAAGGGTAGTGCTTGATTTCTTCTCTGTTTCGTTGGAATATGTTACTTTCTTCTTGAGAGTATCCGCTGTTACTTCTGCAGAAAGCAGTGGAAAGGGAGGGTGTAGTTCAGCAAGATGTATGCTGGCTTTTCTGTATTTCCTGGTAGGGAAATAGGGATTAAATTTACCTTAGAGCAATACCACAGGCATCAGTCAGACTTTGGCCAATTGGTGTCTTTGGATCATGCACAGATCTCCCTCAGCAATTTGTGGATGGATAGGCTGTGAGATCATACAGATAGGTTCCAAGAAAGCAACAGGATATTAGCCTGAGCACTTGGAAGGGGGAATGAGGAAGAGGAGCATATGGCCAACAATAATATCTATAAATGTTCCTCGTTGCTGCTATATAGACATAAGGCAGAAATGGGTGAGCCAGTTCTTCTAGTGGTGGAGAAGGAGGTTGGCATTGTGCACAGGTACAGAAGCATGATGGGATGACAGCAGATGAGGAAAGGGAAGGTGAAGCTTACTGAGGAGGTTAGCTGCAATGGCAGGCAAGGCACGGGGAGCTCAGCCACGCTGCCTTCCTGCTTCTGTGGCTTGTGGAGAGGCACTGGGTAGTGAGATCTCAGATTAATATTACTGTGTGATATGAAGAGGGCTATAATCAGCCTCCTGATTAGGGAGAAGCTATTAATTAGACGATAGTGGGAATAAGGGATGGCCCAGAAGAATGTAGCCAGATGCTCCCTACCCCTTGGCAATCTGCTTTTCCGTCTTTCTTTCCCAGCTGGGGTCAGACAACTGGATGAACACTCCTCATCCATCTTGGTGAAGCGGAGGACAGGTTATTTTAAAGCATCTTCACCATATGGGGAGAAGGAGTTTGACTGTGTTTCATGGGAGGGTTTTTGGTTTGGTTGAAGCTAACGTTGCAGAGCCTGGGAAGGTGCCTGTGATTCCATTACCTCCCCTCATCCGAGGGGAGGAATGCAAACTCACACGGCTTTTCAACAAGCAGAACCCGTGCCCTGAGACTCAGACAGGTGCCACAAGTGATTTCAAATACCTGCCTTTTAATCTTGTCACTTTTTGCATAGGAGACAAGGCTGAGACAGGAAATGCATTGATACTTTAAATGTTAAAGAAAAAAAAAATTAAGAAATATTATTTTTGGAACACCTAGTCCAGTCCAGCCCTGCAGAGAGTCTTTCCCCCCCCCCCCCTTTGCTTTCAAGCAAAGCAAGGAAATAGTTTCAAAAAGAAAATACTATATAAATAATGTATGTGTCCTGAGGGGAAGGATCATATCAAAACTAGCACTGTAGCACTAAACTTTTGAAAGTGCAGCCTTTTAAAAAGGAGGGAACTTGTCAGACAAGAGCGTGAAGTGAAAAAGCAGAGGGCACATGAGAGATGCAAAATGGAGAATTCTCAAGTGTATCCAAATGCAGCTGCAGAAGAAGGCATCTTTCTAAAGGAGACTTGAAAAAAAAACCCAACAAACCCAAACTGAAAAAAATCAGTGGGTAGGCAGGCTTGGCTAAATGACTGGCTTGTAGTAGCTGGTGATAGGAGTCCTTCCTGAAGTAGATGCCCCTCCGTCATGGAAATGTTAATCCACTTGTAAATTGGTGAGGAAAATAAAAACTATAGTAGGCAAATTAAAAAGTGATAAATTAGGTCACAGAAAGCAAGTAGAGACTGACACCCCAGTAACAAGTACAGCAGTGAATGGATTCAGCATCCCACACCCCTTAGGGTTTTGCTTAGGGATGAAGGTTCTCAGTAAAAAAACGTTTCCTCTTATTCTGGGGATTTAAAAAATAAGAACAACCTCCCCTGTTAAGTGTCACAAAGGAAAGGTGAATGCCAATCCTTCCCTGCTTCTTCCTTCTCAGGGAGAGTCTGTGCAGCACCCTACCCCAACTTTAAGGAAGGGAAGATCTACCACATCAGCACTACAGATGTGCAGGACATGTCTGTGTCACAGTTTCTCTCAGCCTTACTACCTGTTGTGCCCTGTTAGGTTGGATCATGTGTGTTTGTAACTCTGCATCCTGGTTTTCAGGTGGGGTAGGGGTAATTTTCACCAGAAACTGAGAGGGGGCACAGGCAGGACCCAGACTAGCCGAAGGGGTACCGCATACCTTATGGCATCAGGCTTGTATGTGGAGGGGACTGGCTGGGGAGGAGGAGCCGCTGCTCCGGGGATGATGGGTTATGTATGTTCCAAGTACTGTTGTTGTTATTTGCTGTCCCAGTTAACCATCCTTATCCCAACCCACAAATTTCCCCTTCCAGCTCTCCTCCCCATCCCCCTGGGGGGGGAGGAGTAGGTGAGCAGTGGTGTTCGGCTGCTGGCCAGGGCTAACCCACTACTACACTGTGGTCCATCAGCGTGGGCCAGCACCACACTGTCTGGTAAATCAACAAGGGTGTTGCTTTTAAGTGTGAAAAGCTGATTTAAGGAACTGCTGATGATATCAGGAATGTTAGAACATCAACAACACACGTAACAGAAAACCCCCTGACATGAATGATGCGGTGTGATAGGAACATGTGGTTTCTGTAAAAGAGAATCATGTGGTGTTCAGCTTAAGATGTTTTGAGCATGTCAGGAAAATCATGGACTTAAAGAATGAGTTGAAATTCATTTGGTCATTAAAAAAGTCTTTGGCAAAGCTTCTCACTGAGAAGCTGCCAAATAAATTAAGCAATGGGTATGGCAAATTAGCAATTCACCAATAGACAGTAAAACAAAGGCTGGGAGGGATTAGCAATTTGAAGCATGACAAAAGGCCTACAGAGGGGTGTTCCATTGCTAAGAGTAGAATTGTGGAGTTGTTAGCAAATGTGATCTGCTCAAAACAATGACTGGGAATATTGTGTTACACCTGGAACATTGTGTCCAGTTCTGGGCCCCTCAGTTCCAGAAGGACAGAGAACTCCCTGAAAGAGCCTGGCACAGGGTCACCAAGATGATGAAGGGAATGGAACACCTTCCTTAGGAGGAGAGGCTGAAGGAGCTGGGCCTCTTGAGCTTGGAGAAGAGGAGACTGAGGGGTGACCTTATTCATGTTATAAATATGTAAAGGGTGAGACTCAGGAGGATGGAGCCAGGCTCTGCTCAGGGATGACCAGAGACAGGACAAGGGGCAGCGGGTGCAGCTGGAGCAGAGGAAGTTCCATGGGAATATAAGGAGGAACTTTCTCCCTGTGAGGGTGACAGAGCCCTGGGACAGGCTGCCCAGAGAGGCTGTGGAGTCTCCTTCTCTGGAGACATTCAAACCCTCCTGGATGTGTTCCTGTGGGATTTAGTCGGAGCGATCCTGCTCTGGCAGGGGGTTGGACTAGATAATCTTTCGAGGCCCCTTCCAACTCCTGATGTTCCTAATGTTCTGTGAAAGAGGATTGTAGACTCAACCTTATGGGCGTGAATCGAGACTGGAATAGGCAAAGCTTGAAATAGAATAAAAAGAAGCTGGCTGACAAACAAGGAGCCAAATGAAGTTACATAAGTGCAGATATAAGCTGCTGCACCACGGAAACAAGAGTCTGGTCATGCACCTGGCTGATCTGACATAATGATGTAACACCTGAGTATGATTGTCAGCAGTTTGGTGAAAACCCTTTTCTTGGCATTCACAGCAGTGGTTAAAAAGTACAGTAGATACAGATTTGAATATCTGTAGAATAAAACAAATAACACTGAAAATACTACAGTGTTGTTTTTAATGTATGATATATGATACTCAGTTTTGGCCACTGCATCAGAAAGGTGTGTCAGTAGTAGAAGAAAGTCTAAAAACTGGCAATGGAAACACTTAGTGGGATGGCAAGGGCTCCCTTTGGAGGAAGAAGCTGACTGGCAGGTCTAGAAAGGAGATACTATCAAAATAATGCACCTGATCAAGAAGATAAATCAAAGAGTGGCTTTTCTTCTTTCTTGTGACAGGAGTTACAGAATCGCAAGGTTGGAAAAGACCTTCAAGATCATCAAATCCAACCATTCCTGTCCTATGAAAATGAGGAGGGAGCAAGAGAAACTGAAAGAAATAAATACAATTTTTAAAAATTGGTAGTTTGTAGCCAAGTCCTCAAACTGGACCAAAACTTTGAGGAATGTGTAGTTCTGCTGAAAATTGTGTACACTGAAAAAAAATGTGGAACCACAAACTCTCATTTGAGCTTGGGAAGACTGTAGGGCTCAAACAAAGATGATAACCCATTACTTTTTGCCCAGTCAAGGAGAATATCCATGATCAAATGAAATAAACTCAGGAGGTAGAAGTCCTTAGGTGTCTCTGGCAGAAGTCAAAGAGTAGGTTTATGGGATTTTGAAGGCACCATTCCCTATGAGCAGGTTGTGCACTGTGGGTTATTGCAGTGTAATTTGGAGGGATCCAAATCTGGCAATAGCTGAGCTCCAAAGGGGGCTTTGGAGGAAACTTTGTCAGCTGCTCTCCTGTCTCCTCCTGTCTGTGGTTCTTGCATCAGCAGCCTAGTTGAGATGGAAGGGGACATCTGATGGTGTGGGTAGCATTACTATAGTGTGTGAGCTGGGAGAAGGCAACTTTCTGGATTGTAATATTCTGTGAACTCAATCTTCCCCATGACTTTGTGTGTAGCTCTAAGGGGTTTCTTGTTTCTTGCCTTCCAGCAGGTAGTTGCTGCCTTGACTTTTCCCTCCGAATAGCACAGAATGGCAATTCTTGGTTCCTTTAACTGCTGTCGAATGAGAAAATAAGGGGTAGTTTTAAGTGCCTGAAGATTGGAGAATAGCCAATGTGACTCCAGTCTTTAAAAAAGGCAAGAAGGAGGATCCCAGCAACTACAGGCCAGTCAGCCTCACTTCTGTCCCTGGAAAGGTGATGGAACAGTTTGTTTTGGATGCCATCTCCAAACAACTGGAAGAGAAGAAGGTTATGAGGAGTAGTCAGCATGGATTCACCAAGGGGAAATCGTGCTCGACCAATCTCATAGCCTTCTATGATGTCATCACCAACTGGGTGGACGGAGGGAGAGCAGTGGATGTCGTCTACCTTGACTTTAGCAAAGCTTTCGATACTGTCTCCCACGACATCCTGATAGAGAAGCTGAGGGAACAAGGGTTAGATGAGTGGACAGTGAGGTGGGTCGAGAACTGGCTGTCGGACCGGGCTCAGAGGGTCGTGATCAGTGGAGTAGAATCTGAATGGAGGCCTGTGACTAGTGGTGTTCCCCAGGGCTCGGTGTTGGGTCCAGTCCTGTTTAATATCTTCATTGACGATCTTGATGAGGGTATAGCATCCACCCTCAGCAAGTACGCCGATGATACAAAGCTGGGAGGAGTGGCTGACACGCAGGAACACTGCGCTGCCATCCAGCAAGACCTGGACAGGCTGGAGAGCTGGGCTGGGAGAAACCAGATGAGGTTCAACAAGAGCAAGTGTAAAGTCTTGCACCTGGGGAGGAACAACCGACTGTATCAGTACAGGCTGGGGGATGACCTGCTGGAAAGGAGCTCTGTGGAGAAGGACCTGGGGGTCCTGGTTGATGACAGGTTGGCTATGAGCCAGCAGTGCGCACTGGTGGCGAAGAGAGCCAATGGGATCCTGGGATGCATCAGGAAGAGTATGTCCAGCAGGTCGAAGGAAGTGATCCTCCCCCTCTACTCTGCGTTGGTCAGGCCCCACCTGGAGTACTGTGTCCAGTTCTGGGCTCCATGGTATAAAAAAGACAGGGATCTCCTGGAGAGAGTCCAGAGAAGGGCAACGAAGATGATTAGGGGCCTGGAACATCTCCCATATGAGGAAAGGCTGAGTAAGCTGGGTCTGTTCAGCCTGGAGAAAAGAAGGCTTAGGGGAGACCTAATTAGTGTTTATAAATATCTTAGACTTGGGACGCAGGGGGATTTGGCCAGCCCCTTTTCAGTGGTCTGTGGGGACAGGACTAGGGGCAGTGGCTGTCAGCTGGAGCATAGGAAGTTCCGCACCAACATGCGGAAGAACTTTTTCACAGTGAGGGTGACGGAGCAGTGGAATAGGCTGCCCAGGGAGGTGGTGGAGTCTCCTTCTCTGGAGATATTCAAGTCTCGTCTGGATGCCTATCTGTGTAATATGAGATAGCGAGCCTGCTTTGGCAGGGGGGTTGGACCCGATGATCTCTTGAGGTCCCTTCCAACCCCTAAGATTCTGTGATTTTTCCTTTCAAGGGACATGAATTCTTAGCTTCTATTTCTAACAGTTTTCAAATTTTAAAATGAATACTTTTATTTATTTTTGAGTCTTAATGGTGGGACTGGACCCAGGACATCGGGAGCTAAATATGTGTCTTGATGCAGTTCAATACGGGTTTTACTTTGGAGACCTGAAAATTCCTTTCAAAACTCTAAATATTTATATTTGAATTCTGTCATTCCTTGGCTGCAAGTTATAAACCTGCTTCGTTTTATGAGAAATCCACTGGGGCTGCTGCTGCTGTCTTTGGGCACGAGGAAAAATCCAAGTGGGATGAATCAGTCACCCCTGTTCTCACCCGTTCCCGACGCGTCTTGCAGGGGTGGCATGCCGCGCGCCCGGGACGAGAAGGTGGGCTCCCACACTCTGTGCAACCCAGCTGCTGCAGTGACAGCCTTCAGATGGCATCATATTGATGGCTGTGATAAAGGGGCCTCTGGAAGAAGTGGTTCAACACGTAGGCAGAGAAATGCTGATTGAAGGGGATCCTGGAGAGGAACCCTGGCACACAGAATCCCAGTGGGTGTAAGAGATAAAGTTGCCATGGTGAGAGTGCTTGCTACCATTAGTACATCTTGGTGCTCTTCCTGAAGAAGAGTGCTTACATACTGCTGTGCTCACAGACCATCCTGTTTCCAGTAGTGTAGACAGGCAAACTGGTTGGTGTTTCTCTTGTGAACTGTTGATATATGGACTTTATTGCGCTTACACAAGGTTGTTGGCTTTCAGACTGTCTTAGGTTAACGGTCTTCTAATTCTTTTGTTGTCAGATGCAATTTGAAGATTCCAGAATCATTTTGTAAATGTCAGGTTTATATGACACTGAAAATGTCATTCTGTAAAGCGTCTGGCCAAGAGAAATTCTCTCTCACTGTTTGTTTAGGACCTCATCTGTGGAGCCCTTGAAGAACCAGTGAGTGAGAAGTCACACATGTCCCAGCTTCATGTTTTGGTAGACCTGATTGCAGGTCCTGTGAGCTGGGAATGCTGAATGTGAGAATTACTCTTACTATATAGAAAATGAGTCAGGCCAGATATACAACCACGAGAATCTCCAACCTGAATTTTGAGAGAGCTGTGTTTGGGGAATGCTACTGTTACCTCAGGAGCAGGCAGCATCTGCACTGGGACTCTGGGGATCTAGTTCTCAGCTCTGCAGGAGACTGGAAAGTGCTGAAAGCCTTAGCTAAAGTCTTAGCTAAAGCTGGGTTTTCCAGGCTCCCTGGTGTAGAGCTGAGCTTTGATTACAGCTGGAGCTCTCAGGGCTTTTGTACTCCCAGGCTACAGCAGCAAGCCTTGGATCCCTGGCACAGCTGGCTGCTTCTGAGCCAAGCTCCAGGAGCAGGGGGTAGAGTGCCACTCAGTAGGGTAGGGGAATGATGCCTCATTTGCCAAGAGTTATCAAACCTCTCCATGTTTCAGGTGAAATATTTTGCGTACAACAATTTGCCATTTTTCCAACAAAAAATCTGTCTCACTGAAATGTTTCCAACCAACTCGAGTCACAAGTGAAAACGAATGTGTGGAGCTCAGTCTGGTGCCAGTTTACCCTGATCACATGTTCATCAATTAGTAAAGGAAAAAAATGTATGTATTTGCCAGGCTTTCTGTGGGGAGTAGCCCAGAGTGCTACTGCCAGGATTTAAAATTCATTTGGGAAGCTATAGGGGAAAATCCTTTACAATATACCTGCCACTGTTATGCTGGGCTCTATTTTTCCTTCTGTCAGTGCTGTATTAAACAAGAAACTGTATAATTATATGTATGTAGTTTATATTAATGAGTGTGTCTGTTCACATAATATATAAACTAGGATGGATGGATGGATGGATGGATGGAGTGATGGATGGATGGAGTGAGGTCTCTTTAACAGGCAATCAGGACTGGGCCTGAGGATGCCAGACACTGTAGTTGCACTGGAGCACACAGTCTCTGTGAGAAAGAGCCTGCAGTCAAAATATGAGGACAGTAAGATTAACTGTGATCATTAATTGACTGATAAAATAGAATAAATGGCAAACACCATCTCTTATGGTTGTATTTTATCTTAGGAGAGCTGTTTGTTTTCTGGTAGGATTAATTTGCAGCAAACTGTTTCAGTAGTGCCTTGGTATTGCCAGGTGCTGTGCTTCTGCTGACACATGAATCAAGGGTGGATGTTGCTGTGCAGGTTGATGTTTTGCTGGGTTCCTCTGGACAATTTTTATTCATGAGGTTGCACAGAATGATCATGCTTAGCAGAACATGCAGTGGGGGGGGTGTTTGTTTTTGAATCAAGAAAGCTACTAGTTATAGCTTGGAAGTCTTTTAATGCACTGACATGTCATCAGGATGCAGTTATAAGGACTGTTTGATCCCAAGCAGAATTTGCTGTTTCCATGCTGCAGAAACATGTTCCTGATTTCTTTTTTCAGTTGAGTCTGATGTTCATGTTCTTCGACCGAGGTGTGAGAGAATCCTACTGTTCTTAGTGCAGGACCTCCTTCCAAGTGCTCAGAATGAAGAGTTCACCCATTAGTTAACTCTTCTCCTTTTTTTTTTAATACAATGAGAAGTGTAGAGTTGAGATTTCTGTAACACTAGTAACTTCCTTAATACATGCTTTTTTGTCTTTCACCTCTTGAACCAGGTTCATCAGCACCAAGACAGGGGTGAGACCTTCCAATGCCAGCTATGCCCTTTTACCTCCTCGCGCCACTTCAGCCTGAAGCTCCATATGCGTTGCCATCAACATTTCCTCAGGACAGAATCCAAAGTGAAGGAGGAAATGACAGAAACTGAGGTGAAGGGGTCACCACAGCTAAACAGTGACTCCTGCCCGGGACCACAGAGGGAAGGAGGTGGACCTGACCTTACGGGATCAGCATCTGTATCTAAAACACCTGATGTGGCTGGGCAACCTAGTGGAGGCATTCCACCTTTGCTAGTGAAAGAAGAGCCCAAAGATGACAATGGCATCTCAGCTGCACCTTTTGCTCTTAGCACTGTTGACAGAGCCCCCAACAACACAAAGCTGAAAGACTCCTCTGACTTTGGGGCTAATACAGCATCAGCACTGTTCAGCCAAGACATCTCTGTCAAGATGGCATCAGATTTTCTTATGAAGCTGTCAGGTAATTGAGCAGCCAGCAGCAGCACCAGCTGCTCCTTTCTGGGCTAACAAACACTGTCTGGGGTTTGCTAAGTCATGGAATTGCAGGGAGGAAAACATTGCAACTTATTAACTTAAAATTGCTTACTCCTTTTGAGGAGAGGTGCCTGATGGAAGGAAGAGGGGAAGCAGTGAGAGAGGAGAGGGATTTTGCTGTTTAATTGCTGGGATTGGGAGTGAGAACTTTTTATCCAGACTTCTGTGTTTGCTGACAGTTACCTTGGCAAATCTCATCTGGTGTGGTTTTCCAGCACACTGAATTCCTGCAGTTCTGGTTGGAAGTCAGGGAGGGTCTCAAGCACCTAGCATGTTAGAAAACTCAGCTTTTAAACTTTCTGCCATTACCCATGTGTTCAATAGGACCAATAAAGTACTGGTCACCTTCCTCTCAGAGTAATATTTGAGATCTAACTAGTTAATGTGTGTGAAGGCTCAAAGTTACTGCATTTCATGGTTATTAACACTTAAAAAAAGCTCACCCTAGAGAGCTTTGATTTATTTTTTTTCTTTTCACTGTTTTAATTGAAATCCAGATCTATGCAAGTTGTGTTTATGGTGTTTTCTCTCACTGTCAGATTATTGCTGTAAGAATGGAACTCATGTGTGAGGCTGGAGTGGAGGAAGTGTTTAGGGTAAATCTATTATTTGACTTGCTCTTTTATTGATTTGACCAAACACTTCAGAATTGTGGACATGCTGGAGGAATGGTCTATGCTAAATATTTTCAAATTTGCCCTTTAATTCTTAAAGAGAAAGAAATCAGGAAAAATGTAACTGAAGAAACTTGTTTCACAAGGAGATGGTAGCCTCTGTGGCAAGTTTTTGGTGATATAAGATAACCTTTTCAATAGGGAATAACTGGTCACCTTTTTCCTTTAAATGGAATGTTAAATTTACATTTTAGCAAATTTTTTCAGGCAAACTAAAGAATTAGTTCTATCCTAATGCTATTGCCTCAGTGAAACCACAGCCATTTGTTTTGGAAAAGCTCACTGTCCTCATCTGCCCAGACCTTTATACCTCTGGGATCACAATTCTGTGAGTAGAATGGGTAAACACAAGAAATCAAGCCTGAGGCTTCATGGAGGAAGAGTGGAAAGGAGCTGAGAACAAGCAGGAGGTGAAATGGGCTGGCAGAAGTGGTTTGCTGTGTGGGTTGGAAGAAGCTCCTTTAAAAATAATATGTCTGTTGATGATAATTTTTTGTTATAATGAACAAGGATGAGTCTGGTTTTGCTTGTATATTTTTTTAACCTCTACATTTTTCTAATTGAGTACCGAATTTGGACTCTATATGAGAATCACTTCTTATGCTGCCTGACAGCTGTCCCATATACGTTGGCATTCTGATGTCTGCCTTGAATTTGGGTTGCTGTGCACTAAGTGGCTCTTCGCAGCAGCAGTACTGACCTATTGATGGTGGTGCTCCTGATAGCTGCATGTAGCAAGGCTGAGAGCTGAAAGCAGAATGGGGGGTGGGGGGGGGAAGCTTGAAAGCTGAGACAACATACAACATTGGGTGTGTTGTTTTTCATGTAGCAGTTGATGGGGAGCTGTTTACAGTTTGGCACACGGTCATGTTTTCAGTGTCTGATCTGTTGGCATCAGAAAAAAGGATCCAAATGTACATTATTCATGCAAAAGGCCTATGCAGTTATTTTATGGTGACTTACTAAAGGTCTTGAAACCTGACTTGTATGCACTGTTACCTAGCAACATGTTATAAAGTCACTGGGGGAGTGAGATGTATCTGTAATTTTGTATGTGTGCATATTTGGATGAAAATGCACTGCCAGTCACCAAGTTTACTACACAAGAAGAGCAATGTTAAAAGGAAAGGAATTCCTTTTCTCCTGAGATTTCCATTGTGTTACATACATTTAGCTCATGCTTTTCTCTGTACAGTGTTCATAAATTTAGAATAGAAGTAATTCTCTCTTTGCAAGTTGACTAAGTATTAGCTGCATTTTTTTTTTGACTGCTTGCTGTGCTGAAGCAAGTTCCTTTGAGTAATTTCTTTATTATGACACTCTCTTGTTAGGCCCATCAGAACTTCAATTACTGGCCCTACCTTTTCAGTGATATAAATCTTTTGACGTCTCAAATTGTATATGCCAATTGTAACAGCCAGCACAGATTTGTTGAGACCAAATGATGTCAAAATAATCTAATTTCCTTCTCTGACAGGCCTTGTGGCTAAGAAAGGAGCAGTAGATAGATATATAGACTTGCAGAATTTGGCTTTTATTCTTCTTTAATATTGATGGTTTAAATGAACATTTATTTTTGCTTGCCAATGTTTATTGCTCCTCTTCTTCTTGGTCGGTGTCAGTTTGTATGCCTCCAGTTCCCTGAGAGAGACCTCAGAGCTGCTTGGTTTTAATTTCTGTGCGGTTTCAGCATCTTCTTTTTCCAAGGATGTGACTCAGAGGAGGGCTTGTCTCCCTTCAGACCTATGAGTTACGCTTCCCAGAAGTTTAACTGTTGCATCTAGGGTGAAAGATGGTATAAAATCGGTGTTTATTAACTATTAGGGATTTTAAAATTGAATCATAACAAGCGTGTATATGATCCTGACTGGCAGTATTGTTTTGATTGTGCAATGCAGTACCTTTCTAGCCTAGGTGAGGTGGGTGTTGGATGGTTGGAAAACAGGACATTGGAAGTAGTTTGTTCACAGTCAGAAGAGAAGAGTCACAGTGAAAAGGTGTAGGAGCAGCTAGGTGGGTATCAGTTCTGTGGGAGAGAAACCAGGGTTAACGATGTCATATTGGTGCTAAAAAGGCAGCCATTGTATGGGGATGTGTACAGAGAGAAACAGCTCAGAGAAGGAGGAAACAGGCCTCCTCAGTCTTCCTAAAGTCCGTGGTTTTGGCACGAGGGCTTATGAAGAGTGTGGACAGTTGGAAAAACTTCAAAGGAGAGAAGCAGAAATGACTGGCAGTTTAGAAAACGTGTCCAGTGAGGATGGATAAAAGGAAGAGAGGTTGTGAAGCCTGTGGAGAAGAGTAAGCAGAGTCCTTAATAGGCCTTTAATGCATTAAAAAGTTTGTTGCAGGGAGAAGGAAATAAATCTGTTGGTGATTCATCATAATTAGGACAATAAATAACAGGTTTATATTGCTATAGGGCTGAACTTGGAATTAAGAAAATATTTCCAAAGGTTTGAGGTAGTTAAGCCTCTGTGAAAGTTTGGCTGGAGAGATTGTGGCATCTCTGCCACTGGAGAGTTTAGTTATTTATCTGTCTGTCTATTTTCTATCTGTCACATAGGGTGGACCACATATTAGGCAGGCGAACAAACTAGATCTGCGTATCTCAGTCAGTGAACCACGGGACATCAGAAGCAGTTGCAAGAAATTTCAGCTGAACAAAACCAAGCAGCAAGCTGTAGAGAAACAGAATGGAGAAAAGATTTACAGATGTTCAAATTTAGACCTAATTTTTGCGTGGGCCAGAATTGGATTGTGATGACACTGCAAAAAATGGCCCCTGATATTTTTTTTTCAGGAAGGCTTATGGGATCTTTGGATTTAAAGATGTTGAGAAATATTGGTGTGGGTGACCTTTGGAGATCCCTTCAGCTCTAATTCTGTGCCATTCACGGAATCACAGAGCATTAGGGGTTGGAAGGGACCGCGAAAGATCATCTATTCCAACCCCCCCTGCCAGAGAAGGATCACCTAGACTTGCTTGCCAGAAAGCTTTTTAGTTATTTGTTTTATGAAATAAGGCATAACACAGATCACCAAATGTGAATCTAAAAATAAGAACAAATCTTGAATTTTTTCCAGATTCCATTCTAGTTTAAGGTAGAAGATGCTTTTAAATTCACAAGAAATTTAAAAGGGTTCTCTGAAATTGTATTTAAATTTGGAAAGGGCTATTGTGTAAAGGCAATTGGAATCATAGAATCACAAACTGGTCTGGGTTGGAAGGGACCCCAGTGATCACAGAGTTCCAAACCCCCTGCCACAGGCAGGGCCACCAACCTCCAAGCCTGGATCTACACAAGGTTGCCCAGGGCCCCATCCAACCTCTAGGGATGGGGCATCCACCACCTCTCTGGGCATCCTGTTCCACCCCCTCACCACTCATTCTGTAAAGAGTTTCCTCCTAATATCTAATCTAATCCTTCCCTCCTTTAGCTTTAATCCATCCCCCTTGTCCTGCCATTGTCTGCCCTTTAAAA
The DNA here is from genome assembly GCF_964237585.1 of Gallinula chloropus. NCBI lineage: Eukaryota > Metazoa > Chordata > Aves > Gruiformes > Rallidae > Gallinula > Gallinula chloropus. The sequence goes on from NC_140092.1 coordinate 29,474,878, forward strand.
AAGTTGATTCCCCTCCTGTTTCTCTGCTCCCTTCAGGGACTGAAAGGCTGCAATTAGATGATTCTTAACATACAAGGAGAAGACTATTTAAGCATAGGCATGTTTTCCCTTCAAATCTTCCCCCTCATACACCAGTAGGACTGCTTGTATGCTTTAAGTTGTCCCAGTACTTTGCTGGATCAGTGCTTTGCCAGAATGTTTTCTTCCCCCAGCCCGTGAATTCCGCACTGGAACTCTGTAACTGAGTTCATATCTTAATTTGCAGAGTGTGTACTTTCCCCATTTCAATGGCAGTCGTTGTACAACACATCTCTTGAAACACTGCTGTCCTTCCACCCTCTTGTAAGGCTTGTTTCCATTTGTAATAACCCCCCAGCATTCACAGTGATCCACGCCCCGACGGCTGATGTGCGCTGGTGAAGTTACTGCGGTGCCTGCGTTCTGTGCTGCAGTTACTTTTCATAACGTTGGAAAATAAATGAATCCCATCAAAATGAATGGGATTCTTGCACTATTGATCTCAAAGGAATTCTGTGTGGAAGCAGTAATTGTAAAGCATACTTCATTGCTGGCCTCTCTCCCACACCCTTCTCTCTTCACCGAGTGCATTACTCTAGGAAGCGTGTCTCTTCATCTTGTGACAGTCTATATTAGCACTTGTACCCTGCTTCTGCAGCTCTTTTTATGTTCCCCAAGTTACTTGCATGGAAAAACTTTAAAACAGAGAGGAGAAAGGAGAGATAATGTGCTGAGGGTTTGGGGCTGGCCCTCTTAAACTCTGCTTTTCTCCCAGTTTAAGATACATCTGCTGCCACTATTCATGTCCACAGTACTTAGAGTTTGTGTTCATGTTTTTATTAGCTGATTCCAATAATGTAATAATGAAATAGTAAATCAGCAGACAGCTACATACAAAATATTAGTAGATAAGCTAAGTAATCACTTAAATGATTTCTTCTGTTTGACTGTTGGAAATTACTGCGTTCTTTAAAGGTAACACAAGTAATTTCCAAAATCTTTAGCATTTGCCATTGACAGTACTGAACTGACTGGCTCAAACTCTTTGAACAGCTATTTTTAATAAAATAAAAGCATGTCCAATTAAGTCGTCGTAATTGATGTATTTGTGTAGCAGGTTCCAAAGAAAAGACCATACTGTCTATATTTAAGATTCACAGTTTATGCCAGAATGTAAAATTTCAGAGTACATAAGTGCACAGGGCTGGCAATTACTGAGCCATAGTCTTAATTTAAAAATACTGTGAATTCTGGAATGCTGCTGTCACTGTAAATACCCCTGATATCATCAAGTTCTCTCTTTGAAGTGTCTTTCCAAATTCACGTTTTCATACATTCCATATAGACCTTTAATTTAAAATAAAACCAAAACAGGGCAATAGCATGGCTAATTAAAACTTGGGCAAAGAAAAGCTTGTACTAATCTTTGCCACTGATACATCACCACCCTTATAATCTCTTTTCAGCAAGTGCTAGTCTTACATCCACAATTTCCCAACATCCTTTAGAATCATACCCATCTTGGTTTGCACCTTGAAGGAATATGGAGCATTTAACAAGGTAAAGCTGTGCAGACTGTGATCTAATTCAGTCATTTAAAATACAGGATGACAAACTGCTTTTTTGGGTACTCAGCCCAATACAACTTAAAAGAGGACATGAATATGATGCTGGACCTACTCTGTGCTTACAATTTAGTTTAAATATCTATGCAGACTCTTATACTTGGAGTATAACACTAAGCTGGACTGAGGGCTCTTTGCTTCCCTGGCTACACCATTTCTCTGGGCAGAAGTCCTCGCTCGTGGGCCTTTCTGTCACATCCATCCAAAATGGGAATTGAAGACACTGTTAGTTCAATCATCTCTGATTGTTTGTTCTGGGTTTTGTTTTCTTAAATACGAAGGTTGGTCTGGTGGTGTTTCCTTCTCTGTTTCTGTTCCTTTGTAGAGAGAAGAAATTTCCTTACTGCAAGCGATTCAAACAACAAATACTCCTTGACTCCTTTCACTTTGTCAGTTCCTCATGAGTTGTTTTCCTTCTTGGCCAGGGGGAGCAGCAGTGTGTGGGATTCATTCCTTACTCCCTTCCCCTGCTGCACCGTAGGGTCCCACCCATGGGAGACAGTCCTCCACAGACTTCTCTGTGAGTCCTTTCCCACAGGGCTTCAGCTCTTCCCCAGCTGCCCCAGTGTGGGTCACTGCTATGGGGTGCAGTCATAAATCAGAATGTCTCTCAGGCCCAGACTGCTTCAGCCTGGTCCTCCGTGGAGTCACAAGCTCCCCCAGCAAACCTGCTCTGGTGTGGGCCTCTACCCCCTCTCTCTCCCTCTCCCCATGGGCTCAGGTGGGGTCTCAGTTCCCCATCATCTTCCATGGACTGTGGGGGAAACCCGCTCCACCATGGGTTTCTCCACGGGCTGTAAGGGCATCTTTCTCTCTGGCACTCGGGGTGCTTCCTCCTTCCCCTTCCCTGGCCTTGGTGCCTGCACAGTTCCTTCCATCTTCTCACTCCCTTCTCCGGTGCCAAATTTAGCTGCCTGAAGGTTTTTTCTCCTAAATGTGATTCCCAGAGGCACTGTGACCATTGCTGATGGGCTTGGCCTTGGCCTTGGTCAGCAACGACTCCGGCCTTGAGCTGGCTGGTGTTTGCTCTCTGGGGCCTGCAGAGAGCTTCTGGCTGCTTCTTGCAGAAGCCACCCCTGCAGTCCCCCTTCCCCACCAGAACCCAGCCACACAAAGCCACAACATCTGTATAAAAGACATCTTGGGGTGTGGGGAGATGTGTGGTCCCACCAGTGCCTTAAGTTGCCCAATTCCTCGGTTCAATTTGGACTAGAATATTGTGAAATTTTGAGGGGACAGTAGCAGGATTAGTCATTCTTCAGTGTTGTGTCTCATTCTGCTTGATTACAGCTCCTTACATGCAAAGCAGCTTTAGAGAAGATCAGGATGGTTAGTTGGCCTTTTCTTAACCTCTGCTTACACACTTTTTAACATACTTAAGCAAGATGCTTTGGAAGACCTCATAGTTTAAATGGTCTCTGGATGCCCAGGAGTGACAAGCCTTGTCATCATCATACTCCTCATGATTGTCTACTCTGCTGTTCCATTGCTTTCATAAAATGAAATGATTTAATGCTGAGTCGGAAGCAGCTTTTTCATTGATAGTCCCCATCCTCTTGCTTGGAGCCCTGTGGGTTAGTTTATTTGGCTCGTGGCAAAGTAGGGGGACTTTAAAAATGAGATGTAATTGAGTTTGTACTCCCAGGGGCGTTTAGGTAACGTGAGGTGCTGTGGGACAGATCAATACTCCAGGGCAGAAGGCATTAAAAAGAGACCAGCTAGACTCTCCTGCCAGAAGAACAGTATTTCTCCTTTTGGGCCACTTGCAGTGTAGACAGCCTCTGCATTTAATAAGTTGGAAAATAATTTATAAGCCAAATTGGATTTTAGTCTGGAGATTCTCCAAGAGGTTCCAATTGCATAGATTTTTCTTGCAAAGCAGTTAGCTCACCAGAGGCTTCTTCTGCAGTGTTTGTACCCCCTTACTCAGTTCTTCAAAGTTACCAAATAAAAGCTGTATTTTCCATGCAGAATGTCAGCACCAACCTGCACATTGCAATTGCTGGAGAGAAAATAGTAGAAGACTCCAGTTGTACCCTTTATTGATCACAGCTGCCTTCAGAACAGTGATGTCCAGTGTTGGGGAAATGGGATGTACAAATACTGTGGAACTGATCTGTCAGAGGTCCTTGTTTGGTTTTTTAACTGCTGCAGCTCACAACTTAGCCCTGGAATGGACGTCTTCCCTTCCTTCAGATGCTCTAGCTCCAGTAGGACCTTTTCTTCCATGGGTAGAAGTAATGCCATGGTTCTCTTGCCGTGGGTCTCTGAGGAGAATCAAAGGGAGGTTTTCCTACAACATCTCATGGAGACCAGTTTGATTTGCAGTGCCTTTTGGGATGTGTCCTTGCTTTCCCCTTTGTCTTCAGCCATGACTGGTGTGTTCTCTCCCATCTCTGTAGCCAGGCATCACTTGTAAAATAATTTCACAGTGCAGTGATGTATTGTGGTGCTTTCACCAGCATTTCAGGAGCGGAATCAGCTTTTTAAAAGGGTAGATAATGGAAGGACAAGGGGGAATGGATTGAAGCTAAAGGAGGGAAGGTTTAAATTAGATATTAGGGGGAAGTTTTTTACAAAAGAGAGTGGTGAGGGGCTGGAACAGGCTGCCCAGAGAGGGGGTGGATGCCCCATCCCTGGGGGTGTCCAAGGCCAGGTTGGATGGGGCCCTGGGCAACCTTGTGTAGCTCCAGGCCTGGAGGTTGGTGGCCCTGCCTGTGGCAGCGGGTTGGAGCTCTGTGATCCTTGGGGTCCCTTCCAACCCAGACCAGTCTGGGATTCTGTGATTTCTTACGGCCCACACTCCGGAGATGCTTTTTCTCCTGGCCTGTTTTGTGGCAGCATTTTTGTCGTGGATTCATTTTTCCCATGTTCTTCACTCCGACAGATGGCAGGGTGACCAACTCCTTGCTCACTGTGACTTGTAACATTGAGCTTAGCTTGGAAGTAATCAGCCCATTTTTCCACATTTCAATTATAAACATTCTGAGCATTTAGAAATCCTTGTAAGTGAACCGATGCCGTTAGCAGCTTCTCTGAGTGCTGCAGACTAGTGACAGATGCCCAAAGCTTTTCTCATGGCATTTGGCAGTTTGAGGAAAGTGGCGTAACTTTCATCCTCTACTTTTGCCAAATAGATCAAATGATTCCAGATGCCAGGAAGATAAAAACCAACAGTCTGGAATCTTCTTTGATCTCTTTTGTGGTGGGTTTTTTTGTTGGTTTTGGTTTTTTTTCCCCTGGATGTGGAGTGGAACAAATGGAGAATTATCGACCCTGCTTGAGAGGCTGCTGCCTGTTGCTTGTGTTTGCTGGGTGATTGGTTGGGCTTTTTTTTTTTTCTTCACTCACTGTGTCTTTCAGAATTAAATTGCTGGGGTTTTGGATTCAGTCTGTAGGCAACACATCCTTCAGTCTGTTCTCATTGCAGTTGGGAATGAATGTAAATTAAATACAAATTAAGTATATGAATGTGTATCTATTTTTGTATGTAGAAAGAAGATGTTATTCCTTCTGGGTAGTAATAATTTTGTAGTTCAAATATACTTTAATAGACTTCAGCATCATCTTTTTAATCCTTGTCTAGTTCTAATTTTTAAAACATTCCTCAATCTTTATTTTGTTTAAAAAAAACCTGGTCTCAGACAACTTTTATTCCCCTTATTTGCAATGCTTTTACTTACATCTCATCATTGTTCTCCCTAATATGTCTAGTGGCTGCATCATAGTTGCTGTTTCCCATGTGTTAGCAATCTTGCCCACAGTTGTGGATCCAAGATGGGACAGAGGCAAGAGTGGTAGAGATTTTAGTTAGGTTGTTTTTTTGTTTAGGATGTGGGGTTTTTTTCCCCCCTCTAGTTTCAATGTCTGAATCTGACAGACTGGACAATATCCCCCCCCCCTCTTTTTTTATTTGCCCTTCTATTTAGGCTTTACTTACATTTGAATCCACTTTGGTACATTTCAAGAAGGAGAAAAAGGCCCATTAATTGAAGCAAAAAATCATTAATTGAAATAATTAAGTTGAAACTGATCCAGTAGTTGTCTGATTTTAAGAGTTTTTGTTTCCTGGGGAAGAAAAATGAGGTAAATAACTGTTCAGTTTTTGCAATTTGTCTACAATTAAAACGTTTGATTTTTGGAAAGTGTGGTCAGTTCAAGGAATGTGCTGTGAGTTAATTAAGGAAATGAAGCCACCCTTCTTTCCTTATTTATTAATTCTCTTTTCTGCCCAAAGGCAAGCAGCTAGAATAGGCAGCACCAAGAGTGTAAGTAAGAACAGTAGTCTTGGATTCTTTTCCCTTTCATGTAACTCTGCCAGCTGCACATCTTCAGGATGTCCTCTGGATTGTGGGTCCCCTGACCATGTTTTAAATTTCTCATAGGTGATGTCCTGTAAATACCCAGGGACAAACTGAGTATCCAGATCTCATGAAGAGCTTATTCAGAGTATCGCTGATGTGCTGGTAGATTTGTGGTCAACATAGCTTTAGTGTAGTTATAATCATAGAGTCATAGAATGTGTAAGGTTGGAAGGGACCTTTGGAGGATTTCTAGTCCAAACCACTGCAGTGAGCAGGGACATCTTCACTAGATCAGGTCGCTCAGAGCCCCATCAAGCCTGACCTTGAATGTCTCCAGGGATGGGACCTCCAACACCTCTCTGGGCAACCTGTGCCAGTGATCCACCACCTCATAGTGAAGGACTTTTCTCTAATATCCAACCTAAATCTCCCCTATTCTAGTTTAAACCATCACCCCTCATCCTAGTGCTCCATGCCCTTGGGAACAGTCCTTCCCCAGCTTTCCTACAGGCACCTTTCAGGTACTGTCAGGCCGCTATAATGTCTCCCAGAACCTTCTCTTCTCCAGGCTGAACAAGCCCAACTCTCTCAGCCTGGCTTCACAGGACAAGTGCTTCAGCCCTCTGATCATTTCTGTGGCCTCCTCTGGCCCCACTCCAACAGGTCCATGTCCCTTCTTGTGCTGAGGGCTCCAAAGCTGGACACAGCACTGCAGGTGAGGTCTCACCAGAGCAGAGCAGAGGGGCAGAATCCCCTCTGTCAATCTGCTGGCCACACTCCTTGTGATGCAGCCCAGGATGAGTTTGGTCTTCTGGTTTGTAGGGGCACAGGAAGTATTTCCTAATGGTCCAGCATAAAGGATTATGAGCACAGCTGCTGAAAAACAGTGTAACTTCTTTTGCCTCCTGTTTGTCATGAAGTCTGCCTGTGAAGTTGTATTGCTTGGATTTGGAAGGATTGTTCAAGAGCTGGTGTTGGTGTTCTCCAAACCCAGTGGGAAGGATCTGCTGCTGTCAGGGGTATCAGAAAGACTGCTAAAGAACAGCATTGTTTGGTGTGTAGATTTTAAGCAGCCCCAAGGTCTCTGAGGCTGTGCAGCTGCTTACATGGGGTATTCGAAAGGATTATTTTAAACCTTGTAATTCTGTAAAACTTGCCTTTTTTTTTAGTATTGATTGTAGAACCTGGAACTGCTCTGAGAGCATTTTCCAGTGCAGAGCTGTCTACTGAAATCCCTGTTCCTTTTTCTTAAGAGATGCCAACTTTTGGGTCTTAAGAATTTGCTGCTCTTTTCCCTTTTACTTCCTGCTTAGGTTTTCTATCTTTCTACTCTTCACCTCTTGCCTCTTCCCCATGCTCTATGAACTCAATATGTAGTACCCATGGGCTTTGCCAAATTCACCCTTATGTAAAATGAAGTTTAACCTTCCATCAAGCCTATAGATGACCCACAAACCAGTGACCAGGGGAATGCTTTTAGGGGAAGTCGAAGCAAAAAGAGTAAGAGGAGAAGGATGGTTTCTTCAGCTCTGGTTCATGCAGGTTTTGAGTTTCAAAACTGTCCCTTTGTTCAAAAGTTGCACAAGTTTGTCTACCTCTTGAACCATCTTTAAATTCATGCTTTCCTTCCAGTACCAGCTCTAGTATTTCTCAGGTCATGGTTTCTTCCTGTTACTAGCTGCTCTGTAGTTACATATTAGATACCTCGTTAAGTCTCACTTCTTTCCTTCTCTTGACAGCTGCAAATCAAAAAGAGCCCTTGACTCCTACATTTCAAGTGAAAGAGGAACCTAAGGATGAAGAAGTTGCAAGTGCAGTCTTGTCTCAGTCCAGCTATGTCTTCAGCCAGGAATCTGAAGCCTCAGCTCCAAATGTCCCTGAGGAGAAACTCAAGCCCCAGGAAGCGCAGACGAACGTGATGAGGCAGGACATGTCGGTCAAGGCAGCATCTGAGCTCCTCATGAAACTCTCAGGTAGACAGATAATTTAATAATAATATTCAACCTTTTAAGTTGTTTTTTTCATGTGTGCTAGCAGGGTTACCTTGATGGAGAATGTTTAGTTTTAGTAGCAAGGAAAGGAACAGTTGAAGAGGTCTGTCTGCATTGGTTTATATACATAAAATACCTCCATTTGGTGTGTCACTGTGGTATCTCACTACCTATGCTCTTGTTTGCAAATTAATGACTATGGGGTAAGCCCAAAGAATGAAACCTTAAAGCTTTTAGATGTCATTTTTAAAAGGTACCAAAGCAGGATAATCCAATTTATTCATATGTGTTGTTTCAGTAACATCATAAAAATGCATATTTGCCCTGAACTACACCTGATGTAGCTGTATAAATGATGACTTTTAAAGGCTTTTATTATTTCTGACAATATCTCATACTCAGAATTATAAGATACACTGTTAGAAACCATAATGTAAACTGAGTCGGCTTTCTGCTGTTAGGGAGACCACTTGAACTTGCCTACTCTGCTTTAAGATACATCCTTCTGCCACAGAAGCAGCCAGTATCCATGTGTGTAGACATGTGTACCCTTACAGCTGGAGGGAGTCAAATAAAAATGTGTGTTCTGCTAATTATGCTGTCTAACTGTCAGAATTGAGGCTTAACTTTAAGGGAAAGTGAAGGGGTTGAGTTCTCCCTGCTGGGAACAGTTAAGTCAATGATGAAAAGGCTTTCAACTACTAAGAGACTTCCATTTTTACAACCAAAACATGAAAGTCAGTCTGGAATGCTGGTTTTTGTACTTCTGCACCTAAACTGGACCAGTGAGTTTTTAAGTCTTCTCCAAAACTGGGCAAGACTTACATTTTTAAATTCTGCTAAGTCATGCAGGAGGTGCCAACGGAATTGCTTACAAGTTTTGTAACTTCTGAGATCGCTGGACAATCTATCTGAGTTTATTTGGCTTGACTGGATAGTGTCAGTGTTGAAATTGAGCTGAGATTTATACCTGAAAGGCTTTAACTGACTCGGATTCCCCCCATAAATTCCAACATGTAATTAATTCCCTTCTGGTCATACCTCCACACTGAAATTTCCAGAAGAATTTGAATCATTGATTTGTAAGCCTTCCATGCTAGTGGTGCAAAAAGTACTTCCCAGGAACAACAGTTGATCAGAGCAGAAGTTTCCCATTTTTTAACTGACACGCCCCCCCCCAGCCCCAAATACTAAACACTTGGTTCTTGTTCCTGCTGTAACTGGTTAGGGAATGGTGTTTTGGTGACAGAACCCTGCAGCATCATGGATATTAACCTGTGACTTTCTTTTTCTCGGTGCCTATAAATTTATATTACTCTTTTCATAAAGCAAGAGCTCTGTAAGTTAATGATCTCTCCAGGACTTCAGAGACAGTAGGGTTCTTGATTGTGATTCCAGAACTCAGCACTAGCAGGCTGTGGTTAAGTAGTTTTATTAGAGACTATTATATTAAAATGTCTGTGCTTTAATTATCTGTTTATAGGACTGAAATCAGGCACGAGTTAAATCTTGGTCAAGTCTTCAATCGCTGTTGTTGGGAACTCCCAGTTTTTAAAGGCTGTAGTAAGATACACACTAGTTTACTGTTTCTCTTACGATCTCTTGGTGACTGAGTAGTTTTTGCTGCTAGTGGTCTGTTTTGGTTAATCCGTAGATGAGGAGGTAAGGAATTCCTCTAGGATTTCCTCCGTTGGAATTGCTGCAGTTGGTATTCCCGAGTCAGCCAGTGGGTGGGGTTACACTGAGTGATCACACACACGGGTTTCAGCTCACACGCTCCTGAACTGCCATCTAAAGCTGAAACTAAGGGAGGAATGCACTAAGATACAGTTTAATGTAGGGCAGATGTAAGAGGAGTGTCAAAGATCAACAGCCTCTTTAGTGGGTTTTTTTAATGTTTCCTTTATCTGGTAGGATGCTCTGAGATCGTTACCAACTTTCCAGCTTATTTTAAGCAATTCTGCACTCTGGTTTTGGCAATTTAGAAGTTAAACAATTAAGCCACTTCTTCAGAAAAAAGTGAAAACAAATCCAAACTTTTTCCTGGTACTGGAAGGAAAAGGTAAAAAGAAAAAGGAAAGGAATGAGTGTGGATGTACTGCTGTCTGTGGGAAATCTGTCAAGTGCCCTGCTAAGGTTTGATATATTTTATAATTGGGTTTAAGTCAGGTCCTTCTGTGGAATATAATATTCTTGGTAAAGACTGAATGGATTACATCCTTGCTCTGTTACTTTCACTTTCTTTTGTGTAATACTAATTAGCAAAACCTGCTCTGCATACAAATTGATAAAGGGATTTCCAACATAATAGTGTGTTGCTTTCTGCATTGCTGACATCCACGCTTCTGATGTCCCCCAAGCAATAAGAGTGCCAATGGTTCCATCCTCCTGGGAGCCTCTTGGTACTCAGGCATAGCCCTTGCCATCTCCTTTCACATGAATGATGTGCTGGTATATGTTCTTCACTGGGAAATCTCCTTTCCATGACAGGTGCTGTGTTACTAGCTCTCAGCTGAGCTTGGGCAGTGTAGTGGAAGGCTGTTCCAGCTCTGGCTGGAGCCTACTTTGGGCTGGTGTGTACTGTAAGAGACAATGGCCGTGAATCACCAGCCCTTACAATGGAGCTGGAGCTCCTGGCCACTCAGGAGCTACCCTCAAGCTAAGGCAAGTTAGAAGAATAAACATATTTTACTGTAGTAGAGCAGTAACAGAACACTTACTAGTTGTTGTAGAGGTAGATGTACAGAAACAAAACAAAAATCACATGCAGATGTCTATTTTAGTTCTGCTACACAAAGCTCTGGTCATTAAGCCAAAAAGCTGTCAGGACACTTGTCACACCCACCAGTTTTAAGATCAGGCCTTACCCTGCATATGACTTTGGAGTTGGACCTGACCTGGGGATGTGGTGCCCTTTTGCACCATTTTTTTCTCCACCCTGTTCCACTTGGATTCAGATCTACCACCCAGTTCACAGACTTGATACTCAGTCACTTGATACCTAATTGCACTTTATCCAAAGGATTATTCAAGCTGAGAAGGGTAATAATGTCTCTTGGGCATATCTAGGCAGAACCCATTTCCACCCAGATAATGAAAACAAAACTTCCTACCAACTGCTCTGCCATTGAAAAGCAAATGAAGTAACCATTTGGAAGAAATGGTCTCTGGGAATTACAGGCAAAGCTGGAGCCTCAGTGCAGGCTTTGAACCTTTCAACCTCTCTGGAGACATTCAAACCCTCCTGGATGTGTTCCTGTGTAATTTAGGCTGGGTGATGCTGCTCTGGCAGGGGGGTTGGACTAGATGATCTTTCGAGGTACCTTTTGACTCCTAACAGTCTGTGACCCTGTGAACCTTCATCTTCAGAAGAACATGGAATGACTACCATGGTTTATCAGAATGCACAAAGGTGAGCTGTGAATCCTGTCCATTATTAAGTCTTGATTGAGACCTAGTGGTAAGCAAGCAGATCTGAGGAGATAGTGGAGTGGGGTGAATCTCTCTCAGCTCTGTTTGGGAGGGTGTCATCCCAGCAAAATTTTCAATTCTGATTAAATATTGCATAAAAAACTTAGAAGAAATGGAAATAATGCCTTTCAAATGCACCTGAAAGCAGTTTTCCACATTTATACCAGTTCTTTTTCATGGAAAAGCTAATTTATTTCTCCAGATGTTTAATTACGTGGTGCACCCAGCGATCCATGGTCAGTTTGATGAACTCAGTCTTAGAAATTGAAAGGAGACTGAAATTTAAAAGAAACCTTTGCATTTACATGCTATTGTTTGAGTCTAAAAACTCATTTTCCTTTGAAATAGTCATGCTGTTAGCATGTTCTGGGCACATATTATCTTTCAGAAGCCTACAGTGGTTTTCCTTCTTGTCCAGAAATGATTGCATAGCTGGAGGTATATAAAATCTGTTCCAGGTACTAGCATTTTATAAGTAATATTTTACCCTGGTGCCTTGAACTATGACATTAGTATGTCCCTGTCTTTCCTAGAAATGTTGTTTGAATCACATTTGCCTTCATTTCAGCTAGATCTTATTTGTGAAATGCAGTTGTTTTGCATTTCAGTAGTAACCCAGGTTCTTTTCTTCCTCTCTTTTTCCTTTTTTTTTTTTTCCCTTTCCAGTGGATCAGTTCCCCATGTATTGCCCATATCCTTGTTATCACTAGTCAATGCATGACCCTTGCACTATTCAGTTCCTTTGGATTTTTTTAATGCTTCAGTCCTCAGGTCACACAGTACATCTGGTAATACACCAATTCCCCAGCACCAACAATGCATCATAATTTGGGGTTATCAGCAGATGCAGTTAGCACACACTTACTTTTTGTGCCAAGGTCACGGAGTAAAATGTTGCATACAATTAATTCCAAAAGCATTCGTGATCAACTCCATTTATTATCACCCTAATTACATGACAATTCAGCACAACTGGTTGTTGTGAGGGTTTGGTGGTGGGTTTTTTTCTTTTCCCTTTTTTGATTCAGCTTTCATCTACTTGAAGATGTTTGTGCTGATTTCCTATTTTATGCCTTGTGGTTAATTTTTTTGATGGGATATCTTATGTTTGATGGAAACCACATGGTTTAGTACTTCTACTGAAAAAGAGGGACAAAAAGAAGAGAGAATGACAGTACAATTCTAGCACGAGGTGCAGGCCAGAACACCTCACTGCTGCTGTGCGTTAGGGCACGGCGGGGTGAAGGGCGATCTGAGAGAGCTTTAAATGAACTCATACCTCGAGTGTGGGACACAGGGGGACATGGGCAGCCTCTGCTCAGTGGTCTGTGGGGACAGGACAAGGGGCAGTGGCCTCAAGTTGGAGCAGAGAGTTCTGCACCAATATGAGGAAGAACTTCTTCCCAGTGAGGGTGAGGGAGCCCTGGGACAGGCTGCCCAGGGGGTGTGGAGTCTCCTTCTCTGGAGAGATTCAAGACCCATCTGGACACCAACCTGTGTGCCCTGTCCTAGGGACCCTGCTTAGCCAGGGGGGTTGGACTCGATGATCTCTGGCGGCCCCTTCCAACCCCTACAGTTGTGTGATTCTGTCCAGTCACCACAGCAGGACAGGTTTTGGTCCCCCACAGAGGACCTGAACAGCATCAGTGGGGAAGGCGTGCTGGCTCGGGGTGCCGGCTCTGCACGTGTGGCTGCCCAGCGGCTGTCACGCTGGCCTCACGCAGGGCTCTGTGCGCGGCTGGCGTGTGAATTGCTGACAAAACCAGGTCTGTGGCTAGTAAGCTATTGTCCTTAGCAGTCCCAAGATCTTTTCCAGGCCTGGTTGGCTGTGTTGGCAGTCTCTTGGTTTATTGTTACTGGGGTGAAGTAGTACATTACTCCATTCTTTGGGTGACGTGGGGGATGGAGAAAGTAACCTTCCTATGTATTACTTTATCATAACTTTGTGTGCTCTTCTGGGAGGTGCTCGTATGGAGCTAGGCTGCTCCGTAGGCCTTTGGAGATAGCTGTTGTCAGGACCTCATCAAAGGCCCTGTGCCTTGATGGCAGGGGACCTGTCAGGAGTGTTTTCATCCCTGCTTAGAGAGCCTTGATAATGGGCAGAGGAGGGAAAATACAGGGAATCCTTTTGTTTCTTGGTCTCTGTATAGCTCATTGGAAAACTCTGGGCAGCTGCAGGTGCTTCTGTAGAAGCACAGAAAAGTAAGCAGGGACATGTAGGGCCCAAAATACGACTTTCTTTTGATGGGAACTAGAGCAATGTAACGCCATGACAAGTCACATGACCAGATTAGACCCCACTACTAGCCCAGTATGTTCTGTGTTTTGTTGTTTGGGTTTTTTAACCAAGAGAAATGTGAAATGGATTGGGAATGGTTAGAGTGAAGCTGCACTTTAATTACAGTGTAGGAAAAGGTACAAGTTTTGAGATAGCTGGATCCATTTTTGAAATGTGTTAGGTTCCAACCATTTTTATTCCCAAGATTCTGAGACTCTCCTGCCAATGCCATACCTCATGGAGTTCTCAGCAGGCCATGGTATGTTCATTCCTGTTAATAAGCTTTTCTATGACACCCACATAATAACATAATCTGAAAAGAACTCGAGTTGTAATGGACTCTTAACTGTTGATGGGCTTTGCCACGTTCCATGACAACAGTTATGTCAAAACCCAAAAGCAGGAAAACATTAAAAAATTATTGCCTGTTCGCAGGAGAAATATAGGGTAGGAAGTATGAAAGTCTGAAAAGTCTCTTTCCCTATAGATCTTAACCCACACCCCCCCAAAACAACTGAAATCAGAGAGAAAAATTAGCTTACAACAGAGCTTAGCTTTTAGTTCAGTAGATGCTGTAATACATCTTCAAGTTACTGCAATCCATCTCCTTCCTTTTTTCCATGTCAAGGTAATCTTGACTTTTAGTGAAGACCATATTAATTTTAAAAAATTACATAATTTGGAATAATAAGAGATCATAATGTCTGTGGTTCAAATATGCTGCTCTTGGTGTTGTGGATTTGATTTATTTTGAAATTGTGGCTGAAGGCTTTAAACAGCCCCCTGATCTTTCACTTGGCCACTCTCCCTTGACGATGTTCAGCCCGGTGGGAGCGCCCACAGAGCTATTAAAGTGGGCATGTTGATGTTCCTCTTTTCATCCATTGAGTGTCAGGGGATTGTAGATGCTCAATATGTGCAGCAGGGCCTCCTGAAGCCCCCTTTGCCTTTGGAGAGTCAGCTGGTCAAGACAGGCACCAGAGCCAGGCTCTCTGCAAAGGTAGGGCTCTCTGCATAGAAGCTAAGACCACAATTTTCCTGAACTGGGAGGCTTGCATAGGTTGGAATGGGTTGTAAAATAACAATTCACTGCACACATAGGCTTTTTATTGAATTCTTCTTGACCTATCTTGGAGGGCTTGGCTGGGTTCTGCAAGTAGGCTCTTCCAGGTAAGAGCCATATTCCTGCTGTTGAAATGGAAGGAGCAGCAGATGTGTATCACAATCCAAATCAGTCTATTGTTTTCATTTGTCTGGCAGGACAATGGGAAATGGATTGAAGCTGAATGAGGGAAGAGTTAAATTAGATATTAGGGGGAAGCTTTTTACAGAGAGTGGTGAGGTGCTGGAACAGGCTGCCCAGAGAGGTGGCGGATGCCCCATCCCTGGGGGTGTTCAAGGCCAGGTTGGATGGGGCCCTGGGCAACCTTGTGTAGCTCCAGGCCTGGAGGTTGGTGTCCCTGCCTGTGGCAGGGGAAGTGGAATTCTGTGATCCTTGGGGTCCCTTCCAACCCACACTATTGTATGATTCTATGATTCATTTGCTCCCCTCCCCTACTTTTTCTTGTTGGCTTGCCTGTCTCCAAAACTAAGCCTGTAGTTACAAAATTCTGCGTTGGGGGAGTTCAGAGGTTCTGCTCTAACAAACATGAGCCATTTTATGAGGGTTTTTTTTTTTTTAATGTAGGCTCCTGTTCATTGATTCAGGGCCCGTTGATGTTGTCTTATATAAAACAGCAGTTTGAAAAAAATCCCTAGCAAAATAAAACATCAAGCACAGTGCCCTGGGGAACGTCAGATGTTGCTTGTTGTGTCTCTGTAGTGGAACCTTCAGGGCTCACCAACTGTTCTCTACCTCTGAGGTTTTATTTAAGCTGGTTTAGGGCATGTTTATTTAGAGCAAATCAGAACAATTATCATAACAAAATGCCTAATTCTCCATACTGAAAGCTTCTACGGTTGGTACAAGTTGACCCACTAGTTACTCCTGTCTGCTTGATTGTGAAAACTACTGCATGTGTCCAATTTATGAGACATGTGGGAAATGCTTCTTTCCTAACTTGATTCATAAAGTTGATATGTAAAGCTGGTGGGCATTCCAGCAAATAGGAGAACATAGAATTTCAGTTGCAGGATGAAGTTTTAAATAAAATGATGGGAAGAAGCATGAATGACTTAACAAAGATTCATTTGATTCCAGCAATGGAATGTCATTGGACAGCTTTTGTCTTGGTAAAAGCAGTATTTACTGCACAACTTGTGGGGTTTGTTAAATCTGTGCACTTGATTTTCACTTTCATCTCCAAGACTGTGCTGCATTAGAAGAGCATGTTCAGTGCGTCCCCTCTAGAGCAGGGCAGTGCTGCATAGAATGGTTTGGGTTGGAAGGGACCTTTAAAGGTCATCTAGTCCAGCCCCCCTGCCATAGGTAGGGACATCTTCCCCTAGATCAGACTGCTCAGAGCCCCTGTCCTAAAATTCAGGGTCCTGACTTTACTCTTCATCTGTCCCTTATCCCTCAGGACTTCAAACACCTCCAGTATGCAATCACTGCAGCCCAGGCTGCCTTCCAGTCTTGACATCACCAGTTAGCTCATCTGCAGTGGTGGCCATCATGTCCAGTATCCCATCCCCTCTGGTAGGACTATTATGTGGCTTAAGAAGTTATCCTTAGTGCATTCCTGGAGTCTTCTGGAATGCCTACAGCAACTTTTCCAGCAGATGTTCAGGTGGTTGAAACCTCTGAGCAGGACAAGAGCCTGTGAGTGTGATGCCTCTTGAATCTAGAGAAAGAAGGCTTTGTCAGTAGGCTCCCCTTGATCAGCCAGCCTGTAGCAGACATCAACCACAAGGTTCCCTTTGTTGTTTTTCCCAGTGTCACTGTCCATAACTGGAAGCATAGTGGAAAAAAATTACCTGTGCTCCAGATTCCCTTCCCAACCATCCCAAGGCCCTGAAGTCTCTTTTGATTGCACTTGGACTATGTGTTGTGGCTTTATCACCACCCACGTGGAAGAGCAGTCATGAGTAACAGTCTGAGGGCTGTACCAGGATAGGAGGTTTCCAAGTGATGTCCTTAACCCAGGCCCCAGGAAGGCACTGGACTTCCCTAAGAGGAAGATCTGTTTCTCTCTTGCTTAGATTGCTGGACGCTCCTTAACCTTTCTACTTTCTACTGCCTGTATGTGCAGCACTGCCCCAGGCTTGGGCTCCATGGTTCAAAGGGGCTGTTGAGAAGTAGTAGATGGTCTGGAGGGAGACCCATGCTCATGACCCATGCTCAGGAAGCATTGAGGGAACTGGACCTGGTCACTCAGGCAGAGGGGGGCTAAAGGCAGATCTAACTGCACTCTGTGACTGCTCAGAGGAAGCTGAGAGAAGCAGTGGAGTCCAGCTTTTCTGTGTGGTGACAGGTGGTAGAAGGAGGTTCAGAGTGGGCATGAAGAAATATTTCTAGTGAAGCACTAGAACGAGTGTTACCCAAAGATGCTGTAGCTGTCCCTTGTTTGGGGCAATCTCTGTCCTAGGCTGTGAAGAGGCATTGTCCAAGACTAAATTTAAGAGGCACTCTTACTGCTACACTGTCTTGAAGTGACGCTGCCAGGCTTCCAAGGGTGGATGCTGTACCCTGGGCTTTTAGGTAGCACAAGTATCAGTCCATGTTTCTGTTGCGTTTGGGTGGGTATATTTAGCAAGTGCTACTACTTTGCAATTCCTTGTGCTTGTGGATGCCAGAGAACCTGAAAGCTGTGGAAGAAATTACTTCCTCCTGGAACGAGCCTGTCCAATACTGCATTTCTTATACCTGATGTGGAAAAGTGTCTCACCCAGTGTGAATAAGATGAAGTTCAGTGAGGCTTTTATAGACTGGCTGATGAAAAGTGTACTGGTTCTGGCCAGGCCAGAGTTAACCCCCCCAAGCAGCCAGCACAGGGCAGAAAGGCACACTGTTCTGTAAGAAACAGCAGCTCTGTGGCTTTGTGATAGTACATCCATGTATGTAATAATTTTTTCTCATTCTGTTACGCTGTTTCCATATCAAAAAATTAACAGCAGAAAAGGTGTCTTAGGTGTTCTAGTTCATCTTCTGCCAGATGAGCAATGTTCAGTGCTGTGCTGCTGTTCTGAGCCTCATCCAGGTTAGTTTTGAATGAATAGCAGCCCATGTTTAGGAGCTCACGGTCTGGACACTATAAAGTTAATTGTGTCTTTATCCCCTGCTGATTTTTGCTAGGAATTAGAGGTCTGCACTGCCACAAAAACCTGGCATGCAGAAAGCACCTCTTGTACAATAACTTTGCATTCTGATACATTGCAGTTTGTTTAACCTGGCCCTTCTACTCTGGGAGAAATGCACAAGTGGAAAGAAGCCAAAGCTCTAGGGTGGTTTTAATAATTTGAACCAAGAGACCTTTCAGTGTACCTGTCCTTGACGTGAAACAAACAGAGCTGCGCTCTGTGGGATACCTGTGTAAGGGAATCAGGGCTATCGCCTTACTGCAGCAAATGAGCTGCTCGTGGCACAGAAAGGAAAACAGTCTGCAAAAAGTCACAGCCTGGCTGCCTGTGTGATGAGATGGGCAGGGGTGTAACCCAGGTTAGGGTCTCTCACCAGCACAAGTTGGGTTGTACGCCCGTGACTGCTGCTCATGGGACAGGCTGACTGCTCCTCTCTCCTTAGCTCCTGTTAGCTCATTGTAGAGACCCCTCAGCCTTCTCCCTGCGCTCGCTTTTGGGAGCCAGGGTGTGACAGCACATTTGGCCAGGACGTTCCATCAGATCAGAAGGGTGCAGCTGGGAAGGTAAAGGGCAAAGGAAGTGATCAAATATGTAAATGTAGTTAGGGAGCGCCGGCTGGTTGGGAGGGAGGGAAGGTCAGCGGGGTTGCTTGGCTCTTGCCTTCGTTGGGGTCGTATCAGTTCCATTCAGCAGCGTTTGCAGGACAGGGAGTTACTGTGTGCGGAGCAGGAGCAGAAATAGAAGGAATATTTTCAAAGCACAGAGAGCAGCAAAGGTCAGCTTGCCTCTGCACCTAAATTTGGCAGCCGGGTGCAGGACACTCGGGCTGTCAGACATCTGAAGAACTCATTTGTTTGTGGGGTTACCTGAGCTCTTGATTGGCAGTGTTACCTGATGCGTTCCTCTGCTGCTCTGTGTTCACCCTGAATGCAGAGCGTGCTATTTTTACACTTTTCAGCACAGATGCAACGTTCTGTGGCTTTATAAGAAGAGCTAATGGAAGCTTTAAATAAATTAGGGAGGGGGGGGGAAAAAGAAAAACCTGCTTAACAAGACAAAAAAGGCATTATGTGGTACTTCCAACCTGTCCTCAGCTGAGAATCCACTGTGAAAATTTCCAAAATCTGAAATGTATCTGGTGGGTTGTAGACAGTAAAGATTTTTACCAATGTTTTATGTGTTTCTTTGAAAGGTCAAGAAATGTCACAAGAAAAGATTGAAAGCACTTCATGTAAATCATTCCTGGAACATACCCAAGTGGCTTTAACCTCCTAGCTTCAATTTATTTATTTATTTTTAAGAGCTGTAGGCAGCAAAGCCACTTTTTTCCCCCCACTTAAGTACAACAGGGATGTGGGGAGAGGGAGAAATCAGGGGAGTGAGAAAGAACTTAGTGACACATATCAGTTTAATTTTAGATGGAAGGCACGTGCCTTCAAGCTAAAGGGATTGTGTTCATCTTTTGCTAGAGGCTACAAGGTGACATCAACCAGTTGACTAGCTTGAGGATGCTATCAGGGATGACCACACCGTGTTTTGGTTGCTCTGAGATTCACTGTACTGTTGGGTAATTGAAAACAAACATCCTGGTGATGTTTGAGATGTTCACACTTGGTATAGAATCTGTGAGGCTGCCAGGATGGTATGTGTGTTAGAGAGGGGGGGAAATGGTGATCTGTTGCTGATCTGTTTAGTTGATCAAGTGAAGTTAGTGGATCCACCATCACCCCCTTTTCTTCTCTCTGACACAAAGTTAATAAAAAATTGTGTTTATGTTTGGGCTTTTTCTTATGAGCTGGTATTCACTTATTTATTATTTTTAATATCAAAGCTTTCTAAGTAGTAAAATTAGACAGGTGACAAG
This sequence comes from Gallinula chloropus, assembly GCF_964237585.1. Classification (NCBI taxonomy): domain Eukaryota; kingdom Metazoa; phylum Chordata; class Aves; order Gruiformes; family Rallidae; genus Gallinula; species Gallinula chloropus. The sequence goes on from NC_140092.1 coordinate 29,494,668, forward strand.
CAATCCTGATGCTGTCAGGATGGCCAAACCCTGCCTGTACCAGTTATGTGCTGGTTATAGATCTGATCACGTCCCTCCAGCCTGGACAGGGGCCAGACTGCGCTCTCAGGTCCTCATGCACTCAACATCTAAGCTCCCTGCTTCTCCTGCTCTGTGTGCTGCAGTGTGCCTGTCCCTGCCCTCCAGCACGGCCTCCAGCTGGGTGCTACAGTTGCCTTTTCCTCCTCTGGCTCATGAATTCGGAGCAGTTCAGACTCACACTTTCCCTCTACACCAGCTGCAGGGGCTACACTGGCAACAATTTGGGGCACGTGCTAATGGTGAGTGAACAGAAGCAGATTTCCCTCAAGGTTTGCAGTGTCTTGGCTAGTACCAAAAATACCTGTACAGGTTGAGGCAACATTAGTAAATCCCATGTACATTTGTTGTTGTTGTTGTTTGGATGATTCCTTACTGGTATTTAAGTGTGTTTCCTTATATTGCCTGGCTTAGGCTGCCTGTTCCTGCAGTGTCTGGTCAGCATCCAGAGGCAGCACCTAGCCAGGCAGTTCTGCCATGGTACCAGTGTCCATTCACTCAGAATGAAAATAATCTTTAAAACTCATCATCTTTCTCTGACACTAAACTGGGAATAAATTCTCCAGGTCTTCAACTTCTCTTGTCACAGCAGCAAGTGTGTGAAGCAAAAGATACAGAGTCATTTGGGGTCTGCTGATTGTATTACCTCAGAGCCTTGATTTGGGGAATTGAGAACTGCTTTTCTGAAGAAGAAATGATGGCTGGCCTTGCAGCCAGACCAGAGAGGTCAGCAACACCCAGGGAACCTCAAGTGTGGAAAGCGAGCTACAAATTGTAGACTATGGGTTTGTTTGCTAGACCTAGGACACCAGAGAGGAAGGCAAGGAGGGAAGGATATGGGCTTATGGAAGGTAGTTGTTAAGGGGTTTGGATGTTGCCCTCTGTGAGGGAATACCTGTGCCTGTCACAGAATCAGACCGTAGGAGAGCATGGGATCCAAGAACACTCTCTCACCTTGAAAGCATATGCAGATGTAACAAACTGGCTCTTCACATAGTTACCTGGGTTTTTCCATAAGAGAGCAGAACAGAAGCAGATGAGGTTTCCTCCTCCACCTCTGTCCCCATACTAATACCTCTGAGTCCCTGTGCTGATACTTCTGCTCATAGACAGTAACTTAGAGTTTGTAAGAGGTCTTCAGTGCCCACCTTGGAGAACTTCATTGACTAAATCAATCCAAAGCTTCACTGACTGGCGTGTGATCTCCTGGTATTCATAGAAAGTGATAGAACTCATGTTTACAAATACACAACTGTTTTCTGCTCACTAGTTTGAAGAATTATATCAAGAGATTGCTTCTGTTTGTAACCCCTGGAAGAATACTGTAGCCCTCAGCTGCTTGCTTCCCTTCCCATTTGCAGTGATGTGGTATGAAGTTACACCTTTTGCCATTGTGAATCCTGCTTTGAGTACTCTGTGAGAATGCAGCCTAATTAAATACTTGTGGGTGGTTCTTTATCTTTTTCTTAACTATGTGTTTGCAGCTGAGAGTTACAAGGAGACCCAGATGGTGAAGATAAAGGAAGAACCTATGGAAGTTGACATCCACGATTCGCAGCCTTCGGTGTCACCCAGCCAACCCAGCCAAAATGTTGGCTACAGCACTTTATTAGGGCGAGACATCGGTGAACACATACAGAAGGCACCAGAAGGTCGTGTGCTCCCAGAAAGAAACCTCTTCAGCCAAGATATATCAGTGAAGATGGCATCTGAGCTGCTCTTCCAGTTATCAGGTAAAAGTAGTGGAAATAGTCAGTAGCTGGAGTTAAAGAACAAAAAGAGATTGCGTGTGACCGTTAAGGTGCTGCAAAATAATAGGAGTTGGAGCTCTCCTACCCTCACATTTGGAGGACAAAAGCCTTGCCAGATGTCCCCCTTAGTTAGCACACGCTTTGGAGCACTCTGGCAGTCAGGTCAGGTTCACAATGTTTGAACTGCATTGGAAAAGCCGGAGTTCAGCTCCTGTATTTGCGAAAGATAATTAATTAATTGGTGACAACTCGGAGCGTAGGGGAAGCTGGAAGCGGTAGCAGCCAGTGGCTGCAGCATCACACGGTGTTCTGGGGCTGCAGGTTTGTTTCTCTTGGCAAAGGAGGTGAACTTCAGCTGTTCCATCAAGGCAGCGACACCAGCACCGTGTTTAATGAGTGGTTGTACTGCATGGAGTGCTAACATTGAAACGTGAAGCTGAAAAGGTCTGTGGGGTGTTAGTGTAAATAAGGCCATGCCTGTTCTCTAGTCATGCTGTAACCATTCCCCCAAAATTACCCTGGATTATGCTCTTAGCAGAAAGCATGTGAAGAGTTCTGCTGAAGAAAACCTGAGAGGGGAAAATAGGATATATGCTAATCACAAAAACCCCTTGTGTGTTCCTCTGCAGAAAAAGTGAGCAAAGAACACAACCACAATAAAGATAATGCCATCAGAACCACAGCCAGGTGAGTACAGTGAGGGGTGAGTACAGTGAGGTGTTACCTGCAAGGCTGGAATGTGAATGGCATTGCTTCATTTCACCTTGTGAACTCAAATGTGACCTGATATTACAAGTGTAAGGTATCTTCCATGAGCAATGTAACCTGTATCTGAAAAATTACACCTGTAGATTTGATTGCTTTGTCATGAGACAAAAGGCCTTTGGGCCACAATGACTCCTCTCCTCTGCTCAGGTATTCACACGTCATTTTAAGAAATTTTTTTTGCAATTTTTTTTTCTATAGCAACTTAAACTTGAACTGCATGGTACATGCAGTGCTGGAGGGAAGAACAGGCTGACACTGGATTTTAAGACATGGACTGATGAAAGGAGAGCTGATTTTGATTCAGTCTGCTGTCAAACTTGTATTTCTTTCATATTTCTATCATCTAGAGATTAATTTTTAAAGGTCAGGCTGTGCAACAATACTAATGAAACCTTCATTGAAGATTACAGTCACATTAATACTATAAATAAAATGATAGAGGAATTAAAACCATCATCTAATTATAGCATGTGTTAAAGAAACACACACTTTATGGTATCATGGCTGGGAACAAGCCCATGAGTTGCTTACATACATGTGAGCAGCAAAGCGAGGTGTTCCTGTGGGAGAATTCAAAGCTCTTATGAAATAGGTGGTAGCTAGAATTGGTGAAAACTTAGGAGCCCGTGGTGAGGAGGAGGCAGGAATTGGCAAAGGTACATTTATTTCCTGCCTGAAAGTTCCCTAATCAGTGTGGCTGGGCTGGAGACTGGGCACACTGAAGTGAGGAAGAAAGACAGTCCTTCAAAGACAGAGTGAGACCTGTGGCTCTGCAGCCTCTTGTACAGAAGTTCCCAGCGTGTTCAGTGCCTGCTAAGCAAGACAACTTTGTCCAGACAGGAATTGAAAAGCATTTCAGCTGCAGAAGATCCCTAAGATACTTTGTTCTTCAATTCCTAGCCCTGTCCTATTCATTCATGGTAACTGTGCTATATAAATAATTTGGTTTTAATAAACCACCCAGCTCAGTAAATGGACATTAGGGACTTTTTGATGTTCTAAGTTGAAAGATAATTAAACCGAGCTTTTAACTTCTGGGTACTGTGAATGCTTGTTTCCCATATTTACAAGTTTGGGAATTTGTGGGATGTGCAGCCTGCACAGCCTTCCTGTGGCTCCTTAAAAAGCATAAGCCTGTGAGGTACACGTGAAGATACACACACGTATTGTCCCAGCCACTCGTTAACCATCCAGTGTGCATTGCAGGGAGGTGCTGACAAACAGTTGAAAATAGATTTCCATGTCTCATGATGTTACCAGCAGGACTGGTGTGAGAATCCAGGGCTACTTTTGGATCTATCAAAGGTAATTCAAACTGGAAAGGTAGAGGACAGTTCAAAGATAACTTCCCCTTCTTCTGACTGCCAGCTTTTAAGAGGGGGTAGCACAGTTGGCTTGCTCTGAGTTGTCCTGCTTGCACTGAGCTTTACTGAGAAGCCCTTGTAATGGCTGCTACCCATCAGGGTATGAAATGCTGAGTGCCTGATTCAGTTCTTTGGGGTGCTTTTTCTTACCTATCTATCAACAGAAGACCTTCACTTAAGGGGAAGTGAGTCAGTCTACTAAATCCTTCGAGTTCAAACAGATTGAATTGAAAGACCTTCCCAAATAAACCCCACCCAAAACCCAACAGACAGCTGGAAGTCTTTACTGGTAAGGTTATGACGCCTTTTCAGAGAATAAAATGTGATGGAGAAGCCCATGGAGGATAGAGGCACTCAGATGGCATTAAGAAAACGTGTGGTGGTGCAGTTTGGCTCCCTGACCTAGTCTGGAGTAATGACAGAAAGGCATTCGAGTCACAATTGTTATGAGAAGTTTGCTGACAGCTGCAGAGAGCCAAGGTGAGGTCAGTGTTGTCCACCTGTGAGTGGTTGGGGAGCAGAGACTGAGCTTTGTCACTGGTGAGAATACTAAATCAGCAGAGCCCAGCAGGATGGGGTGTGCAAGCACTTCTTGCTGTCTTATTCCACATGAAGATTTCTAACTGTTGCCTATCTGTTGCTGTTCCTCCTGTGAGTATTCCCGGGCTTTGGGAGCATGTACTTCCATATGACTTTGCTTAAGCAGCCGAACCTGGCAAGGATTCCTCACAGTTCAGTGGCTGAGTGAGATGGTAGAGCCTGCCATCTGTGCTACGAAGACAGAAAGTGGAGAAGCAAATGATCTGAAGTGAGCACGCCAGTGTAAGATGCCAGGACAAGTTTCTTTCATCTAGAGAACTGTGTGGCCATAAAACTGGAAACAAAAAAAATGCTCTAAAGCTTAATCTTCATCAGAAGGGACTTTGTGCAGTGATTGAGAACAATTTCTGTGGTTTCTTCCTGGGAAGCAGGAGCTCCTCCCTCCGTGCTTTGCACTGGGAATAGGAGGACATACCTGCTGAAATAAAAATAATAGGGACAACACTGAAGAGACTCAGCTGAAGGCAGGCAAAAAAGAGATATCCAAGGACAGTTCTGTAATTCACTGGCGGCTGATGGAGAGGGAAATCCTTGGGACACAACACAATGCAGTCTTCAACAGCAGCTTGCTGATGATACATGGCCTAGCCTGAAATAGATGAGCTCTGCATCATCCCTTTTGCTTAGAGCCAGCAGTGTGCTGGTGACTGAATGTAAGGCACAGGCAGGCCAACATGGAAACCTGAGCAGGTTACAAGGTTTTGAAGAGTTACAACAGCAATAAAACTTTTTTTTATTGGTGTTTTTCTTTCAAATCATTATTAAAGCAGTGAGAGGAATGTTGCAATAAATGATGCCATGTTTTTGTACAGCATCAGTCTGGTTTATATTATGTCACCCCTGAGTGGGAGTGTGAGTCTTGGAAAAAGTGAAGTTGTGCACATGTGGGCTGGAGCTGTTTGGCTTTATCCTGATCACTTGTTTTCTTGAGTATTCTCAATTGTTCAGCTGCCTGCATACACTGAACTGTTCAGGTTTCAGGCAGCTTCGTGCTTTACCCTTCAGCACAACCTGATGTTCACTGTTTAGGGTTATGTTCAAACTTTTGTAGAAGGACCAACAAACTGTCCCATTAATCGTCTACATATGGAAGAACAAGACAAATAATGGCCAGAAAACTGAATGAGAAGCGTGATTGCCAACAGAGTTACGTGGTCAAGTTAACTACCAACAAGCTTCTCCAAGGCAGAAGAGATCTAAGAATACAAGTGACTCAGGGGAAAGCACCTTGTTCGCTCTCTGCAGAAGAACTGTGTGAGGGAAAGCTTAATGCAGAGTGCCTTATTGGGATTTACACCTTGGGTATCCCCACTGGTAGGGCTGATTGTACTGCTGGCATGTAGTTTCTGGCTCTGGACTACCCGCTGTGCAGTGCTTGCTAAGACCTTACACTGCATTTCTTATCCTGAGAAACTTCTTGGATTTTGTTACTGAATGAGAACAGGCTGCAAGAATGAGCTGGCCTCCTGTCCTGCACCTTTAAAACACCTACTGTACACCAGGCTGTAAGGATTCTCAAAATGAGACCAGATTTAATTTAACTCTCATTTTGCTTAGAAGAAACCCATAGCTTGCATGCAGATGGAATACATTGCCTTAGAAAACAGCTTTCCAAGAAAGACAGTCCTTTTCTATTTCGGATATTTTATGTACCTCTTACTGATGTCTGTCTGTACAGTAGCCAAGGAATCCTTGTTTCTGTTATGGGCTTAATAATTGAGCAAAACCAAAATATTTTTCAGAAATGCCAATTCACTATTAAAATTGACTTTTTCCTGCCTGTTAATTAAAACCAAAGCATGCTATGCTTTCTGGAGTCAAGCAGCTGATGCATTCTGCAGTTAATATTCCTTGGGAAGTAACCATTGCACTAGCTTAGATCAATTGTTTCCTGCTTTAAAAATCAGACTCGTGGAGTTCTTTCACTCATGGAATGCTGTGTCAAAAAGAGAACTATTCTGCATCTTAACCTAAGATTCAGAAAATTTTGTTTTAAAAATAATTACTATATAAATCAGATTATTAAATAATATTATTTCCTACCTTTTCTGATTGCTCTCTCCAGATATGACAGCAAACCACACATTTTTGGACAACAGAATGTGATTTTTGGACACAGTATTTTTAATGGTCCATATTGTATTGTGACACAGCAAATCTGTGGTGTTGAAATGCAGTTAAAAGCCTTTTGGGAGGACTTCAGCTTTCCCTCTGAGATGCAGCTTTACCAAAGTGTGCCTCTTCTCACACTTTGCCCTCGTGATCTGCACATCTTTTAGTGTGAATTCTGTGAATGAAACAGGGCTTTTAACAAGATGGTATTTGTTACAATATTAAGATGTTAGGGTCGAAAATCATACTTCCTTCTTCTATTAAATGCTGTTTTGTTTACAAAAAGATGTCTTTTTTTCTATTGTGTAGCCCTTTCTTTTCTGAAGACACGTTTAGACAATCACCATTCACTTCCAACTCAAAAGACCTTCTGCCTAATGAAACTGCTCTCCATGGAAGGACATCTGCACCAGGTCAGATACCTTTTCCTTTCATTACTTAATGCATGTTTTTAAATTTTTCCTGCTGCAAACTCCACCACCTGACCAGTGCTCTTTAAAATGCTGTTTGCTTTGTCGAAAGGCAGCTACCTCTCCATCACAGTAAGTGCTTATTATTAAGAAGAAAAAAAGGTAAATATTGCTGAAGGACTTTGTATTAAGAGGCTTTAAACTACTGTTTCTGTGAATTGCAGCAGGGTCTGTAACAGGTAAAGCTCAGAGGTACTGACGGAGGTGGGGCTTGTGCGTGCGTGTCTGTCTCCCGTAAGTAAGGGAACTTTACTGACTTCAGCAAAGCCTTTGACACAGTCTCCCATGATATTCTCCTGAGGAAGCTGACAGCCCATGGCTTAGACAGGTACACTCTGTGCTGAGCTAAGAACTGGCTGGATGGCCCATCCCAGGAGCGGTGGTGAATGGAGTTCAATCCAACTGGTGATCGGTCACACTGGTGTTCCCCGGGGGTTGGTACTGGGGCCCATCCTCTTTAATGTCTTTATTGATGATTTGGATAAGGGAATTGAGTGCACCCTCAGTAGGTCTGCAGATGACACCAAGTTGGCAGGAAGTCTCAATCAGCTGGAGGGTAGGAAGGCCCTCCAGAGGGACCTGGACAGGTTGAATCAATGGGCAGAGGACAGTGGGATGAAGTTCAACATGGCAAAGTGTTGGGTTCTGCACTTCGGTTGTAACAATGCCAGGCAGTGCTACAGGAGGAGCAGCTGAGGGAACTGGGACTGTTCAGTCTGGAGAAGAGGCGGCTCAGGGGAGACCTTGTCACTCTCTACAGCTACCTGACAGGAGATGTTGGGGAGCTGGGGCTCAGCCTCTTCTCGCAGATAACTCTTGATGGGATAAGAGGGGATGGCTGCAAGTTGTGCCAGGGGAGGTTCAGGTGAGAAATGAGGAGAGATTTCTTTTCAGTGTTGTTGGGCATTGGAACGGGTTGCCCAGGGAGGTGGTGGAGTCACTGTCCCTTGGGGTGTTCAGGGAAAGGTTGGATGAGGTACTCAGGGACATGGTTTAGTAAGTAATACAGGTGTTGGGGGGACAGTTGGACTAGATGATCTTTGAGATCTTTTCCAACCTTAGTGATTCTGTGATATGGGATTACTGTCTGCTATTCTTGTGTTGCTGGCTGTTTCCACCTCTGGGAGTACAGATGCAGCGTTCACAGTCTGTGTATCAGGGTGGCTGAGCCTGGCAATGCAGTTTTCTTGCCCTTCACAGTGCTTTAGAAATGGACGTGGAGTTCTTAACATGTTTTTGAAAGGACATGGAGTTCTTAACAGCCTCAGTATTAGTGGATACATTGCCACCAGTGTTTTCAAGTAGCTGACAGGCATGTTTTGTCCAGACAGAGCTTGTGTTATATTCCCCACTACAGTGGAACATAGAGGCACGTAACAATGCTATTGGAGGTGGCACTGAGCACATGCAAAAACTTGATACATGCCTGTTGCAAAAGAACTCTTCTGCTAGTTCCCTGCTCTCTGTTGTTAAATTAATAGCTTCTAGGTTCTAAAGGTCACTAATTACAGAGCCAGCCATAGGGGGGGTTATTCACCTTTTCTTAGCAATCAATAAAGTTTCGGGCACGTTACTGGTAATTTTCAGCTATAGGCTGTCATTTCATTTACAACTTAACAGACCCTTCATTTTTCTTTAATGCTTGAATAGATATTTGACAGCTTGTGAAGTGGCAGATGAGGTTAAGAGCTTGATGTTGTCTAAGGGTAAATATGCATAGCAGGGAGAAGAAGAAATTTTGTCACTTAAGGACATAAGGTAGCGTCAGGTCTTCAGGCCGGGCTCAGCCGCGCTTGTGCAAGGAAGCAGTGGGGCTTTGTAACTCGGGGTGAGGAGAACCAGATCAGGTGTGGTGCTCTTAAGTATTAAAATGTAAACCAGGTTAGCACTTCAATCCTGGCTTTTGACCTTGGCATAACATGGAATATTCATACCCTGGGATGAAAGACGAGAACTCTCAGCCTCCTCCGGCAGTGCTCGATACCTCAGAGGACATGGCCTCTAGCAGCAATACTCTTACATCATACCAAGATGAATGTATCAGAGTTTTAATTCTCTGCAAGACTTGATTTTAAGTGAGGCCACTAAAACTGCAGATGGTTTTTGGTGACATGTTTCACCTTCTGCTTAGAAGATGTTGAGTCTCTAGTTCTCAGGACAACCTGGAGCGGTAGGATGGCTTCTGCGGAGCTGGGTTTTGTCTGTTTATGCTGCCCCACATTCTGAGTTGTGGAATATAAGTGTCACTTTGATAGGTCTGTGTATTATAATATGCATTGCTCTGTGATTGTAAGACTCTGATATGTAATAGCAGCATGTATAGTGAAAATGAAAAATGCCAGTTTCTTCTTCATTTTTATTTTTGGAACAACCCAGTCGTTCCAAATGTGCTGGTTTTTCTAAGCTTCATGCTAAATTCTTGGACCTGAAGTGCAACTTCACAGTAGCACTAGGAATGTGATTTAAATCTTTAATCAATTACAAATGTGATACTCATGTAAAAGAACAGCAGAATACCCATAGGTAGATTTCCTGCAAGTTTTGCCTTGCCAGAAGAAATGGTCTGTGTAGTGAAGAAACTTCAGCCCTGCAGAGAGTAGCATAAAGGAGCAGTAACAAACTATGGGAAGCCAACAGGATGTAAGAGAAAATGCTGTGTGGTCCCGTGGGTAAATGGCATGTGTGCCTTCACTTGGGATTTATTTTGGGTTACTTCATGCCTGAAAACAGGATAGTAAGAGGTTGAAGATCACAGCATAAGAAAATGACAGGAAATTCTCGTTCCAGGGTCATCTGCAAGTCATCAACTAAAATCCAAGCAGATTAACTGCTAATGACCCAAAGTGCCCATTGAGCAGTGCCCACATCCCAAAATGTGACTCCATGCCACTGTCAGCACCGCTGGCAGAGCCTGACGAGCAGGCGTGGGGTGTGAGCCGCTGTCCCTGCCGGCTCCCCGCCACCAGGCTTGAGTCAGGCAGGCGGAGTGGCGCGGGGAAGCCTTCCCTGCCGGCTGCTCTGGGTGGCCTTGGCGGAACCCTCTGTACGGAGCGCCGCTTTCCAAGAGAGCGCCGGTGCGCGTGGTTGTATCCCCAGGCTCCTGCCAACTTTCTGTCTGCAGACTTCTTGGCACCCTAGCTGCAGGAATTGGGAAAAGTGACAGGAACATAGGACAGCAGGATAGCTCATGTGTCACACTGAATGCTTTTCTGTAATAGGTAACAACATTATGTAATCCCCTTCGTTACCAAGATCCATCTTAAACCTCTCGGTGTGAGGATGCTGTTTGAGAAGCTCACCCCTTGAAAGGGCTGGGACCACTCTCTTCACCCTGAATTTATTCACAGCAAGGTCTCCTTTTGCTGTTTCACCAATGCTGTCCTTCAACATCTATGACTCTTCTTAGTGATGTTCCCCATCTGATGTGCCATCTTGCATCCTGCACCCTGTCTTCATTTTGGAAAAGTAAACCAGCAATGTCTTTTAGTCTCTTTTAGCATGATGGGGTTTCCATTTCCTGGCCCACATCATAGCCTTTTTTCTCTCCTTGTTCAGGGAAATTATTTGCTGCAAATATCAGTAGTCAGAACTATATATGCTGTTGTACCCAAGGACTTACCAATGACATCCTCAGTGACGTGCAATCTCATGTATGTATATTGGAAATGCCTCTCCTGATTCATCAGTGTCTTTGTAGCTACAGTATGCTGATGTCTCTCTGTTCATTTGCTGATCAAATACTAACATGGTTTTCTTTTCCTTTACAATTTCAGCTGATGATTTCAGCTTGCAACAAAAGCTCTTGTTCCTACTTCTAGGCGTGTGACCTTGTAATTTGAATTGTTGCCCTTGTTACTGCCCTTGTTACTCTACTTCACAAGATTTCTTTAATATTCTGAAGTTTCCACCTATGGATGCTGTTACTTTCATTAATGCAATGCTGGGAGGTGGGAGGGTGAGGCTGTCTGTTGAAGCTATTAAAGAGGATTTTAAGTACAACTTGTCCAAAGTTCAGTCACAAGGGGAAATGGCCAGCTTCTTTTCAGTGGTCTGTGGGGACAGGACAAGGGGCAATGGCCTCAAGATGGAGCACAGGATGTTCCTCACCAGTATGTGGAAGAACTTCCCAGTGAGGGCGACAGAGCCCTGGGACAGGCTGCCCAGGGGGTGTGGAGTCTCCTTCTCTGAAGATATTCAAGACCCATCTGGACACCTCCCTGTGTGACCTGTCCTAGGGAGCTGCTTTGGCAGGGGGTTGGACCTGATGATCTCTTGAGGTTCCTCCCAACCCCTACAATTCTGTGATTCTGTGAAGTAAAAGCATAGTAATGGATTTGGCCTGAAGTAAAGGTGAAGTGATCCTGATCGACAGGAGAAGTGATTCTTTTGTAGCAGCTTTTAAGTCCAATACCCAAGGAAATGACAGTAACTTCTCCCAGGAGCTGTCAGAAGGGGACTCGGCAGCCCCGCAGAAGTCACAGTAACTCTAATAATCTGTGGTGACTTATTAATATTCTAGGAAGGGAAGAAAGTACTTTCCTACAGTATGTAGCTCAAAAGTATTGGATAGATTTGGGGAACTAATTCCCTTCTTTTTGAAGGTATTTTCTATATATGCAAATATATTTGAAGGTGTATTTCTATATATGCAAAGTTTGGGACACAGCAACCCCATGCAGCATCACAGGCTTGGGGCTGGCTAGACAGCTGTCAGGCAGAGGACCTGAGGGTACTGGGTGACTGCAGACTGAATATGAGCCAGCAGTGTGCCCAGGTGGCCAGGAAAGCCAATAGCATCCTGGCTTGTATGAGAAAAAGTGTGGCCAGTAGGTCTGGGGACGTGATTCTGCCCCTGTACTCGGCATTGGTGAGGCTGCAGCTCAAGTGCTGGGTCCAGTTCTGGGCTCCTCACCATAAAAAGGACATTGAGGTCCTGGAGCGAGTCCAGAGAAGGGCAACCAGGCTGGGGAAGGGGCTGGAGGGCAAATCCTATGAGGAGCAGCTGAGGGAGCTCAGCCTGGAGAAGAGGAGGCTGAGGGGAGACCTTCTCACCACCTACAACTACCTGAAGGGAGGGTGTAGAGAGGTGGGTGATGGTCTCTTCAGCCAGGGGACAGGAGATGGGACAAGGGGAAATGGCCTCAAGCTGCACCAGGGCAGGGTCAGCTCAGATGTTAAGGAAAAGTTCTTCACTGAAAGGGTTGCCAGGATGTGGAACAGGCTGCCCAGGGAGGGGGTTGAGTCATCATCCCTGGATTTGTTCAAAAAAGGGTAGATGAGGTGCTCAGGGATCTGGTTTAGCACAGGACAGGAACAGTTGAACTCGATGATCTTAAGGTCTTTTCCAACCTTGTGATTCTGTGTAGTTGCATTACTCTTCTCTGTATCACTATTACTGTCCAAATAAGCTCATTTTTACTCAGACATGGAAATAAAATAAAATAGTGTTGATCAATCAAACACACAAAAAAATTGCCACGATATCAAAGTCATATCCAAAACAAATCAATAACTTCATATTTTCCCTGTAAAAGCAGCAAAATGACCTTTTTTGGCCTAGAAGAAGGTAGAGAGAAGAAATTAAAATACTCATTTCAAACAGCTGCTTTAAAGGGCATTTTTATCTTCTGTTTTAGAAGACTCTTCTTTTGACAGGATGGAGTTTAGTTTTATGTCAGACTATATAGTTCACTCCTGATCGCTAGATAAATTAAAAACTTGATCTTACACTGGGGTTCCTGACCCTTAGCCAATCTTTAATGTGTTTTAATGGTTTGCCACTATCTCACTGACTCATTCTGTAAATCAAACCTGTCTTCATGAAAACCAGATGAGTGATACTCACTGTTCCTTTTCCGGTCAGTTCATTAATATTAGTGAAGTCTTGAGCCATGGGCTTTGGGGAGGGTTTCTTCTCAACATTTATCTGTGTGTAGTATAATAATAGTCATTATTCTCCCTCCCATTCACCAGGGATTTGGTATTCTCCTTCATTTACATCGACTGTGCCAAATACTGAAATAATCTCATCTGTAGAGGATTAAATTAAAAAACATACACTAAATCCGGTGTTCTGTGAAAAAAAACCCTGTAATTTTGATAGTGGTGAGTTTGACATGGCTAAACCAGACTTTGAGAACTGGGGAGTGTAGGTTTTGGGGAGTGGCAGCCCATCAACAGCCCTGCCTTTTTTAATTTTGGCCTTGGGTGACAGAGCTAAACTAACCAGTGTTAGTTACTTCAGTGAAGTAAAGCCAGTAACGCTTCTGCACCCAAGTACCTTTTTGCAAATGCATCACAGCATCTTGTCTCCACGCTCCTTACTGACTTGTGAGATGACAGATAGGCCATGCTTGCCCTTCAGAAATGTCCAGAAGCCAATACTGAATCAGTAGCATGATATTTAGTTCAGTAGAATATTAGAAATACAGTGTCAAAACATCTGTCATGTCAGATGTATTTTTATTAATGATGTAATTAGCAGTATTGCCCTGTGTTTATGTTTATTGATGTGTCAGGAAGATTCCTGTTATGTTTGGAACTACAGGACTATTCAGGAGACATACATGGTTCTCCTGTTACTCCTGTTCATACAACATCCTCCTCCTCCATCCTCTCCCTAAAGAAGTAATTCCACTGTAACTTTAATACACCTAAAGGGGAACATCTGCCTGTTCCTCTTACCACGTTCTCCAGCCCAGCAGTCCTCACGTTTGTGTGGCCACACTGTAAACCAACCAGATTGGGGGAAGCAGCAAACTAATCTCCTTTTTTTCTTTTCTTTTCTTTTTTCCTTTCCCTTTTCCTGGCAGTTTGTGGGAATGTTGGGCTGTGAGCAGGGTGAAGGTGAGGCCGTGTGTTTCAGCCATGTGAAACTGCAGCAGTTGTAGGAGATGGACGTAGCTGTGACCACACTTAATCTTGTTTACTTTGGGCTGTGACCGTGGTAAATAATCAAGCTGTTCATGTTGCACGGATACCACATTCTTTAATATGAAGTATTTTGCATGTGTCTTCCTTCCTAGTCCCCTTAAAGACACTTTAAAGTCAATATACTTCTTGATGTTTAATTTTGTGTGGCTTCAAGCATCTAGAAAGTAGATAGCAAGAGCTGTTTTGGTCCGACGTGCAGACATGCTCATTGAAATATACTGTTCTCTGGCAGTACTCGTGCTTGGTTCTGGGCTCCTCTGCTCTGCAGCAAGCTAAACTTCTGCACCATCAGCAGCAACCAGAATTTTGGGTCATCACTAGGCTAGTTAAGAAAGTCAAGACTGCAGTAAATTGAATATCAGGTTAGAGAGAATCTCCAGTTTCCATTCCTTCATAAGTTGCCAGTGACACTTTTCTCCTTGGTCCCTGTTAGCCTGCAGCCAGACTTCCACCTTAAATTGTCCCTGAGACCCCCTGGAACTGCACTGCGTAAGCAAAGGGACACCTTGAGTGTTTCACCTCTGTGTAGGGGGCTGCTGGCACTTGTGTCACCCTGGAAGATGGCCTTAGGCCTTAGGGGGCTGCGAAAGGCATAAGTCCTGATGATTTCTGCTGAAGTGATCAGAGATTAAATGCTGGCAAGGCAGTGTCCAGTCAGGTTTTGGGTATCTCCAGGGATGGAGACTCAGGGCAATCTCTGGGCAACCTGTGCCAGCGTTTACCATGCTCACAGTAAAAAAAAACACCACCACAAACCTAAAGTGTTTTCTTACATTCCAATGAAATTTGTTGTCTTTTAATTTGTGCCTTTGCCTCCTTTCCACTGGACATCACTGAGAGGAGCCTGGGTTCATCTTGTTACTCCCCCATCAGGTATTTATACTGATTGGAAAGATCCCACCAAGCCCTCGCTGCTCCGGGCTGAACAGTCCTAGCTGTCTCAGGCTCTCCTTGTGTGACAGATGCTCCAGTCCTTTAATCACATTTGTTGGATTTCAGACTTCTTTGAAAGTCTAACAATATTTCCAGACCCTGGCAGTGGTTCCTTGTCCCTGTGATGGAGCAGCAGTTTTTATTGCCAAGGTAGCTGCAGAGGGAGCACACGTGCACGTGAGTTGACTCAAAGGATGTTTTTCCCCTGCTTCATCCCATTATTAGTGTTTATGAGTGTTTTACTCACTTTCAGTCTGACTTACGAGCTCTGCCCACCCAGGACATTGGCTATCCCCTTGAGTTTTTGGGTGGTGATAGTGCCTGACCCCTGTTGGCTTCCTGGCAGAGTGGAAGTGCGGAGTGGCTCTTACCTCAGAGCGCAAGGCGCGCTCCGTCAGGCGCTTGCTCCGCGGGTTCCCTCCTCCCTCCGTGTCCGTGGAGCTTGCCTGTTGAAAGCAGTGCTGGAGGCAGGTGCTGTGCTGCTGTTATCCCTCCTGCAGGACACACTGGTAGGTGCTCGCTGAGCTTTGCAGAGTCTGGTTCTCCCAGTCCTCAGAAGCACCCACTGGATTTTACTCCTCTCCCAGTACCTGTCAGGGGTAAGATAGAACCAGATACTCTTAGTGTATGTGTGTACAGTGTATGCTTGTGTCCAAATCCATGAGGATGCATGAAAAACAATACTGGAGAGGTCCCTCTGACACATGCAACCTGTATGACAGCTTCATAGATGGTAGGAAAATTGTTGTGACAGAGTGGCAGATTGATTTGAGTAACTGGTTTTAGTTCCTTATCTCCAACATGCATTTCACTTTCATTTTTCACACAAAAAAAACTGTCTTTTGGGCACACATTGACTGGCATCCTCTTGTCTTTGCACCCTTTAGAAGGCTAGGGACTGTCAGGCATCATGGTTGCTCTCTGAAGGCTGGTAGCAAGAGACAGATAGCTGGCAAGTTGTGGAAAGTGATTCTAGGAAGGTGAGACAGTTGGGCTGCAATAGAAGTGGGCTGTGCTTGGCACAGTTCTCCAAAGCAAGACAGATTTTGCAGGATTTGTTCAACATAATTCAGTGCTAAACTGTGTGACAGTGGTTCTGGCTCCAGCATGTTTCTTATCTCTCACATCCTGTCTTCAGATTCCCGTGGTCGTCTGCCTTTCGCTATGCACCCAGCTGCCTTGACAACCACTTTGCTCTGCAGGCATTGAGCAGAGGGTTCCAAATTCCTGGTTCTTCTCATGGTATCCCAACCAACGTGGCTGCAACCCATCACAGCATTACATTCCCTTTGCAGCTTCTTCTGGGTTTGCTGCCAAACAGGTCTGCATCTAGTACACGTGTGAGGCAGATCTGGGGTACGGTAATAGCGACTCTGTCCTGAGCAGCCACACAGTCTCCATGGCTAACAACGTCCCTTTAAAACTGAGAAGATAATTATGCAGAACAGAACACTTCACATCAGCAGATCACCTCTTGCTCAAACATGTGTGGTGCTTTCTTTGGCTGAAATAGGACAAGTGAAATGTGCTCTCGTAGCCAAGAAGGCTAACGGGGTCCTGGGGTGCATTAAAAGGAGCGTGGCCAGCAAATTGAGGGAGGTTCTCTTCCCCCTCTACTCTGCCCTGGTGAGGCCACATCTGGAGTTCTGTGGCTCCCCAGTTCAAGAAAGACAGGGAACTACTGGAGAGAGTCCAGGGGAGGGCTACCAGGATGATGAGAGGACTTGAATGTCTATGTAAGGAAAGGCTGAGAGAGCTGGGTCTTTTTTAGCTTAGAGAACACAGAGAGGGGATCTCATCAACACTTGTAAATACCTGAAGATTGGGTGTCTAGAGGAAGGGGACAGACTCTTCTCAGTGGTGCCCAGTGACAGAACAAGGGGTGGTGGGCACAAACTGGAACACAGGAAGTTCCATCTCCAATGAGAAAAAAACTTCTTCACTGTGAGAGTGACAGAGCCCTGGGACAGGTTGTGGAGAGGTTGTGCAGTCTCCTTCTCTGGAAACATCCAAGACTCATCTGGATGCTAACCTGTGCAACCTGCTCTAGGTGATCCTGCTCTAGCAGGGACTTGGGCTCCATGACCTCTGGAGGTCCCTTCCAACCCCCACCAGCCTGTGAGGTGTGCAGCATGTGCACAGTTACACACATTTTAGTTTTTCTCAACAATCAGTGTTCATTGGCCACTCCCACAGCGACTAAGGGGAGAGTGTGATCAGATCCTTCTGAGGAGCACATGAAACTCCTGGTGAATTGGCCAAGCCCTCTCTCTCTACAACACATCCTACAAATAGCAGGACTTCCCATGAATTGTTCTGGGAGTACAGAGTTCACTGTGTTTCCTCGTGAAGGCACTGCAGTAATTATTTTGCCAATTATTTACAGGACCTTCAAGATGAAAGGTGTTAATTAAAATAGGCAAACAGAAAGATACACATTCAGGTCCATGTTAAATGGCTGCCTTGAGAGGCACTTGACATCTATCTGAAAATTTGTGATCCTTGTTTTATTATGGGCTGCCTTCATCCAGGGTAACATTCCCCCTCCCCAATACCATCTTCTCAGCAGGCAAAAATATTTATTTCTATTTGACTTCCCCTTTGTGTCTGTTCCTCCTAAAGCAGGATCAACCTCATGGCAAAGGACAGAAGAACAAAGTAATTATGCTCACAACAAGCACCTTCTGGGTTCATTCAGAGTAACCCCACACGTAGACCCCATTCATTAAACCCAGCAAACTGGAAGCTGGTAAGAAATCCCAGCATCACCAATGTCGTGTCCAAAGGAAACTGGGCAAAGGTAACTGTTTCATCCCACATGGAAAAGGGAAACTTAGCAATTGGCTTTTTCACTCTCAAACAAGGCAGGTTTGGGCATGTATCACCAATTTTTATAGGTTTGCTGAGCGTCTAATAGTTACTCAGCAGCAAGTGGGACTTTATAAAGTAAAATAATAGGCACTGGCGATGCTTTTAAATAAATATGTAACACAAGTGGAGGTCAGATTTGAAGCCTTCTGATCTGCTCAACTCATCTGAAGTACAGAATGAGGAATGTAGGATTTTGCTACCTTGTCTTCTGCTGGCAGGTGAATTCAGGACAACACAAGGCTGCCCGGAGAGTTCTCGGGGCCTGTTTTGGTGCAGGTGGCAGAAGGCAACGTCGTCAAGGAGGACCATGAGGTGTTAGGATGTGGGTTTGGGGAAAAAAAGAAGGGAAAACAGCAAAATAACAGCAGTTGACTGCAGAAAGGACAGCTATAGCAGGCTGCCCAGAGAGGTGGTGGATGCCCCATCCCTGGGGGTGTTCAAGGCCAGGTTGGATGGGGCCCTGGGCAACCTTGTGTAGCTCCAGGCCTGGAGGTTGGTGTCCCTGCCTGTGGCAGGGGGGTTGGAGCTATCTGATCCCTGGGCTCCATTCCAACCCAGAACAGTCTGTGATTCTGTGATTCTATAGCCAACCTGGGGATTTGTGTGGGAAGAAGCCTAACGGCAGTTATTGCCAGGTCCTTAAAGAAAGTTGACCTCAAGTGAGGCTTCTGGAGTTGCTTCCCACAACCTGCTCGTAGTAAGCAGGGAAGCCAAGAGTAGGTGCAACTGTAATTAAGTGTAGTTGTCAATCCCCAGGGACCATGTGCTGTTCTGCAGGGGTCCTCACTTGCTTTGGTATTAGCCAGTCCTTGTATTAATGTCATGGGTGATGGAAGAGAAAGTGTGTTTATTAAATGTCCTGTTGACACCATACAGAGGGTGCATAAACACTTCAGAGGCCAGGGTTAGAGTTCAGTCACAAGGAATTGAAATAACAGTCTGGGAAATAGTAGCCAGTGCAGTGAGGGGAAAATTCCCAGCCTGAGGGCATTGGGAGTGTCAGGAAGGGGAGGGATGAAGGCTTAAGGGGGAGGGATCTGGGTTAGTCTTGGTCAGAGCCTGTATGTGAAGTCAGCATGGTATGTGTTGCAGCAAGGGCAGGTGGCTGGCTGAGACAGGGGGAATGTTGTCTGTCACCACCTCTGGGAACCTGCTCTGCAGCTGGAGCCCTGAGTTCAACTTTGGGCTCCCTAATCCAGGAATGATGTGGAGGACAGCAGCGGTCAGAGGTTTAGAAATCATGAGCTGTGCATAAAGGTTGAAGAACTTTGGGTTTATTTAGTGTGGAGAAGAAAAGGTCACGGAGACATGAGGGAAAGGGTGCACCTTCCCTGTGCTCCTGTGAGCAGAATAAGGAGTATCAGTGGCTTAACCGACAGCAGAGGAGATTTAAGTTGAACACCAAGTAAAACTTTCCAGCAGTGGGATGGTTTTGCACCAGCACAACTGTCACAGGAGGCTGTGGAGCCTCTGTCACCAGAGGGCTTTACAAAACCAAGTCCGACAAGCGCCTGTCGGGACCGATGGGTCTGTCTGGTGTGTGGTGTGTGCCTCCGGGCGAGGGAGAGACGAGCTGGCCTCCTGGGGTCCCTCCCAGCCCTAATTCTGTGATATAAATTCAGTAGCAAAGCTATAATGGCCATGAAATAACTTCTTGAAAGAGACTTGAGAGATGAGCCTTTTGGTTTATAAGCACTCGGCGCGCTGTGTTTTCAACTCCGCGTTCAAACCCATCTGTGGTTTCATATCCTCTTTTGTCTGCCTTAATATCAGAGCCTTTTGTGAAGGAGAACACCAGCACTGAGCCAGACTCTTGAATATGAAGCTTTTCCAAATGCAAACTCAACGTGAAACAGAGAGACAGGTTTTAAAATGACTTTTCTGGCTCTGCAAAAGGAGTTGGAACACATCATTCCTGACGTTTCTTTTCGAGTTACCTTGGGACTCTCCAGCCCTCACCTATCTTATCTTGTACAAGGTTGTCTCCTGTAATATCTGTCTGCCTGAGAGTAAATGAAATGCAAAATTCATCAGGCTGTTGGGACAGCTGGGTATTAAAAAGGAAAAAAGGAAGATCGTTGTTTAAAAATAATCTAAGCAAAGCCGAGGAGAAGTTGGGTTGGGTGTTTTCCCTTCTACAGCCTGATTTTGGTCAGGGAACAACTTTTGCTTACTGGTTGCTGGGTGTTGTAGTTGAGTTTGGGGCAGTCATGGTGCAGACCCAACCCAGGGAGAAGGCAGGCGAGTGGGTGGTGCAAGAGGAAGGGGGAGAGGGTGGTTTGCAGGTGCATACCTCTGTGTGCAACGAGAGGGAGCAAGGAGAGGGGTACTACATCTCTGTGAAGAGTGAGTGCAGGGCTTCAAGGAGATGGCAGAATCACTGTCCATCACTTGGGGAATCTGCAGTAAAAGCAGCAAGCGGATGGTGCCTTTCCCTGGCAGCTTCCTGAAACATGGAAAAGCCGACCTGGCCAAATGGTTCTGAAAACCCATCTGGTTTTGAGTCATTTGTGTTAATTCAGTCAGCTCTGGAAGTCTCATGTCTGCATTTGGGGTTTTATTTTGCATTCCCCCACTGAGGTTTCTGGTCACCAGCTTACAGTTTCTCAAGTACAGCAGCTCTGGCTGCACTCAGAAGGATGCAGGCAGCTTAAAAGAAGCCTAAAGGCCTGTTTGTCCTGATTTGTATCTGAGTTCTGGGTGGGGAGGATGAGCACTGGCCTCTGTGAAGTGCCCCAGGTGTTACTACCCTCTCTCTAGGAGAGAAAAGCTCCTGTTGCAAGTAGAAATGGGCACAGGAACGAAACCTACAGAGAAAAAGCAGCATCTGCCCATATGCCACAAGGGTCCTGAAAGTACAGAGATGTCTTGGTGGTCTTCACAAGGGTTCCTTGGGAAGCCTGGCTTAAGTGGAACTGTAGGGAAGAAATGAAAAGGCTGGAAACCTGCTGGTGTCATGGAAATTAGGGGATTGTTGTTTAAAAATAATAATAGGAGCTAATTACGCTTTTGTAAGGTCAGATGAACTCAGTGTTGCAGCACCCAAACTAAATGTGTACAGTGTAAATGGTTGAGCTAAATGTGAGGGCCACCTGCCCAGGAGTGGATTGGAGGCAGATTATGTACATTCTTCATGGCACCTATTGAAGACATTGTCAAGATATGTTCAGGAGGCTATTCTAGATTGCATCAGAATATGTTGTGAGAGGGTAACAGGGAGCACGTTACCAGGTTCTTCTCTAACACCAGATGCAGAATTTATTTGCAGTAGCAATTACTTCTAAACAAAGAAAAGCAGAGTTATGGTGATGGAGGTCTTGCCTACTGATGGTTCTCTTGGCCAGCAGTGATCAGGTAAACTTTTAAAACCGTTTTGGGGGAGTGGATTTGTTTGGTGGTTCCTATCCTGTTCTTGCAGGGTCTCAGCTCCCTCAGTGGGAAAACCAGATGAGTTTCCATTTGGACCGTGCTGTGTTACTGTGTCAGGGTCATGAAAACAAACCAGCCTTCGCTGGGACAACTCTGAATGGTTGAGGAACTCCAGGATCCTGTTCAGTGAGCCCTGGGGACTCCTCCATGATCACTTTCTGGCCAGTAAATTCACATCTCAGGGCTTTACTTTGCCTGTGCCATGAATTTTACATTGTCCTTTTGTGCTGTGTCAGGGATGACATTACCACCCAGACAATCCTGTTTATGCTAACGCAGTACACTGGGTAATACAAGTGGGCTGTAGTTACCCTCAACTCAACACCATGGTTTTCAAGAAACAACTGCAAAATTATTGCAGCTCTAGTGTTCCCTAAAGACCTGCAGCTCCACTCACCTCCCACAGAATTTAGGTTGGCTGATTGGAGTTTTGAACTGGGGATTTTCTCTCCTCTTGGCTGTTTTCAGCTCACCACAGGCCATAAAAGCAAATCTCAGAGCTTTGTAATGCAGGGGGAGGTTTTCATAAACCTCACTGTTTACTCAAAAGTCTTTGGTTCTGTAAGTGAGGTTAAAATGAGGGTTAGTTTTGATGCAGAGGTAGAAGGTGGGGAGGCCTTGTGTCTTTAAGACAGGGCATCCCTACCTTGTCTTTGCCCCGACTTCGGCTCGGGGTATTTTTACCCTGTCCCCTTCTAAGCAAGAGGTTCAGCCTTAGCAGGGAAGTGAATTTCACTGTTTTCCCATCTTCCTCAATGGAGGCATCTTTAATGTTCCTCTTTTATTTGTTTCCATTCTTTTCACAGACCCTGACATCTTTATCAGGTCTCAGTGACCTTTTCAAGTGGTGTTGCCTGTGACTGCACATCTGGAACACTCCCGTGCACAATACTAATGTTTCTTTCTGTGGCACAGGCAAGCTCTTCACTGAAATATTCCCAGTGTTTCCTGGTTGATGTTTTGAGAAAGAACAACTTCAGCACCATGCTACCCTTGTGTAAAATCATTTGAGTTCTGTTTTCTTCCATACCAAGGATTTTAAACATTGATCAGATCCCCTCTCAGGCTTCTTCTCTCCAGGCTGAACAGCCCCAGTTCTTTCAGCCTTTCCTTGCAGGGGAGATGCTCCAGGCCCCTAATCATCCCTGTAGCCCTCCTCTGGACTCTGTCCAGGAGATCCCTGGCTGTTTTGTCCCAGGGAGCCCAGAGCTGGACACAACATTCCAGGTGGGGCCTGACCAGGGCAGAGCAGAGGGGGAAATGTGCCGTTTTTTCAGGACTGATGAAACAAGAAGTACATGTCCCCATCACAAGTGGAGTTACAGTTCTTTTCATTGAGCAATAATTCTGTTTTATCTTTTATTCTGAGAGGATTATTAACCCCCTCCAAAGAGCTTCTCATATCTGATGCAGGGTGTGACTGAGAGCGTGGCTGCATAGACCCTTCTTCTGTTCCCACAGCTTCGAGCACACTGGCTGGGGCGCAGGGCTGAGCTGCTGGGGCGAGGTGGGGTGGGTGAAGCCCTGGCCAGCCCACCCCACACAATGGGGCTTTGGGGTTCTCTGAACAGATGCCCCCAAATTGCTGTCAGAGGGGACAGCACTGACTGATTCTAACAGCTACAAAAAGGCACTAAAAACCCCACCACAGAGTGGTCAGGCAAACTGGTTTGGGAATTCAGCTGAAGCTTCAGGGCTTGTTTTTAAATCAAATTTCTTCTTTTTATTTTTGTGGGGATTATAGAAAAAGTTTATGCCAAAAAAAAAAAGCAGTTGCTTATCTCTGGCTAGTCTCAGTTCTTCTCTCTGCCTAAGAGTGGATGGGTTTGCTTGCAGTAAAAGGTACATCCTCAAATAAAACCAGACAGGTTGCTGTGGGGCTGGTGGTGACAAGTGAAGAGTGCAGGACCACTCAGGAGTGCAGGTACCTCAGATTAAGTCATAAGACATACTTTAATTGGGGACCACAGGATCTGGAAGGATTCTGCCATTTATTTTAACTGACCTGCTAGAAATAAGAATTCCAGTGCTAGGAATAAAGCTTTTGTGGAAGTAAGTTGGGAGAGAGAGTAAGACAGGTAGTGTTTGGAGGTCTGCAGTTTCATATGGTCAGTGTAGTTTTGAGCTTGCAAAGCCTTTTGCAGGCTTTCAGCAAGCAAGCTTGCAGCAGAGCCTTAATTAATTTGTATTTCACAAAAGGGGTTCTCAGTTTTTAAATACAGAGGTGATAGCTGGCCATGTGTGTGGAAGGCTCCAAAGCAGTGAAATGCATCTCTAAACGATGGGGGCACTGCAGAAAGCAGGAAGGCATTATAATAACACACATGAAACGCAGACCAAAGAAAGACAGACAATTTCTTTGACTGAATATAAATGTATTTAAAGCAGTGTTTGTGTGATTGCCTGACCTGAATACCTTGTTTCTGAATAAATAATTCCTTGAACTTTGTCTTCTAGGCATAAGAAAATAACAGTAACCTTACAGAAGGGAAAAGCTGCTCTGACACTCAGTCGGAGCTGCACGTGGTGTATTTACCTCCTGGGTAAATGTGGGGAACTTCAAAGATGCCAAGGACAGGCTGGCAGCAATCCACTTCAGGCTGGTGGTAACCAGAACTTGTCTCATGGCTCTTTAATGTCCTTAAGTCTTGGAGAGCAAGGTGAGGTGCCTGTTCCCAGCTGGGCCATCTCCCCCTCTTAGCTCCCTCTCACCCTGGGTAGTTAATTCTGTCACTGGATCCTCTAGACACTGAGCAGGTTTTCTTAATCACATTTGGCTTGCAGGCAGGATGGGCTGAAAACAGCCTACCCACCTCCCTCTGTCTTCTCCTAGCATGAGATCTCTCTTCATTTTTGGAATTACTAATGTGGTTTCTCTTACCTTTCTCTTACCTTGACCATCTGTGTGGTGTCAAACTGTCTGAATGTCCTGAAGTACAAATATGACACACACGGCCAGAAGGATGGAGAAATGATCCATGTGAAGACACAGCAGCACCTCTCGCTTCCACCCCTGTAAGGAATTCCAAGTGCAAAGGTCAAGCTGTTTGATTTACATCTGTAGGATTCTGTGTGACCAGCAGGACCTGCCCATGTGGGTTTTATTGCTGCCAAGGTCTGGGGAAGTGTGGAGGTGAAACAGAGAAGCAGGTGTTTGAGTTATAGGATGGGAGAGCAGACACTAAACCAGCAAAGGTTATAAATATGAGTTCATCTTCAGCATGCTTTTTGTCGTCTTAGCTCTGTCCTTTTTGGTTATGAAGGCAGGCATGGCACTGGACAGTGGGTTAAAACATAATGTCACATAAACCACTGTGAAGCTGTGATGGAAAAATCCATAGGCTAAGGAAAAGGAAGTAGTCAGAGTCCCACCTGTGAGAGCCCAAAGCCAGTCCCTGGGAACGAGCCAGTCCCAGGGCTGCTTTGCTCTCCCCATGTTGATACTGCCAGTTTGAGCACAAGAGGGAAAAAATCAATCACTGAATGTGAAAACTGAAAACACCAACGTGTTTGGGATTGTGCCCAGCAGCTTAGGAAAGGGGTGAATAGTGAGTCCTGCAAGCTGCTGGGCTTCATCTGCCAGAAATGAACCCATTTGGAGAGGGAAAAGGAGGGACAGAGCAGTTTTTCTGCTGTTGATGTTCACCTCACCTCAGGGAAAACTCAGATGGTGACAGTCCCAGCAGGTTCTAACCCTGTCTTGGCTGATGAGCTTTGCACAGCTACTTGTTGGGAAGTGGACTTGGGGTTAGTAGGGAAATGATTTTTAGGAAATATTTCCTCACCAAAAGCCTTGTCAGTCACTGGAACAGGCTGCCCAGGGAAGCAGTTGAGTCACCATCCCCAGAGGCATTTAAAAGATGGGTAGATGTGGCCCTTGGGGACATGGTTTAGTGGTGGACTTGGCAGTGTTGGGTTAATGGCTGGACTTGATGATCTTAAAGGTCTTTTCCAATCCAAACAATTCTATGATACCTGTGATACCTGTGATTCACAGAAGGGCAGGAAAGGTGTCCATAAAGATGCATTTCACTGAATTTACTGAGAATTAAGCTTTACCTTTACATAAAATTTGAGCTCTTAAGACTTCTACACAAAATTATTTTAAAATAATTTCATGACTTTCTTGTGATATACCGAGTCTTAATCTTTCTGTTGCTTTTTAATCATGTACTGGAGAGCTTGGAGGCCTTCCATTCTACTGAGAGGATTTTGTTTTAAACTCCCAACCCCATACAGATACACCATCTATTACTTGCTTTAAAATTTCAGTGTATTTAGTTGTGTAGGCTTTTCCAACATAGAAGCTTGTGAATCTGCTCTGGAGTGTTCCTTTAAAGCAGAAATCTTATATCAAGTCCTCTTTGTTGTCCTTTTTTCCCCCTT
Source organism: Gallinula chloropus (assembly GCF_964237585.1). Lineage (NCBI taxonomy): Eukaryota > Metazoa > Chordata > Aves > Gruiformes > Rallidae > Gallinula > Gallinula chloropus. The sequence goes on from NC_140092.1 coordinate 29,520,363, forward strand.
TGTTTTAGTATAGGGATGCTGTGTTGAAAGGTGGATTTCTGTGGGACATCTCTGACAACAATGATTTATTATTTAACATTGTTTGGTGTCAGTCCCCCTTCCTCCTGGCCACTGTGTAAGGTATTCTTAAGGGATAACAATGCTGTAAGGTATTCTTAAGGGATAACAATGCTGACCATCTTGGGATAAACAGAGATTGCTGTGTACAAACCAGTTTGGTTGTCTCAGAGTCACTGGACTTGTACTCCACAGAAAACACCATTCCCCAGCATTAACTAGAGACAGAGCCCAAGGACTGAATGGGGACGTTGACTCACCCGATTCTTCGGGTCACTGCCTTGGGTATGTTCTGGGAAGATTTCTGGACCACTGTATGGACACAGAGCTCCAGTTTCCAGGCCACAGACCAAACTGCCCAGTGGGGAAGGTGGGTGGTTTCCCTCAGAGATGAGAAATCTCCCACGAAGTGCTGAGGCTCCTGGTGCACCAGAGACTGACACTGGCTTCCCGGGAACAAACCAGGCAGCTTGCTGAATAGAACAAGCACTGTGCTGCAGAGAGAGGGTTCAGCTGAAAGAAGCACTGTAGTAAGGATTCTGGGGGTGAATCTTGGCAGTAAATACAAACAGTAAATACTAATTCAGCATCCTTCTTCTGCACTAGTGAAGAATCCATGGGGGCTTTGCAGGGGACTGGCTTTCACCACCTGGAGATAGTCAGAGAGCTGATGTTTTTCTCGCTTCCCATGAGAGGGGATCTGATCAATGGGTATCAATAGCTGAAGGTGGGGCACAGGGGGATATGGGCAGCCTCTGCTCAGTGTCTGTGGGGACAGGACAGGGGGCGATGGCCTCAAGTTGGAGCACAGGGAGTTCTGCACCAATCTGGGGAAGAACTTCTTCCCAGTGAGGGTGAGGGAGCCCTGGGACAGGCTGCCCAGGGGATGTGGAGTCTCCTTCTCTGGAGAGATTCCAGCCCCATCTGGACCTGTCCTAGGGACCCTGCTTTGGCAGGGGGTTGGACCTGATGAGCTCTGTAGGTCCCTTCCAAGCCCTACAGCTCTGTGATTCTACGAGCTTCCCGGAACTGAAGCTGTAAACCCACCAACAGGAAAAGGATATAATATTTCTTCTTCTTAAGAGATAAAAGAGGGCTGATGACTAATGCTGAAGTGAATTGTGAAGAGACTTATTTACTTAATTGGGCCTGCTTGTTTGGTATGTGTCCCAATTAATTCTTTTTTGTTGTGACCATGTTGAAGCAACCTACACCCTTGTGACCTTCTCTTATCATCATTACCATATTCCTCGTTTCAAGCACTGCTTTGATTACGGACGCCAGGAGCTCTGCTAAAATATCTGCAGCACTAGTACAGAGTCAGATGTTCCCATTGTTTTGAACTCAAGAAGAGTGACAAAAAGAGTCTTTATTGAAGTTCTTGGAGGTTACAGGTCACTGTTGGCCCATAGGGGATGGAGGGGGTGTCTTCCACAGAATCACTATTTCAAATAGTTCTTCTCTAACTAGAAATTCTTTTGAGAAAAATGTGTTGCTGGTTGGTAGCACTCAGAGGTGTCTCATAACTCCTCTGCTGTACGCATTACAGGGTCACAGGGGAACATAACAGCAGCTGAAAAGGGACTGGCAAGTATGCCCATCCTTACACTTGGTGAGATTGCTGTGTGGAAGCTGCCCCAAATGAGGCATTGCTTTTATTACTGCTTAAATTAGCACCTACAGTCTTTGACAATGGAGCCTCCAGACACCCATCTATGAAGGAGAGAGTCTTTCAGACGGGGCAGCCCTGTCTGCGGCGGTAGGTGGCTCTGTCGGTGAGGGGCTGCCTGCACAAGGAGGGGGTTGATTTCTCAGTGCTTCAAGGGATGAAGGTTTTTCTGCTTTGTGCCAGCCTCTGTGATAGAAGCTCAGTGAGATGTTTCAGTACTCCTGTCCTCAGCTCCTCTCCTTCTGGTCACCTGAAAATCCCAGCCAGATGGTTTGCCTCCATCACGTGCCTTGGTGGAGCTCATTCTGGGCAGCAGTCCCACAGGGCTGTGGGCTTAGAGAAAGGCACTCTGCACATGGCATCTTTCATTCCAGGGGAAGGAGAAGGTGTTTTACCAGAAGCAAATCTGAAACCAACCCCCCTCGCCACTGGCTGTTGTATTTGGAAAGGTGCTGAGTACCCTCACAGCTTTGTGCACCTCTCACAGCTGTGGTCCCTTCTCCTCAGCCAGCAGGACCCTTCCATTTATTAATAAACACCCTTGTATTTGTTTACAGGAGGCTTCCTGATACTGTGTCTCTTACTGAACTACGTAGTATGAGCGTTGTTCTGACTCCATCAGCTAGCCATGGTTTTCACTTCTCAAAGCACTGTGTACCTTTTCTCTTCCTCATTCCCAGTCCTTTTCTCTCTACCTCCTTACAGAGTGCCTTCTCCTTACGGAGTGCCTTCTCCTTACAGAGTGCCCTCTCCTTATGGAGTGCCTTCACATCTCCATTCTATGCTCTCTAGTGTCTTTTTTGTATGGCAGACTCTGTTCCCAAAACACCTAAACTCACCTCAAACCCAGAGGCTCGCTCTGGGTCTCCATTTTTCAATGGATGGCTCTCCAGGCACTGGGGATTTTGAAGCCTGAGGACAGCAGGTGCTGGATGTAGAGCTTACTCCAGATGCCACCCACTCACTGGTGTGCACTCTTGGTTTGATGTTTGTCTGAGCAGTCTTTGCTCTTCTTCAATGCAAGGCTGCTCACATAGCAAAAATTCCTGTGTTGGTAGAAAAGGCTTGGAAACTGGGTAATGTTCCTTCAGCCATGAATAACAATCCAGTGTAGAACAGACCACTGTCTCAGACCAGGCTGTCACATGTGGGTGACCAAAAAACCCAAAGGAGTGGTGTGTCCATGAAAGCAGAACCTGAGGTCAGCGCTTTGCCCTGCTCGCTCTTGACTTTCTCTTGACATAACCTGGTTTAACTGTGTCTGTGTGTAGAACACTCTGACCAAGCGTCCTGCTTTGAGTGCATCTGAAAGGTTCTGTAGGAAAGATTTATTTCCTTCCCATCACTGGGAGTTCCCTTTTCCCATGTGGACTTGTGTGCCAGATGACACAGCGTGCACCCAGGTGCTGTGCTTCATATGACACGTCCAGGGCTCTGCTGGATGAAACCTGCCAGTCTTCAGAGCTCTGCAAAGGTGACGTTCTGCTTGTGTGTTTTTTGGCACAGAAACAGAAAAGCTGGGGCTGGAGGTGGGAAATGGATTGCCATCTTGGAAATTTAATGACCAGCTCTTTCCCTGTGACGTGTGTGGAAAAGTGTTTGGTCGGCAGCAGACTCTGTCCCGGCACCTCTCGCTGCACACAGGTAAGGCAGCGCTCTGCGCCCGCTCCCTGCAGCGCGGAGGAGCTCCGTGTGGGTCACGGTTTAAGTGGAGGGGAAGAAGGTGAGAAGGGTCTGTGAGCCATCCTCAGCTCCTCACACCTGAGGCCACGTACAGAAACACGACAGAATATCAGGGTGGTGTTCAGGGAGTTAAGGAACACTTGGTTTCTTTACAGCCTACTTGTAACTTGTCTTTACGCAAAGTTTGAGTCTGTCCAGGCTCCAGCAGACCAGTTGTAGATACCAACTGGGTAACCAAGGCTGTTAGTGGAGCTCTGAGGAGAGGCTGCAGCCTTTTATTGTCACAGAATGACCCCTAATGACCATCAAGTCCAACTCCTGGCTCCACACAGGCCCAGCCAAGTCAGAGATGGGACTGAGCGCATCGTCCAGACACTTCTTGAGCTCAGCCCAGCTCGGGGCTGTGACCACTTCCCTGGGGAGCCTGTGCCAGTGCCCGACCCCCCTCTCAGTACAGAACCTCTTCCTGACACCCAGCCTAAACCTCCCCTGTCACAGCTTCATGCTGTTCCCTTGGCTCTATCACTGATCCCCAAAGACAGGAGATCAGCACCTGCCCCTTTGCTCCCCCTCATCAGGAAGCCCCAGACTGCAATGAGGTCTTCCCTCAGCCTCCTCCAGGCTGAACAAACGCAGGGACTTCAGCCTCTCCTCATAAGACTTCCCCCCCCCAAGACCCTTCAACACCCTTGTTGCCCTCCTCTCGACACTCTCCAGTATTTCTGGGCCCCTCTTGTACCATGGGACAGTCACCTGATGAGCTTTTCAGATGTCACTGAACAACAGAAGATTTGGCCTTGGTGGTTTAGATCTGGGAAAACTGTGAGGATTTAATATCTGCCATTCACCTTTGGTCTCAACATCCAGTTCTTGTGAGAGGAACCTGAGGGGGGGTGGGGGGGCTGTTTACCCCATGCCAGCTTTCTTAAAATACTGTTGGTGTAATGTTGTCCAGTGTATGTTGTACCGTGTAGCTGTGCCATGCTGAAAAGGTGCAGGCGCCCTGTTCTGTGGCTCTGTGGGGTGTTCTGGGTCCTGTGCTGCTCTTCTGAATTCCCTTCCCCTAACACTTGTGGCATTGCATTTCACATCTAGAGCAGCAGCTCCTCAGAGGGAAAGGTTGTAAAAGCTGATGTAATGTTGGGTTATTTTAATCAGCTCCCTGCAAAATGAAGCCTGGCCTGTACAAAGCCCCCATGCTGCCAGGATAGAGAGATGCTTCATTCAAGACGAAATCATTTTTATTTTAATGAAGTTGTGAAGCATTAAGAAGCTTGCAAGGAATTTGTTTTAATTTCTTCAATTGTTCTTTTGAGTGGGTTGGTGTGGGGGGCTGTTAGTTTGTGTTGAGGGCTGGCCTAGTGATACAGCATTCCCTTTCCTCCCCCTAGCCTCGGGGTTTAAAGCAAACTCATCAGCCATCAGTTCTCTGCAAGGGGTTGCTTGGGCAAACTCAAGAATAACTGGACCCAAAAACCAAATAGAAGGTTCTGGGGGAAGGAAGTAGTTGTAGGTTACTGACCTGTTTCCATGCCAGCTCTGCCGCAGCTCCTGGAGCAGCAGTTGCCCCAGTTTTCCACTTTATAAAGTTTTATATTATCTGACTGCAAATGGTGGAGGAAGTTAAAGAACCTATCCCTAAACTACCTCCAAAGTAGGGTAGGTTTTGTTCAGGCCACTGCTGTGAACTCCTTTAAGTTTCCAAAATGTCGAGCTTCCAAAGTTCCTCGTTCCGAAGGCTGCTTGGAGAATCCCGAAGGGACACACACGCTGCTTCTGTCAGGATGAAGTGTGTGCTTAAAGGTCTCTGTGTCTCTTACAGAGGAGAGAAAATACAAGTGCCACTTGTGCCCCTATGCTGCTAAGTGCCGCGCTAACCTGAACCAGCACCTCACCGTCCACTCGGTGAAGCTGGTGAGTACCGACACGGAGGACATCGTCAGCGCGGTCACCTCCGAGGGCAGCGATGGAAAGAAGCACCCTTATTACTACAGGTGAGCACCCAGACCAGGGCTGTGCTCCTGATGCTGGCATCTGAATGGCTTCTCTCCCTGCTGAGGGCGTGTTCCAGGGCCACCCTTCTGGTGCTGACCAGTGGAACTACGCGGAAAAGCGTCTGTCTTGCCTGTGTCTGACTGGGGCTGAGCAGCCAAAGCCGGCGGGCTGCCTCCTGCTGTCCAGCTTGGCTAGCCACCGGGAAAGACCTTGGGGTTGGGTGGCTTTTAAACACCTTTGTGGGGCAGATGGGTTCTCAGAAGCCTCCTTCATTTTTTGTGCAGTGTTTGTTGTTAAGTTTGGAGTTTGAAAACAGCCCGTTGTGTGCAGAGTCACAGCAGATCTAAAGCACTGTGCTGCCTCTGACAGCTCCCTTTGTTTCCAGCCAAATCCAAAGCGTAATAAGAAGCGTTACATCCACACACGTGTTTCCTCCCTTTGCCAGAGGTCATCACGTTCAGTGATGAAAGAAAGAAAACCTTTAGGAGACTTTGCCTGAAGAATTAAAAGGAATTGCCCAGATAAAGTGGATATTTGGGCATTCTCCTTGTAGTATGCGCTGATGTGCACTCTGCAGACCGCGATGAGCGCTCCAGCAGCCAAGCAGATTACCAAATCACTCTTACTTTTAGTCAAAGCGCCAAGAGCAGATTTAATTACAAAATCATAGAAGTAAGAAATAAATGAGACCTGCTGGATTAGATTATCTAGTCCGTCCCCTTGGGAAAGCAATATAGTGCCCTAGAGAATCCACCTTTTTTAATGGTTTTGGCTTGTTTTAAATGTTAATGGCCTCATCAAAGCAAGAGGAGGACTCTGCAGAGAAAGTTAAATTAGAGGGTCCTTTCCATCACCTCACAGTATCGCTCTGTTTATGTGCTGGCTGTGAAATCTGTATCCCCGCTAATTATTTGCATAGCTGATGACTGCTGTTTTCCAGTCAAGCATAAGAAACGTTTGAACCCATTTTTACTTGCTTACACTGAAACTGCCAGGCAGTTATGCACAAGATTCCCAGTTTGGCATGGGAACCATTCCAGGGCTTGCAAATAACTCCTGGAGTGTGCAGCAAGCTCTCCGTTTGTCAGTGTATCGGCCGCACTAAACATCTTGGCAAAGCTGCAGTGCCTCTTACTGCCCAGAGGGATGGGCCAGGTGATGTGCAGCATCTGGAATCTGTAGTTTTTAATTAACTTTATGATTACTTAGCGTCATTATAGCATGTACAGGATTGTTGCATTGTGCCTGCCCTTAATCAGGCTGGCATGGCCATCAGTGCCATGGCAGTTGAGCAGACAAAAAGAATTCTGCTGTGGACATTCAGCAGGGAGGAAGAGGAGAAGTCCACGCAGGGAGTTTTGCCTTGCACGTTCAGGGAAAGGCGTTGGCGCTTCTGCTCGGGGTTTGGGGTTTGGTTTTAATGTTTCTTACTCTGGAATTCCCTTCTGCCTGCAGCTGTCACGTGTGTGGGTTTGAGACGGAGATGAATGTCCAGTTTGTCAGTCACATGTCCCTCCACGTGGATAAGGAGCAGTGGATGTTCTCCATTTGCTGCACAGCGTGCGATTTTGTCACCATGGAAGAGGCAGACATGAAGGCTCATGTCAACAGCAAGCACGCAGGTGATGATCCCTGTCTCCCAGCTGTAGTGATCTCTCTCTTCCTTGCTTTCTAGGTGCAACCTTCACACTTCCCATTAACACTCTGCTTTCACTGAAATGCTTGCTAATTAAGCCCTGATCTCTCAAAGCTCATTGGACTCCAGCCAGGCAAATAATCTGGTAGCGCAGATCAATTTTCGAGCTTAGTGAACTAAATGAAGGGCTCCTTGGCCCTCCTTCTCCCTATTCCTCACCCCCCCAGATCCCCTCCCCTGGTGATGTCAGCACGCTTCCTTTGCTTTTCTGACTGCTTTACTCTTCCATCAGAACCCTGGCTTGACTTGGGCGATGATAAGGTGACTTTGGGTGCTGATTTGAGCGTACCTGGCTGTAAGTTTGCAGTAAGGTCGAGCTTTGCTCCACAGGGTGTTTGCCTCCTGTCTTGCCAGGCTGGGATTTCACACTGATGTTCAGCTGAGGCTGTGATTCGGCGGTACCATAAATGTAACTTCATGTTGAGTAACAGAACAAGTCCTGTGTCCTCTCCCCAGCCCTGTCCGTTTAATAGCTGAAGATAAGAGCAATAGCAGCGTTCAAACAAGCTCCATATGCTTCGTCCAACTAATGAAGTCTGGCATAATTAAAAAAGAAAATTAGAAGCCTTTTAATTAATTTCTCTTCTAACACCAGGCAGAAGCATTTTGCTGTCACAAACTACCAACAGTTGTGTTGACAATACTGAACCTGCATTGCATCCAGCACAGTTCCTCCCTTGCTGAATTGCTTTTCCTATCCAACCAGGAATAAATTTGGGAAAACAGGGAGAGATGGAGCAGAAGGGACAGCAGAATATCACAGATACATCAGTTAACTGTAGCTACAGATATCCAAACTCTTGAGGGGTTTTATGCCAGCACAGCTCTGGGCACTGCTCCCCACTATCCACGGGGTTTGCATCTAACTCCACGTCATACACAGGAAGTCAGGGCAGATGTGGAACATCACTGTAGCTACATGAAAAGCTTGCATTGGAGCTCCAAACTGAGCTGTGCCCTACTGTATCTTCCTGTAGGGGCTGCTTGTCTTTAAAGACAGACAAAACCTGCCTTGCCTCCCCTCTCCCTGTCAAGCCAAGCCATTCAGCTGGTGATTCAGCCAAACGCTCACACGTACAGCAAATGCCAGGAGTGAAGAACAGAATGGGTCTTCTGGGTCGCTGGACTCTGGTCCCTTCTCCCATGGTGTTACCAAGTCAGCAGAGGCCTGTTTGGAAGGGTGTTGGTGTGTGCCTTTGAACAAGTACCAGAGTTTTAAACCAACTGCTTCCACAGACAGGCAGGTTTTCCTGTGTTACGGATTAGGGACCTTTGTAAAATTTGCAGCGTGTGTCTTACTGATAATCAGAATACTCATACATTGTTCTTGTGCCAGAGCTGTCCTTCATCTGGAACAGCAGCCCACCCCTTGCTCCCCCCACCTTTCTTCCTTTCTTCCACAGAATTTATTCCCTTAGTGTCTTTACAGAGAACAGCCCTCTCCCCTCTGAACATACACTGAGCCTTTTCCTGTACAGAACACAAGACTCCTCACTGTACCAGTCCCTCTCTTGTTGCCAGAACCCTGCTCCTGACATACACAACCACAGCTGTACGTGGTGGAATGAAATAAGCCGTGGCAGCGGCGTAAAGCAGCAGCAGCAACAGGGACCAGCTCACACAGCAACATTCTGTGATCATACTTACCTTCCTGGAAGACTCCCCCATACTGGTCACTCATATTCATCCCTCATGTTCTGCTCAAATCCTTCTGTTGTTTTCCTTGACTGTTTCCAACTTCGGGACTCATTTGTAGCAAAAGTTCTGGTTACTGGCCCTTCAGGTCACAACCTTGTACTCTGTAGGATTAAATTTCATTCAGTTTCTATTACTGTGGTCCCCAAGGTCCCTGCATGTCTCTACATGATACCCCAGTCATCCTCCTCATTGACAGCTCAGGCCATCAGCTTGCATTAGCACATTCCTGCATTTTTATCTTAAGACTTAAAAGGTGCCACTCCTCACTTTAAAGCTAAGGCACGTGGGTACTGGTGTTTGCAGTGGGCTTTAGCACACAGAGAGGATGAAGTTTTGGCGAAGTCTCTTCCTAACACAGCTGTGATTAAACCAAGACCTAGCCAGGAGGTGCTAATTAGCCCACCCTACCTCCCTGTCTCACAGCAGCTCTCATGTAACTCACACTTCTGGTTGATTCCTGGTCTGTGATAGGCTTTAGGGGTTGAACTTCATACAGGTATCACACACACAAGGACACTGTGATGGGCTTCAGCTGTAGGTCCAGTTAAATAACTTTTTTCTTACTTAATTATCTTCAATAAGAGATCCTTTAAAAGGGTAGACAATGGCAGGAGAAGGGTGAGTGGATTGAAGCTGAAGGAGGGAAAGATTAGATATTAGAGGGAAGTTCTTTACACAGAGAGTGGTGAGGTGCTGGAACAGGCTGCCCAGAGAGGTGGTGGATGCCCAGAAGTTGGTGTCCCTGCCTGTGGCAGGGGGGTTGGAACTCCATGATCCTTGGGGAACCTTCCAACCCCCATCATTCTGTGATCCTAATAAACCCAGCTAAATCTTGAGCCCACACTGCTGTCTCAGCCATTATGAGGATGCTCCTCAGTACAAGCAGCTTACTCTTCTTTGCCCTTCCTCCCATATTTACCCATTGGACTCACCGAGGTGGAAAAGTGGGGGAAGTTCAGCTTGGACCAGTAAACACTTTAGGTTTCTGCACCACAAGCCTACAGAAGGTCTGTTTCACATCTGAGTGACAAGTTCTTCATTGGTTTTGAACTCTGAGCAAATCAAAGTGTTTTCCTGGGATATTTTCAGGCCAGTAATGAGGTAGAGCTGCGTGTTTCCATTACAGACTCAATTCTAGGATAAACTGAGAGATAAGTGTTGGAAATGCTGATGAAAGGGAAGTGTGGCTATTTCCTAACAGATCAGTAATTTCAGACTTGTGTATAAGCATGTTTAAATTAACTTTTTTCCTGAAATTTAAACCAGGATCAAGATCCCACCTAATCTGCTGTTCTCACTCTTTATTCCTCTTCTCAGCTGAAGAGAGGAAGACACCCAGTGAATCCAACAGTCCATCTTCATCTTCGCTGTCAGCGCTGAGTGACTCCGCCAACAGCAAGGAAGATGCTGACATAACCCCTAAACCCAAGGGTTCCAACAACCTGCTGGTCATTTCTGTAGTGCCTGGTAGCCAGACCTCGGTGAACACCGATGAGAAGTCAGAGAAAGGTAAAAACACTCTGAAACCAGCACCAAGCTGTCCCTGTGCAGTCGCTCTGGGTGTGGTGTAAGGTTGGATGGGGCCCTGGGCAACCTTGTGTAGCTCCAGGCCTGAGGTTGGTGGTCCTGCCTGTGGCAGGGGGGTTGGAGCTCTGTGATCCTTGGGGGTCCCTTGCAGCCCATGCCATTCTGTGATTCTGTGATTCCTGTTTTCCAGGCTTTGAATGTGTTTTCTGTAACTTTGTCTGCAAAACAAAGAACATGTTTGAGCGCCACCTGCAAATCCACCTGATCACACGGATGTTCGAGTGTGATGTGTGCCACAAGTTCATGAAGACACCAGAACAATTACTGGAGCACAAGAAATGCCACACTGTCCCCACCGGTGGGCTCAAGTAAGGAAAGCAAGTACACAAACTTTTCCTGTGTTAAGCACCTCTAATCCTGTGGGGACAGGACAAAAGCAAGTTGATGAGAAAGGTTTAGTTAAATGTCTGATAATCCAGATTTGGGGCTTCCTTTAATTTAGGTGACCCAAACCCAGTCCTTTAGGGCATCACAATAACCTAGTGGCAGGTGTGGTATCCACTGGGCTCAGAGCTTAAGGAACTAAGGTATGGTCCCTTTTCCAGCCAAATAGGAGACAGTACGTGATGGTCCTACAGAGGATGAGGCAGTGCTACACAGAGGTGTTGGCAGACTAAGAGGGGTTCGCTTAAGGCCCCCGAGCAAAGGAGAACATAAGGCACAGGCTCCATTCTGCACCTTGCTCAAAGGAACTGAACCCTGTACAGCTCCTGCAGCTAGGTGTGAAGTGGTAGTCTTAAAGGTCATAACCTTTGGAGGCTCCAGTGCAGAGTCAGTCCTCACCAAGAATTAAGAACTTCTGAAGCTTTCTGCTTTGCTGTGCATGCCCTGGGATGCTCACTGTTGTATTAATTAACACATAACGAGTAGTATGCTGTGTTAAGAAGAAAGGCCTTTGGGTTGGGCTGAAGTGGTGTTGGCACAGTGTTTCTAGGGATGCCCTTACGTCAAAGCTGGACCCCTGAGGGACAGATGACTGCTGGGGACACGCGCTTGCGCTCGGTGGGTGGGCAGCGCGATGCTGTGCAGGATGCATGTCCCCGGCCTCTGTTCCAGCTGCTGCAGGAAAAGAGGCTGGAACCACTTTTGAGCCCAGGTAGGGTTCCGCACGGCCCTCCCCACGCCCGTTGCTCTCGCTAAGCAAGGCAGTGTTCTCAGTGCCCTGTAGGGCTCTCGTGGGGGGCACACCACGGTTAGTGTTACCATAGGGCTCTCGTGGGGGGCACACCACAGTTAGTGTTACTGTAGGGCTCTTGTAGTAGGCACACCACGGTTACTCTCGTGGGGGGCCCACCACGGTTACTCTCGTGGAGGGCACACCACGGTTACTCTCGTGGGGGCCACACCACGGTTACTCTCGTGGGGGGCCCACCACGGTTACTCTCGTGGAGGGCACACCACGGTTACTCTCGTGGGGGCCACACCACGGTTACTCTCGTGGGGCCACACCACGGTTACTCTTGTGGGGGGCCCACCACGGTTACTCTCATGGGGGGCACACCACCATTAGCCTTACCACCAGCAGCTGCAGTTTCTGAAAACTGGTGCTGTTTGCCAGGCAGCGACTGGTCTCCAGCTCAGTAGTTCCACGAACTGGGATCTGTGGTCACTTGAGATGTGATGACTGAATCTGGGAAGAAGACCAGAATGAGAAACAAGTGGTGTGCCAGAACGATGGGGCGGGTGTCTGTCTTGGACGTGCAGACCAGTTTTCTAATGGGCTTTGAGTTTGTGCTGCGCAGAATCTGTTCTATTTACCAAGGAAAACCCATGACCTGTGACTCAGACCTTCCTGACAGAATGGGCTTCTCAGGCTGTGTAAGTTGTTCCTGCCCAACTCAAGTAACAGTATAGGTACCTTGAAAGCTGCTCCTAGGAAAAAGTTCTGATTTATATTTTTTTCAAGGCATCTGGAAGAGCCTGAAGAGATCTAATAAACTGTATTTTTCTGTCTCCTGTTTGCTGTGGGGGAAGAGAAAAAAACATGATTCCTCCAGCTCAAAACCTGAGATTCTGATCCAGAGAGCACCCGGCCCAGAAGAGGTATGTGTGCGTAGCCAGCCGAGTCCTCTGTTGCAGTAGAGCTAATCACATTAGTAGCCTCAGTGCCAGGCTCCCTCTCTGGATCAGAGTACTTGACACGCATCAGGAAAGGTGTCCGGATGGTTTAGTACCCATTTGCCCTCCTGCATTACTCACTGTGCTGAAGAGCCTCTTTAATTAAGAGGGGTAGATCAATATTAAACCTGCACATGCAACCATTCGTAGCAAGGGAAAACAGAGGGGGGGAGAGGATCTCTGCTTAGGAATGACCTTGAAGGCTAGAAGACAGTTGGCAGACTGGCAAAACAGATCAGCTGTGGGCATCCAGCATGTTGTGCTGGGAGCCTTAGGTGTATCTTTTTACCTGGAGCTGCTCTTGTAGCTCACTGGTTAGGTGTGGAAGGAAGCATGCTTTGTTTAGGACAGGAGGTAGTTGTCCTCACCAACTTCCTCACAGCTACATGAAGCAAAAGCCGGGTGTGTTTTGGGTCTGTCAGTGTCCAGACTTGCTCAGCTCAGGCTTCCCTCCAAGCTTTCAGGATTGCTGCCTCCAGCCTTCTGGGCCCTTCCAGGTCCAGGAACCTGGGATGAGGCCCTTTGCCACATCCACCCCGCTCTGGACACTTGCTGCTGTGAGTAAGCGGAGCCCACATCCTGTTCCCACACAGGAACGGGTCCTGCCGTGGCAGAGGCGGCTGTAGTCAGGCACACCTCCCCTTTGAGGGCAGCTAGCTCATTGCCCAGAAACGGGAATCCCTACAGATCATCCCATCAGCCTGGCTTTCAGCTGCTGCTAGCAGGATACCCAGCAAGCTTACTGTTCAAGGTCACGTGAAGGGAATTTCCTAAGCTCTTGCTGTACGTGTGGTATTACAAGTTTATTCCATCTTTACTTAAACAGCTGCTTTCATACTCATCTGTAAACACTCACTTTAAACCACTTCTTAATGGACAAACTGGCCCAAGCGACTTCGTGCAAACACTAGGAATGTCGTTACACAAGGTACCTGTGAATCAGTCACCCACCCTGCTCCACCCGGCCTGCTTTGCAGAACCTGCCCCGTCAAGGTAAGCCGGAAGATTAAAGGGATGCTTCATCCCAGTCAGTCAGTGTTGTCCTAGGAATGTGGGAGCTCTACTGCCATTGCATGGGCAAACCTCCTCTCAGTAGAGGTGTGTCAAGGTGAACCCAGTGTTCAAAAGAGGCTTTACAGGGACAGCTAGGCCAGAGAGGGGCTGAGTGGCAGGGTTAAGCCAGGAGTGGAGGTCTTCCAGCTGAGTGACCTCTCTTTTCTCTCTCTCCACCTTCCCTTGCTGTGTTGCCAGGTGCCCATTCTGCATCTACTCCACTAACCGCCCCGCAGCGATGGAGTGCCACCTGAAGACTCACTACAAGATGGAGTACAAGTGTCGGATCTGCCAGACAGTGAAAGCGAATCAGCTGGAGCTGGAGATGCACATCCGAGAGCACCGCCTTGGCAACCATTACAAGTGTGACCAGTGTGGCTACCTGTCCAAGACCGCCAACAAGCTCATTGAACACGTGCGTGTCCACACTGGTGAGCGCCCTTTTCACTGTGACCAGTGCAGCTACAGCTGCAAACGCAAAGACAATCTCAACTTGCACAAGAAACTGAAGCATGCTCCACGCCAGACCTTCAGCTGCGACGAGTGCCTGTTCAAGACTACCCATCCTTTTGTCTTCAGCCGCCACGTGAAGAAGCACCAGAACGGGGACTGCTCCGAAGAGGAAAAGAAGGGCCAGTATTCAACCTCCAAGGAGGCCAGTCCGCTCCTACCAGTGAACAGCTCCAGAAACCTCCTGTCACCCCTCTCAGTTATGTCTGCCTCGCAGGCTCTGCAAACAGTGGCCATGTCGGCTGCGCACGGCAGCGGGGCAGAGCCAAACTTGGCCGTGAAAGCTTTGGCCATCAACGGCGCTTCCCTGTGCTTCGATAAATACTGGAACTCAGAGTTCGCCCACCTTATTCCTTTAACAATGTTTTTCCCCAAAAACCACTACGATCTCACATTCCATCCACCCAGACCTCAGACTGCGCCAGGAGGTGCCTCTTCACCTAAACACTCCTTCCTTGCCTACCTTGGACTGACAGAAAGGGCAGAAACTGTCTGAGGGCAGTTGTATTCTGTACCAAAAACACAATAACCCCGACAAACCCAGCAGGTGTAACATTGCTGCAAAACATAGCCCGAAGAGGTAACGAACACTTGTACTATATCATTAGTAAGGGTTAGAAAACGGCTCTGTGTGTATACTTACTGCATCGACATGAAAGCTGCTTTATTAAATCTCCAAGAGGTGACCTACTGCATACTTCTACCTTCAGAGGCATGTTCCCAGTACTCTTATCTAAGAAACTATTTTGTCTTGTTAACGCTGAAAAAAAAAAGAGAAGAGAGTGTCCTTAATGGCAATCAGCACTTGTAAGGTGACATATCGATGCATTTTTATTTCACGGGCTTTGTGTGCGTGCGGGTGTGTGGAAGAGAGTCTGCCTGTAGCGTGCTACGACATTGCTTTTGCACATCCCTTGTATTGGCTTATTTAATTATGATTCTTCTCCCCTTTTTCACATGCTTGCCCCCCCTCCCTTCCTTTCCCTTCCCTCCACCTCCCCCTCGAGCTGCAGAGTTGTGGAAGGAGTAACGCTCGGTTCAGGGTGGAGCGGGGTGTTAAGACTTTGGCGCTGTTTGCAGCTTCCTTTGGTTGTCTGATGCCTTCCACTCAGTCGTCAGGGGTTGAGGATTCGGGGTAAGAGCTGACAAGCTAAAAATTGGGTTTTGGCACTGCAGGACAAGAGTATGACAAGGAAAAGGGTATGTGTGTGTGCACGCACATGTACACCCTGCATGCAGCCCTATGTGCCTGCACAGCAGGCCCAGTTCTTACAAGCACCTGCACCTGGGCCACAGCATACATCTTTTGTTTTAAAAGGGCATATAAATATTATATATATATATACTGTATTATGCAGTGGTTACCTTTTAGTTTGCAGGAACAACTTGTAAAACTAGAATTCTATGGTGGAAAAAAAAAATCCAACAAGGGGATTAAAAAAAAAAAAAAAAGGGTATGGATAAATTCTGGGTATAAATACTCAGACTAAAAAAAAAAGGCAGTTTTGCACAGTGCTTTAGTCTTGCACTAGTTTGATTCTCACTTGCAAAAAAAAAATAGAAAAAAAAAAAATCTGTGGGCTTGAAGGTAAGATGACTGTTTCTTGGGAAAGGTACCAGTAGCTGCTTTGAAAAAATAAAGCTATCAGAGATGCTGTTTGAACCATACAGTTCTCTTCTGTACCCTCAGTATTTCGATTGTACTTGGCAAATTCTCCGCTCCTGTTGCTACCTGCCCTGTTGTTCCTCTTCCCCTCCATACTTGATTCCTTTGTTTGTTTAGGAAGCTAACTTTCTACTTATTTAACGCTCCTACTTGTGGTCATTAAAATGACATGTTCTATGTAGCACTTTATTGCAGGAAGAAGCAAATGTGGATTGGTTGTACACCCTCTGTTAATCCCAAAACGCCAAGGGTGATCTTAACTGAAGTGAAGCTAACCGACTGTTAGTTGATTTGCGTTTCTTAGACAACTTTGTCTCCAGGAAGAAAGAGCAGGATTAGAACTGTTCAGCATTAAGATTGGAAGTATAAAATGTGAAACTTTTCAGAACTGCCATGTGACTCACAGGGATGCTTTCTTTACTGGATGACTGTTTTCCGTGGTGTCTTTCAGATTCGGATCTTGCTGTCTTTCACCTGGTATCAGAAATGTCTGCCCTAGCTTTTTTGTCCCCTCTCTGTCCCCTAGCCAAGCCACTGGAGGAGGTGCCCTGAGTCACATCAAATGTGCAACCTACCCACCCACCCACTCACCCATCTTCGTCCTGTTCTGAAGGAACTGCAGGAAGGGGATCGGATGGGCCAGTCAGGGCCCACCCCTTGTTGGGGCCCAGCCCTTGTTCGTGACAGCACGACAACAACACCCCCGTTCAGGAAGGTATTTCTGGCCTGCAGGGCTCTCAGCCATATGCACAACTAGAAGCATAACTCAGTCCTCATTAGCTCTTGAGTGAAGCTCATGTAGAAATACTTCTGGGATGCAAAACTTGCATCGTTCAGCTTATTTGCAGGATTTTCCTACCTTTGTTTTGCACTGAGATGGCCAAACATTCTCCACTGTCACGACCAAACTCTTCCTGTTTGGGGAGGACATCCAAATCTCTGCACTCCTGTTAACATACTGGAAGCTGTGTCAAGGGGGAAATTTCCAAAAGAGTAGCAGGTTATCACTTGGAATTCTGAATGAAAGGACAGACAAGTCCCACCCTTTTGTTTACATTCCAGCAGCCAGTTTTGGTTCTAGCGAGCATGTGGCAGTTCTGTCTGTCTGCGCAGTAAAGAAAAGCCATCTGTTCCAAAGCCTGGATAAACCTTTGCAAACAACCTACCTAACTCAGGGCCCTGTTTGCCATGCTTTACTCCATCACAACTCCTGGTAGCTTCCCCCCTCCCAGCCCCCCCTCCACACAGAGTACAGACAAAATAGAAAATGCTCTATAAATACTCCAAGCATACAAAATGTAGTATCTCAGCAGCATGAAATATGCAGTCTGCATCTAGAAACTATACCAGTTCTGTAACAATACACTCCACGTGGGTATCTCTCACCCCACCATAGAAGAGCAAACACTTCCAAATCCAGAAGCTTACTTTTCAAACCAACAGGTAAAGGACAGCTGTCTAGGAGCACGAAGTAGGAATATTGGTGGGACACTTGATGTAAACCAAATGGCAGTTTAAATAGGGCTGGAACTTCTGAGAACGAGCTGTCAGCACGCGAACCCCGCGTGTTCGGCAGCGTTCCACTGGACCAGTGTCTGACATAGTAACGTTTAACGTACCTGGGAAATTTGTTTAGCACTTTGGAAAGGATAAATTAATTCCTTCTGGCAAGTTCTAGGAGTTTTCTCTGTAAGGAAAAGTGTGTTAGGAGGTTTTTATTTTTTTAAGAAGAAAAAAATACAGTATTTATCAGAGCTCATGCATATTAACGTGATTGGTTTGCAGTTCAAGGCTAAAGAAAGGAATGTTCTCTCCCCTACCGACTAATGACCAACAGTTCTGATAAATCCTCCCCCCCACACACACCATAAAGGTAATTTCATACTGGTTTTCACTATGCATTCTTTAACGAAAGCTAGCGTGGTTTTCCGTTCAGTTATTCAGTTAAAGTTCTCAGCACTTTTTTTTCCTTTCTCCTGGTTTGGTTTTTGGTATGTTGGGTTTTTTTTTTTACTTGTTGTATTATGTTCAAGTATCATTCTGTCAAGGTTTGTGTACATTAATAAAACTTTGTATTGTATAAAAGCTTTTTGCATTATAAGGCTGTACAGGGTCATTTTGACAGTAACTGGTATATTCCTTTGCATCTTCTGTTGCATTGCCAATTTCTAGTGTATCCAGTTTGGAAGTACAATATACTCGAATTAAAAAGGTTGGCTATATTCTTGTTTCTCTTTGGTTTTCCTTCCACTCTCCTTAAATAGATTTAGGCTTGATTCAGAGGGAGTGGGGGGGGAAGGATTCTTCTACATGATGTGAAGAGAAAAGGTAAGGTGTTATTGATGGTTGAAGTAGAAGAGGAAGGCTCTGGTTATGAGTACCAATGAAGAAATACAACAAATACTTGTAGGTTGGTTACAGGACTTCTCTTTGTGTGGGGTCTGTACTCGTACCAACCTGCCAGGTCAGTTCTGGGAGGGATAGTGCCCCTTCTGAGGAGTCTGCTCAGCCCTGAGGATGAGGGAGCCCTGCAGCCCTGCCCTCAGCCCTGCAGTATGAGCATCAGATGCTTAAGCAGTAGTGTGGTGGACGTGACTCAACTGAAATCAGGAGCACTCTTTCCTTACGGAGGAGCTACACTGACTAAAGGAACATTGGTCATTAAAAGGCTGAAGTGGAAAATAGATCTTTTTTTAATTGTAAAAATACCATGTACAGGTTTTGTCGGCGTTTTGGAAGAAGCTGGGTTTTTTTTCCTTGCAAGATTAATGAAATCATTAAAATGCACAGAGCAGGCTAAAGAAGGAAACCCTGAACACAGACAAATTTTCAAGAGGCCAAGATACTGCTGGCTCTGCTGAACAGGAAAAGGTTACTGAACATCCTGAGGGGAAGTTAGAATATTTAAACACTATCCAAGGAAACAAATAATATGGGTATTCACTAGATTAAAATTATCCTCAGGTAAATTATTGTTAAATACATGTGGATTGCCCTTTGCCCTCAGTTTGGGCATGGTTAAGGTCTAATTGACCTTATTCTACTGGGTTATTTCTGCTGGGGGGTGGATAGTGATTTTCAGAGCCTCTATGGGTACCTTGTCTGAGTCCGTGGTGTGGCCTGTGCACGGCTCCTCCTCCCGCTGGTGACTGGTCAGGTGAATGGTGGCAGCTCACACTGACAACGGGACACTAAGTCATGCTCAAGAGTAGGTGGTCTTCCTCTCAGTAAGTCATGCTCAAGAAGAGGTGGGCTTCCTCTTGGATCACATCTGTACTAGAAAAATGAAGCGGTACCGATGTGGGTTTTGGGCACTCCACAGAAACAGTTATCCTCACAATTAAAAGACAATACTGCAAATTCTCTGGTATGATTGTAAAGGTATTTCAGAGATGGATCTACCAAGCCCTGATTATACCTTGATTGGTTTAAGACAGATCTCTGCCTGTATAAATTGTTACAGGTCTGTTGCAAGCACTCGCTTAATTGAGACGGCAGTAAGATGCAGGTTCAAACCTTCAGTTAGAAGGGGCAGGGAGTGAATCAAGGAGACTTCGGCTGGCAGAGGAGAGGGACATGGCTGTCTGGAAGTGCTTGAAAACCTGCACAGTTTTAATTAACTTCCCCATATCTTGTTTTTTCCCCAACACACACACACCAGTATACCCATGCAGGGATAGACAATATCTCCATTTGTGTACTGAACCTCTCAGGACAGCCAGAGCTGCCTTGTTTTCATTCTGCAGCTATGTATATTCTTAATAGGCCATAGGTGTTTTTAAAAAACCCCAAACCAACCCAAAAAATGACTTAAAAGTGGATTGTTTCTTACAGTCCTGCATCTGCCATAGTCATCAGGAGCCCAGTGGAACAAGGCTTAAGTGAGAGGCTTTGGGAAGAAACAAAACAACCACCCTAAACCCTCGTGTGCCTCCAACACTTGACTGTAGAGAGGGAGTCTGTCACGGGGGGATGGCTCATTTATGCAGAGCCATGTTTTAAAATACATGTCGGGTTAAAAATATATCAGTTGTGCTCCTAGCAAACAGACATCTGCATTATATCATCCACCAGCCTATCTGGTGCTAATTGGCCTCCTTGTTGACAAGTCGCGGCAGCAGGGTTAAGTACTGGCTGTAAAAGCAATCTCGCCTCTTGCCCCCGAGGTCAGAGCTCAGGCAGACCACGCAGGAGCCTGCACAGCCTCTTCCCTGCTATATATTTCCTGGGAGCTAATAAAACACCAGTGCAATCACTCCTACCCGGAGGTCTGCCAACCACTCCAGTGTCTGTGGAGCTGCAGTGAGCAGTGTGTCATTTCCTCCCTGCAAGGGAAGAGGCATCGTCTTTTGTACACGAGTTTTAGAAATTACCAGCCAAGCAGCTAAAAGTTCCCCTAAGTGACAGCAAACCTTGGACTTGGGC
Organism: Gallinula chloropus; assembly: GCF_964237585.1. Classification (NCBI taxonomy): domain Eukaryota; kingdom Metazoa; phylum Chordata; class Aves; order Gruiformes; family Rallidae; genus Gallinula; species Gallinula chloropus. The sequence continues at coordinate 29,540,520 of NC_140092.1, forward strand.
AGCCTGGAGCCCCCAGGGTGACTCATCTTCAACCCAGTGAATCTGCTGCCTGCTTTTAAAAGCCTTGGCCTAAAGATCCTGCTGGGAGGGCGCGGGGAGCAGCCACTGGGAGCGCGCACTGCTGGAGCGCGGCACTGCCGGCATCGCGCTGGCCAGGGCGGCTCGGCCATGGCGTGTGTCTTGGCACATCTAGGCCAAGTTAACAGGTCACATCTGAACCCAAGAGCAGAATTTACCTTGGCTGGGGAGCTGCTTGCGTAGCTGTTGGCAGCATTACTGCTCTGTGTGCTGGGACAGCATCCGGCCGCGGGAGCCCAGGCACTGCAGCAGAAAGGCAGCTGCTGTGCGTCCACATGTGCGCAACAGCTGTCTCTGACTGGCCCGGCCCTGGCTGTATGTACATGTATGACTCGCCTAAAGGCCCCACTGCTTGGATTTGGAGCTGGCACTGAGCAGTTGCAGGGGTAGTGGGACACACCAACTGGAAATGTTGCACTGAGTTAAAAAAAAAACAACCACAAAATCAGAAACAGAGACAAAAAGCAACACACCACCCTCCCCCACCCCCCAAAAATACCCATCCCCAAAGTGATACTCTGGCACTCCTCTGCAGCCCTGTGGAGCCTCTGAGGTACATTTCCCTGCTTTAAGATGGGGAGAGGGGTGGGAGGACATACCATGCCAGGAGGCGGTTTTGCTTTTTTTATTTTAATTTTAAAATCTCCCCCCACCCAGCCACAATTAAAAGGCAACATATGGCACAACTGTGAGAAACAAAACCCCAAAAAAAATACCACAGAAACAACAGCTTTTCCAATTTAGGCTCTAGTTAATGAAAAAGCCTTGGAGTTCCTGTAGTATCCTCTGTGTCTGCATGCAGTTCTGCTCTACCTTGCTTCTCAAACCTCTACTTTCCATCACATACCTCCTCTTTTTTTTTCCAGTGCTTCTCAGACAGCTTTCAGTGCAAGTGCAAACCTTGGATCAAACCCTGGATTGTTACTCCTCTGGGAAGGTGCCTGTTTAAATAACGCCTGGAAAAACACTCTATTGCTGAGCCCCTAGACCTTCCTGCCAACATTCACATCACAGCCTGATGTGGCCAGACCCAAAAATAGGCCTTACTTTCTTGGCTGGTCAAAAAATAATATCAAATAGTTTCTTGACTCTTTCTCTGTTATTTAAGGCTGGAATGTTCATTCACACATGAGACTGAAGACTTTACTTTTAACAGAGTTAAGAGGCAGCCAGCTGGGAGGGTCAAAGGGATTGCTCATGCATAGCTGAGTAGGACTTCAGAGCCTACTCACGCGTAACTATGAATTCATATAAGGGTGTTTTCCTCAGCGTCCTCTTGCTGCCTTCTCACTCTTTTTGCCACAAATAACCACACCAGCCCCTGCTCCAAACCTGCTTGCAGCTCCTCTCTGCCTGATCACCACAACAGCAGCAGTACCAGTGCAATGGACACTGCTGACTGGAAACGAAGAGCCAGCCTTGCACAGCTCGCTCTGCGTAGCGTCACACACAGAGTTTGTCTGGGTACTGGGAGCAAATGTTGCTTGAGGATAAAGCAAAAAGTCATTTGTGTTCCTTGTAGGGCTCTCTGAGGCTGTGTGGGTACATTAATGCAGCGTTTCTTGCTAGAACCAGCAAAATCAATTACAATAACTATATGTGTCTTGTATTTCTGGCATTGCAGGGATGAACTCTTTCCTGCTACCTCGACTTCCCAGTACACAGCATAAAACTGCATCCCATGACATTGGAAACAGTAGTTGTTTTAGCAATAACTTTTTCCCCCCTGAGATTGAGAAAAAAAATATTTAAATGGCAGGAGAATATCAACGAAGATAAACAGTTTTAGGAGTTCTCCCCCCATCAGTGTGATTCTGAAACAATATGCATGCATTGGTGTCTGTCACTCATGCCATTGACACTTTTAAAGTTTACCAGAACAGCTCATTTTGTGGGTGTCATCAGAGTGGTGCCTGTTGGCACTCTCAGTGTTCAGCAGGCAAGCACTGAGGCTTTGCATTTTTATACCTAGCTACCTATTTGTAATGGGACTGCATACCTAGAACTGAATGAAAAGATCTAAATATAACACTAACATGGTTTAAAAATACATGCTGCATCTTTTAAGTTGACATTTCAATTAAAACTAAGAAAGAACCAGTTACACGGTGACGCTGTGATAAGATTACATATTTACCAGTTAAGTTTCATTCTTACAGTGACAGATTTCTCTTTGACAGACAGAGCCAGGAAAAACACCCCTCCAGTCACACAAGCCAGGAAAAAATGTAATTAAGGATGCACTTAATCACTTCCCAAAACGAGGATATCACATTTTATGGATAAACATATTTTGCAATAAACACGCAGTTACTTTGCTGTGGCCAGTCTGTTACAGCTAATAATTGCATAATAAAATGCAATTCACATCCAATTTTAACAGGAAGACAATGCCATGTGGACTGCAAAGGTTATTATACCCAGGTAGTGGGTGTACCTACCACCTACAGCTCTTCCAAACTTGGGTGCAGCCGCTCTGCGTTCCGACAGTGAGGGAGCCCCTCGGTGCATACAGGTGTGGCAGCGCTCAGCCCCCTGGGGATGGGTTCCTTAACAGGAAAAAAAGAATCCATTCACACTTTCCTCTAGGCTCTGTTTAATTAACTGAGGTCCCTTCGGCGCTGCCACGGTAAATTGCGTCCCACACAGGCCTAACATGGCTGCCTGAGACATAAGGACTTAAGACAGGGAGGCAGGACTGACCTGTTGTCATCAAACCTGCTCTTTTCTTTAAACCCATGTGTATTTCCAGCACTGTGTTGTTCCACAACTACATGTAAACCCACTATGTGAGCAAGTAGTACTTTGTTTGCCTCGGTGATACACTAAATCCCCCCACTCAGAGCAAGAAGCAGTTCCCAATTCGCTCTCCCCAAGCCATGTTATGGCTGCCCACTGCAGGCCCTTGGGCTGGACAGGCCCACTGGGTTGGCTCTGGCCAGGAACAGAGGCCACCACACACTTGTGATCGCTGCTGAGACCCTCCCCTGGCCCTCCCTCACCGCCTCCATGAAGAGCTCAGCCTCCTTGCAGTTGTCTTCTGCGTCTGGTAACAGACAGGCCTGGTCATTCCTGGGTTCCAGGCAGTATCCCGCTCTCAGGGTGCATGCTACTAACACTGCAGAAGAAAGAAGCATTAAAAACCCAGTAACTCAGAGACTGGGGTTGCTCAGAGGTTTCTTCCAGTGGAACATTTCACTGTCAGACAAGTTTTAAGAGACGCAGGAATTTCCTGTGGAGCAGATGAGTGCTCCTGGCCCTGACTGCTTGCCCTTGGTCTGGTTCCCAAAATCCTTTACACAGAGAGGCTTTCCCGAGCATTCTTTAGAAACTGGGCATTTTTGATCAGGATTTTTGACTCTGCCATTCCAAGAGACAGTTCCTTGACTTTTATATTTGCTGTTGGGCAGCACAAGTCACGTGAGTGGCAGTCAGCAGCTTCTCAAGTTCCAGGCTCTTACCTGGTGGCAGAGACTTCAAGAATCCCCCACCTTTAGGGAGCCAAAACGTAACGAGTGGGGTGGGTTTCTGTGTAGTTTCCCATGGGGCTTTTTTAGCTTCCTGGGCTAGACTAACAGAGGAACTGAGACACCTAACTTCTACATTTAATGGCCAAATAGAAATAAAACAGATGACCAAAACCTGTCACTGGCAGACAAAGAGAGGCCAGGGCCCTGAAATCTTCAGTGTGAATGTTCCCAAGCTACCAAAAGCTTGCATGGCTCAAAGCTCGCTCTCAGCACTGCCAACAACCAGGGACTACCTCCTCCCCAGTCATCTGCCAACTCATGACAGGCCAAAAACTCAAATAAATCCCTTAGCTCTGCAGCTCTTTCTAGAAACCTCAAAAAGAAAGGCTATTTACTTCCAGCTCCTCTGAGATCTGCTGTCTGTACGCATGTTGACATTGCATTTGCTGTGCAAACACTGAAAGCCAGAGAAATTCCACCCCAACAGCACTCACAGAAGTACACGTGCCTCATCTCCTCTTGCTCTGTTCTTTCAGAGGGTGGTCTGCTGCTTGTAGTAAGTTGCTGTGTCATAACAAACTCAAATCCATTATCCTGCTTCTAAAGTATGACTGTTCAGTCCCTCAAAATTTCTCATCACAGGCACAGTAATTCAAGAATTTCTGAAGACTTCTTTCCTGTTAATGTGAAAGGAAAAAGCACTTGCAACATCCAATAATACAAAAGATATTGTCAATCAAGTGAAATCTGAAATCTTACACCATCTCAAGGAAGCACTCAGCTTAAATCCTGATGGCAGCCTTGTTTCCCCTTTCCTTCCTGGCAGTAAATAGGACAGACAGTGAAGCTACCTTCGTGGTAAGATCCCCTCCCACCTCCTCACAGGTCTTTGAAAGATCTCTGGTGAAGGTGGAAGAACACAGAGAAACCTCCTACCTGTGAGCAAAGGCCAGAGACAGCTGCTCAGTGCTCTGTAACAGCAGGGAAGAAAGTATCACCCACGTCAACTCCAGCAGGCAGTCTGGGACACTGGGCAGAGACTGCCCAAGAGAGGACAGCAGTCTGTCTGCAGCAACATCCATTTGCCCATTGCCATATTATCTTGTGGAAATGGGGATGGTGAAGGGTCTGGGGGGAGGAAGTCTTATGAGGAGAGGTTGAAGTCCCTTGGTTTGTTCAGCCTGGAGAAGAGGAGGCTGAGGGGAGACCTCATCGTGGCCTGGGGCTTCCTGTTGAGGGGGAGCGAAGGGGCAGGTGCCAATCTGCTCTCTTTGCTGGCCAGCAACAGAACCTGAGGGAACAGCAAGAAGCTGCGACAGGGGAGGTTTAGGCTGGATGTCAGGAAGAGGTTCTGTACTGAGAGGGGGGGTCGGGCACTGGCACAGGCTCCCCAGTCCTGAGCTGGGCTGAGCTCAAGAAGCGCCTGGACGATGCTCTCAGTCCCACACTCTGACTTGGCTGGGCCTGTGTGGAGCCAGGAGTTGGACTCGATGATCCTATCGGTCCCTTCTAACTCAGGACAGTCTGTCATTCCATGATTTGAGGTGCTCCTGATGATAAGTAAGTTCCTCTAACTAATGAACACCCAAGCACGTTCCAGAGCCCATCCAGCCTTTGGGTCATTAAAGGGAGGACCTGAGACTCAGGTGGTAATGCCTGAGGTTCACTGAAAAACTCTCCAGGAGCAGAGAGGGAAGAGTTTGAGGTTTTTGTCAGAGAGCTGTGCCCAAAACCAACGCTTTCTCTCCAGCAAGCTGGATATGGCAGTGCCCCAGCAGAGCCTGCAGGTTATTCTGGACATGAGAGGTGTCAGAAAACATAATAATGCAGCCCAATGGGGAGGTGCATCCACCATGGTTCACAAGCTGGCCCTGAAGCAAAACAACTGGTTTTTCTTAATTTATAAGGTGTGGAGGTTAACCTCGAGGCACTGCCAGTTCAAAACAGGGTTCTTTTTTCCTGTTTATGATCAAACAGTACAGCATCCTTCAAACCCACGTCCTGGAAAGGTGACCAGCAGCCAGGCACAGCAGCTGCTCAGGGCACCTGCTGCCAATGATCTACCCTCTTCCTTGCACAAATAATGTCAGAAGATGAACACCTTATCTGAGTAATTCTGCATCCTCATCCACTGACTGCACGTCTTCTTTTGTCTGTGCTGCCACCGTATCTCATGTCCCCTCTACTGTTCTGCATTTCTTCTGCTCAGAATGTGAAGCAATGCAAACACAAAATCCTACAGTGACTTTAACACTTGTAAAGCAGTATTTTCTTTGTCCTTTTTTGCTTCCCCAGGAAGAAACTCCAGACAACCCACATCAGCAGCCAAATTAAAACAAACCAGTCTTTCTGAAGAGAAGGTGCTGTTTCTGGAGACTCCGGCTCACTCATTAGCTGCAGAGTTAATGGACCGCAGATTCTTCAGCTTTTGGGAAATAAAATTTGACAGTTTGTAGGGGAAGATCTGTTTTTATTTATATACACCTATAAATAAAGACTTCCTGCTGTGACACCAGCCACTCAGATCACAGAATGTCAGGAGTTGGAAGGGACCTCGAAAGATCATCTAGTCCAACCCCCCTGCCAGAGCAGCATCACCCAGACTAAATCCCACAGGAACACATCCAGGAGGGTTTGAATGTCTCCAGAGAAGGAGACTCCACAGCCTCTCTGGGCAGCCTGTCGCAGGCCTCTGTCACCCTCACAGGGAGAAAGTTCCTCCTTATATTCACATGGAACCTCCTCTGCTCCAGCTGCACCCGCTGCCCCTTGTCCTGTCTCTGGCCATCCCTGAGCAGAGCCTGGCTCCAGCCTCCTGACTCTCACCCTTTACATATTTATAACATGAATAAGGTCACCCCTCAGTCTCCTCCAAGCTCAAGAAGCCCAGCTCCCTCAGCCTCTCCTCATGAGGAAGGGGTTCCACTCCATCATCTTGGTGTCCCTGCACTGGGCTCTTTCAAGGAGTTCTGTGTCCTTCTTGAACTGAGGGGCCCAGAACTGGACCAGATATTCCAGGTGTGGTCCCAGCAGGGCAGAGCAGAGGGGGAGAAGGACCTCTCTTGCCCTACTAACCACAGCCCTTCTCATACACCCCAGGATGCCATTGGCCACCTTGGCCATGAGGGCACATTGCTGGCTCATGGTCACCCTGCTGTCCCCCAGCACCCCCAGGTCCCTCAGAAGAGAAAGAGGCAGGACTTTGGGTGAGGGATTCTTTTCTAACTCCAACTGAAAAACACATTTTCCTTTTTCACTTCTACCACTGGTAGAGGGCTGCATCAGTCTGATGCCCCTTGCTGCCAGGACCTCTTAAAAGATATTTCCACAACATCTGGGAGTCCTGATCTTCCCACTTTCTCTCCTCCAGCTGCAAAACATTGTGTGTCCTCAGAAGTTCTTGCCCATCATAAAGCAGTGAAAAAGCCCTGCTCAAAAACAAGTCAGAAGCACAGAACCCAGAAGGAAACGAGACCCAAGGCAGTTGATTTAGGACTCTGCTCAGGTTTTCCTTTAGCACATTTTCCCAGGTTCTGAGGAGTCCAATATGCTTCTGAAGGAGCAGGGAGCAGTTTGACATATTGAGGAGGGGAAAAAACAGATGGTAACAAGTGGTTGTTCCTTTTACCTTAGCTGTAAATCTGACTACACCACAGTGCACCGCATCAATTACAAACATCTACAGGCAGATATACAGCGTGCTGCTTGCCCTGACCAAGCCATAGAGCAGCAGGGAAAAAATAAGGCTCTCTAGCAGGACATAAAATTCTCAAATCTGTTGTAAATAAATAGGAGTCCTGTTTTAAGGAGCTCTCAACTCCCCTAATTCCAGAAAAACATCACAACTACCTAGAAAGAGTAAGGCTACCCACAGATCCCAAACAGCCCTATACCAGATGCAGATTTCAGCTGGCAATGTGAGTGTTTTTGTGGTGCCAGAAAGCTTTCACCAGGATTTAAAAACAAAAAAAAAAAGAGAAAAAAATTCAAATCAGCTCAAATTGAACCTTTGATAGGGGCAGTGTGGTAGCTCTATCTTGGTAGGGTTTTAGGGAGAGATAAAGAAGGTGTGAGGAAGTACAGCTATCCACATCTGAACTAATCACCAGTGCCAGGACTGCTTTGCTGTAAGTCAGGTCTGGTGTTGGATCAGAAAAATCTATGGGTTGGTTCATGTCATGCTTGGTGTTAAAGTACTGTATGTTTTGGCAGGTTTGGAGGAGGAAAGTTGAGGACTGGCAGCTAGCTCTTGCAAAGGATTCATCTCAAGAGGAAGCACTAAGCCATCTGATGCCAGAAGACACAAACCACAGGGACCTTGAAACATCCCTCTCTGACACAAGGGCCCAAACGGTGAGACCAGGAGCGTGATGGGAGAGGCTCCATAAAGAGATCACGTCTCCAGTGTAGGATGCTTTACTCAGGTCTCCCCACAGTTCCCCAGTAGGAAAGGCAGATGTGCTCAACACCTAAATTATGTAGCGATCAGCATCTACCATGAATCCTCTGGCATCAGTCAAAAGAGATTATTTTTCTTCCTCTCTGGCTGAAAGGACACTGTTTTTCCCCTGTGGGACTGTCTGACTACGTCTGGCTGACTCGATCACCAGGAAGAATGAAAGCACTATGCCTAATCAAGTACCAAAACATCACTCAGTCACTCAAAGACACTGACTAGCATCCATCTCTGGTCGGTTATTTAACCAGCTTCAGCTGTGAAAAATCAATTGGGGTTTAAAAAAAATAAAACCACCTCTCCAAAAATATGAATACACTTGAAAATAGTTACATAGATTAATTAGTAAAAAAACACCAAAACCCCAAAACTCCAAATCAACCCACCCCCCCAAAAAAAACCCCACACCATGGGGTACTGGTTTGCAGTACAAGCAGCAAACCAGATAGAGGCAGGGAACATCTACATTGTTTTTTCCAAAACAATAACTATTATGGCTGGTACCCCTGAGAATTAAACAGAGCAAGCTCTCCAGCATTCTGACCTCTGCAAGGTCATGTTCACAAGTCAGTGACCGTAAGAGCCAAGCTGGCATTCCCAGTGCCCACAGCAACAGACACAACTGCTTCAACCAACCAGCATTAAAAAGCAAGTGCAGAACATAAAGCTCCTCCTGCTGTGTTAATTTAGATACATAGATCTGCAGGTAGAAAGACAAGAGAACAGCACCCTCACCATTTCTGTATGCTCTGGTTTCTTAACTTTCCCCTACACATTTTGTTTTCAAGTTTTTTGCATGTGTGGAAACACTTCACCCAAACTCAAAGCAGAACAGGGCTGGGTAGACTGATTTGGCAACTGTTTGTTGTGTGAGTGTTGTTCTTCCCACCACTGTTTGCTGTTATTTTTCATATTTGGCTAAGAGAAAATACCATTTTGTTCTCCATTCGATTGCAGGTGCATAGATCAAGGTGCTCAGTAAAAAAATAAACTCGAGCCTCATACTTATTGAGCATGTTGGATTTGTTAAGTAACCTAGCAGTTGAAACTATTCATTTAGAGGCAAAACCAAAGGAACAGAAAGCTTCTGTAAATACACTGCTGAAGCCACTAAGTTCAAAGAGGATCAGCAACATTTTATAAAAGGCAAACTAAAGACAAAATCTGCAAGATTCAGCAACACCTACCAGATACCCCAGCCCCGGGGATATTTGAGGAATGGCTGGGAACCAATCTCAATGAGAACCACTTCACAATAATTCAGCATCACCTCCTCTGCCCACCAGGTGAGGATGGGCTTTGCCTTCCTCCCTGGAAGGCCTAAAGTCCATCACCAAATCTGGCACCTCTGAGGACTCCCATGATCTGATAGCTCCTATGCTATCCAGGCATGCTAGCACTGGCTCAGTCTCACACAACACAGGGAAGATGTTGCCACCAAAGTCCTGTACCACCTCTGTAGTCTCCCCAGGCAGACAGAGCTTCTGCTCAATGACTTCAAACTGGCAGAGGGAAGTGCCCCAGCTGCTGCCCGTGGGCCCATCAAAACACACTGGTCACAGCAGAGGAGCTGTAGAGAAAGATGAGCTGAATATGCAGTTTAATGTGACTGCTAATGGGGAGGCTGTTTATGCCTCTCTGTGTGTGTCCCTACTTACTTTGAAGTCATGTTAGAAGAGCTGAAATAACAATACCTATCAGGAATGTAGCAGACAAAACTAACTGTGGAAGGCATACTTCCCCAGAAAAGTGCAATGTAGCCAACTTTGTGAGGCTGCTAATTATATATTATTAAGGACATTATACAGTGACCTATTAATACATCCAGAGCCCTTTGTTGCTCCATTATCAATAACAAACGGGAACCTTCTGTACTATTTTGGGAAACGACCTTTCTCCACAGCATAGTGAAGTGTGAGCCAGGAACCTCCAGAGCTGTAATTCCAGCTCCACCATCGACTCCCTGTGTGATGAGGGAAAGTTGTTTTAACCTCTCAGGGGCTGTTTCTTTTCCTGTAAAGTTGCAGGGACAGTCGCCTACCTCTCAGCTCAGCCGAGTGCTTCACTCAGTTCAAATACCTGGGCAGAGTTTTGAGGATGCCAAAGTGCCAGATCAGTGCAATATGCTGCAGCTGCTGAAGGATTTTCAGGGGGCAGAGATTCAGCTGCAGCTGGAAGAATATATTGCACAGAGCAACAGGATTCCCTTTTCACAGGTGAGAACTTACAGCCACAAGCTTTAGGCTACAAGCCACCACCCAGTAACATTTAACTTGTCAGCAGGTTCAGCTGTAGTTTCTCAACACACACACAAGGAAACAAAAAGCTCTGTACTTGTTCCCACCTACACTCCAGCAGAATGTGGAGTAACAAGTCACATAATGGCAAAGGATATTCCTAAAATACCAGCATGCAGAGACCACAGGGTGAAAATTAGTGGGACGAGCAGAACGTGCAGTGGATGCTCAGCTCATGCAGTCTGGTACAGAGGTCAGAAAAAACAGTTGGGTTATAACCCAAGTTACAGAGATTAAAAAAAAACAGAGCAGAGACTGTAACAACACCAGCTCTTTCTCTCTCTCTCTCTCTTTCTAAATAAATAAATAAAAGCCACAACTAAATGAAGTCATTCTGAAAACACCAGTAATTTATTTTGCTTTGGTGGAATATTCCCAGGCTTAAGCCCCTCAAACTGTGGTAAAAAGGGGGAAACAATCTGATCCATTTATGAATTACAGGAACATGCACAAGCACACAGTAAAACTGTAGGAAGAAGGCCAGACTCCCAACTGAGGAAAACACAATCACTTAACTCTTCTCCAAGGGGCTGAGATTAATTCTTTATTCAACATCTCCTTTCTCTCCTGCCTTACTGCAAAAGGCTAGGTACTGACACAGTATTTGATAGTTGTCTAATAACTCCCTTCCATAATGTGTGGAGCCAGGAGTTGGACTCAGTGATCCTTATGGGTCCCTTCCAATTCAGGATATTCTATGGTTCTATGGTAATCTCACTAACAGCTTCCAAATAAAACTTACTTTGTGGCTTGAGACCCATCTTGCTGGAGGAAATTCCACTTCAATTCCTCTGTAGCTGACAGCAGAACTCAAACTCATAAATCTGCATTCTTAATTCTTTAGAAATAAAGGGAGTTTATTTACCTGAAAGCCACACCACCACACCCATATTTATGTGCAGAAGTTCCCAGGATGAACACTGTTCTTCCATAGCCATGGTCCTCAGATGCCCTCAGAAATTCTTTAGCTATCATTTAAAAGCACTTTGTTTTACAGACAGATAAACAGCAATATATTTGACACAGGTGTTTAAACATGATATGGTTCAAGTTTTATAGGAATTAAATTATAGCAGTTATTGAAATCCATGTTTGAATTTAATATTTAATAGGTCTCTAATGACCTATTTACTTAATTAACAGCACCCAGAGACAGCTTATCCATGTTTTCCAATTGAACTACAGCAAAATTTTAGACTGGGGCTATGGACCCATGGATACACAGAAAACAAGGGACAGGGATAGGCATCACTTAGCAAGTGGTGGGGACAAGCCTTAGGAAACAAAGGTGGGTGTTTCCTCTCCTGGGCAGCAAGCTTTCACTTGCATGGAATATGCTGATGGGAATACACAGGCCTTGATGGTCCCTTCTGCTTAAAACAGCTCTTTCCTGCAACGTTTTACAGTAAATTTTCTTTTACCTGACAACTTCATGGAAAGAAGTTGATATTTCATCAGTAGCCCAAGTTCAGAGGGTGAAAAAACCAGGCAGTTCCTCGTGAAGCCTTCTACCAGCTTACTACAGCACACCCTCAGCTGGAGCAAACGCATCCTTAGCGTAGTTTGACCCGCGGAGGGATGCTGAACCCAGCACCGAAGGGCTGAGCGCTGCTACCCAGCACCATCTAAGGGCTCCCTCCGAGTACTGCAACCCAGGCGGAAGGACTGCAGACGGCTCCCGGTCACATCCACTGCCAGCACCGGCCCACGACAGAAAACTTCCCGAGCAGTTCGGTTTCTCTCTGAATCACTGTCACGTTTCGTAAAGAATCACCTGCGAAATGTAGTTACTGAGAAGTTGGCTGAGGAATAATCATTTTCAGGAGATGATTTACCTCTGGTAGTTGTCACCATGTTGTTTCTCCCCGTTGCAGCTTCTCAGGATGCAAGCAAGGTGCTGCTTCACTGCAAACACTCTAGGTTAAGCACAGGAGGAGAGAAAACGTGATGGCTTTTTAGACTTAGAAACTGTAAGCCAACAGTAGCCTTAATTCTATCCAGCTTGTGCAATATTTAAATCTGTTATTTCAGTTCTTCAATGCAAAATTCTTTTTCATTGTAAATTATACAAGTCTTGTTGGTAAAAATGTTTTCTTTGGGGCATAATTTTGTGATGCAATCTACAGGAGGAAATGCCACACAGACCTAATGGTCCACTTAGTCCAGCCTTACTCTCAAGCAGCAGCCAATAAAGTAATTATGAAACCAAACCCATTCAAACTGTCCCACAGTAATGTCCTTGCCCTTGACATGCTCACTAAGGCAAACATGTTCAAAATGTCAGATGAGAGGTACCCAGACTAGATTCACTTACTGCATCCCTGCATGTTTCCACAGCAATGTTTTCCAAGATGAAAGAACTGGCAGTGGACCAAACAAGATTATTTTAATTATTCCTGTTTCCCCTCTGAAATTTCCTGTCTCGTTTCATATGAAATTTACTGCCCCAAAAATGGAAAACTGACTCACCTAATGGGACAAAACTGAGGTGGCCTGTATTCTAGGGCCCCTACTCAGTCACACTTAGGCACCTGCTCTTAGGTTGTCCCTTCCTGATGTCAAGGAGAGGAGAAACAGTAGCAGTTGGAATACAAACAAGTGCCCAGCATGGAATTATGTGCTCTGGGAGTGGGTGTGTGGAGCAGTGTCTGCAGCTAGACTGAGAGCCACGTGCATCCTGCAAGATGTGAAACTGGGACTTCCCTACTCAGAACGTCATTAATTCAGAGTAACTGATTTATCTGGGTGGCTTTTAGCTGCATTAGTGCTGTGCAGTGGGCACGTCTGCCTGGTTGCTGCAGAGGTGGAAATGACAGCACAGAAGTCTCTCACAGTCAAGACACTTTTTGGCTTGTAAGGAGAATGCCACGTTCTAAGAGACAGCCAAAAGCAAAGCAAAGCTTTCCAATCTACTCCAGTTCTATTGCCACTGCAGGCAGAGAGAGCCAGTCAGGTACTCTGCAGCACACCACTTAAACAACAACAAAGTTTCTCACTTTTACTGAAACTGTTTCTTAAAAGCTTATTGGTTTTGACCTATGTTCCCTCCTTCTAAGAAAGTGACTTCAGCTACTTGTTTGGAATCCTGGCAGGTATCAAATATTATCAGCTGTTGCTCACTGTGGACAGACAAACTGTATTCACAGCCAACAAAAAAAAAAAAAAAAAGGAAAAGAAATCCTGTTTTGGGGAACAAACTTCCTCTGTTCAGCAAGCAAGGGCATGGAAAGTCATTCCCCTTAGTCTCAGATAGCAGTCAGGATTTCTTTGCTAAGATTTGTGTAATTAAAAGAATTAATTACAGCAATATCTGCAGTGTAATTCACATCCCAGTTTGCTGTTTACGTTACCTGATTGAGCCCTGCCAGATACCATTCACTTGCCACACAGGACAGAAACAAGTTTTCCTGTGTGGCTGCATTTTCTAGCATGAGTATCTGAACTCCCCTGGGTGATTACAGCAACACTAGTCCTCTCCACAAATTTTATGAGACTAAGATAGCTGAACAGCAGAGTTTCTCTTTGAACTTCAGAAGAGAAGGGACACCAGAGCATAACAGGCTTGTGAAACACACACTGACCTTTTAATATGTTGACCCATTCTGCTGTTAACAGCTGGTGATGACTCTTCAAGCATGGATGGAGGGGGGAGAGTCAGTAGTGGAGGTGAGAGGGGTAAAAGGAGAAAACCAGTAGACAGAAAAAGCATTATTTCATTATTTTCCACATAATGCCCACAAGCTTACTGATGCCTCAGGATCATGACATTTTTGGCAGAAAAATTATACAAATACTTGGCTGGTTTTTATTTAGATCTAGAGATAAAAGACAAGTGTGTGAATAACAGTAAAAGCTCCTAGTCTAAGCTTCTTCTGGTTCTGTTTGTGAACCCCCTCCTAAAAGACATAAGCCAGGAAATTCTTAGCAGCCTGATTTCCCATTCCTCTATGGATTATTTTGCCTACTCCCAAAACACTTGGAAAACCTCTCTAAATAACAATAATCCTTACTCTGATGGCTGAAGCCTGTTTCTCTGGCCATGAGAGGAGGGTCTGACATCACAGCTCGGTAACAAGCTCAGCTTCTTTTCCTGATATGCAGCAGGATACATCTTAGCACAGTTGGCTTCTCTCTAAACTTCCCATCCTCCACACCTGCCTAGGATGGTACCTGTTTTCTTCCAAGACTCGACGAGAGACAGAAAAAAGACTAAAGGGCAAAGGTAACAAAGGGGTCAAGAAGAGACAGTTTGCCACAGGTGCTGCTAACAGACACTGAACAACAGTTTTGCACGACTTCAGAAATCTTTGTCTTCTGCTGGTGAGCTCTGTCCAAGCTTGGGTTCACCAAGGTTACAGGAAAAGAAAAGGTTGTACTTTTGTTGATCAGTGCTGCTAAGCAACAAGTCATAAAAACTAGCATTACTCTTGTCTTCCACTGGTTGTAATTAGAAAACTACAAACAGGATCTTTGTGTCACAGACTGAAGGCTGAGAGGAACCTTTAACAGCAGGGCTTTGTAACACCACAAGCCATGCAGTCAGCAGGAGTATCTTCTCATTACAGGTAGGCTGCGCATCCCCAGCCATTGCAGGCGGCCGTACTGCAGGTCAGCTCAGACACTGAAGCTGAGAGGCTGAGGTTACAACAGGTCATAAGCTTTAGGTTGTAATAGTTGCTTTCAATAGAAGAAACAAAGCAAAAATATTGGTAATCCCTGATGAGCTTTGTGAAGATTTGAGTAGTTTTAAAAGGTGTGGAGCTGAACTGAATCCCTCTACTAGTGAAAGAGATCTAAACATAAGAGAAATCGAAGACATAGTAACTAACGTACAGCAGGAGCTCCCCTGGCCATGGTATTTTAAGGAGAAATACAGGAATATCATCACACATTCTGAAAAGTAAAAGCTTTTGCCTTGTTACAAGTGATCAATCATTTCCTCAAACTACAGGGACTTCTTGCTCTTCCCCACATAGAGCACAATAGCCAACAACCCCCCCCTCCTTGTTCCAGAGGACAAGTGTCTGTTCCTGTGCATAGCAGTGAATTGTCTAAGGTAACTCTCAGGCTCCCATAAGAGAATGGGAAAATAAGCATTCTTCTTGCTGCTCCATAACATGCTCTCTCCATAGACTACCATGGATGCCAGCTCTCCTGTTCCTGGTTTGTTCAGCAGCTGAACCATACCTTGGTATGGCAGTAGGGAACAGACTGTCTATCAGACTTCCATTCAAGATAAGTACTGGAACTGCTGATGCATTTTTCATTTTGAAATTTTTATTCTCAATCCATAAATCATGTTAATGCTCTAGTGTAGGGTGGGTGGGTTATTTTTAAACAAACAGTAAGGAATATGACCACGTAGTCTAGGTTTTGGAAGAGGAACCATAGTCAATCTATGTACCATGGACTGTCCAAATCATAAATTCCAGGGTTATGCACTGATTTTGCTTTAAATACATGTTTTATCAACTTCTGTTCAACCACTCTTCAGATGATACCTGCTTTAGAGTAATCCAGCAGCAAGAGTTATGCAAGAACTAAGCTCTGCAAAAATGTTTCTCATTTTAACCTGCAGATAATGCATCCAAAGAGTGAGCCCTGGAGTGCACTGAGCA
Organism: Gallinula chloropus; assembly: GCF_964237585.1. NCBI lineage: Eukaryota > Metazoa > Chordata > Aves > Gruiformes > Rallidae > Gallinula > Gallinula chloropus. Next base: position 29,556,439 of record NC_140092.1, read on the forward strand.
AGGGAAAGTGAAGGAGAAATAAATGCATTTGCGCCACTACAGAGCAGGTCAGTAATTGACCCTGGCCACATTAAGAAAGAAAACTTTAAGAAGGAGACTGCATAAGGCTATGAGAAAAATTTAAAAAGTTGATTAGTGTTCTTTAGCTCAATCTCCATCCCCCAAAATCTCAAGACCCACAAACAGCCAGCCAACACACCGCACATTCCATGAATAAAGAAATCATGTATGTGAGGAGAATATACAGACTGAACAAGCATGCCTGAAGGGAAGTAATGCATTTATGAGAGGGGAGGGCAGATTAGGTATCAAGGAAAAGCTTTCTGCAACTTAAAGCAGGACATTACCACAGAATGGTGGTAAAAAAGGGTCACTAGGCCCTGTCACTGAAACAGAGAGATTAGATATGAAAGGAGTAAGTCACACTGAGAGCATGAACTTGCTAAGAGTATTTTTTCCAACCTTAAGTAATGTGGCCATAAATATATATGGGGCTCGGAGTAAAGACTACTGAACTGCAACCTGTATACTCAACCAGCCTGTTTCATAGTCCTGGGTAAATCACTTGAACTAACCACACTCATTTTTCCAGCTGTGAAACACCAGCAACTTCTACCACATAGGGACCTGGGGAAAAAGTTCGCTCTTACATACTGCAAGACTTTGTAGGACTCAATAGTTGGTGTATCTGAAACTGTTCCTTATCTCCCACATCAATTTGTCTGAGAGTTTATTATATCTCTAGCTATAAACTTAATCCTGTTATTACATCCTCCTACTGTTCTGCAGTAGTTGTGGTTTTAAATGTTATGATGAGAGCAATTTAACAACTCTGGCAACTAAGAGTATGTCAACATCCTACTCAACAGATTTGTTTACTATTTTTTTCAGAAGCCTCTTCACTTGAATGACAATGTTTTCAAGCATTTTACCCCACTTAATCCCAGAGAGCTAGAAATTATAAGATGGAAATGCTCTTTCTTCCTTATCTTGGGAAACACTGAATCATTTATTAAATTGTAGCCTACCAGCTAAAGCTCTGCAGCCCTTCTGAAGACAAGGCTTTTCCCCAGCCCATGAGGACATAAACAAAACCTCACAATTAGCTGAACAGCAGCTGACTCCAAAACATGTCATAGCAAAAGTTTACATGCTATAAAACAAAGAATTTGGTTCTCACATGTGAGGCTCAGGTCATAGTTTGTGCAATGCAGCTTTTCAATTTGGTAGGGGAATCACTGAAAAACAGCAGGGACCCTTACCTACTCTGCCATTTCCAGAGACCCTTCTCAGTATAAGGGTATTTCTCTGCCTACTGAAGCATGAAGCACAAATGAACACAGAAAGAAGGCAAATCTAATTCTCATTCAATGTTCTACTTTAAGAAAACGCAGCTGAATGAAAATAGAACTTGCTCAAGCTCCGTACTGTCTTCCATTAAGAGTTCATTAGTAAATTAACAATAAATTAAAAGAAGCAACAAAACAAGAAAATTATGATAGTCCGTGGCTTGAGCAGGCAGATAGATCTGAGTCCAGCAAACCTCCTGCAGAACTGGTAACACAGCAAGCTGCTGTCTTTAAACACCACAGGTTCTATTTTACTTGCTTGACAGCTCATAACAGACAAGGAAAACAGCAGTCTCTGACTAAGAGACAGTAAAGGCAGTAATCAAGGGTTTGATCTAACAGATAAGCACAAATGAGGTCCCCTTAAAAACTGTCACCTCAAACAAATGGACTATCAAAAAGTTGAGAACTCACCGGTTAAAGTGCTGCTGCTCTCATTAATTCATTCTCCGCCTGGCTGTCTTTTCTCCTGCTAGGTACCATCAAATTACAGTTAATTTGTAAAGCTGCAGGGATAGAAGACATTGCTTTTGGTTTGGGGCACTTTGTCATACTCAATACTTTTAAAATAGAAAATAAACTGCAAGTGCCACGTTCTTTTCACAACTCAGCGTTGTCCTAATGAAGTCGCTGTGCTTCTGCAGCCCCCTAACATTCCTTCAGCTACACCTATATGACCAGTTACAGCAATCCCAAATGACTCACTTGGGATGCAAAGGTTAAGAAATAGGAATAAACTCTTGTAATTCATGTGGTGGAAAACAGCTACATTGGTGTAAAATTTCTTGACAAAGCAATGCCTCAGCCATGTGTCCCACAAACCACCACAGCGCCCTTCAGTGATATTTGACTGCAAATATACATGGGGGTCATTGCTTTTAATTGCAAAGTATTCTTTCTTTGCCTTGCAGTTTGCCTTTTAGTTTCAGGTCACACTTCATATTTTTTAGAGTGAAAATATAGGGACAATTATACATGTATCATCATCAAACAATGGGAAAAATAACTGAAATGCCAGTACTGAGGATGGAAGATCCTGCGCTGCCTGATTTGTGTCTCACTGAAAAATCAAAGGACACAAAATCCTTAGTGTTTCAAAACTTTTCTGATAGTTGCCAAGTCAGTTGCAGGAATCAAAATTCTGAAGCAGAGAGGTGTAGCAGAAAAAAGTAAACTTAGTTTGGAACACACTGTAACAAATGAGATGAGTGGAAGAGGAGAAAGGAAAAAGAGGAGAGAGAAAAAAAATCACCCTGGGAAAAAAAAACCCTTCAAGTAAAAAGAAAGAAGATTCAAGTAAACTAATTCATTGCTACCCTGAAATTGTCTCAGAATTTCATATGTGGGTTGCCAGAACTCAAATCCTCTGTGAAACATACTTCTCAGTAAGCCATCCAGGTGAAACTGAGCTAAAATAGAAACTAAAGACACCTTACCTTTTGTGTGTGTCTAGAAAAATCAGGACTATTTAAAAAAAAGCCACATTGGAAGTGATGATTTTTATAGTCAATTCATGTAAGCAACAGTAGATCCACAAAATCTTATGCTATTGTACTGGTTTTCTATCAAGTTCATTAAAAAAAAAAAATCAGCATTTTTCCACTTTACCCTTCGTACTTAGTAGGTACCAGCTGAGTTCTGCTTTCTAGATCATGGTTTACAAAAATGCTTCCTCCAGATTTGTTCTCAAGGGACCTTTCTTTAAAAGCTGTGTCTTCTACAAGAGAAGGGAGAAAAACCCAAAAAACTTGGGTCAGATCAGGAAACCTCAAACCATTACTACATTTCACGGATGACATTTGTTCCATCTGATGTCTGCATTTTAAAAAAGTCTTCACTAAATTTTGCTTTTGTATTTATGACATTTAGAAACAGAGACAGTTAAAATTCCATTCTCTCAGTGTATAATAAGTAACCCTTGCTTCCAAACAGGGACCAAACACCACTGTAATCTATTTCTATGCATACAGTTCATTTAAACTAAGATTGTGGTCAGGTGCTGCCAGGGGGTCCAATGTTCAAGGCAAGGAAAGAAAAAGCAATCCATGCTGGCAACAGCTGATGCTCTATTAGAATGGAAAGCTGCAGTGTCAGCTGCTCCAGGATGGTCCCATAATCAGAATAAAACTCTGCACCACAACAAACCTTTATGTCCCATCCTCCCAAAACCAGGCACGTTTTGAGACAGGCATACATTTCTGACCAACAGATCTCTGGTGTGTGCAAATAGAAGACTCAGAAATGTATTTTTTTCCAATACAGCCTGTTAGCAATATCTGAATGCTTGGATTTGTCATGAGTTTTGCATATACAGCATCACAGACTGGTCTGGGTTGGAAGGGACCCCAAGGATCACAGAGTTCCAACCCCCCTGCCACAGGCAGGGACACCAACCTCCAGGCCTGGGTCTACACAAGGTTGCCCAGAACCCCATCCAACCTGGCCCTGGACACCTCCAGGGATGGGGCATCCCCCACCTCTCTGGGCAGCCCGTTCCAGCCCCTCACCACTCTCTCTGTAAAAAACTTCCCCCTAATATCCAGTTTAAACCCTCCTTCCTTTAGCTTCAATACATTCCCCCTTGTCCTGCCATTATCTACCCTTTTAAAAATTTGATTCCCCTCCTGTTTCTGTGCTCCCTTCAGGGACTGGAAGGCTGCAATCCTACAGTACTTTTTTGCAGAGTACCAGGTGAGCTTTCTATCCATTGCTGCTGTAGTAAAACCTTTGGATCCACATGTATAAAAACTGCATTTAATGTTCACATTTACATACAGCACTTAACAAGAACAGAGTAGAATCCACTGCTTAGAGACCATCTTTGAATGCTTTCAGCAGCAGGTCGGCTGCCAGCCCAGGAGACAAGACACCACTAAGAACTTTTTCTTCCAGAAGTGGAATCTTATCCTTGACTGCCAAGTGACTCCGGAAATGTTCCAACATATTCTCTTGGATGAGGTTCCACATCCACACTTTCTGCTGCTTCCGCCGCTTGGCAATCAGCTCACCACTTGTGAGCATGAGGTCACGATACTCTGTCATTTTATCCCACATATCTGAGATGCCTTCTCCAGTCTTGGCAGAGATGCGCATCACCTGTGGGATTCAGAAGGATTTTTAAAGCCAAGTAACTGCCAGGCTTGGGGGTTCAATCACTGCATCAGGTAGACTGCATGGAAGTTAAGAAAGATACAAGGCTATTTAACATCAATACTCTCACTTCATGAAGCTCTAAGCAGTTTTGTGCTGCTTTAAAAAGTCAAAATTGGGGTTCTACCAACTATAAGATCCCAAGATCCACAGTATTATAGTATTTGGGATAAATAGGACCTGTCCAACTGCTTATATAGAGAGTGAGAATCATTTTTACTGAGACTTTTAGCTAAAAGGTAGTGTTACCATTTCACTTCAGTGTGGAATTAATTAAGTATTCTGGTAAATATACTCTGGTAGACACCCTTTTGCCCTTAAAAAAATTCCTGAAAGGTTGAATTTCTTGTCTGGATACATTTTGACAAAAATATTTCAGCCATCCAAATTAACCTTTTAAATAGAATGGGTTTGTTGGGGGTGTTTGGGGTTTGTTTTTTTTTTTAAAAAAAAAGGTCACTCTCTCTTTCCCCAGTCTCGTGTGTAGGATACAGCCTCTACACATTATTTTCTTTAGGTGGTCAGACACTGCCATCACTGACAGAGACACATTTTTCATAACTTAAAGTCACTTGTCTCGACCAGTTCCTTTGGATCATGTTTATCCCAGATCTAGAAATAAAACCTACAAAATAATGGCCAACCTCAAGCAGTCCAGCTGACTTAAACTTAATTCAATGGGTCAATTTTAATTCCAGGGTAGAGCAAACCTTCTTATATATAGTGTATATAAATAAAGGGAGTGAGAGCGTGTGCGCTTACTTTGCATATACATATTGAAACTTGGTACTCAATCTAAAAGCCCAGAGGATGGGAATTCAAATAATCCAGACATTGCATACACAAGAAAGATGAGTTCTTGCCCAAGAACTTACTATGTGAAAAATTAAAAACAAAACAAAACAAAAGTAAAGCAGTAAACACATGAACAAGTGAAAGAGCAAAGATGAGCAAAGGTTTAAGTTATAAAGGAAGGAGAAATAGCTTATGAGACATCTTAAGATACACATAGTTTACAAAAAGCAAGACAGGTTTGTACCACCACTCATGTCAGTAATAGGTATGCTAGTGCTGAGGTGCTCAGGACAGAAATCATGGGGAGCAGGACTGGCTTTGCCCAGTGTTTCATGCAGCACACCTCGAGATCAGAGGCAAAACAGCAGCAACCAACTGTCTAGCACAGTTTAAATCTAAGTAAGAGAACTGAAATTTTTATAAAAGAGCTCAAATACACACCAACAAACCCCAAACAGCAAAAAAACCCCCACCCAACACTCCCCCTGACCCCTCCAAACCACAGTGAGTTACACAAACCTTCGGTCTCCAAACCTTCGAACGTTTGCGAAGCAGCTTCATAGCGCTGACGTATTCAGCCTGTATCCTCCGGGCGGGCACAACTAAATCACCATCAGCTTTATTTATAGCAACTAGATCTGCCATCTCAATTATACCCCGTTTGATACCCTGAGTGGAACATGGAGAGAAAAATCATCAGTTCCCAGGACTGTGACAGGCAGATTGATCACAAAACACAGGTCAAAATGCTCTGGCAGTTTCTGGTGGCTCTTGCTGACTATTTTTGGTGTGTATGTGCACGTGTACATGCTAGTCATGCATGTGTTGTACCAATGGCCTCTTTTACTAGTTATTATCCTCCTTTGACATAAGAAAAATAAATACAGATATCAGATTTTACAGGATAACTTATTTTATGTGTGGAGATTAAGTGTAACCAAAACCTGACCAAGTTTGCAAACCTATTTATATTGATTTTTGTTTCCCTGTAATGCACACCCACTCCCAAAAATCATATATAACTAGTAAATATGCCCAAGTCAGTCAGAGTATAAAGATTTTACATCCTAATACTTCTAAAATTGTGGAGGGAGAAGGGGAGTATCAGGCTAGCTGTGCACAAATGGCTAAGACATTGAAAAGCCTTCAATAGTAAACACTGTAATTCACAAAACACCACTGATACGGACTTTCTGCACGGATACTGCCTCTTAGATTTCTCTTTCCAGTAGTAACACTTAAAGAAACTGAAAAATACCTGTAATTCATCTCCACCTGCAGGTGGTAGCAGTAAAATGAACATATCGACCATATCAGCCACAGCAAATTCTGACTGTCCCACACCTAAAAAATTAAATCCAGAGTTCCCCATTTATTGCAAACTTCCAGTCCCACTCGTGACAGTAATTACGTCAGACCTCGGTACTGCACCATGAGCAAATCCCACTAACAAAGACAACATGAAACAAGACAGTTTTTACAAAACAGTGTTTTCACAAAATGTACAGGACTAGAAAGACTGACAGAATGGGCAGGGAATTTCAACCAGTAGCTCTGTATGAAAGGATAAGCAAAATCGAGGATGAAAGTATGCAATTGGTAACATGCCTTATTTAATCATGCCGTTGTTGTATCTAAAAGAACACCCAAAGCACTCACCTACTGTTTCCACAAGAACAACATTGTAGCCTCCTCCTTCACACAGCAGAATGGCTTCATTTGTGGTTCTGGTCACACCTCCCAACGTCCCTCTGGTTGGAGATGGCCTGATGTATGCATTCATGTCTCTTGACAACTCAGTCATCCGTGTTTTATCGCCCAACAGAGAACCTTCAACAGTTAACCTTGGATCATCCCAAAAGCACAAGACAGCCAAACTTCCCCCTCTGCCCTTCCCAACCAGTGAGAAAAGACAAACCTTTCAGGCAAAGCCAGTCAAGTAAGAATACCCCAGTAAAGTTGTTCAAGACTTGGCTGAGGACTAGGAAGTTCCTGGGGCTGGAAAGGCCTGGTAAGCAGACCTTCCTGCTACCAAACATGAAGAACCTGTTCCAGCTCAGAAAGAGTTCTGCGGTTCTTGAATGGCTTTTTGAGACCTATGCACACAATGGTATCTTTGCTGTTTCTGCCCAAAGGGACAAATCCAAATCCCTGCCTTGTGATTCTGGTGTTTGTTAATGATAGATTTTTGGTGTTTAGTTTTTAAGAAAGCGGACATGCATCCTTGCCTGCCTTCCACTCATGCAAGCCTTAAATCAGATTCAGTGAGATCTATATGCATGATGCACATTCCAAAACATGAGAGATGCTCAATTCCTTTAACTGCTGCAATCCTCCTACCACATTTTGCTATTCTATTCATACATCTTGAATGTATGCATTCAAAAATACGGTCTGTCTTAGCTCCAGCTCATTGCAATGCTGAAGTTTTCTGTTTGCATTGGCTTTTTTTCTCTTTTTAGATAGTTAAATATTGCATTGTGTTCTAGAACAGTGCAGAAGCTGGACAAAGGAATGATGTTCCCTGGTAGCTGCCCATTAGGGAAAGATTGACATTGATGTTCTCTATTATTAATGTCAGAGATTAACAAGCATGGCCAGCTGTAATTTCCCTACAATTCTGCAAGTCAGACAAGCAGTCAATGATACTGCATCAGGAAACCTTGAAACCAGTATAGTCAACAGAAATCCAAAGACTCCTGTTGAGAAGAACTAATGAATGTTCTAAAACACAACCTGATCCATGTGTTTGGATTACAGCATCCTCTAAACAGCTTTACATTAGCATGTGCTTCTTGCCCAGTGATCAGCAATTTCACTGTTGAAATTTAAGCAGGAATGAATCACCTTCTATGCCTTCATTCTCAGAGAAATAAACACAACTAGCTAGAGGAAACAGCAGGTATACAAAGTTTCAGACAAAGAAGTTGTAAAGCAACTCTCAAATGCTGGGAAAGGGGGAACCTGCCAAAATTAGGACACCAGTACACACTTTCCAATTTCACATCACACAGGGAAAAAAAAGAAACTTTAATACAACATTTAATTTTAGTCATTTACGTTTATAGGCCCCCAAATTTTCCTCCATTTGGCCCAAAGAAATACTCCTATAGTTGACAAGATATTAAAGACTGAAACTTTAATTCACACTCACCACCACTTGTGCTAGACGAAGGGTCTACAGCCAACACAGACACTTTGTATTTTCTTTCTGTAAGCATTTTCCCAAAGCATTCTATGAAAGTGGATTTTCCAGCACCAGGAGGACCAGACAGCCCTAAATAATGACAGTAGGAAGAAAAACCAAAAACATTTTGTTAAGGAAATAAGCAATACACCACATGTAGCTTGGTAACAATTCAGCCTTTAGCACTATACCACAACAAAGGCAAATGAAAGCCATGCCACAACCCAGATATCCAACTAAAAAGCTGTAATTGCCTTGAACAACACAACCTGGGTCACCCCACCAGCAGCGCTCCCTTCACCACCCCCACCCTACCCACATCATCCTAATGTTGGGATTATGCAGCCTTATTTCCCCTCCTCCAAATCTATACTGATTTATGCTTCAGAACTTTAAAAAAGCCACAACCTAAACCTGTCTTTTTCAGATTTACTATTTACAAAAAGACATACTCTCAAAGCAAAAGCTTAAAGAGCTGTTAACTCAACAATACCAGGTGATTTACTTAAATACCAAAGCATGCAAACTAAGATCAGCTTGTTAACCTCCACCAAATGTAAAAATCTCAAAATAACCACACACCACCACCAAAAAGCAACAATTATTTCTAGAGATTTTCAAAAGCATTTTCCAGTAAAAGCCATAATTCTACTGAACAGCAGAACTGATCTACATTGGTTACAAACCACAATGATACAAGACTATAGACCATGATGCTGAAGACCCAACAGCAATAATGAAAGTTGAGAACTGTAATTTCACCAAAGCAACTACTGGACAGACATAAAAGGACTAACCCACTCTAAAGGCAAGTGGTTTTCCTTGATTTAACTTTTCTTGTTCCCTGTGGTAGGATAATACCTTCTGTAGGAGCACCTGGGCTATTTTCTTCTTCCTATTCTGAGTTGATTCTACAAGTGTAATAGCTTCTGCTAAACAGGCTCTGTGACCCTGGGTTAGTCCACTGTAAAGCCTGTCTACGAGTCTCTGCTCTCTGTCAGAAAGTCCCTCTATTTGCTGGTCAGGGGCCACTTGTTGACTCAGCTCCCTCCTCAAACCATTTGATGAACATATCCATTTTGTGTGGTGGTGGTGCAGTGACACAGGAGGTTCCATGCCCTGGAAATCTGTTCTGGGAGGGAAGTGGAAGTTCATGAAGGAAGTTCTTCTGGAGAAATAACACCGAGGGACTCTCAGAAGCAAGGAGGGGATCTTCATCTTGCTTGTAAGCTAAACTACCAGAGATGTCAGTTCACTTCTGTTTACAGACACCCTAAGGAGAAAGAAAAAAAAATTTACTTCCTTCAAAGCATTTGTAAGGACTCGGATGAAACCTATGTACACAGGCAATCACCAGCTTTTATTTTATCCATACCTACTGTTTTAAACAAACAACAACAAAAAATAGTTCCTTCATAGAATCACTTAAGTTGGAAGAGACCTTTAAGATCAAGTCCAAACACATCCTAACCCTGCCTAGTTCACCTCTAGACCATGTCCTATTGGTTGCTCTTGGACAAAGACCTGCCTGCAAGATTTATAAGGCAATCTGATCCTCCTGAGAACTGCAAGACTGACGTTTGATGGACAAATGAGACACTGCAACTCTAGACCATTTCTCTTGACACTTACACGTGAAAAATACAATCACAGAATCACTTGAGTTAGAAGAGACCTTCAAGCTCACCGAGTCCAACCACAGCCTAACCCTGACTAGTCCACCTCTAGACCATCCTCAAGCACAACAGTCTACATGCCTATTAAATACCTCCAGGGATGGTGACTCCCCCACTTCCCTGGGAAACCTGCTCTAGTACTTGATCACCCTTTCAGCAAAGAAATTCTTCCTGATATCTAACTTAAATCTCCCCTGGTGTAATTTGAAACTATTTCCTTTCCTCCTATTGCTTGTCACCTGAGAGAAGAGACCGACCCCCGCCTCTCTAGACCCTCCTTGTGTAGCAGCTATGGAATCCTGCACAGCATAGCAACTTCATATCACTATACTTATTAAACTCTTACTTTTTAAAGCAGATAAAAAAGCACTTCTAAACAAGACAGCCTCTAAGAGCATGTACAGCAAGCCTAAAAATCCAGGCATGAGCCAAAGGAACCGACCTTTACACATACTGACATTACACATTCTACCCTCACGGCTACAGGGCTTTTAATAATAAGCTTTTACTCCAGGTGAGCTTTCCACACCGTATTCCCAGGCGCCCAAAGAGGACATGGCCCCAGGCAGGAATAACCCGAGGCCGCAAGAGGCAGCCCGAGGCGCAACGGCCGCGCTCTCCGGGCCCGCACCGGAACAAGCCTAAAGCATCAACCTAAAGATCCTCCGAGGCTCTGGCGGGCCGCTCGTTTCACGACAGCCGCCCTCGCAGCTGCTTTCCGAAGCCTGCGGGGAGAGGCTCGCCGCCGGCCGGGGCCCCGCGGGTGACGAAGGGCAGAGCCCCCCGCCGCCTCCCCCCGTTACCGCCGCCTCAGGACGAGCAGGATCCCCGGCGCGGGAAAGTGACGCTCGCGCCAAGGCCGCGCATGCGCCGCCCGAGGCGCCTGGGCAGGGGGAAGGGGCGGTGGGGAGCGGCGGGCTGAGGCGCAGCGTAGGCTCTCTGGGCAACAGTGCCAACCAGAGCGCCCATCGCCCTGAAGCAAGCTCTTTTCTATTCCCTTCGCGAGCACATAAGCTTACCTGCTGGCGTACTAAGTTTCTTTGTCCCGTCCATGGGAATACAAGGAGGAACTTTCTCCCTGTGAGGGTGACAGAGCCCTGGGACAGGCTGCCCAGAGAGGCTGTGGAGTCTCCTTCTCTGGAGACATTCAAACCCGCCTGGATGTGTTCCTGTGGGATTTAGTCTGGGTGATCCTGTTCTGGCAGGGGGGTTGGACTAGATGATCTTTTGAGATCCTTTTCAAGTCCTGACGTTCTGTATTCTGCCCTCATCAGGAAGGATGTTGAGAACCATCATTTCTTGCCTGGGCTAAACCTGTAAAAACGCCCCCTGAATTTCTGCAGATTTTGCTATTCCATGTGAGAGAGGAGCTGGGGGAGATGAAGCGCTTAAAGCCCCAAATCTGTCTATCAAGACATCTTTTCAGTCTTCATTTTTTTTCTGGTTAAATCCAGTTTTTAAAATTTCCCCTCTCTGAAAGGTGCTTTGTTGGGGGATTTTTTTGTTGTTTTTGTAATTATTTCTGCATTCATCTTGCCCTGCCTTTGCCACACCTCTTGTTAAAGCAGGTGTCCTGGTTTCCAAGAAGCAGAGACGCACACGAGGCGTGGAGCTGTTGCCGTGGGCCTTACACTAGCACTAGTGCTTTTCCCCATGGCATGGGCCTTGTTCCCACTCCTATCAGATTGGCAGCACAGCTGATGGGCTGTGTAAAATAACAAAAGTTCTGTTCTTCGCTGCTGAATGCACAATTTATCTTATTCCATTATTCCAGTCCACAAGATTATCATACACAGAGAACTGAACAGCCCACTCTTCAGCGTTGGGAAAACATGCAATTTTGTGTCCCTGTCAGCATGTGATGAATCCACAGCTGAGACAGACAAGAATTCCCATTTCAAAATAGCCTTGTGTAGCCTTTCTGTTCACCCAGACCTTTATTCATCAGAGTTAGCACATATCACTATCATCTCTTCCTTATGTAAGTTTTGTAAAGCTCCCTGTTTCAAGTACTGTGCTTGAACCTAGGCAGCACATCCCTGCTATTATTTTAATAACAGCAGCAGCAAGAAAAAGGCCATTCTGCTACGGCTTCATCACAGATCATTGATCCTGCATTTTATTCCACTTCATGTGCTTTCATCTTGAACACTTTTGTCGTTGACCTTGTTGCAAGAACTAGATGAATGGGTCCGCAAAATTGCACGTTTTGGCAACGCTGGAAGAGGAGAGTGGTGGATTGTTCAGTTCTGCCTGTGATAATCTTGTGGACTGGAATAAAAGGAATGAGATTAAATTGTGCATTCAGCAGTTAGCAGAAGTTTTGTTCTTATTATATACAGTCCATCAGTGGTGCTGCCAATCTGATAAGACCATGAACAAGCATGTGTGTGTTGGAGACTTTTCAAGATCTTGCATTTTGGTGAGGCATGGAAAGCCACGTAGCTTGAGTTGCCACTTTCCCCCCCCCTTTTCCCTTAACTCCATATTTCAACAAGTTTGCTTTGCCCCTGTCAGAGACTAGAGTCCCTGAACATCAGCTGTGACAGGAAGACTAAATGCTATTGCAGTGCATATTGCACATACATCCCATCTTCCAGGTTCTGGAATAGAGATTACACAGGTCTCCCAGAACTGTGCGTTCTTCTACCACCCCTGATTTTATACGACTGTAACATCATCCAAAACAGGCAAAATATTTCCTTAGAAGCTGGACTAGATCTAGAGTCTCCTTAATCTACATTCTGTCACATTACACAGTGTTTTTATATTTCCCCTATGGTCTTTTAATGTATGGGAACAAACGTGTGGGTTTGGGTTTTTTTTATTTATTACACATAGCCCAATGAATTTGAGTCAGACTCACTCTTACTGCGCCTTCTGATCTCCAACATAGGGAGTTCTCTTGGCTCATGTATTCCTTTACCCAGTCATTAATTTACATAACATCCTAGTTGAGGTATTCAGGAAGAGACTTCAGTAACTTTCTACATACCTGCCTCTTTTTTTTCTTTTTTTTTTTCTTTTTTTTTTTGGGGGGGGGTGTTTATGGAAGTTTTTTGATTTCAAACTGAAGTTACCTTCCTTTTTGTGTTCTCTCTGCTTCTGTTCCCCAGGAGTATCAGAAGAATAAAAGAAGAAGAAAATGTGCATCCTGTAGTTACTCCACAGTCTGCAAACCCGTCCAAAATTTAGGAAAATGACCTGGCTTAACCGCCTTGCTCCAAATCTACCCCAGATGTTAAAGAAAATGGTACTGCTGGTTACTCATGAAACAGCAGTCTTCCTTCTGAGCCAATACCAAGTCCATCATCCTGTGAAGCGTTATACTGTGGCACAGAGTCAGGGTGCTGGGCGGCACAAGCCTTCAGGCAAAATGTCCAACTGACTCCAGATCATTACAAAGTAATAGAGAAAGAGCCTTCTGTAACTGTTTGCAGGAGAAGCAGTATTACCATGAGCATCTCTGCCAAATTCCACAATGCAAATTGACATTCTGTCTGACTGGCTTCCCCTTGCAGTTTTCCTTGGATTCGTTCACTCTTCCTTTCTCTGGCAGCACTCTGGCTTTCCTGCCCTGTTCATCTCTCCTTTAAGAAGACCCAAAGTAATATTTGTGCACATTATTATCACAAAAATATTTAATACATTCATAGACATTACCTGTAAGAAATAAGCTGCAAAGGCAAATGCAAAACTAACAGTCTTACTATCTAAATGAAATCAGAATTGGACAAATAATGAAATTAAATAGTGTCAGTTTGAAACTCCAGCTTCTCCTTGAACATATGAAGATGTGTTTCTGTTAAGAACTCTGTTGGTCTCTCCCTCTCTATGTTAAAAGGTCTGTCATGCCTGCAGTCACTCCTGGTTATGGTTACAGAATTATGAAATTCACATCACTTATAAGGAGAAGTTATGATTTCTTAGAGATGAGACATTATTTTATCAGTTCTTTCTCCCCCTCCCCTCCCCCCCCCGGCTCCATGAGGCTGGGCAGGGTGTTTAAGAAGGCTCTGCCATGCTCCCAAATCCCTTTCTCCACTATGCCTTATTGTAAAATTAACTTCTCACTCAGGAATACCACTTCAGTGGCAATTCCTGTGCCGTGTAGCACCTGGTTGTCTTCCCTCTCTCTTCCTCTGGCATTTCTCCATTCTGCATGCAATAGTCCATTCTGCTCACTTGCAAACACCTGTTCTAGGCTAGTATGATAGCAGCTAGACTACTGCTTTTATTGCTACTATAAGCAGCCCCAGGAAAACAAACAAACAAACAAACAAACAAGAAACCCAAGATATTCCTTAAACTGCATTAGAAATTTTGGCTGACATAACATAGATCGAAGTTCAGCATCCAACTTCTATCAGGGTCCATCCTGCCTGTATCCCAGCATTGCAGCTTCCCCCTCTGTGGCTAAGAACCAAACCCACTGCCCAGGAGAAATGAGGGGCCTCCTCCACTGCAACCTAGGACAGATGACTGGAGCAGCAAAGAGTCCACATGTGGCAAGGGTTAAATCCTTCCTGCCTACCAGGTTTAACCAAGGTACACAGTAACTACAATCTCAGCCACAGCACAGACTGAATGACCACTTCTCCTTCACTGTAGAGGACACACCTCAATTCATTTTGGTTATCACACAAGCAGAGATGACTGAACCAACCTCTGCTTTTGCAGCACAACACTAGGGAAGGTAACTGCAGATTGCAGCCTTTGAGTAAGAACAGTCCTAAGGGTTTAGGCAAAATATTCCTTCTCCCTCACCCTAAAAGACAATTAGACACCTGAAATAAAAACCACAGAACGCACATTCACAGCTCAAAGTCTGCTCATTTAAATGCCACGTGAGCCCAGGCCACAGGTTTTGCAATCCAGGGAAAGAACACAAAAGCAGCAAATCTCCCCATTACAGGAGAGTGTTCTGCTCCTTACTGACATTTTCTTTAATTGTCCATGATGAACTGCCTGGTGTAAAATGACATAACAAAGGGGAGAGATTAAAAATATTTTCTTATAAAAGCAATTACATTTTCTTTAAGTGCTCACATTTCTTAGAAAATGAAAATATAATTACTATATGATCAAAAAACTCCAGACATTACTTATGTAGGCTACTGGTTGCAAAACCAAGGTAAATAATGTTCTCCAAGACCAATTCATTGTTAAAATTATAAACCCGAGAGGCCAAGTCACTTGCCAATGAATATACTATTTTTTTTCTCCCTTTCAATCCAGAAAGCATTTAAAAGCTTGTCTTACAAAGTATGTTTCTCTCTATGGCCACCAATGACCCATGATAGCAAAGTATTTGTTGTGCAGTTCATTACTGTGCAGCTGAAAAGGAATCATTAATTGCCTCCTCCTGGTTATTGTCAGTACAGCAATGAAACCACAGCAAGTCTATTAGTAAACATGATACACTCTGACTCTTGACCTCATTCCTAGTGACTTTTTGCTTAAGGAAAGGCTTGACTGGCCATGATTTCTAAGTTCTCTGGGAGTTGACAAAGATGGAGGACTTTCAATCCTCCTTCCCCTCAGCCCAACGTGCTACGATTTATTAGGCTGGTATGAAATTAGCACCATCTCACACACCAGAAAGTGAGCAACTTAGTTCACAAGGTGAAGCATACATGGGGCAAGGAATGAATGATGACTCGGTTTACCATTGCAGACAACATAAGGCATAAACTTCCATGCATTCAAGCACTTTCCCCTGCATCTCCAGCAGCATCGGTGCTCAGAGGTCTTTGTCTCAACCATCCCTATGCTGAGTGCTTCACAACCAGGTGAAAATCACAGATGGTGGAAGTGAGATAGGTGGAATTGTCCACAGGAATGTAACATCACAGCAAAACACACCAAGCCACGTTTTTTGGTTCCAGGGTGGCACTTCAGGCCAAGATGAAGACCAAGCCCATGATAAATCTGATAATCAGGATTCAGGACTGAGATCTTGGCAAACCCAAGTGTTTCCAGTTCGGACCAAACCCATGGTACAAACAGCCAAGCCTGTTTCCCCCAGTCCACCTCAGTGTTTTCAACACAAGGCTGTCGTTTATCGCTCAGGAAGTTACTGTTTCTCTTGTACATGTGTGCATGCATGTTGTGTTTACATGCTTCCACTCCAAACACACACAAAACCAAGGCTTTGGTCTTCTTATAATGCAAAATTGTTTATTGATTTAAATGTCCCACTTTTCCAGGCAGCTGTAGCAGATTGGAGTGAAAATGTCAGATGAAAAACTCTGCTGAGATTCAGTGCTACATGATCAACCTGTTCAGAACCGTAGTAACACAACACTGTAACAGGCTGTCAAACTAACTTAGAAAGGGCTTGGTAAAGAGCATGCTGGATCATACTGTGTACTGTTGCTTTGTACCACAAGAGAAAACACCTTTAAGCCAGAGCACCCCACATTTACAAAGCTTATGCTAATACTACAAAATACTGTGCCACAGAATTAAAATGAAAGAAGGATCTTAAATAAAAAAAAAAAAAAGGTAACCAAACACCCCCCCTAAACTCCAAAACAAAGTTACAGTCGTAAGTGATGCAGCTGCATGGGGGAAATTAGCATAGAAAATATAAAAAGCAATAAAGTATTTGTTTCTAACACCAGCTAATAGGGGTCCAGAAGTAACACTGGGACTCAATCTGTTCAGAAGTTTGTATTTTTATCTAATTACTTTCCAAATGAGGCCTGTGTTTAGAAAAGAATTCAACGTTCCAACGGCAACCTCACCTCTGTTCATCATGACATTGTGTTGCAAGGATGTTCCACCAGCATTTCTGTGCCCCCCCAGGGCCAGTTACACATTAATTCGTTCTCTGAAAACTAGTGTTCAGCACACAGAAATAAAATTTGTGCGGCTGTCACCTTCAGGGCCACTTACTCCTTTTGTCCAGAAGGGGAAGCTAGTGCTATGTATTTCTGTCACGGCGCTGGGCTGTATTCTGAACACAGAGGGATTCGGTATTACATCATCATCACAACTGTAAATCTACCCTGTATGGCCATGGCAGGCTTTTAACAGCCTGAGGAACTTAAACACACTGAAACTTTATTCATTGTGCATTCAGTAAGATTCAGAATGTAAAATAGGAAAGCCACACCTCTACCAGCATGAATTACACCTCAGTTTTGTTTTGGAGAGTCACTTACAGGACACTAGCAGCAAGGGGCTGTCACCACATTTAGGAGTCCTTGACAGTGAGTTTCTGACTTTCCAGCAGAATTTTGCTGTTGCCTTCTCTGTGGTCACTGCAGTAAGTCAGGGCTCTCCATGTTAACGTAGGGCTTACATAGGAATGCCATCTTACTGCCCACCTAAACAAAAAATAAAATACAAAGCAGACATTTTAACCAGCAGTTCTGTTTCTGTGTTGACGCCTCTTCAGAGTATCAGTGAGAGGAACAAACTGAAAACTTCATATGAAACATCTGAAGAGTTGTCATATTGCATAAATCCAAGTTAAAGGACTTTATATTTTAATTGTGGAGAATGAAGAAGATAAAATCCACAGTATTTACTTCATGTGACCCATGGTCATCAGTATCCTTCATCCTTTTCAAACCAGATCCAGCTGCATTTATTAGATATTTTGCAATTTTAAGAGAGAAGATGACAGACTGAACACCTGAGGTTTTTCTTTCTGGTGGACTATTCCATTTCAGTTTCTCAGCATTAAGCACACAGCTCTTTCTTTGATTAAAGCTAATCTATCAGCCTTGTTAAATGGCCTTTCTCAGAATGCTGTGGAAAGAAACACTTGCAGTCAGATCTCAAACATGTATTTAACTTTCCAAATCTTCTAGTTTTCTTTATTTCTTTCTATCTATCTATGGATGAGTACAACACCTGTGAAGCAAAAGAACTCCAGGACCACATGAAAACCTGGACCCTGTGCAGCTGCTGTGCTAGTCAGTAGCTACTGGTACCATAAAAATGGGACAGAGCTCCATTTTCTGGGTATACTAAGTTTGGATACTCCTTTAATAGAGAAAATGCATACACAGCTCACAACAGATGCTTCTAGAGAACACTGACACGCACAGTCAGCTCCTACAACATCACAGACCCATTTGCTTGTCTGTTCTCCCCAGACCTGTGCTCCTTGCAAAGTGACTAAAGGGTGCAACAAACCTGTATTTTCCTTCTCTAAAGAAAGGGAATTTAAAATTTAATTGCAGTGGCAGAACTTGTACTGTAGTAGTGAACCAGAACTGCCAGGTTAACCATGTCAGACTTGCAGTCTGGAAGCTACACTCCCAACAGCCCACAAACAATAAACAGGAGACTTAAAAAAAAGAAAAATATCCCAACCATCACAATTGTTTGTTTTTCCAGATATACACTAAATACATTCTCATGGTACCACATTAACTTGTGCTATACTTACTTGCATTAACCAGCCCTTTACTACATTCTCAAAAGCCTCTGCTAGAGCTCAGAGGAAGGAGCGGGCTACAATGATTGAGAGACAGGAACTTCACAAGGAGTGTTCTGTCCTGCGTTTGAAAAACCAAAACCAGACACAGAATATTACCTATAGATTATACACGTGAAAATATGGAAACTGAAAGTGCCTAATTATTACAGATATGCCTAATTATTATGTATGCCTAAAGAGGGTATCATCAGTATGTTACATGGTATTCTTTCTGAGGAATTACTACTGACATACTAGCCAGCACTTAAAAGCACATTGTATTCCACCTCTGACAACTCTGTCTTTAATAATGCATGCTTCCTCTCTGGTTTTTACTACTTATTGTCATCAGAAACTTCAGATGATCAGAGAAACCTCAGCCTTGCTTCTAGTGCTGCAGGTGTGGCCCGGTTCCTGCCTTAACGCTACCCCTCAGACGTGCAGGCTATCACCTGCAGCTGCTGTGTGTAAAATAGTTGTGCCTTGGATCAATGTTACAAAAAGACTTCAGTGTGTAAGTAGTGTAGTTTTGCATGGCTGGGTTGTGGTGGGGAAGGGGGGCTGCGGGGGTGGCTTCTGCAAGAAGCAGCCAGAAGCTCTCTGCAGGCCCCAGAGAGCAAACACCAGCTGGCTCAAGGCCGGAGTCACTGCTGACCAAGGCCAAGCACATCAGTGATGGCGACAGTGCCTCTGGGAATCACATTCTGGAGAAAAAACCCCCAAGCAGCTGCATTTTGTCCCCAGTGAAAGGAGTGAGAAGGTGTAAGGAACTGTGATAGAGCGATTTTGGTGGGCGTCTGGCCACAGTCAAACCACTACAGTGAGGCAACATCTGGTACCTACACATTCATCCAGCATGTGGGCACCACTTACAACCACAATTTCCAAACTTGCATGGCACTGGAAGGTCACCAGTGATGGAGATGACTAGCAGTGTTACTTGGGTTAGGCTTTCAGCTACACTCAGTCCCTACAAGGGCCGTTCCCTGCTGACGTGACTGGCATGTCACATTTTTCAGGCACGTCATATGCAGCTGCAGAAATGATGAATTTTGACCAGGCCCCCTGTATACCCCACTTGTTTGAGGCCACAGTGATTTCCAATGCAATGAGACACAGTAATGTTTTACCAAACACCAGGGGTGACCAGAGCATGGAGAAAAACAAAGGCAAGGCTACCTACTCTGCACACGCTTTCACCCACCTTACTGCTGAGGGGAGAACCATGCAGGGGCACCCAGGCAGCTCTGGAACAGCACCGCACAGAACCACCACGCACGATGAATGGGAACGATGGCAATCCTTCCCTCTACTCCAGCCCAACGCGAAGCTCACATGCGAGACAGCCTCCGTGCCCGTTCAGCTGGGAAGCTCCAGGTCTGAGCAGCCTGTTTGGAATCTCACAGTGAGGGTGAGGGAGCTCTGGGACAGGCTGCCCAGGGGGTGTGGAGTCTCCTTCTCTGGAGAGATTCCAACCCCGTCTGGACGCCTATCTGAGTGACCTGTCCTAGGGACCCTGCTTTGGCGGGGGGTTGGACTCGATGATCTCTGGAGGTCCCTTCCAAACCCTGTGATCCTGTGAATCTGTGACTGCTCCATGGAACGGCAGAGCCATACCCCTGACAAACAGACAGACAGACAGACAGGCGCAGCTGCTGCAACAGGAAGGAGCGCTCCCTGTACTTTCTCAAGCGACGGTAAGAAAACCGGCCGTGGAAAGCACTCCGCTGGCACTCCCTCAGCCTGCCGCGCTCCCTGTGCCTGCTCTCCGCTGGCCCTGCCCCCAGCTACAGCACTCGCAGCGTCGCCGCCCCAGCTGCCGCACTGGCAGGAGCGCTGCCGCCTCAGCTGCTCTGGCTCCTCCCTGACAAAGCCCTGGCCAAGGGGCTGCTGGCTTGAGGCTGTTCCTAACTGGCTCCCTCGCCGGTGACGCAGCGGCGCGGGCTCTCCCTTACTGGCCTGGCGGTGAAGCGGAGGCACCGATTGGTCTTTCTTGCCGCCCTTCCGACAGCCGGCGCTCGCTTCCTGAGGCGGCGGCCCGCCCCCGCCCTGCCCTGCCGACGCTTCCTGTGGCCCGCGGCCGCTCCCCGGCTGGTGCTGAGCTTTGGCCCGTTGCGGTGAGCGGCGGCGTCCTGGGGGTACCGGGCCTGACGCCGTGTCAGCGCCTGGCGGGGGCGGCGGGGACGCTCCCGCGGCTGGGGAGGGGCGGCCGGCCCGAGCCGCGACAGCGCCGCGCTGAGAGCCGCCCTGAGAGCCGCCCCCCTGCCGCTGCGCAGGCCGTCTGCACGGGCGCAGGATGACCCCGACGCAGTGGGACTTCCCGGTGGAGCTGTGCTGCCGGCCCATGGCGTTTGTCACCCTCACCGGCTTGGACGTGGTGTACAACGCCGTGCACCGGGCCGTGTGGGACGCCTTCTGCGCCAACCGGAGAGCCGACCGCGTGCCCATCTCCTTCAAAGTGCTCCCCGGCGACCACGAGTACCCCAAGTGCAGGACCAAGGTAGCGAGCGGCCTGTGCACCGTCTGCTCCCCATCTTGGCCGGCCCGGCCTGGCCCCTCACGGGAGTCTGTGATTCGAGTCGCTGTCCGTGCAGAGGAAGCCAGCGGCGGGCCTGGGAGTAGGGGGGGTGCGGGTGTCGGTGGCTCCCTGAGGGCGAGGGGCTGCTCTGATCGGCCAGGGTTACCGGAGCTGAGCAGCATCGCCCAGCTGGACTTCCCCCGCTGTTGGAGGGGAAGCGAGAACTTGAAGTCTGAGGGAAAGCTGGCAGGGCTAAGGGGGAGCCAAGGCTGATGTGACAGAGAGCTGTGGATGTGTAGGAAGGAAGCCAGGATGCTTTCCCTCAGAAACTGGCAGCAGAGAAAGTCAGTGTGGCTTACTTTTTAAAGTACTTGCTGTTCATTCACTCAGTGTTAAAGTATGCTTGTAAAATTTGAGGTTTTTAATGAAACCCAAATTTTAAGCGGAGAAGCTAGGTATTTAATGCTGGCATATCCTAAAAAAAAAGTATAAAGCACTTAAGTAAGTGAAATGCAGCATAAAGAATCTCTCTGCTCTACTTTCTGCTTTGCAGTGGCAGATAAGCAATATCAATGGTCTTAACCCCAGAAAACTACATAATTATGTGATGCTGGCAAGGAAGAATATTGACTGATTTCTCCCAGCTCTATTTAAGAGCTCCTCAAGACACACACACACTTTAAACCTAATTTTTCATGAAGGTATATGAAACGTGCTTCTGAACTTGACCTTTCTCCAGTCTACCTGGAATCTGCTGTTCTTTGTTACTGATATTTCTGGCATCAGGCCCTAATTCCAGGGAATGGGGCGTATGTGTTACACAATCGGAAGCAAAAGGCTTGAGGGAAGGAATGTTAAAGATGACAAAGGTATCCACAAGTGACAAGAATATAGAGGCAGTTCCCCCTCTCCTATACTAAGAGGCTAGCAAACAGTTTTGGTAACTTGCTTTAATAACCTCAATGTTTTCAGAGGACATCCTACGAATGGTATATTCCAAAAGGAATCCTGAAGACTGGTTGGATGAACAAACACCTGAACTTGGTTCCAGCACTCGTTGTGGTGTTCTATGAGCTAGACTGGGATGAGCCCCAATGGAAGGAAAAGCAATCAGAATGTGCTACTCGAGTGGAAATTGTCAGGTAGAATTTTTCCCACTTGGTTCATAATGTGCCACAAGCTAATGGGAAACGTGAATCGCTGAATCCTTTTGGCATCCTAAGACACATAAATATATTATTGTTTTCTTAGACACTAAATTAAGGGGAACTTGAACATTGCTTTTGGAAGTACAGCTGCCAGTAAAGAAACTCTTTTTGTTAATGGTTTGTTTTCAGAAGTCACTTGAGTAGAAATAGTCCCTGAAATTTTGCTTGCCTAACTCAGCACAATTCTTCTGTCCCATCTGAACAAAGAAGAGAGCACAGCTTTATGTCATTCTGTGGATAACACAGCATGGTGTTGTGTTTGGTTTCATTTCTTGTGTAGTCTTCTTTCAATGCTTCCATCTGGGCTGAAGGGTTTTTTCTATTTTTATTTTCCTGATTATTCACAAATAAGAAGTGAAACATTGACGTTTTGCTGTGTTGTTTTTCTTTTAGGCAGAGTTTGCAGGGAAGAAACACAAAAGTTGCTGTGGTTTTGATTCAGAAAAAAACACCGTTGCCTCCAGGTACTGGGAATCTCTGTGTGCACCTGTGGTGATCTCATTTTTCAGAAGGCCTGATGGACTGACCTGACTATTGTCTGTTACATTGTCTGCAGTTGTTAATATTACGTCAGCTACATGCATTAAGTGCATTGTGGCTGCAGGAAGATGTACAAATGGAAGGAGTACTCAGAGAAGCTGACCCTAAACATTTGATCCTTTTATCCTTAACTTCTTCTTCCTAAATCTGAACCCATCTTTTGATGCACAGTATCAGAAACGGTTTGATCATGTAATACGTGAGGTGCCTCCTTGTAAGCAAGTTGCATTTTAAACTTTGAGATCAAGAAAAGCTCTAAAAACAATGAGAGCTTAGAGGAGGGGTGTTTTGTACCTACAGAACCCTTTTAACTTATCGCTGTTTTAATCAATAACATTATGGAGTCAAGCAGAGCTGTGAGATGTCATATGTTTTAACCTGTTTCTGCAGGGCTGCTGCCTCAGCTGTAGCTGTGTGCTTTCTTGTGTCTGGCAGACCTTTCTTTTTGTGTGTGTGTTTTCTCTCTACCTGCTGTATATGCTTGTCTTTCCTGGCTGATACAGAATTTCTCAAGATATGTGATATTTAATTCTGCAAGAGATGAGGCACTTAGTAACAACCTACAGGTATGATGTAGCTAGGCTACTCCTAGGAAGTTTCTGCAATGTGTATGTATGTACTATTCCAAAAATGCTACATAGGATGAATTCTGTGTTCTCAAGTACTCTCAAAGCAGCAAGAAATAATGTTGTCTTAGTTTTATCTGCATTAGATTTTTCCATACCTTGCCCTTGTCGGGCTTTTAGAGGTGGTTTGACGCTGCAGCGCTGCTTACCTGTGCTTCCCTTGATTTCACTAGGGGAAGATGTCATTGCATCAGAGAGGGCAGCAGCTTTATGTAATGCTTGTGACCTTTCTGGGAAATCCCTCTTTGTACTTCCACACACTGATCATCTTGTTGGTTACATCATAAGGTAAGTTTCACTCTCTCTTGCTAATGTCCCAACCGGTCGATGGGTTGAGATGACTGCTATGCAGCAGGGTTCTTTTAGACCAGCAGCAAACGTTGTATCTGCTGCCATTCCTCAGGTTATTCTGCAACCTGAGAAATGCCACACAGCTCCCCTTTGTGAGGCTGAGTAATGACTGTCAGAGATGTTGCTTTTGAAGAAACATTAGTATATATCCCAAGATTTTTCCCTTCCTCAAGTTGGGTATTTATGCTAAGTGATGCCTATCTGATTGCAAATACTATGTCATTTTTTTACTTTATGCTTTTTGTTTTAATACTTATAGGGAATGCAGCTTGAAAATAAATTATGAAGGCCTTTCAAACACACAACAGGGAAAGGAAGACAGTCTGGTGCAGACCCAAAAAGAAGGCTCAAACTAAGGCAAATCATAGTTTATTAAAATTAGTTTTAGTCTTTCCAGATATTCTCAAGGAAAGGAGGGCTCATGGTCTGAGAGACTAATTCTTCATTCTCTCACCCTCATGTTTTTATATAATCAGTAGTTTTGAATATAAGTAAATGCTGTTATTGTAGGATTGATTGGAATAAAGTAACCATTACTTTTAATCTTTCATATGTTGATCACTGCTAAGGAGGGCATAATCACTGCATATTAACTAGCCTAAGCCTTTGAAGCTGCATATAGTTACATATTGATATGAGATCAGCAACTCTTTTCAGGTTTGTGAAGTTCACTGTATCACTAGGGGTTAATAGCTCTTAATGCCCATTTGAAAAAAGAAAAGTGTTTGGTTGTACAATCATGTCAGCGTTCCTGGTATTAATCTTTTTGTTTTGACATTTTTAATTGAAATTTCATACTAGTAAATGAGAATAATAATTTTTTTTTTACCCCTCAAACTGGCTTGTCTGTCTCTATACAGCTGCAATGTACTGCTAAAATAAGTATGATAGGTTGACTTAATTTCTCTTTGTTTTCCTTCATAATTAACAATTGCTATCCTGTTGTTTTCACTGTCACCTCCTCTGTGACGAGCAGAACCAGTAATGATTTGCCTTCATCAAAGCCTGCAGTGATCTCTTTTGGCTAAATCACAGAGCTGGTACTTCATCCCTTATTGCTTGTGTGCATCAGTGCTACTGGATGCATTCCTCTCCTGAATTCTGGTCTTGAACTAGTTGATTTTACTCCTTATCACAGAATCATACAGCATATAGTTCTTAGGTCCTCTGCAGCCTCATGCTATGTTCAGTGTCTCAACCTCTTTGCCTTCCTATCCCCCTCTATAACTTGCCATTGGGTTATTTATCTTGCAAGCACAAGTTCAGCTGTTACCTCTGCAACGCAGGTAGCTGTTCGTGTTTGAACTGAATGGTAAAACCTAGTCTGTGCCTCATAAGGTTATTTGTTGCTATTTTTGACTCCCCACTCCTCCCTGTGCTGTCCAGCATTTGACCTGTTGTCCTGGTTTTGGCTGGGATAGAGTAAATTTTCGTTCTAGTAGCTGGACTAGTGTTGTGTTTTGGATTTAGGATGAGAATAACATTGATAACACGCTGGTGTTTTTAGTTGTTGCTAAGTGGTTGTAAGGTTTATGTGAAGGACTTTGCAGTCTCTCATACCCTGCCAGGTGCAGAAGCTGGGAGAGCACAGCCAGGGCAGCTGACCCAGGCTGGCCAAAGGGACATGCCCTGCAATATAGTGTCATGCTCTGCATGTAACTTGAGGGAAGCTAGTTGGGAGGCAGATTTACTGCTTGGAAACAAACTGGGCATCAGGATTTTGGTTTCCCTTTTCTTTTGCATATGGCATTTGTGTATCATTTGTTTTATATAATTATTACTGTTATTGTTATCCCATTAAACTCTCTTTGTCTTAACATATAAGTGTTTTTGTATTCTCCTCCCCATTCCCTTGGAGTGGGGACAGATGAGCTAGCAGTTCCATGGTGCTCAGCTACCAGCTGAAGTTCAACTCTGACACCCATTCAGGCTTATCCCAGACACCTCTGCAAAATTTGCTTGCTTTGACTGATGCATCTCTACTTTCTGTTGCATTACAAAGTCCTGCCAGCTTATCCTCAGGCTTTCTCATGTTAAATACTAGTTTGTTGTACGATAAATCAATCAGTAAAGCTCTTGAACCTACTTGTTCTGCTTTGTGCTACTCCTGTGTAAGGCTTTGTGTGAATAATTTTGGTCTGCAAATTCTTACTCTGGTAACCAACTTGGAGTTTGGTAATATCTCAAGCAGCTTTTGGCACCTTTAAAATAAGCCTGGTTGAGAGTAACTTGTTCTGAAGATCTTCAGGGAGAGATTTTTCTTTTGTGGGGAAAACATAGTGACACAAGCAACTTTGTTGCAGGTTGGAAAATGCTTTCTATGAGCATGCACAAACTTACTATTATACAGAAATACGAAGAGTTAAGTCTCATAAGGAGTTCTTGAACAAAACCACTCATCAGGTAATGTTACCCTATTTTTTTTTTTTTAATAATGTGGAGGTTCTAGGGCATGTTAAAACAAGAAAATAAGGGAATAAGGGTCAGTTGTTTCTGAAATGTTTTTATTCCCCACCTTCCAATTTGAGAAGCCTTCTTTTCAGCAAATCTGCAACTTAAATCTTGTTTGGCTTCCTTGCATCTTCCCTTTAGGCACAGCCTAAAAATGAAATTCCCTGAGTAAAATAAAACATTTAAGTTTTTTGTGTGGATTAACCTACGTAAATGTAGCACTCTGACAAGTTGTGGGAAGTGCTTCCCTTAGAAGCTCAGAACTTAAACTTACCTTTGGTTTGGCCTTTAGCTTTTGCTTCTCACATTGTTAAATACTTGCTCAGACACACAAGGTTCTGTTGCAATTGAAAGCTGGGATCCATGTGGTGAGTTCCAAATGAACAGTCAATGCAGGTATAGAGATTTTGGGATGTTAGAAGGCCTCTCCCCTGTTCCAGGCTAAAAGGCTTGGATTAGGTTAAGTCTGTTGAAAGATGATGGCTGTGTCACAGTGGCAGAGCACACTGTTAGGAAACAGTTGCACAGTTAGTTTTTCAAGTTGACTTCTATGTTACGTAAACCTCTGAAGTTACCACCTGAATGTGCTTTGTAGGTAACAGGTGTGCTCAGGTGTTTGTGAATAATGAACACTGGTTGTGTTTTGCAGCTTCTCTTTGTTAGGCACCAGTTCAAAATAGCCTTCTTCAGTGAGCTGAAACAGGATACGCAGAACGCTCTCAAGTAAGACTCATGTAATCTTCTGCCACCCTCTCTTCCCCTAACTACTGCTAAGCTGTAGACTATGATAAATATATTTCCAAGTATAGAAATAAAATTATTTAAATATGTATGTAAGAGTTGAGTTCTCACTAGGAAGAATGCTCTGATTGGAAGCCTGTTTTCTGCTGTCAGCACTTCTGTTCCTTTATGTTGTCTTGTATGATTTAACTCTAATTAAAGTATTCCTGCTTAGAAATTACAGAACTGCCTATAATCTTGTGCATGAATTGAGGGCTCATGAAACAAACATGCTGGAAATCAAGACCATGGCAGGATTTATAAACTATAAGGTAATAAGTGTAGTTCTAACCTTTGACAACCTTTACTTTTAAAAAAACCAACAGCAAAACAAACCATGCATTATTGCTTTTGAGGAGATAGATTGCAAGCAGCTATCAGTGGAATACCAGTTACACTCAGACTTGTGAATTCCACAGAGGAGAAACTCCCAAGCTTCAGCTAAGGCTCTATCTTGAGGGATTGGAGTTCATTTGAGAGGCAGTCATCTGAAGGCTAGACTCTCACTGTGTGCAGGGTGAATGAAAACAAGGGTTTCTTGTTCTTGAATATCTTTGTCTTCTTGCAAAGTTTAAGCCAGTGTGGTTCAGATTGTGCTCGTTAGGTAGAGTAACTTAACTCTTTAAGAATCAGACAATACTTTTGTGGTGTTCTGGGTTTTTGGGGTAAAGCAAAACTATCCCACCATTTATAACACTCTGAGTTGGACTCTATCAAATTCCACTTGTAGACTGCAGGCTTCAAAGATAATGGTCTTCCTAGTGGCTCTGCAGTTCATCTTGAATTTGTCTGAGTTATACACTGTCCCACTGATGAGCTGGGGAGAAGGTGGGGCAAGAAAAATAGCATTAGTTGAAATAGAGCACCTCATGTCTTCAGATGTAGTCTAGTATGGTTTATATCTATTTTAATCCCTCTGTTTTCTGTGTTAATTTGAGTTGTTCAGAAATATGTAAAATACACTTGGGTTTTTTTGAGGGGCGTTTCTTGTGTTTGGTTTATGGTTGTTTTTTTAAAATCTAATCCATAACAGCCTAACAGTTATTTTTCCTCTTTCTTTATTTTCTTCTAGATCTGTCGCCTCTGTTTCCAGCATAATACTCCACTGGATGCAATTGCTCAGTTCAGGAAACATATTGACTTGTGCAAGAAAAAAATAGGAAGTGCAGAACTGGCTTTTGAGCATGCTGCCTGGATGTCTAAACAGTATGTTGCTGCTCAGTGGGGATTCTGGTTTAGTTCTTATATGACCTTTGTCAAGTTCACTGGGTTTTTTACTTCACCGGGCAAGGTGTGAATTTTGAGCTCTTTATCTAAGAAAGAGAAGCTCTAGATCATAAAATTGGAATGCTGTCATTCTGCTTTGCATTAATTATTAATTTTCTCTGGGAACAAACAGGGTATGACATGAATACAGCTATATAACTTAGATGCAATAATTCAGAGAAGTATCATCTGTTTTAAAACTAACCAGAAGCTTAATTGAAGTGTACCTTTCAATTCAGTGCTGTTCTGTACATAATGTTGGCTATGAATTTTTTCATAGGTTTCAGGCTTTTGGTGACTTGTTTGATGAAGCAATTAAGCTGGGACTGACAGCAATTCAAACTCAGAATCCAGGTTTCTATTACCAGCAGGCAGCCTACTATGCACAGGAACGGAAACAACTAGCAAGTATGCTTTGTAACCATGATGTAAGTTGGGAGGGGAGAAAATACTTTGCAAGTAACCAGATAGTAAATTAGTTAATGTTCTAGTCTCCAGTGGAACAATCTGTAACACATGTAAATAAATCAAGGAAAGGTATGTGGGGTTTTTTTGATGCTTACTAGTGATGCAAGTATTTATTGTGTATTGGAAAAGTTACTCCAGAATAAATATGTTAGTGTTTATTTCATTACAAATAATGCTAATGTATTTAAAATACTTATAAAAACTATACTTTTTACTTTGCTGGATACTTGAAAACTTAGTGTTTTGGGTTTTTTTTAGTATATTTCTATGCACATGCATTGTATCTGGTGACTTACACAAGCAGAGGAACAAGAGCATTAGTATTAGTTGTGTATTGTGTTGGGGGGGTTCTGACAGTTGCCTGGCAGAAGGGGTTGCATGGAAAATTGATCTCTGCAGTCAATTAAATGTGCATGCTAATTATGAGTAGCTACTCTCCAGCTGACATATCCTGATTATTTTTAAATGTCTTTGCTCCTGTTGGTGGTATTTTTTTGTTATTCTTGGATTACCTTGTTAGGAAGTAGTTTTAAAAAGGATTACCCAGTTATTCTTTTAAGGGTGCTGGGGACAGAAGAAGGTGACTGAAGTATGATGTCAGGCTGAATGGAGAGTATTTAAATGCTTGGATTTCCTGCAGCATTGGCTTTATACAGCTGGCTGGAAAGGTTACATGTTTTAAAGCAAACAATTACTTCTATGTGTATTGGAACAGCACATCAAATGTTTTATAATGAACCATGAACAGGTTTTTATGACTCTATTTGCTGAATTTACAGTCCTCTGTGGTATATCCCAGTCCGGATCCCTTGGAAACCCAAACTGGAGTGCTTGACTTCTATGGGCAAAGACCATGGCGGCAGGGAATATTAAGTACGTTTCTGTGTCTTGTGTCTGTGGAGCTTGGGCAGATTCTTTAGTTGCTGATCCTGCTAGCTGAGGTAGTGGGCATCAGCATGTAATCCTTTTTCTGCTGAGACAGATGCAGGGCTGGGACCTCACTCTCTTGTTAATTGGGGATGTGACTTCAACAGGTGTCAGTTGGTAGCACAGGAAGTGTCTTTAATCTGGATAACAAAAAGAAAAAGGTTTATGTAGGATCAGGTCTTCAGCAAAGATGCGCAGGCCATACTGAAGCTCTGCTGCTGCTTTGTTTTAATTGCTACTTGTAATCGTTGTGTTGGGAGAAATACCTGATGGCAGTGGGATGCACTCCTGGGAAGAGAAGTTGGTACAGGAAAAGTAATGATGTCCCTGAATGTGATTTGTTAGACATTCATCCTGCCATCCAGACTGTATCCTGTCAATTGTAAATGGGAATTTAGGACTTTTTTTATTCTGAACAAGCTCTTTGGATTTCAAGATGGATTGAGAGGGTGCAATGACTAGATTTAAATCAAAGAAAGGAATTTGTTGTGTTCCTGTTAAGGAGGATGTTATCTCAGAAATTCAGGCTTTGAATGTACAGCTTTGAGCTGTTTGTCAGTACACATGCAGTTCTGAGATCCTCATTGCTGCCTGTGGTTCTACTTTCCTTTCTCGCTCTCTGTTTGGTCTCCTGTTCATTATTCTCTGCTTATCCTTTGGGCTTTATCATTGCCCTCTTCAAAAGACTTTGTTTACTGTAAATCCAGTACTGTAACCTCTATTATCTTTAAGTGTTACTGTTTTAAAATTTGTTAGTACTGCCAAGGTTAAACAGTTTAACATGAAGAGAAACTTTACCTGTTCTTGATATGTTGATCTCTACTGCTAGAGAAACATAAGACAGATTTCTAGCCATGTTCCTATCCGATCTCAAGTAAGGCTTCAAGCTCAACACCTGTGCTTTAAATGTTAATAGATGCAGTCTACAGATCAGCTTGTCTCACTATAACTTGTTATTTTGGGGTAGCTTCAGATAAGTTCTTTTAAATGAAAGACATCTGTTCTAGAGTTTCCCTTCTAGACCACGGACAATGGATGAGTCCGTAAAACAATCCGTCTCCTAGGTAAAGGAGTGTTTGGGAGTTTGTTTGTGTTTGGGTTGGAGCTTGCACTGCCTGTAGCTCAGCCACACACTGAGGTTGACTTATGTGAAGTCAGCCACATAAATGGATCCCTCTGGGTCTGGACACAATTCCGGTTTCATGGATTTTTCATTGTCTTATGCAGGCTTTGATCTTTCTGATCCTGAAAAGGAGAGGATGGGGATCTTATGCCTACAGTTGAAAGAGAAGAACGTCCTTCATTCGGTAAGCTTTATTCTAAAGGAACCAAGCCAAAGCCAAGGCTTGTTTCTGACCCTATCCTAATGTTTGCATATATAATGAGATCAGTAATGCTTTTCATCCTGCTAGGAGCTGATAATCACGTTGTTGAGTAATGCTGTTGCACAGTTCAAGAAATACAAATGTCCAAGAATGAAAAGTCATTTGAGTGAGTACAGATAACCACACATGTTTTTAAATTGATTTTTACAAAAACTTTCCCTATTGATCAGGAAAAACTTTTATCTTTTTTTTTTTTTCATCAGTGGTTCAAATGGGAGAAGAATATTACTACGCTAAAGATTATGCCAAAGCTTTGAAGTGAGTACCATCTGTGATTTGCTTCTTTCACATGCTATTCTCCTCTCTAAGCCCCCATATCACATTGCTATAGAATATTGTTGAAAGCTTATATAAAAAATGCTCCTTATACCAGAATTTGATCGAAGCACGAGCTTTGGGGCTATAAACTCCATTTAGGTTAAAGAAAGCAATACTGGTATGAGTTGGCTATTATTAGATTAGGAAAACTTCCCATTGTAAGCTCTTGTGGGGGTCTGCCTTACTGGGCAAATATTAAGAAATCTTCCTAGCTCACTGATCAAGTGCTGTCTCTTTCCAAGAAGTGATTTGTGAAACTTCCCTGCTACTGCAATGTGAATATAGATACACTTAGTTACAGACTTTGTAGTTAACAAAATGTAAAAAACAAAACCCAAACCAGAAATACAGCTAATTTTTGTTTATATATCTGGGAATTAACACAAGGAATTAGTTTTGTTGGTGTAGTTTTCTGCTATTAATGACTACAGATCTAGGAAAGCTTAATGCTGAGATACAGCTACCATATTTTCTAAAGGATGCATCTTATGCTTAGCTTTTTAACTTTGTATTTTTAAGGAGAAACAAAGTCAGGTTTGTGGTAAGTGGGAGTCCTGCAGTGCTTTCACTAATTAGGCTTCAAAGATCACATGTTATAACAGGAGTGTGTTTGGGGTAAGAGAAATGCGTTTACTACTACAAGCTGACTGGCAGCTGCATGGAGGATAGGCTGGGATAAGTAGATCAGTTTGTATCAAGCCTCATTTTCTATCAGCAAGCACTTATGTGTAGGCAAATTTTTCTGAAGTAGGCAGGAACTGTTGTCTTGAACAGTTGAACAGAGATTAAAAAAATCACTTCTCTGCTTTGCTACAAATACTGGTCAGGATTAAAACCACATTAGGGTGTGCAGTTTTGCCTGATAAAGATTGATGCATGTGTTGTTTGTAGATCTCTGAGACCCTTGAAGGGAGTGGGGATAGGAGGGAAAAGAAAGATGTCAGCTTAAGGAACACTAAAATGCTTCAATTTGGAAGGTGACTTTATTGTGGGGATTTGTTTCTTTTTCTTAATTTTTCCTATTTAAAAATATTAATGTGAATTTTTAACACAATGCTGGACAAAGACTCTTCTGTCCAGTTGCCATTTTGCTAGGGCTTTGTGTGAAAATAAGAGAATTTTCCCATTCTCTTGTGAACATTACTCTAGGATGACATAGAAAATTAATGGCATAAATGTGTTTCCTTACAATAACTTCGTGCTGTTTGCAGTAAGTCGTTGGCATATGCAAACAGCAGACTTGACTTTAATCTAGCATTTGTGTTGGTGAAGGTGAATTTTGTATTAGTAATACTAAATAAATCCAAGCTTCTAAAAAAGTAGAGCTGTGTGTAACTTGATTTTTCTCTCAATTTTATGGTGTTTCAGGCTCTTGGATTATGTCATGTGTGAATATCGCAGTGAAGGCTGGTGGACTCTTCTCACTTCCATATTGACAACGGCTCTCAAATGTTCCTATCTGATGGCCCAGCTAAAAGATTATATAACGTACTCCCTGGAGCTGCTGGGTAGAGGTATCCCTTAAGAAACATACTCAGCCTATACTGAAAAACTGACTTAGATCTATTTGGAGGCCTGACAAATCATTGGCAGGCACAGTGCTTACAGTACTTCACATGACATGACTACAAAATAATTGTGTACCTGTCCTGAATTGTTGCTGCCTTCTCATATGCTGGAATTTGAATTTTTTTGCTCTCCTGTTACAAAATGTATTGTGTTCCAATAGACAGTGTCAGGATATCTGAAGCACAGAGCTTTGTTTGAGACTGTTCAAATGACATAAAGGAAATTCCTGAGCTTTGAGGTGGGGGAAAACACTGTAATACAGGGAAAAAGGAATATTTTTGTAGTTGTTTTTTTCCTGGTAAATAACAAAGTTAGCACCTTTCTTCTGGACTTTAAAATTCTAAATGTGTTTCTCAGGCTTTTCACTAGAACTCTGCTGTTAAAACACGCACACAGGATATTTTAGGGAACAAATGTGACTTAGGGTGGCTGCGTAGTAATAACATAAGCACTCTGCTTCGTGTCTGTTATGTGACACTGCAGCAATAATCCTTTTGTCCCCTAAATTGCTAATACCACCATTAAGGTAGGTGTGTTTAAAAATGGGGTTGCATTTTCTGATAGCTAGCCAGGCTTCTCTGCTTTGTAATAAAGAATAGCCAGTGAGACAAACTCACTTTTTGTCATCTTTAAGAGTGTTTCCTACTAATGACTTTTTTCCTTCCTGTCGCCTTTGTTGTTTCTAATATTGTCTGATGTTACCTATTGGCATTCTCAACTCTTGCACCACTTCTTCCTTTTTTTAAACATAAATAACAAGAAGGTATAGGCATTAATCTCTTGGGGTTTTCCTCCAATAGACGATTAAATACTTGTTTAACAAAAAATATTTTACTTTGTTCCAGGGGAAGTAAGAGGAAACACTTGAAATAAGGGAAGTTCTCAAAACTGAATTAATCCTTCATTAGTGGTAGATGGATATTAGAATCTTTTTTTTCACAGAATGATGTGTGTTTAGTTTTTTGGGGGTTGTTTTTTTTTTTTTAAAGATGCAATCTGTGAGGAAAGATTTATTTTTAAGTTAAAAAAAATCCAGTAAGAGGATTGCTTCTGACTTGTAACCTTTGCTTTTGTTCTGGTTGCTAGCATCTACTCTTAAAGAAGATCAGAAATCTCGAATAGAAAAAAATCTGATAAAAGTTCTAATGGTAAGTGGCAAAACTACTATTACCCTTTGAAATAATCATCAGTGTGGTCAGTGTTTAGTAACCTCCTTTTGTTGTTATTTGTAATCTTCTGTCTGGGTGCAGAATGAAAGCCCTGATCCTGAACCTGATTGCGATGCTGCTGCTGTGAAAGCGTCACAGAAATTGTGGGCTGACCGTGTTTCCTTGGCAGGCAGCAATGTTTTTACAATAGAAGTCCAAGATTTCATACCATTTGGTAAGTAGGAAAACAAATTTCCACAAGACTGTAAATTTCAGTGTAGCTGTATCTTGAAAATAACTCACTGGGAAAAAATAGAAAGCATGTGTTAAGGGTTCCAGGGTTGTTGGCTTTGTTTTGGCACTGCTCTGTTCTTCATCTAAATCAGTAAGATAAGAAATCTTGAGAGAAGGCAGTGATGTCTTATCCCTGATAGGGATTATAAAAGAAGAATCCCTTGCTTCTGCTGCTCTACTGTGCTTTGCAGTAGGATTCTGAGAAGAGAGGGCAGAATGTGGGCCAAGTAATCCTCCCATAGAAAGGGAGCATGAATAAGCATTCCCTACAGAAGAGCATCTAAGTGTACAGGATATTTTTTTTGTTGGATGTCTGCCTTCCCCCTTCTCTGCAAGGTTCCAGCTGAGTGCTGAAAAGTGGCTTTCTCTAGCAAGTGTTAGTAGCCAAATTTGTCCCACTATGTACAAACCAAAGTTTTTCAGAGTATACACAAAACAATCCTTACCACAAATATTTCAATGGTAGGCTTCTAGAATTGAATATTGCAATATGATGTTTAACACCTACTACTTTATTTTAATTCCAGTACAATGCAAAGCAAAATTTCTTGCTCCTAGTTTCCACGTTGATGTTCCTGTGCAGTTTGATGTGTACCTGAGAGCTGATTGTCCTCATCCTATCAGGTTTTCAAAGCTCTGCATCAGTTTCAATAACCAGGTAACTGCATTCTATCTACCCACTGACAGAAGCCTATCGTAAGAATGGAATAATATCTATTAATGTTTTAAAACATACAAAATTCAAAGGTTCTTTTTTAAAAAAAAGTTAATGCTCAAGCTGGAAAGGTGTTTCTTCTTTTTGCATTATCTGCTGCTTTTGAGAAGTATCTTGATACTGTGGTAAAACTCCCAAACGTGGCTTGATTGCTTATCTGTTGTTGTCTTTGTTTTTCTGTAAAGCTGTCTAAAGTTTCAGAAGGAACATTTTAATGTCTTATTTCTATCTCTCTTGATGTTCTTGCCTGAAGTTGTATTAACATAATGGATCTCTTGTGTCAACAGATTGTGTTGTAATTACTTGCTAGGTCTAACTTCAGTAGTATGGAAAGTAGCAAGAACCCTTATAGCTTGAATGAGTAGCCCAGAGCCGTAACGCTTGCTATGCTACAGTTACTCTGAAGTTGTTTTAAGTCTGGATTTATCAGGTTTTTTTCCCCTGCTGCTCCATTTTAGGACTATAACCAATACTGTGTGGTAGAAGAAGCCTATCAAAAAAGTGATATTCTAGAACAGTCATCACAAGGAACAATGTGCTTAGTCCCTGGCAAGACAAGGAAGTTCACTTTCAAATTTGTTGCAAAAACTGAAGATGTAGGAAAGAAGATTGAGGTTTGTAAACTCTTATTTTAATTTTTTTTTTAAACTTTCTTACTGATGCTTACAAAGAACTCGAAAATACAAAGTTACCTGTAGTCTGGTACAGGTTACTGATGTCACTGCAGTTCCAAATGTTTGAATTTTTGAAACAAAGTACCAGAAATGAGAGTAAAATTTTGCTGACAATGCTGAAGCTGAAAATTACCACAGAAACTTAAGTATTGCTTCAAGGGTTATTTTGTTGGGTGGTGGTTTTGGTTTCAATTTATGCAATATTTAGAAGGTTTAGATTAGATGTTAGGGGTAAATTCTTTACAGAGGGAGAGTGGTGAGGGGCTGGAACAGGCTGCCCAGAGAGGTGGTGGATGCCCCATCCCTGGGGGTGTTCAAGGCCAGGTTGGATGGGCCCCTGGGCAACCTTGTGTAGCTCCAGGCCTGGAGGTTGGTATCCCTGCCTGTGGCAGGGGGGTTGGAGCTCTGTGGTGCTTCGGGAACCTTCAAACCCAGACCAGTCGATGATTCTATGAATACATTTTAAAAACAAAAAGGGAGCAGGGGAGGGATGGTATAGCACTATGTGAGGGTGGGAAATGACAAACTACTCCACTGCATGCACACATGGGGACGGATGCTTTTCCCACCACTGTTTGATGACATGAAATTCTGGAGTGGTGGGGTGCCTCCGGTCTGCAAAGTTGCCAGAAGCTTTTTGGGGATACACGTCTTCATGGTGCACTGCTGTGTTGGAAAAACAGTCGGTGATCCGAAGGCAAGGTTACAGGTACATGTTTAAATTTGTGTCTGACAGATCACCTCTGTGGACTTGATCCTGGGAAGTGAATCTGGCCGATGTGTGATCCTGAACTGGCGTGGAGGAGGTGGGGATGCTGCTTCATCTCAAGAAGCGTTGCAGGCAGCGCGTTCCTTCAAGCGAAGACCTAAGCTTCCAGATCATGAAGTGCACTGGGACAGTTTGACTATTCAAGCAAGTACTATGTGAGTACAAATATGGTCAGTGTATCAAGTATCAGTGTAAGTCTCCTGTGAAGTTCTGATTGCTCTGCCTAAAAGAAGACTTGTTGGGTCTTTTATACTATGACCTTTTTAATCTATCTTTGCCTATCTAGGGGTAAGATGACAGTATGACCTTAAATTTAAGGACTCTTGAAGCTCCAGATAGTCACAAGTACAGAAAAATCTTGCACTGATCTCTGAGCATACCAAGTGTGCTTTAGTTCTCCCCTTTATAGGCAGACTTTTCCCAGATTTTGTGCAGCCTAGGAGGTGTTATTTTTCTCTTACAAAAGCCATCATACAATGAAAGAATCCCAAAGGAACTGTGTTGGAAAATAATCATTAACAAATGAGCTAGTACTAATTTAGATGTATTAAAAAAATTAAATCTGAATGCTGTTGGTTGGGGGTTGTGTTTTTCTTTCCTGGCAGAATATCTGAACCATTAGAGCTTATTACTGGGGATCCAAACTGGTTTTGTTCTCATCACATTACTTCGCAAGAGTCTTACTTCTAGTTGAAGAGGCCACCAGTTGTCAGAATAGGCTGTTTTAATCTCCTTTTAAGCTACTCTTAAAAGCTTGTTATTTAAGAAATGTGCAGTAACTGAGTCTTTTTCTCTTAAAGGATTATTTCTAGAGTGCCAAACATTTCTGTTCAGCTCCGTCATGAACCTCCTGCCCTGACAAATGAAATGTATTGTTTGATTGTCACCATCCAGTCACATGAGGAGACAGTGGCCAAAGATGTGAAGCTTACAGCAGGTTTAAAGCCAGGTATTTGGGCTTATTTTCTTTTACTCCAGCAGTCTCACAGTTGACTCCTGTTCTTGATGCAACGCAGAGAAATACAGTAGATGGCTCTCCTGCTGTAATTGAGAGCCAAACCAAAGTGAAGATGAGGAAATGATGAGAGTGCTAAGAACAAGAGCAAACAGACTCACTCACCACTGCTTGTCAGTGGTGTTTACATGAGTATTTTCAGAAGAGAAGTCTTTACAAGTCTAAAACAAAACATTGAAACTTTTGTATTCTTTCTTAGCCTTTTACTTAATTTGCTCATAATTAAATTTTTCATTTTCCAAACAATCTTTTTCTTGCTGAGATGAAAGCATTAGACAATGCTAGATATTTTTTTTTTTCTAATTACTGGCTTTGTGGGTTTTCTCCTACACCCCCTCCTGTTTCTTTTCCCCACCCTGGACAATGCAGTTTTGTTTTTAAACCCCCTTGAAATTTGGAGAACTGAGATGTTATTCCCTCAAGTGAAAAGGGGGGAAAAGCAGATATTCTATGTCTGAGCCCTAGTTTGCTCTATGCAGCTATTGCTGACAGTTTTCAATGTCTGAAGTGCAAATGTTGCACTCAGTACACCTGTTTGTAGAAATATTTTTGTCTTCTAGAATAATTTCAGAGTTGCATGTAAGATGCAATATGGGCTCTGTACTCTGAAACAGAGCCACATTCCCTATACATTTGTGCAGTTCATTAAAGTCAGTGAAGTGTTCTTTATACTTGATTTAATTG